>NC_065535.1:30373281-31573281 GCF_932294415.1 Quercus robur | reverse complement strand
AGAAAAAAATGACTTGAGAAAGAGAGAGAGAGAGAGAGAGAGGTAATATCTCTAGGATAAGCTGCAAGAATATGTGGAGAATGGATATGAAATATGAATAGTACTTGTAATGGTGAGGGTAGCAACGTTTGCAATGCCTGCATGGAATGACTGGTGCGACCGAACAGACATATATCATGAGTTGACTTGTAGTTATCGTCAGTCCAAATCTGACACATCCACTTCTAACAGAGTTTTAGATTAGATATTAGAAACTCAATGCTGAAGCCAAGCCAAGCAATAAGCATTTTCTCTTCTTGATATACAGCCAAGGACTTAAAATCAATCCCTGCTGAGTGCTGATCACCCCCTACACTTTCAATATACAGGTAAACCCTACAAATTTTGACATAGGACTCGGGCGGCGTTACGTGCTGGCCAGGGGGTTCAAATGAACCCCCCGGCCTGGCCATTTTTTATTTTATTTTATATATATATATATATATAATTTAATAATTTAAAAATAAATAAATAAAAATTGTTTTGATTCCCCTAAAATAAATATTTGAACTCACCCTCACCTTAAATTTTGTTTAAATTCAGCTAAAATAAACTTGAATATAATCACTTTAATACTACTTTCACAATATTTTCACAATAATTAATTTCATAATGAAGGTTAAGTGACAAGTTGTAACTAGTTTTTACTTTGACCCACAACTGACATCACTTTGACCCACAACTAATATCACTTACTTTTTTTTACCTACCTTTAACAACTTGTCATCTATATTTTGTTGTGAAATTTTTGTGTAAATGTTGTGTCAACAACACTACTCTTAAAATATTTAATTTTATAATAAAAAATGTTTCAAATTTTTGCTTATTCGTTAAAAAATAAATAAATAAATAAACCTCCTATCTGGGACTTTGGCTTACTTTTCCATTGAAAGCAAAATGAAGCTGTTTTTCCTTGCACTTTTCTTCCTCATCAGCAAAAAATTACACTATCGTTCCAATTATCATATCTATATTTATATCTGTGATTGTTTCCTCATTTTCTCTATCTCTCTTTCTCCGTTCTCTATTTTCTTAGCTTTTATCTTTGTTTGATCAAGTAATTTTCTTAACTTTTATCTCTATTTGCTCCAATTCCAAGAGAGGGATCACATGTATGGTTAAAAAGTCACACACTTCAAAAGTAAAAATTTAAATCAGTTTTTTTTTCTTAGTTTCACATACTCCTAGTCCTACTCCTAGGTCTGTTATTATTCTTCTTCTTTATCCACACATATATACACTTACATTAAATTAGAGTAGAATTTCTATTCTGTATCCAAAAAAAAAAAAAAAAAAATCTATTCTTCTTTATCATATATTTTTTATTTAATTAAAATTACACATAAATATAACAAATTATTATGCATTTAATGGTTGTTGTCTTACTAATCTTTAAACTATTAATAAATTTTTTAGACTATTATACGATATAGTTGTATTGTATTCTAAATTGTATTTATTTTGAATTATTGTATATAATATGGAAGTGTAGGGGCCTTTTTTGCATATTGTGCGTTGGGCTGGGCTGCCTCCTGCGGTAATGGGCTCGAATGTTTCTGAGTAAGGGAGTTGGCGCTAGTCCAATTGTAACTCAACTTGGGCCGATTTGTGCACAAACTTATGCCTTGTTTGGCAGGAGTAGGCTTACGGCAAGCAGAACTGTTTCAGATGAGTTACGGCAAGCAGATATAATAATAATAACCAAAACAGAGTACTCTAACTATTTAAATAAATGGCTAAGTAATCCCTACTTATAAAATATGATTACAGTCGTGATAATGTCATTCACAGAGAAAGTAAAGGAGAAAGAAAATAACATGAACTAATCAATAATGGGCATAAATCAAGTTTTAAGTTTGGTCCGCCAAAACAAAGCCAAAGAGGGGAGAACGCCTCCTCTCAATGCAAATAATCTCTCAGGAAAAGATCCTGCTGTGGGAATTAATGGCTTTGAGGGAGTCGGACCTGAATGGTTATTGCCCAAAAGGAATCCTTGTTACGTTTTGGAAGAGGGCAGGATTTGAAGGGGGTGAAAGGGAAACCGACCTACTGGTGCATGCCCATTGTACTATCTCTCTTTTTTCCTCAATTTCCTCTCTTTTCTTCTCTGTTTTCTTTCTTATCTTTTTTCTTTTCTT
Organism: Quercus robur; assembly: GCF_932294415.1. NCBI lineage: Eukaryota > Viridiplantae > Streptophyta > Magnoliopsida > Fagales > Fagaceae > Quercus > Quercus robur. Next base: position 31,571,104 of record NC_065535.1, on the reverse strand, counting down.
TTACTCTGTTTTCTTTTTTTTTCCGTGAATACTTTGTTTTTTGATCCATTTTCAGGGCACGACAAAGGTCCTTTTATAGTGCCTGTCGTGGCCAGTTTTTACCACTTTGCCCCTTAACCGCCTTTGTCTGTTCTGGGCGTACTTGCCGACCACCAAAGGTGTGTGACACTCACCCTTGCCAGACAAATGCAGGTTTGTTTCATTCCTCAGTCCACCGTAGCACTCTTTCCTGCCACAGCATAAATGCTTTCTTTTTCTTTCCCTCAAGGCATGCACCTAACGGTTCCCCCCTCAATCTTGCCTCTTTTGGGTGGTTTGTCATCCTAGCAAGACGTACCTCCCAAAAGGGCTTAGGCAGGAGCCGCAAAAATAGGTCTTTTCCCCTTTCCCCACCACCAAACCATACCCCATTTACCTCCTACCTCTGGGCCATGGCCCCACCACGTCCCATATTGGCTGGGAATAGGCTGGTGGTGCCTGGGCTTTGCGCGTGCTTTCCTTTCAGATATGTCCAAAAGTCTTCTTGCTACTCATGTGTTTGCCTTGATCTGGAGACTCTCCGTTCGTGTTTTCTGACCTTTTATGTGGGCTTTTCTTTGGTTTCCCGCTCCATTCAAGAGCTGGACTTTGTCTGATGATGGGCCTTACATTTCTTTGACCCACTCTTGATTTTTTTTTTTTTATTTCTTACAACGTTGTACTGTTATTCCTGCCGTAATAACTTAATTCTACTGGGCCTCTTTTGGGCCAGCCGTTTATTTCTTCTCTTAGTGGCTTGTCATGGCCATTGTTTTGCTTTTACTTATGGGCTCCTATATCCCTTCGGGCTTTCCTTTGGGCATCCATGGCCCGTTTGCTTTCTTTGGGTTTCCTCGGCCCATTTGCTAATTCCACACTCCCATGGGCTTTTTAATAATTTCATTGGGCTTCCCTGGCCCAATAACCTTATTCTCATCCTTGGGGTTCATGGGCCTGCCATAAACCCCTTACTCTCTTAGTTTGCATTGCCTTGGGTCGCGGCAGCCCTTTCTCGCTTTTCTACCTCATACACTGCCCATGGGATGCCATTTCTTTTCTTTCCGGGCTTCTTTGAGCCCATTTTGCTCTTTAAGACCCATTTGTTTATTTGTTAGGCTTGTGATCCATTATTCCTGCCGCTTGGGCCTAATGGTTTTTTGCTATCTATTTTGTCAATTCCTTGTTGCCCTTATTATTGGGCTTTCTTTCTGTCTGTCTGGGCTCTCACAAATAGCCCTCAACATTTAGCCCCCTGAACATATGAAATGTTCCTGCGATTCATATGTGAATGAAAAGGCGTTTCTGCCCTTCTCTCATCTTTTTTCTTCTTCTCTTTTTTGCGGTTCTTTTTAAGCTGTGGACCCCTTCTTATACATATATATATATATATATATATATATATTATATTTTCCTTCCTGCCGTGAACAGGGTTGTCTCTTCGAATTTCCCAGTTTGGCAGTTATTTTCGAAACAGAGCCGCCGCTTCATTAATTTCATCCCATTCTGATGGCTGACCCGTCACCTTCTTTCATGTTGTTATAAATGACCTGGGTATTTAAGGAAGAATCCTAATGCACTTTAAACACAAACTCTTTCTTTTCCCAGAACATACACTCTCTGTCTCTTTCTCTCCTTTTTTCTTTTCAAACACCCATACCCATCTTCTTCGACTGAGCCTCCTAACCATGTCGCCGATGAAAAGCCAAGGCTCTTCCCACCGCAAAGGGAAAGCAATCGCTTCCGATTCTCCCGCCGTTCCTGATGTGGGCGAGGAGATGGAACATTCCAATTCGGAGTGGTCCATTGAGGAAAAAATGCAGCACGACCCCAACAGTGAATACACTCCTTTAATCGACTCGTGGTATGAAGTCCATCCTCACTTTCCAAAAGTTCCTGGTGACTATGCCCCGCCGCCGCCGGGTCGTGTATGGATTACCCTTGTCCGGCGAAACCCCGATGTCTCTTGGGCTCCTTTAGCATCTTCGATCCCCGATCTGGCCATTCGCCAAGGTACCTCGCTTCCTATACCTCTTCATTTTGAATTTGGGTCCGGCACAGCCTCGGGTTGGAGGGAATGGGTTGATAGTGAGCTTTCCAATACGGGCTTTATGGGTTTGTTGCAACGCGTTGGCGTCTTGAAGGCTATAGTCTTATCTCGCTACTTGTCAAATTTCCTGGACCTCTATAACCTCCGTCATTTGGTCCAACGATGGTGTACCATCACCCACACCTTCTTTTTCTCGTGCGGCAAACTTACTGTGACCCTTGAAGATGTGGCTAATCAGCTGCTCCTGCCCATTCTTAGCGATGCCGATCCTGCCGCCCTAGAGTTTTCTCTGGAGGAAGAGGCCATTGAGGCTGAATTGAGGAAAAGGATGGCCAAAAACGCCAAGTTGTCATACTGGGTGAGTTCTTCCTCTAAGTTTTCTGTTACTGCTCGTCGTGCGGCTTTTATTGCATTTTGGCTTTGCAAATTCGTTTTTGGGTCCCACCCCCACTACGCCATAAAGCCTTTGTACTTTCGTTTGGCTATTAAAATATCTACTGGGGTGAGCCTGCCGCTGGCCCCCATGTTCCTGGGACATTTTTATGTTTAATTAGACATCCTCCGTAGTTATGAGAGTCAGGCTGGGTCCTGCCACATTGTTACCTCTTCTGTTCACTGTACCATACTCCAGCAGTTGTTGTTTGAGCGTTGTGCTCAGCACTTGACAAAGTGTAGATCTGCTTGGTTTGCTAGAGAGAAGTACCAGACATGTCCGAGAGTGATTACTGACTTTTGTGGTAGGTTTGAATCCGATTTTTCGCTTGCTTTTCGTTGGTCTGGTTTGAAGCCAATTGGCTATTCTGTGGTTGAATCTTTTGATGAGGGTATCGGTTTTTCTTACACTTGTGTGGATTCTACCATGGGTTCGTTTGTTGACACCATTGGGACCACTACCCCATTGGTTAGTTTGATGAAATAGGGATCACCTATCTTGCTGCTACTAATGCCGAATGGCTGCCTTATCTAGCCGATGAAGGCATTAGGTTTGTTCACTATCCTACCAACCGGGTGAGAAGGCAGTTTGGGTTGGATCAAGATATCCCCGATGACATTTCTTTCCTCATGGAATCTCCTACTTCAGTCCGTCCTTTCCTACAGCATACTGCTTTTGAGTTTTGGAGGCAACGTTTCAACATCGTTACAGTCCCTGGTTCACTAAGGGAGGGTCTCTGTACTCTTCCCATGCACGGTTAGTGGCACGCAGTGATGACTACATTTGTGGATGAGCTAGCGGGTAGCCGTGGCTTCTTCCTTATTCCTCCTGATGGGTTAAGTATGGTTGTCTCAGTTAACCCTCGCTTGCTTCTTCCTTCTAAGTCTGTTTTGGCGTATGCTAGAAAACAAAGCCAGTCAGCCATCTTTGAGTGGGACGCAGAGAAGAAAGGATGGTACTGGCATGCTGGTGATTATCCTTCCGGTTGGGAGAAGAAAGTTAAAGTAACAAACATCTCTGTACCGAGCAAGAAAGCTCCTGCCAAACTTAAGTCTGCCGGCAAAACCAAGCCTGCCACCCCACTACCTCCTACAGGTGCTCCTTTGGCTAGCAGAACTCATGGTAGCAAAAGGAAGACTACTCCTCACCCCGTATCTGCCGCTGAACGGAGGGTAAGTTATTTCTCCTCTTTTTCTTTTTTTTCTTTGACAAAACTTCTTAACTTTCTTGTGGCTAACTTGCTAATTTCCTCTGCCTCTTTTCTTTTAATCCAAGCATAAGGAAGACTCGTCAGTTACCCACCCCATTTTGCTTGATGAGCCAGAATCTGAGGTAAGCCACTTTTCTTCACTTCTCTTCTTTTTTTTTTTTTTTTCTTTTTCGCACGCGCTCCCTCTGCCACATGTCTTTTGTTTTTTTCTTAATAATTTGTTTTTAGGAGGAGCCTGAACCTCTATCCATATATCACCCTACTACCGAGGAGATTTCTGCCTCCATGGGTGTACCCATGGAAGGCTTTTTTGATGAGGCCGATACAGTATTTGCAACGCCCGCTCCTTCTACTGCTGCACATAAGGCTCCTGCCAAAACTCTCACCCCTTCCGCCGAGCCGGTACCTAGAGAAGGTACTCATGTTGAAGGGGTTGGTGAGACTACACCTTTGCCTGCCAAGAGACTCACTCCTCCAGAGGGAGCCATTCCTCCTACCGCCGTTCAAACCAAGATCGCTCCTTCCGTTCTGCTGCTTGTTATTTCCACTAGTGGCCCTTTTGCAGCTATCTCCCAGGCTGGAAAGGGCGGTGCCTCCCGTGTTGTTACTCCTTCCTCCATTCCCAGATTCGCTACCCGTGGTCCTAATACGGACTTATCCTCAGAGGGATCCGATGACATTCTTGAGGATCCCGATGATGCACCCGTCCTGAAGAAGAGGATTTCTGATTCCGATGAAAAGGGGAGTGCTTCGCCCAAGCCTGACTTTATGGGTATGTATCTTTCCTCCCCTTCTCTTTTTTTTTTTTTTTTTTTGGTTGTATTTGCATTTCATTTGCATACTTATCTCCCTGCTTGCAGAAACTTCTAAGGGGCCAAAAATTGCAATAGGCGTGGGAATGACTGCTCCTGCCACACCCGTAGCGCCTATTCCTGCCACACCTTCAGCACCCATTTCAGCCGTACCTACTACTCCTACTTCTGCTGTGCCTACAGTATTTGTTTCTGCTACACCTGCAGCTCCCATTCCTGGTAGCTTTGGCAAGTTTCCTTTTCCTTTTATTTCATCCTCTTTTTCTGTAAGTCTTCTCTTCCCGTGTCATGGCTTCTCATTTTGCCTTGCGTTTCCTTTTTTATAGGTCCACTTCCTACTATCCCTTCTTAGTTTGAGGTGGGTAGTAGTTCTGCCGCCGTCCCGGATGATGCTGTGACCTTTCTTGGCCGCTTTGACCAGCCGGAGGTTAACGACCTTGGTCTGGTAGACTTCTAGGCTTCCGGTCCTCCTTACATAGACTTTTATAGCTTCCGAGTCCCTGAGGATTGCATTTCTCACTTGGTGATGATCTAAAGCAGTCGTGGCAACTTTATGCAGGAGTTTCATCTTGGCCATTCTGCTAGGAAGCATTTCTTGAAGATGTTAGGGTGCGTGCTGAACGATATTGAGCATAACTTCATCGACTCTGTTTCTGTCGAGAGAATCCTGTAGTGGAGGGCTGTGATTCAAGAACTTATCAGTGTGGGTTTTGCCGTGGAGTTTGTTCTTGATCATCTTCGTGAGGTTGCCCGAGTCCTTTTTATGAGGAGAGTTCAGCTAGCCGTGGATGCCATAGATGTCCGTATAGAGCTTTTGAAGAAAGAAGTGGCGAATTTGGAGGGTCGTCGTGAGCACCTTCTTTCCGGTGTTAGTGGGCCTAGTCGTTTTGGAGATCAGAGTCTCATTTCCGGACTCCATTGATGATGGCGCGGTTCCCTTTCCTTTTCTTTGCTTTTCTGTTTTTTGTTATGTCACACAGAACACTTATATGTTTCCTACAGTAGTTATTTGGCGTGTATTTGCCACAGTTTGGGTTTGTAATGATGCTACACTTTGCTACCCTTTTTTTTACTATTGCTATGACATGATGCTAATACTTTGTACTTTTTCATTGCATACTCATGAAAGCACGTTACAACTTTTTCTTCTGTGACATAGTCACTTGGAGGAATAAAAAAGAAAAAGTGAAGGAAACAAAAAAAAGGGAAAACCACATAACTTTCTTCTCTAAGCAAAATAACGCTTCAGCCATTTTCCATTGATGGGATCCATCAAGTCCTTGCCATCCATTTGAGTTAGGCGATAATACCCATTTTGATGCGCTTCCCTTATCACAAGGGGTTCCTCCCACTTTGGTGCAAACTTGGATGGTCCTGCCAAGCCTCGCTTGACATAGTCTGCTACCTTTAATACTAGTTGTCCTTCCACAAACACTCTTTCCTTGGTCATCCTGCCGTAGGCTTCAGTCATCTTTTGCTTGTATCTTCGACTTTGTTCCTGGGCTTCTTCCTTCCTTTCATCAAGCTCTTCTAGGTCCTCAAACCTTTCTACCGCAAAGACTTCTCCTTTTCTTTTTTTTTCTTTTTCTTGCATCTACATGACCCTCAGGGACGGTGTCATTATTTCTGCCAGACTCACTACTTCAGTTCCGCAGACTAAGGAAAAGGGTGAAAAGCCTGTAACTGACTTTGGTGATTTTCTGTAAGCCCAGAGAGCATCCGGCAAGTGCATCGCCCATCCTCCCATATACTCTTGGCTCATTTGCTGATGATCTTTATGAGAGTTTTGTTTGTTGCCTCTGCCTGCCCATTCCCTTGAGGGTAATAAGGTGATGACCTGTGGTGCTTGACTTGGTAGAATTCTAGCATTCTCCTTACATCATTGTTGACAAATGGTGTGCCGTTGTCACTGATGATCCTGTGGGGCACCCCAAACCTCACAATTATATTTTCTTTGATGAAGTTTGCCACTGCTCCCCCTGTGGCCTTACGGAGTGGCACTGCTTCTGCCCATTTAGTAAAATATTCTGTAGCCACTAATATCCATATGTATCCACGTGATGGTAGGTTGACTGGCCCTACCAAATCTAACCCCCAAGTGTGGAAGGGTCATGGGGTGACCATGCTGTGCAAGCCCTATGTATGGGTATGAATCAAGTTGGCTTGTACTTGACAACTGTGACACTTTTTTACAAATTCTGCCGCATCTTTCTTCATGGTTGGCCAGTAGTAGCCCATATGTAGCAGGCATCTGTAAAGCTTTTTCTTCCCCTGATGTTCACCACATTCCCCTGAATGTACTTCTTTTATCATTTCTTTTGCCTCTTCAGGGCCCAAACACCTCAAAGGGTCTCCATCATATCCTTTTTTGAAAATGACCATGATATGCAAGAAGTAACGTGTTGCCAATCTCTTAAACTTGTATCTTTCACTGTGCCTTTGTGGCAAGACGCCTTCTGTTAGGTACTGCATGAAAGTGCTTCTCCAATCCTCGCTGATGAACACAGCGTAACTTTCCTCCCTGTCTACCGCAAGCTAGTAGGTCCCACACTGGGTTTGGACTTGATCTGCGTCTTTACCCATGCTTGGCCAATAGAAGCCTGCTCTCTGAAGTCTGCGGTAAAGACTGACTTCTCCGCAAGACCCGCAAGTCTTGTCGTGTATTTCTTTCAATTTTCTCTAGGCTTCCTCCTGCCCCACGCATCTGGATAAGACCCCACCTGGCATCCTACGGTACAACTCTTCTTTTACCAAGGCATAGTCTTTTAATATCTTTAATTCTGCTGCATTGTCTCCCTTCACCAAGGTTTCCTTTATGGGGATTCGCCAATCCCCTTCGCCTTGTTCCTCTCGAAACTTTTCCTTCAACACCTCAATGATGGATTCTTCCCTCTTGCTGACTTCTATATTAGTGCTATTCCCTTTGAAGATTATTTGCGAACCCAATGCAGCTAACGTGTCCGCAAACCGATTTTTGTTTCTCGGAGCATGTTCTATTTCAAAGGTTGAAAATTTTTCTTCCATTCTCTAGGCCATCGCTCTGTACGGGGCTAGGCTAGGCTCCTTTAAGGAAAAACTTCCTTTGGCCTGGCAGACAACCAAGTTCGAATCTCCCAGTACTCTCAAATGTTTGACTCCCATTTTGAGTGTCGTGGCAAGCCCGGTTAGATAGGCCTCGTACTCCGCCATGTTGTTTGAACAGGGGAATTCCAACTTAAATGATAGCGCCACTGCCTTGTCTTCTTCATGATACAGAACTACTCCCACCCCTCCGGAATGGGTAGTAGAAGACCCATCGAATTTCATTACCTACTGTTCTCTGACTTCTTCTGCCATGGCTACTTCCCTTGGAACTCTATCATCCAGTGGGAATTCTTCCTCTCCTGGAAACTGTGCCAATAAATCTGCTATAGCTTGACTTTTCACTGCCCTAGGTGTCCCCATTCTTAAGTCGTATTGTGATAACTATAGCAACCACTGGGATATCCTGCCGGAGAGGATCGGCTGTTGTAACAGAGCTTTAATGGCATGGGACTTAGTCATCAGCCATACTTCGTAGGCCAAGAAATAGTGATGCAACCTCTGCGAAGCGTATACAATGACCAGGCATGCTCTCTCTGCCCTTGGGTAACGAGTTTCTGCATCTTTTAAGGCGCGACTGATGTAGTACATTGGCTGCTCGACACCACCTCCATCTTCCTGAGCGATTAGTGCACCGATGACGTACGAGTTGGTGGCCAAATAGAGTAGCAGTAGTCTTTTATGAATAGGGGCCTACACCGTGGGGAGCTTTATCATTATCTGCTGTAGCCTTTTGAAGGCTGTCTGCTGCGCTTCCCCCCATTCAAAACTTTGCCCCTTCTTAAGCAACTTGGTGAAGGCAGAGGTGATTGATGCCAACCTAGGGATGAATCTCCGGATATATGAGACTTTTCCTAAGAAACTCTTCAATTCTTTTACTGTGGCCGGAGGTCTCACAGTTGCTATGGCCGTGGCTTTGGCCGGATCCACGTCTATGCCTCTACTGTGAACCAGGAAACTCAAAAATTTCCCAGAGGACACTCCAAATGCACACTTGAGGGGATTCATTCTTAACTTAAAAGCTCTGCATCTTTCGAATACTCTTTTTAACACACAAAAGTGTTCTTCTCTCCTCCTTGACTTAACCACTATGTCATCTACATAGTCTTCTAGCTCCTAGTGCATCATGTCGTGAAATATGCCGTCATTGCTCGTTGATAAGTTGCACCTGCATTTTTTAACCCGAAGGGCATCACAGTATAGTAGAAACTACTCATGGGTGTTCTGAAAGCAGTTTTCTCTACATCCTTTGGCGCCATCTTGATCTGATTGTACCCGCTGAAACCGTCCATGAATGAGAACATGGTGCTTCCTGCTGCGGAATCTATTAGTAAATCCATGTTTGGCAATGGGAATTCGTCCTTTGGACCAGTTTTGTTGAGATTCCTGAAATCTACACAGCATCTTATCTGGTCGTTCTTCTTCTTCACTGGTACTATGTTGGATAGCCAACGAGGATGCTGAATAGGCTTGATGAATCTTGCGGCCAGCAACTTCTGCACTTCTTTGACTATCTGCCCTTCTATTTCTGTGTGAAATATCTTGGTAGGCTGGGCCACCGGCTTGGCCTCTAGGTCCACATTCAATGTATGTGCAACTAGCTCGGGATCCAGCCCTGACATTTCACTGTAATCCTAAGTAAAAACGTCTTTGAATTCTTTCAACAACAGTATGAGCTTTGACTTCTCCTTTTCTGTCAGACTTGCACTAATTGAGATAGGTTTTGGTTCTCGTGAATCAAACCTTAAGTCAACTTCTTCCAATTCTTCCTCTGCCATAACCTGGATGTCCTTTTTTGCCTTATCCTTCTCTTCTTCTTTTCCCAAACTTCCTTCAACAACGCAACACGCCAAACTCTTATGTTGCCCTTTTTGGGTGGGACCCACTTGCATCTCACCCGTGGGCCCCACGCACCTTCATAATTTATACACAATCCTGCCATCAAGGCCTTGGACCCTGATGCACTGAGGTATTTCGTCTGGCTTTGCGGCAGGCGCTTCTTTTCTTTTCTTTTTTCGCGCCAGTAGTTCTCTTAAATCGGGTTCTAGGTCATTTTGAACATCTTCCCACCTAGGCACAAAGGTGCCTCGTGGCTTTGAAACCGAATTTTCCCCAGATGGAGCCCATTGGTCATAAAACATGGTTTCCACCAAGTGGGCTTCTGCCTCCTCAAATGGCGAAGGGTTTGTAGTTATGCGTATCATCCTGCCATTCAATCTTCCTTTCACACATTGGTGGTAGGTGGATGGGACTAATTGGTGTTTGTGTAACCAGGGTCTTCCCAAAAGCACATGATAAGATACTTCCGTTCTGACCACATGGAAACGAGCTAAAGAGGCTATAGGGCATACTTTCAACCATAACTGAATGTGGCCTGCGGTGTACTCACCTCTTCCACCGAACCCCGTTACTTCTATCGGGCATCCTTGTATCTTTCTTTCTGAAATTCCTGCGGCTTGCAAGGTGCTCAATGGAATGAGGTTTACGAAAGCACCCGTATCCACCAGGGCCCTCTTGATGGGGATTTGATTTATAGATGCTGCTAAATAGAGAGGCCTTCTATGATCTGGGTGTCCCACCTCCATATCCTCATTGCTGAACGTGATTTATGTTGATTCCTATTTGAAGGCCCTGTCTTCTGGCATTTCTGCTGACAGGCACTCCACCCCTGCCCTGGGAGTGATGCTTACCAAAGCCTCCGTGGCTATTTTTCTTTCTTTTGCTGTAAGCCCCAACTGGTCAAATAGATTTTTGAACTTGGCACTCTGCTAAAGAGTGGTAATCGCTGCGGCAGGCAGGGCCAAGTTTTCTTCCTCATCTTCTCTCGGGTCTGCACATATTACCACTGCTGCTACACCCTTTCCCTTGTGGTTTGGGAATGGGTTTCTTTGGACTTCCTGCTGGGTTAGCTCCAATGTGCCTTCTTTAATCTTGCGGTACACCAATCTGCGAAGCGCCCAGCATTCTGCGGTGGGATGTTGTACATAGTTGTGCAAGCGGCAGAAGCGAGGATCCCCCCTTTCTTCCTCCGTGGGCTCTCTAGAAACCTGGTTGGGTTTAAAGATCCCGTCCGCTATCCATTTGTCAAGTAGCACATTCAGCTCCTTAGGAGTACATGGTAAGGGTGGGGGCGTATCATACTCCCTCCCCTCTGTTTTCCTTCTCCGATCTCCAGTGGACACCGCCATAGCCTGCGGGGTGTTTCTCTTGTCTGAACTGGGTTTTACAGATTGAGCCGTTTTTCTAGCTTTCTGCAATAGCTATGTGAACAAGGAAATTTCTAGATTTTCCAGGATAGCTCTGAATTCTCGGATCATATTGGTCATGCACATTTCCACTAACGTCCTTTCTTCACAGTGATCGTAGTAGTCAAGTGCTATGTCCTTGAACTGTTTGATGTATTCCATCAAATCCTCACCATTCCTTTGCTTGGTTGCTTATAGAGTTGCGAGCGTTACCGTTTCTTCTCTGTGGAAGTACTTAGTGCAAAATACATCCACCATGTCATCCCAAGTTAGGATCGATCCTGGTTTTAAGCCAATGTACCAGGTGTATGCTTGGTTGCACAGTGACTTTGAAAACTCCCGTAGACATAAGTCTTCGTCTGCTACATAAGGGCCAAGGGTATCAATAAATTTGCTCACGTACTTTACTGCACTTCCCTTCCTGCCATCATACTGTGCAAAGGCCCTTGGTTCATACCTCTCGGGGTACGGTTTGCTGAGTACTTTTAGAGGATAAGGAGGTCTTCGTGCGTAAAACCTCTCCTTTGGTGTTATGGCTCTCTCTTGCTCCAAGAGAGCCGCTACTTCAACCATGGTAATGAAACACTGCTCTGCATTCCGTGGGACACCTCCTGCCAGTGTCTCCTCTCTGTCTGCTGCATGATCCGGGTCATGCTGGCTGCCTTTCTCTTTTGTTTTGTTCGTCTTCAGTTGACGGATCTCTTCCATCATTTGTTGATGCGAGTGCTGTAATGATTGCAATACTTCGATGAAGGTGTTGACATTGACCACGGGGACTCTTGTCTGAGGCTGAGGATCAGCTCCCGTTCTGTTGGCACCTTCTGTTTGGTTAAATTGCTGTTAGTAAGGCGTTGTTGGCTTAGATTCTGCTTGCGAGGGTATGACACTCATATTCCGTGTCGCCTTGGACTTTGGTGGCATTGTTTGCGAGAGGCTCTGTTTTCTTTTCTTTTCCTTTGCCCTTATCTGCTTCCCAACTCTCCAGTGAAGTCACCAATTTAATGTAGGGGCCTTTTTTGCGTATTGTGCGTTGGGCTGGACTGCCTCCTGCGGTAATGGGCCCGAATGTTTCTGAGTAAGGGAGTTGGAGCTGGTCCAATTGTAACTCAATTTGGGTCGGTTTATGCACAAACTTATGCTTTGTCTGCCAGGAGTAGGCTTACGGCAAGCAGAACTGTTTCAGATGAGTTACGACAGGCAGATATAATAATAACCAAAACAGAGTACTCTAACTATTTAAATAAATGGCTAAGTAATCCCTACTTATAAAACATGATTACAGTCGTGATAATGTCATTCACAGAGAAAGTAAAGGAGAAAGAAAACAACATGAACTAATCAAGAATGGGCATAAATCAAGTTTTAAGTTTGGTCCGCCGAAGCACAGCCAAAAAAGGGAGAACGCCTCCTCTCAATGCAAATAATCTCCTAGGAAAAGGTCCTGCCGTGGGAATTAATGGCTTTGAGGGAGTCGGACCTGAATGGTTATTGCCCAAAAGGAATCCTTGTTATGTTTTGGAAGAGAGCAGGATTTGAAGAGGGAGAGAGGGAAACCGACCTACTGGTGCATGCCCATTGTACTATCTCTCTTTTTTCCTCATTTTCCTCTGTTTTGTTCTGTTTTTTTTTTGTTATTTTTTTTTTTTTCTTTTCCTTTTTTTTTTTTTTTTTTTTTTTTTTTTTTTTTTTTTTTTCCGTGAATACTCTGTTTTTCGATCCATTTTCAGGGCACGGCAAGGGTCCTTTTATAGTGCCTGCCATGGCCAGTTTTTACCACTTTGCCCCTTAACCGCCTTTGTCAGGTCTGGGTGTACTTGCCGACCACCAAAGGTGTGTGACACTCACCCTTGCCAGACAAAGGCAGGTTGGTTTCATTCTTCAGTCCACCGTAGCACTCTTTCCTGCCATGGCATAAATGCTTTCTTTTTCTTTCCCTCAAGGCATGCACCTAACGGTTCCCCCCTCAACCTTGCCTCTTTTGGGTGGTCTGTCATCCCAGCAGGACGTACCTCCTAAAAGGACTTGGGCAGGAGCCGTAAAAATAGGTCTTTTCCTCTCTCCCCACCACCAAACCATACCCCCTTTACCTCTTATCTCTAGCCCATGGCCCCACCACGTCCCATATTGGCTGGGTACAGGCTGGTGGTGCCTGGGCCTTGCGCGTGCTTTCCTTTCAGATATGTCCAAAAGTCTGCCTGTTGCTCATGCGTTTGCCGTGATCTGGAGACTCTCTGTTCGTGTTTTTTGACCTTTTATGTGGGCTTTTCTTTGGTTTCCCGCTCCATTCAAGAGATGGACTTTGTCTGATGATGGGCCTTACATTTCTTTGGCACACTCTTAATTTTCTTTATTTCTTGCAACGTTGTACTGTTATTCCTGCCGTAATAACTTAATCCTGCTGGGCCTCTTTTGGGCCAGCCGTTTATTCCTTCTCTCAGTGGCTTGTCATGGCCACTATTTTGCTTTTACTTATGGGCTCCTATGTCCCTTCGAGCTTTCCTTTGGGCATCCATGGCCCGTTTGCTTTCTTTGGGCTTCCTCGGCCCATTTGCTAATTCCACACTCCCATGGGTTTTTTACTAACTTCATTGGGCTTTCCTGGCCCAATAACCTTATTCTCATCTTTGGGGTTCATGGGCCTGCCATAAACCCCTTACTCTCTTAGTTTGTATTGCCTTGGGCCTACGGCGGCCCTTTCTCGCTTTTCTACCTCATACACTGTCCATGGGATGCCATTTCTTAACTTTCTGGGCTTCTTTGAGCCCATTTGCCTCTTCAATACCCATTTGTTTATTTGTTGGGCCTGTGATACATTATTCCTGCCGCTTGGGTCTAATGGTTTTTTGCTATCTATTTTGTTAATTCCTTGTTGCCCTTATTATTGGGCTTTCTTTCTGTCTGCCTGGGCTCTCACAAATGGCCCTCAACAGGAAGTTATATATATATATATATATATATAATGGCCCTCAACAGGAAGTTATATATATATATATATATATATTTATATATATATATATATATATATTTATATATATATATATAATTAATCATTTTATTTTTTTAATCGCCCTATGACAAATTCCTAACTCCACCACTACTGACCCCCTCTAGAAAAAAATTCTGGAACCACCACTGATAGGACCTAGCTAAGGTCTAATCGAACGCATCAACTAGCTAGCAAGTTAATGTAATTTAGCTACAACTCAAAGGCTTATAACTCTGCTAGTAATTCTAAGACCACAACCTATTTCATATATTTTGCAACAATTATTTTATGTAGCATAATATAATTGATTGTATGTCACTTTTTCATGAACCATAACTTTTTTTTTTTCCATCACTTACACTTAACTACATAGGAGAATTGCGGCAAAAATATATAGAATAAATTGTAATTCTAAATGTTTGCCTACACTTCATCAGTTTAAGGTTGCCTAATCTGCTAAGCTGCATAGAAGTTATGCATATCATTTATTATATATGACATAATGACAAAGAAGTTATTGTTGACTTCAAATTTAAGTGTATAGATGCTAGATAATCTTGGATTGTGTTTGAGAAGAGTGATTCCAAGGAGAGTATCTTATTAGCATTTTAGCTATATATTGTGCTTTTGATGCCATTCTTGCTATGGTTGAATAATAAGTATCTATAGTATTTGTTATTTTTATCATGTTAGGCAGTTAGACTCCGCAATAATTTTTTATTAAAAATGTATATATCTACTTAATTTTAATCGTTCATTTATTATTATTATTATTATTATTATTATTATTATTATTATTATTATTATTATTATTATAAGATAAAGTAATAACCTATATTAACAGTTAAGATTAGGTAAGTATGGTACATACCAAAAGAGATAAGAATAATGATGTTGCTATTACACAATTTACTACATAAATCTTATAAATTTATGTGTCGATTTTTAAAATACAAAATAAAAAAATTATTAAGAAATGTATTTATTATGTTGCTAATGTGTCACCAACTACAATTGTCACATTTGTTTATATATATATATATATATATATCTATTGTAATTTATAATTGGTAGTAGCTTTAAAATTATTAAATTGATACTAGTTTTAGCATTTTAGAATAGAGAAGGTATATGGTGTACCTGGCATATATGTCGGGTACAGCATATAATTTTCGTTTAGAATAGATGTTCAATGTGACCTAATTACAAATACGTACAATTACTTGAAACACATGGTGTGAGTTTACTTGTATTTTGTCTCTTATGCTTTGTTTGTTCCTATGAAAAATGTCATTTGGAAAATAAGGCGCTGTTTGGATGAAAAAAAAAAAAAAAAAGGATCACTCATCATTTATCACTCAAATATCATCACTCATCACTCAATATCTCATCACTTATCACTGAAAATACCCAACTTCCTAAGGTGGCATGTTTGACACTTGTTTCCAACTTCTGATAACTCAAAAAATTTTACTTTTTATAGGACCCACGGATTGACTTGGTGCAGCTTTTACTTATTATTATTATTATTATTATTATTATTATTATTATTATTATTATTATTATTATTATTTTCCTTCTTCAACCCCCAATACCCAAACTCACCGAACCTAGGAGCTTCTTATTTCTTTCTTTTTTTTTCTTTTTCTTTTCCCTTCAACCCCCAATACCCACAACAACCACTCACCGAACCTAGGAGCTTCTCATTTCTTTTTTCTTTTCTTTTTTTCCTTCAGCCCCCAATACCCACAACGACCAATTTGGTTCTGAGCATAAAGCACAAACCCAGAAAATTCATTAGCATCCTTGACAGACCCATCTCCGATTTGAAACAAATACTATTTGGTGCTCACTTTAGACAACTACTATTTTTTCCATTGATCAGAAGAAAGCTTTGTGATTGAGAATGACTAAAACCAATGACTGAAACAAATACCAGAAACAACTTTGGTTGCGGTGACCGAGGACTTGGTGAATTCAATGGAAGATGATGTTTAAGCTAAAGAAGCAATAGATGTGAAGAAAAAAAAAAAATCCAAATGTGAACCTACAACAGGTGGAAAGAAAGGAGGAGGAGCAAATGCGATAAAAGAAAGAAAGAGAAGTGAAAAGCTTTTGGTGTTTGATGTGACAACACAAAGCATTGGGTCCCACAAATTCCATTTAATTACCAAATTGTCATGTAACTCGTAACTCAAGTATCTGAAAACACCTCAAACTTATTTCTAGTTTCCATAACTCATTACTCACTTTGGTGAGAATTGAGTGATGAAAACAAAATCTGAAAACACATCCAAACAAGTTATTGCTCCGTGGGACCCACCATTTTTGAGTGATAGGTGATGGAAACACCAAAATCCAAACAACTCCTAAATCATTTATCAAAAAATACTTTTTGAAAAATCTAATCATTTTTTTGAGTTTGGTTGCAACCCGGAAAAAAAACCAAAAACATATTATGTTGTTTGGTTCGCATAAAAATCTATTAATATTTCTTATAATTTCAAATAACTATATGAACAAAAAAACTTTCATTCAAAAAAAAAAAAAAACCCTAAATGAAAAATTAATTTCTATTTTTTTGGACCAAATGGGAAAAGAGGCCTCAAATTCCGAATATGTATATATATATATATATATATATATATAAGGGGGGTGGGATTTAATTAAAAGTGATTGATTTGAGTTAAAATAAAAATGTCTCAATGATCTATCTATGCCAATCAAGGATAGTCAATTATCAGTGTATGAAGAGAGGAAGGGACGAAAAGAAAAAAAAGATACTATATCATTATAGGTTTTATTTATTTATTTATTTATTTTAATAATTGAGAATTAATGTTGTATTCTGGAAAAACTGTTGTGGAAAACATTATTTTTTAGAAAAACATTATTTTTTAGAAAGACATTATTTTTCTGTTTTTTGAAAAACAAACACACACAAGGATGAGAGAATAAAATTCTAACACAAAGGCACAATACAAATTTCTAGCTTTTTTTATTTTTTTTATATATATGTATATATACCAGTAATTTTGAAGACATAGGTGTATATATATATATATATATATATAATAAAAAAAGAAAAAAAAAATCTGTTAATTATTGATCCGAATTCCTAGGTTTAAATATATACAGATCGAAGATAACGTGATGGATCTTATTCCATCCTTTAATGAAAAGATAAGATGTTAGAAAGGTCTCGATGTTCCTATTTTATTTATTTTTTCTTATTAAATTGATCCACCAACTATATATCCAATTGAAAAACACACTTTTAATTTATACCAGTACCCTAAAAATCAAACAAAAGTTTTCACAAACCCAAGCATCTGAGTGCTCTCTCTTGCGTTGGCATGTAGGGGCAGTAGCAGTCTTGCGCTCTCCCCTGTTGCAAGAGTTTTAGTGGTCTCCTGAGTACGGTGAGACCAATTTAGGTAACCCCTCTCGACTGTTTTCTGAGGGTGGGTGTTTTGACTGAAGGATGGCTGACGAGTTGGAAGCACTGTGGAGTAAGTTAACTTTTACAGAAGAAGAGGGAGAGGATATAGAATTGGGAAGTGAGAGCACAAGGGCAGCGAGAGAGATTGGGAAAAATTGTTTGGTGATGAAGATCCTCACGCAGAGGATTATTGTTTTGGATGCACTGCGCAAACATCTGAAAATGTTATGGAAACCAAATAGGGGTATATGGATATCTGAGATTGATGAGGAGCTGTACTTGGTAGAGTTTGGAGATGGCAGGGACAAAAAACGAATTCTGGAGATGTGTCCCTGGAGTTATGAAAAACAACTAGTACTTCTACAGGAGTTTGAGGGTGAAAGAGTCCCAAAGGATATTACCATAAAATGGACTCCGTTTTGGGTACAGATATATAACCTTCCTTTGATGAGCATGACCCGAGAATCTGGTGTGGAGATAGGTGGAAAAATTGGAAGGGTGCTCGATGTGGATGTGCCGGAGAAGGGAGTGCAATGGGGTAAGTATTTGAGGGTAAGAGTCCGGTTTGATGCCACAAAAAAGTTGGTTAGGGGGAAGAGGGTAACCATTGAAGGAGGAGAATCTAGATGGGTATTTTTCAAGTACGAATGGTTACCTAATTTCTGCTACCAGTGTGGGCGACTGGATCATGGCGTGAAAGAATGCAAAGAAATTGCAGGGACGGAAAACAGAGCAGGTGGAGAGGAGCTGCAATATGGAGCGTGGCTTAGAGGGGAGCCAGGAAGAAAGGGCGGAAGGGATCAAGGAAACATGGGAGAAGAGAATGTCAGGGAGGGTAGACCGTATAATGGAGCTCCGATAGGGAAGAAGCACGGCGGAGACACGGTTCGAAAACAGGGAGTAGAGGAAATGGGTGATAATCACGTGACTGGTCTGAACCATTGTTAGGGGGATGCCCCTAGCGTGAATTCAGGGAAGTTACAGGCGACGGGTCAGAGCGAAAGGAGCTTGCACGATGGAGGTATGGTCAACCTGACAACAGAAAAGGTGAAGTGTAACCTTACTCCAAAAGGGAAGGATGGCGTGCGTCCCTTACTGTCTGAAGCAGACCGAGTGGGTGAGATGTCATGGGAAACATCGAAGAAAGAGGATGGGGATAAGAAGACTGAAGAAGAAGAATCAGTAATGCAGGATACACGTAAGGGGGTGAGTAACGAGCTGGGCTTAGAGTCAAGGGCAGAGGAGGAATGGGCCAATAATAACTCAAGCCCACTTGCCATGACTTATAACCGGGAGAGGGGCTGGGTTACAGAGACTTTGGGCCCAACGAGTGGCCACTGGAAGCGTCTGGCCAGGAAAGTGAACACTCCAAGCCCAAAAAAATTATCTGGCCCAAGCAAAACCAAGCGTAAAGGTCAGGTCCCTTTACAAGAGTTAGACCCGAATGTTTTAAGTTCAAAACGCAGAAAGGGGAAAGTTCAGGAAATTGAGATTACAAACGAGCATGAGGTTATGGATGGCGGAGAGGCGGTGGCTGCGGCGCAGCACCGCCGAGCCACATGAGTGTGTTAGCTTGGAATTGCCGGGGGTTGGGGACTCCTCCGGCAATCCGTACACTCACTGAAGAAGTGAGGAAAGCGAACCTCGTGGTGGTGTTTCTGGCGGAAACAAAGGCGAACACCAATAGGATGAAGGGCTTTCAACAGAAGTTAGGCTTTACGCAGGGGATCATAGTTCTGAGTGACGGTTTAAGTGGTGGGTTGGCGATGCTCTGGAGAGAAGGGACTGATGTTCGGTTTAAGAGTTGTTCACACTCACACATTGACGTCGTAGTTCACGGGGAGAGTAAGAATGGCCCGTGGAGAATTTCCGGTTTCTACGGGCATCCGGATACAAGTAAGAGGCAGAGTTCGTGGCAATTGATTGAAGCCCTCTTTGCTCAATGCTGTATGCCGTGGGTGGTGTGTGGAGATTTTAACGAAATTCTGCATCCAAATGAGAAGTTAGGCTGGAGGGAAAGGGATGCAAATCAGATGGGGGACTTTCGCGAGGTTCTTAGCAGGTGCGGTCTGGTTGATTTAGGATTTGTGGGGCAGAAGTTTACATGGTGCAACGGGCGACATGGGGAGCAACGTACGCTTCTTCGGCTTGATAGAATGGTGGCCAATGAAGCTTGGCTCCAGCTCTTTCCCGAAGCCACAGTGTTTCACATTTCGATGTCGGCCTCGGACCATTGTTTGTTGGCCTTATCCCTGAATAAGAATCAGCATCAGAAGAAAAGGAAAAAGAGATTCATGTTTGAAGCAATGTGGGTGAGAGAGGCAGAGTGCAAAGAAGTTGTGGATATGGCTTGGAATTTGAATACAGGGGAGGCTGCTATGTCCGTCCAAGATAGGCTCAAAAGGTGCCAAAGTAATCTTATAGGGTGGAATCAAAATAAATTTGGGAATGTGATCAAGAAGTTAAAACAGAAACAAGAGCGCCTCCAGCAGCTTGAATCCCTTAACTTGCTTCATGATACAGCAGAGGAGATTAGTGTAGTCCGTAGAGAATTAAATGAGCTTCATATCAAGGAAGAAATCATGTGGAACCAGCGATCTCGGGTACTCTGGCTACAGAACGGAGACAGGAACACAAAGTTTTTCCACGCCTCCGCCAGCCAGAGACAGCGGAGAAATAGGATTGGAGGATTGTTGGATGAGGATGGCTGTTGGCAAGAGGAACAGGGAGCAACGGAGAAGATCATCCTGAATTATTTCTCTTCGATTTTTAGTTCCGACCACCCTGCTTGTTTCGAAGCAAGTTTGGAGGCTGTGGGCGAAAGGGTGACACCTGAGATGAATGATGCACTGTTGGGAAATTTTAAAGCGGACGAGGTCTGGCATGCGCTCCAACAAATGCACCCCACGAAATCCCCCGGACCTGATGGTATGTCTCCCATCTTTTACCAAAAATATTGGAATATTGTTGGTGTTTGTGTTTCAAATTGTGTGCTGCAAGCTTTGAATACAGGGGTAATGCCTAAGGACCTTAATAACACATATATTTGTCTGATCCCGAAAATCAAAAATCCACAAAAAATTACGGATTATCGACCAATCAGCCTATGTAATGTGATTTATAAGTTGATTTCGAAGGTCTTAGCGAATAGATTGAAAAAGATTCTTGATATGGTAATTACCGATGCTCAGAGTGCCTTTGTGCCGGGGCGTCTTATTTCGGATAATGTAGTGGTGGCGTTTGAAACTATGCACACAATTGGTAAAAGAAAGAAAGGGAAAGAAGGCTTAATGGCCATTAAATTGGACATGAGCAAAGCCTACGACCGGGTAGAGTAGGGCTATCTTGAGGCCATTATGAGGAAATTGGGATTTTGCGAGAGATGGATATCCCTTATCATGATGTGTGTTACTACGGTGTCCTATGAGATTCTTATCAATGGTGAACCAAGAGGGAAAATCACACCCTCTAGGGGACTTCGCCAAGGCGATCCCATCTCCCCTTACTTGTTCCTTTTGTGTGCGGAAGGGTTGTCAGCGTTGATTAGAAAGAAGGAGACTATGGGGCTGCTTAGGGGTGTGGGGGTAAGTAAACAAGCTCCGTCGGTCTCGCATCTCTTCTTTGCGGACGATAGTATAATATTTTGTAGAGCTACATTGGAGGAATGCAAGCAGGTGGCTGAGGTTCTGGATACCTATGAGAAGGTGTCGGGGCAGAAAATTAACAAGGATAAAACGTCCTTGTTTTTCAGTAAGAACACGAGGGGGGATATCCAAGATGGGGTGAAGAATATGTTTGGTGCGCAGATTGTTCAACAACATGAGAAATATTTGGGGTTGCCTCCGATGGTGGGTCGGGGTAAGAAGAAGGCTTTCAACCGCATCAAAGACCAAGTAAGCAGAAAAATAGCGGGCTGGAAGGGGAAGTTACTGTCCAATGCCGGTAGAGAAGTTCTGATAAAGGCCGTTGCACAATCCACCCCTACTTACACCATGAACTGCTTCAAACTCCCGGATTCTTTATGCTCGGAGATTAATTCTTTGGTTAGGGGTTTCTGGTGGGGGAAGAAGGATAGTGCTCGGAAGATTGCTTGGGTTTCGTGGGAAAACTTGTGCAAACCAAAGAAGGATGGGGGCATGGGCTTTCGTGACTTGAGAGCGTTTAATCTTGCGCTTCTGGCCAAACATGGTTGGAGGATTCAGCAGCGACCTGATTCTCTAATCCACAGAGTTCTCAAAGCGAAATATTTCGCTAGAACCTCCTTTTTGGATGCTCAGGTGGGGAAAAATCCCTCCTACATTTGGAGAAGCTTGATGGCAGCCAAACTGGTGATTAGGGATGGTATTAGATGGAGTGTGGGTGATGGAAAGAGCATCAAAATCTGGGAGGATGCATGGCTTACTTCTTCGGGATCAGGCAGAATCATTTCCCCAAGGCCTACAAGAGATGTTGGGGAATGCGTGGCCAACTTGATTGATCATGATGAAGCAGAATGGAAAAGTGAGGTGGTTAGAAGCATCTTCCTTCCTATAGAAGCAGAGGCCATCCTAAGCATTCCCTTAAGCTCCATGTTTCCGGTTGACTCCCAAGTGTGGGCTTTCACCCCCAATGGCACCTTTTCAGTCAAGAGTGCTTACAAAGTGGCTGTCCGGTACCTTGAGGCCTCTAAGGGTAGTGGTGGCAGACCTGGTTGCTCGAATACATCCCATATGGAGATGATTTGGAAGTTGGTTTGGAGTTTAAAGTGCCCAAACAAAGTTAAGCACTTCTTTTGGCGGGCTTGCAAAAATGTCCTACCTACAAAACATTGCCTTAAGCACCGAAAGGTTATCTTGGAGGACAATTGTGATTTTTGTGGGGAATGTGAGTCGTCGGGGCATATCCTATGGGGATGTAGAGTAGCGAAAGAAGCTTGGAGTGAGTCTAAGTTCAGGTTTGGCATCCTAGACCGCCCCCCAATGGATTTTATTGATGTGGTTTGGCTGCTTGTTACTTCTGCTGGGGAACTGGATTGGGAGAAGTTTGCTGTCACGGCTTGGCTACTGTGGAATAATAGGAATTCTGTAAGGTTTGGGGGCACTTGTAAGAGTGGAAAAACCATTGAAAGGGAAGCAAGGATGTTTGTGAAAGAATACCGGGTAGCATGGCTGACTGAGGGACAAAGGACCCATCCAGCCACTCGGGTTCATCATTGGACCCCTCCCCCACAAGGTATGTATAAGGCAAATGTGGATGCTGCTGTGTTTAAGGAGCAGAGGTGCTGTGGAATTGGTGTGGTCATCAGGAATGATAAAGGCCAGATGATGGGTGCTCTGTGTAAGAAGATAAATCTGCCTTGGGGTGCCTTAGAAGCTGAAGCAAAAGCTGCCGAAATCGGTATTCTTTTCGCGTGGGACTTGGGTTTGAAGGAGGTAGTGGTGGAGGGGGACTCTCTACTAGTGATGGAAGCTCTTAAAGGGAATATTGTTCCTGCCTTAGCTATCCAAAAGATTGTGGAAGGCTCTAGGTGGTGCCTAAGTCATTTTAAGGCGTGGAGGGCTGAGCACGTGAAGAGAAACATCAACGGGGCTGCACACTCTCTTGCTAGGAGTGCTTTGTTTGTGGATGATTGTAATGTTTGGGTGGAGGATACTCCCCCTGTTATTGAACTCCAAATTCAAAATGATGTAATTGCAATGGACTTTAGTCCTTATCAATGAATTAAGTGATATGTTGGCTATCAAAAAAAAAAAAAAAAAAAACAAAAGTTTTCACTTTTCAGTTATATATATAAAAATAGTCAAGCCTTTTTAACTAGCTAGGTGACAAGTATATTTTGTCAAATATTCACGACTGTAAAAGCAGGATTTTATGATCGC
The DNA here is from genome assembly GCF_932294415.1 of Quercus robur. Lineage (NCBI taxonomy): Eukaryota > Viridiplantae > Streptophyta > Magnoliopsida > Fagales > Fagaceae > Quercus > Quercus robur. The sequence continues at coordinate 31,547,972 of NC_065535.1, read as the reverse complement.
AGGGTATAGTACCTCAAGGTTGTAGCCTTGTACACAACCACTTTCCTGACCAAAGATGCGTATGATCTTTCGAACATTATAGATGTGTCTACCACACATCATTTTGTCTTTACATGCTTGGACAGGACATAAAGTTTTGCCTATATGCCAGGCTTATTTTTGTCTTGTTTTAGACCCTTCTTAATGCAATTTTAACTTGCATACATTTATAATCATATAGTTTTGGTCATTACTGTGTCGTATTTGGATTAATATAGTACTTATGGTACTTCCGTGAAGAGATTGGTCTCGAAATTTATAATTTTATAGCATTTTCAAATTTTCCTCTTGTTTTTACGTGTATGATAAATAAATTCTTCCAAAGAAAGTGAGCCTAAGAAGAAGATTATACCAATAACCATGTAGCTAGAGGCCTTGAAATGAAGTTCATTGCCACATATGACGCCATATTTATGGCCATAGAACTCTAAACCTCCCTAGCTCGCTTCATTGACCAGAAGTTTACAACTAGTTTTTCGGGTATGCCTTTAATAACCAAGCAATGCCAAAGAGATAAAAAAAAATTACAGACTTTTTTCACAACTAACTTATAACTAACTTATGGTAGTATTTTTTCAAAAAAGTATCTTAAGGTGGTATGTTATTATTGCAATATTTCAGGACAAAATGGGTTTCTGCCCTTTTCCATAAAACTAATTAGCCTTTTGCCCTTCTTCCCAAACTAAATAGGGAAATGCCCCTCTTTTGAAACTCGACTTTTTCAAAATCGAGTTAAACCCTATAGTGACGTTTTTAAGGACCTATAGTGACGTTTTTAAGGACCTATAGTGGCGTTTCGTAACTTGATATCCATAAAATCGAGTTATAGGCAATTTTATTGCCCATAACTCGATTTTGTGAATATCAAGTTATAAAACGTCACTATAGGTTCTTCAAACGTCACTATAGGTCCTTAAAAACGTCACTATAGGGCTTTAGATTTTTTTTTTTTTTAACTCGATTTTGAGAAAGTCGAGTTTCAAAAGAAGGGCATTTCCCTATTTAGTTTGGGAAGAAGGGCAAAAGGCAAATTAGTTTTGTGGAAAAGGGCAAAAGCCCATTTTGTCCCAATATTTCATATTAAAGTAATGTTACAATCACAAATTATTTTACAATATTTTTACAAACTATTATTGTGGCCACTGGTTCTCATTTGGGCTTACTAATATCATCACTTTTTTATTTACCAATAATTAATTACTTACCATATCAGCAATTTGTAAAAAAATTTGTATCTCTAGCATTTTCCTTCATATTAATCCATCATTGATACACTTTTATTGTACACTTTAACAAAATGCATTAAACTTCAATAGTTGTGAAAAAAGTATTATTATAGGCACCGAAAAATACACAAAATATTTTACACATGTTACTTTTGTAGCGCTGAACACTTGTGAGAATGTGTGAGGGCTTGTTAGAGTGTGTGAAATACTCAAGAGAAAGTCTAGAGATATAAAAAATTTGACACATGCTGATATGGTAGATTCTTTATTTATTTTTTTTTTTGAGAATGTAATAGATTGTTAATAACATGTAAAAATGTGATGTCAATGGTGGTCCGAAATGAGAACTATTGAAAACTTACCAACTCACCAATTGAGACAAAATTCATCAAATTTTTTGTGTATATAGTATTACTCAATTATTTATGCATAATTTTAGTGCCTATAGCATTAATGTTGTGAAAAATAAATTGTGAAAATTTTCGTGACTAGACTTAATATATCAAGTCTCATAAAAGAAGATTATCATTGCTTAATTAGCACTATTACTTTTGGGACGGTCGACACACCTCAACCATAAGTCTCCTTCCTTTAGTTTTTATGACGTAAAACTTTCAATCTATGGTGGCAAATTATTTAACCATCACATTATTTGTAGCTTGCAAGTTGCATCAAACTGTTGTCCATTACTCTCTCCTCGTGGTTATTTTTCCTTGTCTTATAGCTAGTTGTCTAGAGTGGTAACGAATCTTTGTCCATTACTCTCTCTAGAATTGTTAGGGTAATCCCATCGAGTAGTTTCTAAAATTCTATACACCTTTCTTTTCTTTTCTTTTTAATAGGTAGATAATGAGGGAGGAAGGAGTGGAGTTCGAACCAAAAATATGATACCATAATTCTTAGGGTAATTCTATCTTAGAGTTCCTAAGATTCTGTCCATCTATTTTGAAATAAATAAATTGAATTTTGCCACATCATTAATAATTTAAATAATAATAAATAAATAAAAAGGGGACAGGCCATGTTCCCATTTTTACTTACTATAAAAGAATTTTAAAACTATTTTATACACGTAGTTTGGCCCTTTGGATATAGCAAAATTGAATTCATTCATTTCAAAATAGTTTTAGATAAAATTTTAGAAACTCCATAATAAAATTATTATTATCCTACACTTTAAAGGATACTAATCTGTTTTGAAAGAAGGCAGCCAACTGCAGCAATTAGAGATCTTACATCAACCTTTTTTCGTTTTGATTTCATGGGTTGGGCTTGAAGTTACATTGACCTTTCCATTTTTTGTGGGGGTTGGCTTGGAACTTCATTAACCTGTTTTGTAGGTCATGTCCCAATCTCATAACAGACTAACACTACTGCTGTGTTGTCTAAACAGTGCGTGGACAGTATATTAACAGTATTTTTTGTCTTTTGCACAATGATTTTACTGTTTACGTGCAGGGAAAAAAAAAAAAAAAAAAAGCATGAAAACGCAGCCTGGTTTCAACAACTTTCAACCCAAAACAAACGCTCACAATATGTGGGTTTGTTTTTGTGTATGTGTGGAAATGGACTCGATATTAGCCCGGCCATGATTAATTAGAAACATATATCCAAATGAGCTCATTAACAAAGTCATTTTCTTTTTGGTTGGATTCAGCTTAGAACGAGTCCATGCGGCAATGATTAATTATAGCGGAGTCCATGCCTCCATGGTACGTATTTTTCTTTTCTTTTCTTTCTTTATAAACTCATAGGTTATACACTTGTTTAATAGATCTATTTTTATAGGAAGAGAAAATGCCATCCAATCTAGTGGTCATTGACAAGTGACTATTCCTTTTTTTTTTTTTTTTTTTTTTTTTAAGAAGAAAAAAAAGTTGTCTTAAATTCGAGAAACCTCTTGGTTCTGCTTTATTTTTTACTCAAAAATAAAGTCGAACCTAGAGGTTTCTCGAATCAAAATTCCATTCTTCGGTTAGATTCTCTATAGGTGATTTTAAAAAGACTGTGTAATGTGACAGTTTTGTATCTAGCATTTTATTTTATTTTTTTCCCTGAGTGGAGGACTAAACTTATGGTGGAGAGCTCCTTGGACATAGACATTAACCATTAAAAATAAATTTGGAACTTATTCGGTGGGTGAATCAGAAAAAAAGCGGACCACCTTTTCAAGTTTGTACTGACAGAATAAGTGCCTATTCTTTTAAGCCCATCATGCAAAAGTGGATTCAAAGAGTGACATAACATTAGAAATTGATGGATCCCACTAAATCCCATGCCTATATAAGACCCCCAACTCATGGCATTTCAAGACCAAGCAACCCACAAGAGTCCTAAAGAAAAATTACACAAAGTAAAGAACCTTTTAAGCCTCAATTGCCATGGCCTCAATGCAGTGCTACAAACCCAGCAACGAAATTTGTCAGCAAAAATGCCATGAAAACTCATTGGGCCAAAAGGTGCCTGAGATAGCAAGCCATACTGAGATTCAGGCCCAGTACAAATCCCAGTCCATAACCCCAGACCACACAATGTCCAAAACCCAGACACAGTGCTACAGCCAAACCCAGACCAAGCAAGTGGACCAGGGCCTAGCCAAAGCCCAGAGTACTCAATGCATGAGCCAGACCCATGCAACTAATGGCATGACATGTGAAGGAAACACCAAGAAGAGAGGTGAGCCCAAGAAGAAAGAGAGGAGGAACCTTTTACAGAAGATCAAAGATGGCCTCTCTGGTCATAGCAGCGACAGCAGCAGCAGCAGCAGCAGCGAGAGTGACAGCGACAATGATAACCGCAAATGTGAAAAAAGGAAGGCAAGTAGTGTCACTAATTATGACAATAACATTTTATGTGATACAAACCACATTTATTGACACAAGACTTTTATAATAGATATTATAGAATTTAAACTTAAAACGGCAATTTTATGATGATTACTCTTATAAAATTAGTTATAACATTAATATGGGTCTAGCCATCTAGGACAGTAGGACCAAAGCTCTCTCAATTTCTTTCTTTTTAATGGATATGTTTCGTTGCAAATAATATTTATAATAAGCGGCATATGGTTTGAATTAATTTACTTCTCTTTTTTGTGTAAAAATTATTAGTTTACTTTTTTTTTTTTTTTTTTAATTTCTCAATATATCTCTAAGATTACACAATTCTTTACTAATTTCTGTATTTGGTTTTTTGCAGAATTAAAGGATCAATCGCTGAACATCAACTGAAATGATAATTAAGGAGAAAGATCCCTTGTAACTCGCACAATAAGAAATAAATAAGAATGAGAAAATAAAGAGCCCAATTGAGTAGCCTACGAGTATGGTGTCTCATGTAAAAATAATGTAATATCTATCCTTTATCAATAAATAAAATAAAAAAAAAAAAAAAAAACTGTTATGTATTAAAGAATCGTGGAATTTTTATCAAAAAAGAATAGTAGATTCCACTTACTTAATTTGCTTGAATTCACTAAAAAAAAATGGCTTCTGGTGGAAACCTTTATGAGCACCAATACAGTATGTTTTTGTGAGGTAAAAGAAAACCCTCACAAATATTTGATGAAAATGCAAAATTGTGTAAAAAAAAAAAGGTCACGAATGGCATATCGCATTGTCAAGATTGTAGATTTTGTTGGAAGAAAATAGTCTCATCATAATTTTCTGTAAGGGTAATATGGACGCCCTAACTAAAAGTATATTATTTTAAAGTAAGATATAATGATACTTTGGTTAAATTTCTTTAAAGCACCAAAAAGCCTATATTTTATATCACTACACGGATTGAGATTTCCTGTCAAGAATTTATATATTTCCAGATTGGACTCATAGTCCATACCTTCTTCAATTTATAAGATGAACTCACAATTCACAGGAGATGGTATCTTATGCGCTTGGTGCATACGCTATTTTTCCTGACTCTCATATATTCTACAGCATGTAATGAGCTCATAATCCACGTTATTTATTGACTTCATGGATTGGGCATAAAATTCTATTTTCTTTACATCACAAATTAGATCGTGACTTACTTAATTTTCCCCACTTCACGCAATAGGCTCAAAGCCTAAAGCCCACTACTTCACAGATTGAGATCAAAAGCCTAACCTTGGTACTTCACGAAAAGGGTTTAATGCCTAAATCTTGCTAGTTCGCGAAATGGGTTCAAGGTCTAAGTCTCGCTAGTTCAGAAATCAGGGCTCATGACCTTATTTTTCTCATATCTCATGGAATGGGCTTCCCGAGTAATAACCCTAGCTTTCATAAAATGGGCTAGTTAAATCATTTGGGCTATTCAAGTTGTGAAGCCCATGCACATCCAAAGCATGGACCTATTTGAGCAAGGCCCAACCATTCAAGCCCAAACCCAACTGTTTAAGAGACAAAAAGAAGAAATAGAGAAGCTACATTCGTTGGTTACACAGGACAAAACAAAATCCCAACAAATGGAGAGTGAGACACATTTACAAGGTCAAATATACCTTTTCTACACTTACCCACATGCTGGGCATCAACTTTCACTAATACTTGCTAGATCAACGTCTCTTTTTCTCTTACAAAGACCAAATTAAATCTTTGATACAAGGAAAAATCTTTAAAATCCATGATTGAATCTAGCAAAGCTTAAGAAATATGCTATATATTTATCCTCACCCACAACAAATAACTCGACTTATCACTTCAAGCTCTAATTCATGGTTCAAGCCCATGAATTTTCATGGAGGAAGGGAGTTAATGAGTTATGATTTGGAGGGCCAAGTAGTTTCTTAAGTAGCTCCAGCAGTCTGCAGGATAGACCTTCACTTGGCATGTTAAAATGGTCATCAAAAGTCAGTGCACAGTAGATCTCTTATTGGCCTTCTATCAAAGGAACCAAAGACAAAAACCCCCATCATCTTCAAAGAAGAAACAGTTTCTGCCTTAATCTTCTCCAAAGAAATTTATCTACTTGAAGGACGTTTGTCATCGTATTCAACTCGGATTCGAGAGATTGTGTTGTGGGGCCGAATAGGCGTTTATCGACTTGAAGAACCAAATCGCAAGCTCAGTTCTAGGTACGTAGTTTGCTCCTTGCTCGATCTTGAGAGTCAGAGAGAGATGTTATTAGAGAAAATATTTTTGAAAGGAAATATTTAGCTATAGTACCTTACCCAATGAGGCGAGGTACTGTAGTTTATCATTTTTTTTTTTTTTTTTTTTAACTATAGTATTTTTGGTGTGAATTTATCTAAAAAGGGAAATATGGAAAGCTTGATGCAAATGCAAAGGACCTAAAAAGCTCACACTAGGTATTCACATTTTTTGGTTCCCTTAAAATCAAATATTTTTAAGTTGGTAAAGACTCCTCCCTTGTTTTTATTTGAAATCTTTTAGATATGATGCAAAATGAATATTGTTCTACTTTTTCTTAGAGATTTCTCTATGAACCATATGAACAAGAGTTTGAAGAAGGAGACGAGAATGAGTCCTCTACCCACAATAGATGAGGAGAATTTATTTAATCAAAAAGTTTGGAGTCCTATAATATGATGCCTTTAGGGTTTTCTACTAAATTGTATTGAAAATAGATTAGGATTTTTCTATTGGGCTAGGTCAACTTAAATTTATGTTTTGGTCGCCAGCCAAAAACAAAAGTTATTTTTAAAAATTTATGTCCAAAAGGCAGCCAAAAACATAAGAGGCTAACATTTGCCACATTTTTGCCTACAACATATACACTTTACATGATACTATTCATATAAACTAATAATTGCCCCATAATCCTCCACCCCAATAAAGAAAAGAAATTCCAGTCTAGCTCGATCCATTGCCTTTAGTGTCCCAAGAAAAATGTTGTTTGTTTGAATAAGTTTTTGAAATTTCTATCACATGCGTACTTGACTTTAATGAGAGAGATAGAGAGAAGATTGCAACTGGAAAATAGAATTTCCATTTTTGTCAGTTTATTGTGCTCCGTTGGTCATTGTGGGGGGTTGGGGGATCGGATTCTTAGAAGAGACCAATTAGTATGGGTTGGGTCACACAGTCTATCCTTTCTTCTTTTCATCTTCAATGGGCGGTGAACAAATTCCTTTGAGTGAAGGAAAATTTTAAAATAAATTGGATTTTATAATATAAGAATTATAAACTAACATAATAGTTCTCTAAAAAAAAACCATATTAACAATATAATAAATAAAATTTTAAAAAATATTTTTGTTATACATTTAAAAGTTCACGCATGATGCAGTAGTTTATAAAAATCGCTAATTAAAGTTGTGTTTTGAAAACACAATTTTAGTTATAATTGTAAGGTTGTGTTTGTGTCCTGTGAACACAATATGTAATTACCACTGCTCTATCAAAATTTATGTAATAAAATTGGTTATAAACTTAGTATCACTCAACTGAAATTAATGCATGAAGTCTGGACATCTTACTTCCTGTATATGGAAATGGGGAATCTAATCCTTGGGCATCTTCAAATTATAAAAATGATTGGTGATTGCATTTCTGTCCTGGATCTTTTCGGCCTCTTGTAAAAGCATCTTCAAAAGCTGCATGCATGATGCATGATATAAAAATTTAAAGGAATCCCCACTTTTACAGATTAATTAATTCGAGAACCGATTTCTCTAACCCTATATATAAGAGCTCTTGCACTGCCTTGTAGTACCAAGCAACCACTTAAGAAACCAAGAGAGCTAGAGTGATATCCACTTGCCTCAGTTGCCATGGCCTCAATGCAGTGCTACAAGCCCACATACGAAACTTGCCAGCAAAAATGCCATGAAAGCTCTCATGGCGGGCACAAGGTGCCTGATATGGGTAGCTGGGGAATGAAAGCAAATCACCATGGAGGCTATGGCTATGGGATGGCCAACAACGAGACTTACATGCATGACCAAACCCATGCCTACTACCCAGACCACAACATGGCTAAAACTCAGGCTCAGTATTATGGTCAAACCCACAGCCACTACCCAGAACACACCATGTCCAAAACTCATGAGGCTTATAAGTACCATAGCCAAACCAATGGCCTTGGTCGCCCCTCTGACCACCACGCAATGGCCCATGCTAATTACGGCCATGGCCAAGCCTATGGTCATCATGCATCTCATGGCATGAGCATGGCTTGCCAAATGAAATCTGAGAAGAAAATGAAAGAAAAGCATGCATCTCAAGGCATGAGTATGGCTTGCCAAATGAAGAGTGAGAAGAAAATGAAAGAAAAGGGGTCTGAGTATAAGAAGGAGAAGATGTCATACAAGAAGAAGTCCAAGTCAAGCAGGAGGAGCTGCAACGATTCTGATGGCAGCAGCGGAAGTGACAGCGATTGAAGATAATGACTGCATAAAAGCAACGTAAGAGTCAAATTACTATATGGGCTAATAAGTTCTTTCAATCACAATTTATGTTGCTTTTTTTTCTTTTTTCTTTTTTGTTCTCAAAATAAAATATGTTGCTTTTTTTTCTTTTCTTTTTTTCTCATATTAGTTACTGAAGTTTAAAATAGAATAATATATATATATATATATATATATATATATATAGTTGGTAGAATATAAAATGAAACATGAAGAGACGAGAATTTAACATTTTCAAAGATCCAAAAAATTGAAAAGTTAATAAGCAATTAAAAGAATCTCTCCATGAAAATACAACTCTTTGCTTTCATTATCAGCATTTTTAACATAACTCTTCTTTTTAATTGCATGCAGGACTAAAGAAGCAGCTATGTGTGATCAGATCAAATGAAGGTGCTTTGGCAATTATATAATAAATAAATTAAGAAGACTAATATGAGTAGATGCATGCCCAATGAAGTGGCATCATGAATATCTATATCTTGTGTCCTATGTAAGACTATGGACTATCTATGTTGTGGTCTTTAATAAAAGTCCGTTTAACATCTGGGGATCTTTTTTTATGCAATACCAGAAATATCTACCCACATGGTTTAGTTTAAGACTGAAAGAACAGCATTCCAAATGCACAACCTTAAAGAGAAGTAATTTTAGAAGTTATTGCAGAAAACAGATTGCTGAGGATTTGAGTATTGGCACATGAACCGAAATGCCATCCAAAACTAATGATTGAATCTATTCATATGTGAACAGACGATATCAATACAATTAATCATATAATACCTCCAAGAAAAAGGTTTGCCGCAGACGGTGTAGAACACATGCAAAACGTTACCTTACTTTAAGAAAAGGTGAAGAAAGTGATCAGTTGATATTGATATACATATGGTGGAATCCAAATCCCTTTAATTTAAGTATTTGGGTTAGGCTGTCACAGTATTATTGATGTGCTCTTAGTTGTGTTTAGCACTAACAAGCTATGGCCTTAAATGACACAACCAAATTAAAACTGGAGAATATTTGTAAGAAAGGTGTTACCTTGCTCTAATTAATCTAAACACAACTAATGCAATTGCCCTAACAATCAATTACACTCAAATTTGTTAGGACATATGTGATTTAATATTAGGAACATATGTCAAATTCAAATTAGCTAATCATTTGACAAAACGCACTTTACTTGTAATTGGGTAGATCTAGAATGTATTTAATGCTTCAAGGAGTAAGATTTCAAGTTCAAGCGTTAAAACCATGCAAATCTATCCAAGAAACAAGGGAAAAAATGCTGGATTTTAAAACTCGACAGCTAGCTCAACAGCTAGTATCTATTGAGGTTTAAAAAGCTACTGAAACTCGATGCTCGACAACTAGCTCGACAGATAAGTTATCTATCGAAGTTTATAAAATTCAGTTTTTTAAAGCTGATTTTAATTCAATCAGTGAATACATGTTTAGGCTTTCTTTTCTCACAACCCTAAATATATATAAGGATTATTTTAAAGGCCGTCAAAACGCACTTTATTTGTAATTGAGTAGATCTAGAATGTATTTAATACTTCAAGGAGTAAGGTTTCAAGTTCAAGCGTTAAAACCATGCAAATCTATCCAAGAAACAAGTGAAGAAGTGCTGGATTTTAAAACTCGACAACTAGCTCAACAGCTAGTATCTATTGAGATTTAAAAAGCTACTGAAACCCGATGCTCGACAACTAGCTCAACAGATAAGCTATCTATCAAGGTTTATAAAATTTAGTTTTTCAAAACTGATTTTAATTCAATCAGTGAGTACATGTTTGTGCTTTCTTTTCTCACAATCTTAAACATATATAGGGATTTTTTTAAAGACCGTCAAAAGTTGCGCGAGTGTAAAGCAAAGTTGTGTTCATCCAAATTGTGACCGGAGACAGAATTTGTCCTAGTTTATCTTTCTCTTGAAAAAGCTGCTGTGTTTGTATACCGTAGAGTTTTGTAACCAAGGAGTTTCGTGACCAAGAAGTTTCGTGATCTTTATCGTGTTGGTGAATTGAAAAACTTTGCAGCCAATATCTTTCTCAAATTGGTGAGTAAGCCGCGTACTAAGATCCATGCATCAAATTGGTTAGTCTGTACTGGGAGCCATGCATTACAAGGAGAGATTGCTACTACAGAACAAATCCAATTGGGTATTGGGGTAAAAATTCAACTATAAGTTGGTATAAGGTACTCAGATTCCTTTACTTATAATCGCTTGTTGTGATAATAGTGAATTCTCGGAAGTGGTGACCTTAAAATCACCCAATGGAGTTTTTGTCGTGTAAGTTTTCCCCATTTATAAACAAATCACCGTGTCAATTTAATTTCGCTGCATTTAATTATTTGGTAATTTGTTTGTGCTACCACGCTATTGCATGCTAATTGAATTGATTAATTAACTTGGCTAATTAATTTGTTAATTCATCATAAGGGATCAATACATTCTTAGCCTATCAAAATCATAAAATTTAATCACATAAAGCATTTTTTTTTTCCATTCTTCATGAGACAAGATTATATAACTTTCCTTTTCATCACCAATTTCTGTCATGTTATCTATATTTCTTAGACCATGCGTCTTATTTTATAGTATGCTCTACTTGACTGAAATCTAGCTTTCTTTTTTATCACGCATCTGTATCACCTTCAGCCAAGTTTCTTAGACCAGGTTTTTTAGACCAAGCATCTTACTGATAACCTCTACAAGAATGATCTACATTATACCTTTGGAAACGCCAAGCTTGGATCACCAAGCATCCGCATGGCATTCCACCTTTGCTATGGAAAATATGCGCGCTCCATTCAATCCACGTTTGGTCGCACTTTCTTGTTCTCAGACTTCCACCTTAACTGAGAGGAATTTATTTTTGGTTGGGAAAAAATAGTTAAAGGGGAGCAACTAAGATAGCTTCTTACCTGCAGGGAGTGATCATAGTAACATTCTAACTGCTCTTGGGCTAAGATTCCACACCATAGTCATTGATGAGCAACTAAGAGGAATGTTAAAGATATGGTGGTTTCAAGGACAAAACCCTTTATATTATCTTAGTGCTAATTGTAATCGGAATCCTCATCCTAATTATACACATGGTCCTAACTATATAATTATAACCAAATGTGTATCTATGCCATATCATTTAAAATTTTAAATAATATGGCACCATGTACACAATTACATATAAGAAAAAAAATCTTAAATTAATCCTCCATATTCTTTCTCTCGAACATTTTTCTCTTTATTCTTCTTAATATTTTTCTATTTTAACACAAAAGGCCACAATTTTGGTAGCTTAGTCTATCAACAAACATAGAGGATTTTTATATTTCGACCTTAGCAATTTGCATTTGTGCCTTAAAGCCCTAAACCACTACATTTTTACTATTTGGCTCTCAACATGTTATAATTTATTTATTGAAGATTGTGTGTGTGTGTGTGTAATCTTAGGTTAATCCTGGATGAAGCCTTTGCTAGGATTTAAATCAAAAAAATTCTATGATAACGTAATCTTGAATGAGTCTGCAATGTGTTATCAAAGTACAAGTTGTAATGTTCAAGATGAAGCTCAAAGAATAGAGGATTTCTAGGGACATACAACCCTTCAGTTGATGCTTGATGAATCGAACAAGTCTTTGATAGCCTTTCAAATGTAGCTTAATTGATCAAAAAACGATTCTCGATAGCAGCTGAATAGATCAAGAATTGAAGATATAAAAAAAAAAAAATCTGGTGTTAAATAGAATTCTCTCTCTCTCTCTATATATTGAAGTAATTGTAGAATAATCATGGAAAATACTTGGAATAGGATTCTTTCTGTAAAGTTGTGATTTACAAATTTGTATTGTGTTGGCTTTTATTCCGTGCCAAATTTAATTGTAATTTTATTTAATCTTTTGTACCCTGTATTTGTTGTGAGAATTTATTGTAAGGGTTGTGTGATAGTGAGAGAGAGTGTGAAGACTCAAACTATTGAAGAATGAAGTGTTTTCGTGGATAGCTCGCAACTTAGCATCCCGCGAAGTAAGTCATGTGCCCTACACATGCTGGAATACTTAGAGTCAGGCCAGATGGAGACAGCTATGTCTCGCGAGTATCTCGCGGGTAAGGCTTTCCCACGAGACACCCGTTAGACATTCTGTTCTGCCAGTCTGTCCAGTTTGATACATACTTTCATGCTTTTAGTTTTTGTTCAAAATGCATTTTTGTGTTTTTCATCAAAAACTGGTTCAAAGGCTGTTTCGCGAGAAGCTCACGACTTAGAGCTTCCCGCGTAAGGTGCTTGAGGGAAAACAAAAGTTATATTTTTCATACAGAAACTCTCGTTATTGCCTCGCGAGTATTTCGCGACTAACCTCTTCTCATGAAATGGTTTTTAGGCAAAAACTGAATTTTTCTCAAAATCACATAGAAGCTATCGCAACTGTCTCACTACTGTCTCACGACCTAAAGCTTCTCGCGAAAGGATTTAATCTTTAATGGCCCTTTTCGTGACTATCTCGCGACTGCTTTGCCACTGTCTAACCCGCGAAAAACGCGTGTTTTCAGTTTTTATGTAGCAGATGTGACAGTTTTTCAAACACTTTTCACTTCCCTCGCATAAGTCTCTCGAACCCCTTTCAACCCAAATCACCATTTCACTCAAACCCCATCAATTCCAAGCTTGTTTTTCTGCGATTTTAACTTTAAGGTATGTTTTCTAAAACATTTCTCCTTTTGCTTTTCACAGATTATGCAGAAAATTAGTTAGGGTTCTCAAAATTGGGGATTTTCGAAATTTGGGTTGGGATTCTAATTTCTGATAAATTTTTTTCTATCTATTGATTGGGCTTAGTCCCATTTGGTGCTTGTGCATCTGTGTTGGCCCCTAGTGGCAATTCTAACATGTATTGAGGCATATTTTTGCTATGTTCATGCATTTTTCATTATTGTTTTGCATTGTTGCATTCAAGGTGCTTGACAGAATGTCTTAGTGACATTTTTGTGTTTGTTTTGAACTCAAGTGAGCTCCTAAAGTTTAGTTCTTATCATGTTTACTCTTGTCTACCTTTTTGGTTTGTGCTCATGTGTGTTACACACTTTGTTTACTTCGTGCATCAATGCCATGCATTGCACACACTAGGCACTCTCTAGGGCCCCTCTAGGCACCCCTCATGCATCTCAAGATGCACACACATGCACAAGCACATGCACAGCCTATGCACACACAGCCACACTCACTCTATTCATGCATTCTGATCATACTTACATGCTCTAACATCTTTTGCATGTTGGTTATGCCTGTTTGCTCTATTTTAAGTGTGATATGCTCTGTTTTGAGATTTCTTCATTTTTGCTTGATCTAACACGAATATTAATCAATTTTTGCTCTGTTTTGTGGTGTTGTACTTGGTTCTTTTCTGTTTGTGTTCATTTGTATAGATGGCTCCTACTAAACATGCAGCCACCAAGAAATCATCCAAACGTGCACGCACTGATTCCAACAACTTTAGGTCAGCAGAAGCAGATATGAAATACAATGATTGCTACAAGGGTGCAACCATTATCATGGAAAGGGTAGTACAATTGGAATCACTTAAGGACACTTTCATCCCTGAGGTGTTCAAAGAAAGAACTTGGACCAAATTTTTGAACCTGGTTGGGGTTGTGTATTCAGAAATTATCGAGGAATTTTTCTCTAATGCTGTTGTTGACGGGGATCGTATTGAGTGTTGGGTGAGGCACAAAGAATTTGTGATTACAAGGGACATCATCCAAGATTTTTTAGAGGTTCGTCCTCCCTCACAGCCGATTACAGTGCAATATGAGGATAGATTGGGGTCTACTGATGAGATGATACGGACACTTGGTGGCACACCCAAAAAGTCATCCATGAACACAATACCATTCTCACCAGAAATGAGGGCTTTGACATATGTGATGATTCACAACTTGTATCCGATCACCAACCTCACTACATTGTCTACTCCAAGAACAAGATTTCTATATGATCTCTTTACCCATAAAGAGATAGATATTTGTGGGCATATCATCCATGTATTGAAAAAGAGCATTGAGAAGCAGAATTCAAGGACTGTAATGCCTTTTCCCTCATTGATTATGGTATTGATTGTTAAGGCAAAACTGAAACTTCTGAGTGGTCTGACAATAGTCCAGAGGGACTATCCTATTGGTGCACACACAGTAAATAAAAGCATAGCTCACATCAAGGGCTCTAAAACAGGTGTGCATACGATACCATGGGATCGAGTTGAGGACGAGGGTGGTGATACTGAGGAGGAGATTGATAGATTTACTTCTACTCCAGAGTCTTTAGCACAGCCATCCTCTTCTACACCAGCACGAGGACCAGACAGACTCAATCGCCTACTAGATAGAGTGGATCAGATGTTCACCATGCGAGACTCCCATGTGCAGCACACAGCGACCCAGTTTGCGTTCGTCTAGGGATAGATCACTGCACTGTCTTCTCAGATTGAGGATTTGTCCATGGCGCGGGGATCGGATTCAGAGTCAGATTAGTTCTAGCCCTTTGGCCATTCCGGTCAAAAAGGGGGAGAAAATTTTGAGAGGGAGTTGAGGAAGAGCTTGCACAGTTTTAGGGGGAGCATAGGTTCAAACTTAGAAACATTGGTTTATTGGTTATCGGTTTACTTGGGGTTATTTGTTTTGCTTCTTTAACTACTAGTTTATGTTTATACTTTTACTGCTTTTGTTTAAAACCTCAGCACATGTTGTTTTAGTTATTTTCAGTGCTTATTCAATATATTGTATTTGTGACTTTCTCAATGTTTGTGTAGCATTTTCTGTGTACTTCTAGATATTGCTAATATGTCTTGAGTACTTCACACTTGTGCCCTTAGTAGGATTGTTCCTAGATGCATATATACTTTGTGTATTTTGCATTGGTTGTGTGATTGGACATGCAAGTAATCATAAGTAATTGCTTTGTTGTACAAGTCCGGATGAACATTCACTTGTTATATGTTCATTGGAGTCATTCTTTAATGACTGCCTTATTTGATCAAGTGTTTGTTTGCATGATATCTATTGTTTACATACTTGATCACACTATGCTTGCTCTTGTTCATACCTTGTGTTCAACTTGTCATAACTTTAATGAAAGTTTTGTTTATGTGTGAGTGTTTCAGGTTATAGGTATAAACTGCAAGTGCTTCACAGTTTCTAGATTAGGTGTGAGTGAGTTTTGCCATTATTCTCAAACTCACGTTTATGTCTAGAGTCTGTTGTTAGGGGTTTTGTCACGGAATAGCCAAATGAGGAGATTGTAAAGTTGTGATTTACAAATTTCTATTGTGTTGGCTTTTATTCCGTGCTAAATTTGATTGTAATTTTATTCAATCTTTTGTACCCTGTATTTGTTGTGGGAATTTATTGTAAGGGTTGTGTGATAGTGAGAGAGAGTGTGAAGACTCAAGCTATTGAAGAATGAAGTGTTTTCGCGAGTAGCTCGCGACTTAGCATCCTGCGAAGTAACTCATGTGCGCTGCACATGCTGGAATGCGAAGAGTCAGGCTAGATGGAGACAACTGTGTCTCGCGAGTATCTCGCGGGTAAGGCCTTCCCACGAGACACCTGCGAGACATTCTGTTCTGCCAGCCTGTCCAGTCTAATACACACTTTCTGTGCCTACATTATTTATACCCACATTACCCACAAATGTAAGAGAGAGCTTCTAAGAGAAAACCCTAGCTAAAACACTTGAGAGTTAGAAATTGTTAATCCAACAATTCTCTACACCTTTGTTTATGGATTTTCCTCATCTTCTACCTCTACATTTCCATACCATTGAGAGGTCAATAGCCCTAACACTTACCACACCTTTTGAGAGTGTCCAATGAGGTTTTGGTGCTGTTGGGAAACATTGGAAGAAGCCAAGGATGGCAAATGCAACATGGAGCTTGTTGCAGGATCCGAAGAGCTAGACAAGACACTATTCCGAGAAGCCTTGTTAGAGTAGGAGCTTGGAGGGCTTAGGTACAGAGGGTAGATTAGGCTTGGAGGATCACTTGCTTACTCGTGTATCCCAACTGATTGTCTAGTGGATCGATTACCGCTTGGAGGGCGGCGGAGAGGTTTTTCGCCGAATTCTTCGGTTTCCTCTTCAATAACATGTCTCGGTGTTATCTGTGTTTGCATCTCTCTTCCCTACTCTTATTCATTTCATTTTACTGCTGTGTTGCTTTAAATATGGATTAGAGTAGCTCTCTTGCATGTTTGCTTGTGTTTACACTATTCCGCACTTAGTATTAAGTTAGTGTAAAAACAACCAAGTCGTAATTTGAATTGGGGGTCTAAACGAGCTCTAGTGTTTTCACACATGCATTTCGAGCTTTCACTCTCTATTTAAATAGAGAGGCCATTTCAAGGTTAAGAACTTAAAATTTTATTTCATATATACTAAAGAGTCTATTTCTCTTCTTCTTCATTTGAAATCTTTTTAATTGCTTAGTTAGTTTAAGCAAAATAACACACTTGCTAATGCGCACTAGATAGTGCCTCTTCTTTAGAAAATAGATATGTACTATTTTTGTCATAAACATGATTATTTTATAACTGAGGATAATTAACAATTAGATATTTTTAGTGTCGGAATCAATTTTCAATTACAACAAATAAACTATTGATTTAGTGAGGCTGCAATAGAGTTGTTTATTCTTAACTTAGTTTTGAATTTCGAAAGGTATATATATAAATCTTGGGTTGGGTTTAAGTTATACATGGTGTGTCCAATATTCTTTATTTGGATGCAAATTTTGACAAACTCACCGTTGGATTACATTATCTTCATATATTCTTCATGCTTACAAAATTTCAAGATGATTAAAAAATCAATAACCATGACATCAATCAATTTTTTAAATTCAAGTTTTTGTAGTTTAAAATAATGTATGAAAGATGAGTTTTTGAATCAAATGGTAAATAAAATCCAATTAACATGAAATTGGCATTAGATTAAGAACATATAGAATATCTAATCGAATGGTGGGATTTTCAAAATATAAATTCAATAACAAGTTATTAAATGATGTAACATTGCTTAGAATAACACCAAGTATAACTTGAATCTAACTCATAAATCTTTTAGAATCAATTATATTTGTTTGTTGACAAACAAACTCTATTTGTATGATTTGATAGTTCATGAAAAAATATTATTAAGAATCGGAGTTCACCGTTTTCAACCATGGAATGAGTATTTCAAATTACAAATATTATTAAAACTAAGCTTTGCAACCATGAATATTTTTTGCGTTAGCTTTCTATTAGATTCTTTACCTTTTAAATTGAATGGAGAAAGCATATTTTATGATTAAGATTAAATTTCTCAAAATTAAAATGATACGTGGTGCCACATCATTTTAATCTTAAATGATATGACACTATTATGTACCATTAAAATAATAAACAAAAACAAATTTTTTGGCCATGAATAAGACTTTCTCCCATTTGTAAAATAGATCATCTAAATTTCAAGTAAAATGGAGAGGGCAATGATTTTTGAGATGCATATCTGTTTTAATAATCCTCTTACAACAGAAATATTTGAATAATTAATGTGAAAAACCAATGAGGGAAACTAGACAATAATATGGAAATTGGTAAACTTTGGTCAAAGAGCATGAACTTTAAACATTGAATTTCTACTTTGGGTACCCCATAGCTTGAAAAATAAATTTAGTAACTTGTATTTCATTTCATTTATTTTACTAATCGCAGAGAAGATAGTTCACGCTCATGGCAAGATGGCAAACCTTAGGCTGATCTAATCCACCCTATTGACAAACTTAGCTAAAAGTGCATGACTATTATACTAGGATAAACGGTCACCACAGAAAGCAGAACCTAAAGCCTAATGCATTTAATTAGTTTATATTCCTCCACTCCAATAAAGAAAACAAATTCGCATCTCCACTGCCTTCAATGCTCCCAAAAAAAATCTGGTTTGTTTGAATTGAAAAGGAAGAGCTTGAAACTTCTATTCCGACACATGCTTATTAAGCTCGAGAGAGGAGAGCTCAACATGGACATCAGAAGAAAGAAATAGCATTTTTCAATTTATCGGATTCTCGTAAGAGACCAAGTAGTATGGGTTGGGTCATAGCCTCTAGCCTACCGTACGTCTAAAGCGTTTTCAATGCGCCTTGAACAAATTCCTTTTAATGGAAATAATTAATGTAAATTCGGATGAGAAATTATTGGTTCCTCTGGGAGGACCACTGATGTGGTCCTCCCGGCTCCTGCCAGCCAATAAGAAAGTGCTATGTGGCCATTTTTCTGATTCAGTTCCACATCAGCACTTACCCATTACCATAACTCTTGTTAACAAAACCAAACCAAGGTTAAAACTCAGCTCCACTTACCCACAGCCGGAAACCCAAAATCAAAGACTTGTTCTGCCTCAGGCTCTCACTTCTTCTTCCTTCCTCGTCTGATATTCGGTCTCAACTCACTCTTTATTTTTCTTTCTTTTTTCTCTCTGTGGAAATTTTTTATTGTTGTTGTTTATTGTGATTTTTGGGATTCTGATCCACCATTGCCAGAAACCATGGGTTCTCTGGTGAGTCCTTCGTGACTCCACTCTCTCCATACATGATCCGAGTCACCGTCATTGCCTCCAGATTTCTCTCCTCTACCATGGCTTTCTCGAAAGATACTTCCCATTTACAATCTCTAGGTCTTTTTAACTCTTGCTCTCCATTTGGTTACTGAGAAAATATTACAGTAAAGCAAGTGAAAAAGCAGAATCGAGTTTTTTTTTTTTTTGAAAAGAATTTAAGTGGTTTTGGATCGGAATAACTCGCCTCAACCGAGTTAAGCAAAATCTGAGATTAGGAGCTGTATTTTCTTCGCTTTTTTTCCTTACACTTTCTCGGTAACCAAACAGAGGAAATAGCATAATTGTAACTGATAATGTATGCGTATTGAAGTTGAAGCATGTGTAGAGATTGATGTGTACTGATTAAAGTTTCTCTCTTCTATTTTCTCTACATTTTTTTTCTTGTTTCCTAAATGATTTGGCGTCTTCAAGTTTGTTTTAGTGAGGATTCTGAATAAGGAAATTTACTTTTAGTTCATTCGGAGAAGCATCTCTCTCTGCTACGGTGGATTCTCTATAAAAAAAAAAACTTTATTTGTGAATGGATTTGAATTTCAATTATTTTTGTAATATAATAGTACAAAAGAAAAGAAAGAAAAACTTGCTTGTGAATTTGGAATGTGCTAAAAAAATGTGCCGTTAAATACAGAGACGGATCTCTACCAATTTGTTGTTGCCTTTGGTTTTTTTTTGCAGTAGTATCGGCATATTAGAGGAGCAAGACTGTATTTTGATTTTGATTTTGACTTTGATTTTGGATTTCCAGCTGTGGATAAGTGGAGCTGAGTTTTATCCTTGGTTTGGTTTTGTTAACAAAAGTTAAGGTAATGAGTAAGTGCTGATGTGGAGCTGAATCAAAAAAAATGGCCACGTGACATTTTCTTATTGGCTGGCAGGAGCCAGGAGGACCACATCAGTGGTCCTCCCAGAGGAACCAATAATTTCTCAATTCGGACATGTTAGTACATGTACTTACATATATTGAAACAATAAGTTTGAAGATACAAAAATTTTGATATTTTCTTCTTTGTTGTGGATGTGATTTATTATGATGAGTGAACGGGAAAATAATTAATGTAATTTGCTGCAGTTTAGATTATTTATTTTTTTATGTTTTTATGACTCACGGTGCACTTGCATGATACTTCTTTTTATCTCAAACCCATAAAGAGAAATGATATTTTAGTGTACTTAACGCCACTTTTATCTTGTTGCAAATATAATTTTCCAACTTTACAAGTTGTGAGAAAAAAAAAATTGTATTCTTGATATTTCTCATATAAATTGGGAATTTTATTCCATTTTCATGTGTAATTTCAAGTAAAAAATTAAGTGTATTTCTTTTTATGGATCCTATGGTCATATCACAAAAGCATATTCAAAACTTGGATAATATATAGAAATCTGAAAGAATCCCACTTTTTTTAATTAATTAATTTTAAGAAAGAAATAATAGATGCTGTCTTGTAAAGTCCATCCCAATAGCAGTATTAAATTAATAAATAAGTAAATAAGTAAATAAATGAAAAATAACTCCAATTTCTCTTTGTCTATAACTCTATGTGTAAGAGCTCTTGCATTGCCATCCAGTACCAAGCAACCACAAGAGAAACCAAGAGAGCTAGAGTGATATCCACTTGCCTCAGTTGCCATGGCCTCAATGCAGTGCTACAAGCCCACATACGAAACTTGCCAGCAAAAATGCCTTGAAAGCTCTCAAAGGCACAAGGTGGCTGATATGGGTAGTAGCTGGGGAATGAAAGAAAATCACCAGGGACACCATGGAGGCTATGGCTATGGGATGGCCAACAGCGAGACTTACATGCATGGCCAAAAACATGCCTACTACCCAGACCACAACATGGCTAAAACACAGGCTCAGTATCATGGTCAAACCCACAGTCACTACCCAGAACAGACCATGTCCAAAACTCATGAGGCTTATAAATACCATAGACAAACCAATGGTCATGGTCACCCCTCCGACCACCACGCAGTGGCCCATGCTAATTACGGCCGTCAAGCCTATGGGCATCAAGCATCTCATGGCATGAGCATGACCTGCCAAATGAAGAGTGAGAAGAAAATGAAAGAAAAGGGGTCTGAGTATAAGAAGGAGAAGATGTTCTACAAGAAGAAGTCCAAGGCAAGCAGGAGGAGTTGCAACAACATCGATGGCAGCAGCGGAAGTGACAGCGACTGAACATGACTACATTAAGGCAAGGCAAGAACCATAATCTAACTAGAGTAATAACTAATGCACACACTACTGCATACAAAGTATACAGCCACTTTTTCTGCACTAAACTTATGACTTAAGTCAGGATTTCCATTTCAAAATTGTGACTTCAAGTACTTTCGGCAGAAAAAGAAAAAAAAAATTGTGAAATGCAAAAAATTACTTGCATGAACTTTTTGTGTAATATTGGTGTGAAATAAACACCCTTTATATATCTAATTATATGTAACAAGTTTTATTAATCGTAACTTGTCATATGTCGCCTTTAAAAAAAAAAAAACTTCAGATTTAAAATAAATAAATAAATCAAGACACATGATATATTGTTAGTCAGTGAGCTATAAAATAAAACTTCTAAGAGTACGATAGAAATATATATATATATATATATATATACATATACGTGTGTGTGCACGTGCGTGTAACACATGATTTAATTAACATGTTGAAGGATCCCACAAAAATGAAAAGCTAAACAACTAAAAGGAATATTTCTTGAAAGTACAACTCTTCGCTTTTATCATTAGTATTTTTAACCTATATTTCCTGTTTAATTGCATGCAGGACTAAAGGAGAAGCTATGTGCGATCAGATCAAATGAAGGTGCCTGGCAATATATATAATAAAAAAGGAAAACTAATTGTTTATAATAAGAGTAGATGCCCAATGAAGTGGCTTCATGTGTGTCCTATGTAAGAATATCTATGTTGTGGTGTTTAATAAAAAGTCTGTTTAAAATCCCACGGATTATTGTTTATGCAATGCAAGAAATATCTACCCACATGGCTGAGTTTGAGATTGAAAGAACAGCATTCCAAGTGCGCAACCGTAAGGAGAAGTAATTTTAGAATTTGTTGCAGAAAACAGATTGCTGAGGATTTGAGTCCTGGCAAATGAACTGAAAGGCCATACAAAACTAATGATAGAATCAATTCATATTTCAAAGGAGGGTCTCGATACAATTAATTCTACACATTACCTATAAAAAGGTTTGGCACAAATAATACCGTGTAGAAAACATGCATTTCAAATAAATCAATTTGACAATTCATATTAAATATTTCATATTAAAAGGTGCATCTATATCACATCATTTAAAATTTTAAATGATATAGTATCATCTACACTTCTTTTTATACAAGATAGGAATTTTATTTTAACCTAATCTATGTGTATATGTGTGTGAAACTTCCTCTTGAAAACTTGAACCTCAGTCCTTGCCTCCCCCACTCCACAAGCACTTACCCTATTAAATATAAGATATATAATCAAGTATTAATCTTCTATGCCTCACTCTCACATTTTTCTCTTAATTTTCTTCATAATATTTTTTCTATTTCAACACAGATCTAGATGATGACAATTAATTTAGGCAGCCTAGTCTACAGACAAACATAGAGGATTTTTATAGGATCCTCATAGCCTAGTCTACAGACCTTAGCTATTTACACATAAGGCTTAAAGCCCTGAACGACCACATTTTTGTTTTTAGGCTGATCCCACATGAAGCCTTAAATGGATCCTCATCACTTCAATCAAAAGAGTTAATTTTTTTTATTAAGATTTTACATATCTTAGAATAATCTTAACCATGAAATAAATTCTCTCCATTTCACAATTGAGCATCATTAACAATATTTTTTATGCTACGATCAATTCTCAATTACAATTACTAAACTATTGATTTGGTATTACAATGGAGTTGCTCATAACTTAGTTCTAGATTTTGAAAGGCACATGAATCTTTTAGAATTGATGATATATGTTTGTTGACAAACAAACTTTATTAGTAAGATTTCATACATCATGAAAAAATATTATTAAAAATGGAACTTCCCATTTTCAATCATGGAACGAGTTTTCTAAATCATAAATTTTATCAAAATTAGGGTTCACAGCATGAATATCAGGTGACCAAGTATGCTATTGTATTTGTGCAAATTTCCCAACAACACAAATAAGAAGTAAAATGCAAATAAGAATTACAACATTCAATCTCATTTTGCAAGAATTTTTTGTTCAAAACTAGGTTTCACAACCATTAATATATTTCCAATGTTAGTTCTTTATTGGGTCCTCTACATTTTAAGTTAAATGGAGAAAGTCCTTTTTATGATCAAAATTAAATTTTACAAATTTAAAGTTGTCTGTGATGCCACATCATTTAAAATTTTAAATGATATAACACTATATATACCCTTAAATTCAAATAACAAAATTTTGACCGTGAATAAGATCATCTCCATTCATTTTTGAGGTACATCCCTCTTTGAAACTTTCTTACAACAGAAATATTGTAATAATGTGAAAAATCAATCAGCGAAACCAGAAAAATAATATGGAAATTGGTAAACTTTGGTCAAAGACCATTAACTTTAAACATTGAATTTCTACTTTGGACACCATAGACTGAAAAATTAATCGAGTAAGTTGTTTTTCATTACATTTATTTTACTAGTTGCAGAGAAGATAGTTCATATATGCTCATGGCATGGGGGCAAACCTTAGGCTGGTCTAATCCGCCCTATTGACAAACTTAGTTGAAGTGCATGACTATTATACTAGCTAGCTAGGATAAACGGTCACCACAGAGATCAGAACCTAAAGCCCATGCCTTTATATTCCTCCACTCCAATAAAGAAAACAAATTCCAATCCCCACTGCCTTCAATGCCCCCAAAAAATCTTGTTTGTTTGAATTGAAAAATGAAGAGCTTGAAATTTCTATACTGACACATACTTAAGCTAGAGAGAGGAGTGCGCCACATGGACACTGGAAAAAATAAATTGCATTTTTCAATTTATTAGACTTCAACAAACATTTTGGTGCGGTGTTGGGGAATTGGATTCTCATAAGAGACCAAGTAGTGTGGGTTGGGTCACAGCCTCTCGCCTACCGTAAGTCTAAAGCGTTTTCAATGCGTCTTGAACAAATTCCTTTTAATGGAAATAATTAATGTAATTTGGGACATGTACATTACAAACATAGAAACGATAAGTTTAGGCCTACAAAAATTTTAATAAATTTCTTTACAATTGTTGACGTAACTTATGATGGATATAGTAAAAATGATGTCACTAGTAAGTTCACATGAGAAAGATATTGTTTTAACTACCTCGTTAATAGGTACCAAGAGCATTCAATAAGAAAGTCCGAGTTTGACTGGGTATTCTTTGGCTGTCTCATGTTTGACTGAGTGCTCCTTAGTTCAAGTCCGGCCCTAGTACTTTAAAACAACTCTCTATGCCAGCGTTTTACCCCACTACAAGCTCACCCATCACGAACAGTAATTAGTTTTTGGTCGAAAGTTTTGAAAAAACACCATGAAAAACCAAAAAAAAAAAAAAAAGTATTTAATGCAATTTGATATAGTTTTACTCTCACTTTTCTATAACATTTTTTTACGACACGTTTGTGCATGCACTTTCAACTTTTTTCTCACAATCTCATAAAAATAAAGATATTTTAGTATATTTAATGCAATCTATATATACCCAATTTCGATCATAATTTGACTTTGCAAGTTTATGAAAAAATTTGTGTCCTTTGACATTGCTCATATAGAAATGGGGATTTTATTCCATTTCCATGTGCAATTATTTCAAGTTAAATATTGTCTGTATTTCTGTCATGGATCCTATGACCATATCATAAAAGCATATGCAAAACTTGGATAATATAGAAGTCTGAAAGAATCCCACTTTTATTATTTAATTAATTTAAGAAATAAAATAGTAGAAGATGTCTTATAAAGGTAAGCCACTAGTCCATTCCCATAGCAGTATTACAAAAAAAAATAAAGGCAAATGACTCCACTTTCTCTTTGCCTATAACTCTATATGTATGAGCTCTTGCAGGGCCTTGCAGTGCCAAGCAATCAACCACAAGAGAAGGCAAGAGGGCTAGAGCTAGTGATATACACTTGCCTCAGTTGCCATGGCCTCAATGCAGTGCTTCAAGCCCAAATACGAAACCCGTCAGCAAAAATGCCACGAAAGCTCGCATGAGCACAAGGTGGCTGATATGAATAGCTGCGGAATGAAAGGAAATCACCATGGAGGCTTAGGCTATGGGATAGCCAACAGCGAGACTTACAAGCATGGCCAAACCCTTGCCTACTACCCAGACCACAACATGGCTAAGACCCAGGCTCAGTATCATGGTCAAACCCAGAGTCACCACCCAGACCACACCATGTCCAAAACTCACGAGACTTACAAATACCAAAGCAAAACCAATGGTCATGGTCACCCATCTGACCATGGCCAAGCCAATGGTCACCATGCATCTCATGGTATCAGCTTGGCTTGCCAAATGAAGACTGAGAAGAAAGTGAAAGAAACTCATGCATCTCGTGGCGTCAGTATGTCTTGCCAAATGAAGACTGAGAAGAAAATAAAAGAAAAGGCGTCTGAGTATAAGAAGGAGAAGATTTTCTACAAGAAGAAGTCCAAGGCAAGCAAAAAGAGCTGCAGTGACAACGATGGCAGCAGTGGAAGTGACAGCGACTAAAGATCACTGCACAAAGCAAGGCAAGAGCCATAAATTAACCGTACAGAATAAGTGCCATCACACGCGACGAACCATATATTGCCTTAATTGTTTTTCTTATAAAGTAACTAAAATAAATATATGGTATATTAAAATTTGTAGAGTATAAAATGAAACACCAAAATGGGACAGAAAATTTGTTATCATCAGCACTAAATAGGATCTTCCTTATAAGTACAAATCTTAGCTTTTTCTCATCAGCATTTCTAATCTAACTTTTCTGTTCAATTGAATGCAGGACTAAAGAAGCAGCAAGTGTGATCAGATCAAGTGAAGGTGCCTGCCAATATATATAATAAATAAAGAAGACTAATAAGAGTAGATGTCCAATGAAGTGGCTTTATGAATATCTTGTGTCCTATGTAAGAACATCTATATATGTTCTGGTGTTTAATAAAAAGTCTGTTTTAACATCCCAGCGGATTATTTTTTATGCAATGCCAGAAATTTACATCTATTCACATGGTTTTAGTTTGAGACTGAAAGGACAGCATTCCAAATGTACAATCTTAGAGAGAAGTAATTTTAGAAGTTGATGCAGAGAAAACAGATTGTTGAGGATTTGAGTCTTAACACATGAACGGAAAGGCCATCCAAAACTAATGATTGAATCAACTCATATGTGAATGAAATTTCTCAATCAATTAATCATATAATATTAACTCCAAAAACATATAAGATTTTTATTCCTGATTCTCAATCGATTGTGCCACTACCTTGGTTTTCATGCCCTACATGTAAAAATCTAAAAGGTCATATCATAGCGCAACTCAGTATGTTTAGAGAGCTATTGTAGTGCACTTCAAAGAGAGAAAATTTAAACCTAGTTTTCTCCAATCTGTGAGTTCATCAGACGATTATCTACACCGATTGTGTTGTTTAATTTATGATCAACATTCTAAAGTCATAGAGCCAATTCCAGTTGTTTCAATGGAGTTAAAACCTTCAGGGTGATTGTTAGAGTCAATTAGAGGGTCTAACTGTGATCACAGACGTGGTTCGTGAGAGTATTCATAATAAAAGAGTCTAGAGGTGCTGGAGCAAATTGTGAGGTCTAAATAATCTATCAAGCAGAGTATTGGTTCAAAAATTTGAATTAGCTTGTAAACTTTTATTCAATTAATTATAAAATTCCTTTTGACACTACAACAAAATGTATTTTTAGTGACGAATTTTAATGAGGAAAATTTTTTCGTCACTAAAAAATACCATTTAATGACGAAATTTATATTTCATCACTATTTATAAAAAAAATTAGTAACATTTAGCGACGAAAAATAGATTTCGTCGCTATTTGTTAGGTTGAACTAAAGGCACCAAACTAAATTCATTTATAGCGACGAATTATTTCGTTGCTAAAAGTTTAAGTTTTTTGCGACAAAAACTTTCATTGCTAAAGGTGCTGCTAAGAATACTATTAGTGACGAAACCCATTTCGTTGCTGAATGTCACAAATAGTGACGAAAATAAGTCGTCACTAAAAACAAAATCATAAAAATCGATATCATTATCAGCGATGAAGCTAATTTTCGTCGCTAAAGGTAGCCAATAGTGACGAAAAATAAGTCTTCACAATAAGTTTTACACTAAAAATCAGATTCAGCCACATTTTGTTTTGTTTCACTTCCCTCACTCACCCAATTCTCACTCTCTCACAAAAAAGTGCCAAACCATCTCGCCGTCGCCTCATCTCACTGTCGCTCTCGCCCTCGTCTTGCCATCAGCGACACCAATCTGTCTTGCCATTCCCACCGCGTCACCACCCACCCACCTCGCCATCGCCTCATCCATCGTCTCCACCCTTCGCACACCGGCAACCTGAAAGTTCAAATATGTGTATAAACACCCTTGAACGTTTAGACCCCCAAATTACAACTTAATCAATTCAAGCATTATGTCAAACAACTAGTGTGCGGAAACTTAACATAAGCTATAATATGGAATTGGAAAAACTATCTAAGCCAAATTAAAAACACAACCCACAGCAATTAATAAAAGGCAAAGATAAGAGGGAAGGAAGATGCAAACACAAAGACAACACGCGATGTGTTATCGAAGAGGAAATCGAAGCCCTCGGCGTAAAACCTCTCCGCCGCCCTCCAAGCGGTAAACAATCCACTAGAAAATATAGTTGGGATACATGGACAGCAATAGACCCTCCAAGCCTAATCTACCCAGTGCACCTAAGCCCTCCAAGCTTCTTACTTCAACGAGGTTGCATCGAACCTTTTTCTTTTCTAGCTTCCCGGATTCCGCTACTAGACCGTAGCATCAACCAATGAAGATTGGTTCCTTCTTAACTGTTTCCCAGAAATCCAAACAGCCCTCTCACAGTGATGATTATGGTGAGAACAAGGTTTGGTAAAATGCCTCTCAAGGATTTGACAATGGAGAGAAAGAGAGCTGAGGAATTTGAAGAGACTCTAATGTATAGATTGTGGGTGAATCAATCTTATTTTTCTTTAGGGTTTCTCTCTTAAAATTCTCTCTGGAAGCTCTCTTACATTTGTGGGTAAAAGGGATATTTATACTGGAGTGGGAGAGGAATGTGAAACGTCAGGTTTTACAAAACAGGGGTGGCTCGCGGCTTGACCTCGCGACTTGACCAAGTCGCGAGATCCAGTTGCGAGATAACCGTATGGCCAGTTATCCTGTTTTGTCCTGTAGTGCTCCAGCTAGCATGACTGTTCACTTTTCGGCATGCTTGGCACGTGTGCTGCATCTGGCGGCTTGCAGCCGCGAGTCACCCGCGAGGCTAAGCCGCGAGTCTCTGTTTTCTTGCACACTCTTGAGCAAACTTCACTCTATCTCACTCACTACCCTTAAAACAAACCCACCTAAATACAGGGCTACTAAATGCTGAAATACAAGCAAATTTGGCACGGAATAAAGCCAATTAGATGGTTGAATAAATTCAACCTTACACAACCCTTCGCCTTCCTCGCACCAGCGACCCTTCGCATTCCTTGCACCAACGACCCTTCGCATTCCTTCGCACCAACGACCCTTCGCCTTCCCTCGCATCGGCGACCCTTCGCCTTCCTCGCACCGATTCTCCTCTAAGTTGTCGATCCCAGCCGCCATAACCAAAATACAAGCTTTGATCTAAGCAACAACGAGCTCCGATCTAAGCTCTCTATTTTGTCCTTGGAGAACAACAAGTTCATGGGTAAGGAACAAATAAAAATATTTTATGAATTTTAATTTTTTCTGAATTACTATTATACAATTTTAATTTTTTTTTAATCAATATTTGAAAATTAGGTCTTTGTTATTGTTTTTTTAATTTCAGATTCATAATTTTAATTTTTTTTTTTTTAAACACAGCATTGAAAAAAAAATTCTAATTTTTTTTGTATTTAAAGAATTTTTGTTCCTGGATTTTGAAAAGTATTTATGAATATTTATTAATTTGTTAATATTTATTAATTATTTGCTGGCACAATCGATATCATGCTTTTCACGTTTGAATACATTAATATTCATTCATTCATACATGCATACATAATTAATACAATTTTTAAAATAAGACTAGCTTTTGTGATCAGAATCGGATGGTAGGGAATCGGGAATAAATTAGGTTAGCATTTCTTGCTTCCTTTGAGTTTGACTCATAATTGGTTTAGATGGATTTGAGTGGTTAGTGGTTGCCATTAAGTTTTAATTAAACATCTTGATATTTTTGAGGTATGATTGGGTCTGGTTACTAGCAATGTGGGGACTTGATACCACGAAGTGGGGTTTCAATCTTTTCAATATTGAATTCTAAGTTATACCACTATTTAGAAATGGGAAAAAGAATAAAGAATATGTATTTTAAATTTGGGTCTACTTAACTAGTTGTCTTTATCATCAAAATTCCATTGGTGCTTTGCTTTGCGTTTTTGAGCAAAGATTTGGTCTACATAACTGGTTTTCTACTTAACTGGTTGTCTTTCTTTTATCTCCAGCTCTCTTTCTCTTTTGTGGCTCAAGAAATTGTGAGCTAGGAACAAGGTGAAGAACACAAATTAACTTTGGATTTTTTCTGAAAGTTGTAAACTTAGCTTGAGCAAAGTAAGTAAATTCTAGTTAAAAACTTATAAAACTCTATATATACTTGTGATATTGGAAATTGGTTTTGTGGTGGGTTGTTTTGTTGGAGCAAGCGGGTGGCTTGCATGGTGTTATAAGGTGGTTTAAATACATATTGGGAGTGTTTTTCATTTCTTGCAAATGTAAATGAGTATTGTTGATTAGATGTGATGTGTCATGCCCCAAACCCCAAAGGGTCCAAAGCATGAGAAATGTGTCTCAAAGTACCTGTAGATTTTTTTTTCTTCCTTTTTGAAAATTCAATCCACAACAATCATATCAAGTACCAACATCAAGAATTATCATAATAATTCCATTGAATATACTCTCAAAGTAAGTCAAAGCTCTAAGCAATAATTACAAGGACCACTGGCTACAAAAGAATAGAGGTCTGAATAAATAATTACATATCAACAGCTTGTCCCATTAGTGGGAATAAAGTCACAACCACTATAATATACAAAAGAATGAGTCAAGTCTATTCTAAGATGTACAACTTCTAATATCTCCATTACAAAAGTTCATCCTCCATCAATAGTTAGTCTAACTACTATTAGCCACCAAAAAGCTATCTCAAAAAATTGTTGCCTACTCTGAAAAGTTTATAAAATAATGGGATGAGACAGAGCCCAGTAAATAGCATATTTAATGGGGGTAGGGGAAATGCAAGTTTCATCTTCAAAAATAATAATATGAAAAAAATGATTTAATAATGAAACACAAACTTTCTCAAAGTAAATACCTTGAAACTATATACTATAATTTGTGAGCATCAACAATATAATTTCCAAAACCATAATATCTAACATAAGATAAATTATCACAAATCTACCACACTAACACATAGACCGGTCAGGGGATTCAACCATTCACAACTGGCATGATATTGTCCTTTCTGGTATGCAGACTCTTGGCCCCATAGATAGCAGCCTCACCCATACCCTCAAGGTTTTTCTCTCCTCCCATGAGTAGTAGAGAGAGCACGTGAAATAGGACCTCTCTTGCATGTGGTCTCTTGGCCCCATGGACAGTAGCCTCACCCACACACAATCAAGGAACCTCTTCCCCCCATAGGCAGCAAGGAAGAACACGTCATCCAAAGTAAAAGGGTACTGACCTAGATTTGATTCCATTGTCACAAAGACTACGAAAACTAAATCAGGTGATCACTGGAAAATCACACATGGCATGGTGTTAAAACAATTCACAAGTTACATTACTTTGAACACATAGTTCATATCTAGGTAGTTTCAGAAAAATCTTAAATAATCTGACTTCTACAAAATTTGTAAAGTTTTCAATTTCATTCTTGTCAAGAGATTTCTATCAAATTCCCATATAATACAAGACAAGATAAGCATCTTTAAATTTTCTGATATACCATAAAATTCATGATTTCCTTATTAAAGATTAAACAAAAGATGCTCATTTTTCCATCTCAACAATTTATGCATTTCCCCAAATGCTATATGTACTTTTCATATATAATAATATATAATAGGGTCACAACACAATGCTTTTAAGAAAACATATATCCATATATAATTTTTCAAAATGTGTTTGACCCCAAAAACAACATTGATAAAACATGGTTATTTTCCAAAAATCCCATTAAAAAGCTACTTACCTCGCAACCGCAAAATCCTAATTCTCTAAGCTCCAAGGAGATTAGCTAGAACCTAAACAATATCAAATAAACCTATCACAATAAGCATAGAGCTTGAAATTGCATCTAGCCTCAATTTAGGAATTGCCAAATAATCACTTAATTAGGCAAACCTAGTATTTAACCTCATCAATAATAATATAACTTCCAAAGTTTCTCAACAAATAGATTCACAAGGCATAAACTCCAATTTATAAAGTTAACCCATTTAATATCATCTCCAACATTATGACTAACTTCCATAAAATTTAAACTACATCATTAAGAGACCCATGAAAGCAAAATCAATATATCCTCCAAGACAAGAAATTTAGAACTTCAACTAACTCCAAATAAACCCAATGGCAATGGAAAAATTAAATTTACTAACCATCACATGTTATAACTTAAAACCCCTAAATTTTCCACCATACATAAATCTTAAGTAGTCATCAATAGCACAAATTATATACCCACTCATCAAATAATTCCACCAATACAAAACCCATACATAAAAATACATAAATATCACTTTCAATGCTCATAAATCACATGGGTATCATTATTAAAGCTTAAATAAAAATAACCTCAAGCAAAAGTGCAAAACCCACCAAAAAGATGAGAAATAACCCACCAAAAAGATGAGAAATTTTTACCACAAAAAAAGGATGTGAAGGTGTTTATGGGTTCCCAAGAATTTCCGGTGATCTTGCCGGAAAATGATGGTGGAAATGGTGGTGGTGGTGGTGTGGAAGTGCCGGTGGAGAGGATGAGAGTAGAGAGGAGCGTATGAGAGAAAACAAAAACAAAAAAAACAAAAAAAAAACAAAAAAAAAAAAGGAAAAGAAGGAAAGACTGAGAATGAGCCAGCCAAAGAGAAGATAAGATGGAGTGATTGTGCGGTGGGTAGTGGGGTTAGGTGGGGCTTTGGCACGTGGGAACACAAAAAATATCTGATCTTGACTCTTTTTTTTTTTTTTTTTTTTTTTTTTTTTTTTTTTTTATTGCTAACTAGGACGTTACATGATGAATAGTATTTTATTTTATTTCAATACTTGTAAAACTCTATACTTGTGATGTTGGAAATTGGTTTTATGGTGGGTTGTTATGTTAGAGCAAGCGGGTGGCTTGTATGATGTTATAAGGTGGTTTAAATACATATTAGGAGTGTTTTTCATTTCTTGCAAATATGAATGAGTATTGTTGATTAGATGTGATGAATAATATTTTATTTGATTTAAATACTTGTAAGCATTATAGTTGTGATGTTTTTTATTGGTTTTGTGGTGGGTTATTGTGTTGGAGCAAGCGGGTAGTTGGCATGGTATTATAAGGTGGTTTAAATTCATATTGGAAGTATTTTTAATTTCTTACAAATGTGAATGAAACTTGTTGATTAGTAGCAATTGTGTTCCTTTATTTGATTTCAATACTTTTAAGCATTATAGTTATGATGTTTGTGATTTTTTTTGTGGTGGGTTGTTGTGTTGGAGCAAGCAGATGGCTTGCATGGTGTTATAAGGTGGTTTAAATTCATATTGGGAGTGTTTTTAATTTTTTGAAGGAGTACATAGTTTGTATGGTCAATGGTGTAAAGTTCCATAGAAGGAACCTAGACAATTGTCATGTAACCCAAAACAGTGGTGTATGTACCGAAGGAGACCATGAGTGAGAAATACATGACTTCAATGGTCATGTGTGCAAAATTTGGGAATTGGAGTATGTGTTTTGCCATAAAGTTGTTTTGTTCCAGTGTGAATGGTACAATACTAGTACCAATGGTCGAAGGAGAACAATAAGAACCGATGCACACTGCACAAGTATTGATGTTACAAGTCGGTGGTATGAAAATGACCCTTTTATACTTCCTAGTTAAGCGAGACAAGTTTTTTACCTTCAAGATACCAAATTGGGTGAACCTTGGAAAATTGTGCAATCCATCCAACATAGGGGAGTGTTTGATGTCTCGGAAGTCGAGGGTGGAGAATCCAATGATAATACAGAAAATAGTGACGCATTCCAGCAAGAAGCGATTGTTGATGTTGTCTCTATCAATGTTAAAGACAATATAATTAAGGTTATGCTTGGATTGGGCGTTTTCTCAAAAATTCTGCGTTTGCGTTTTTCCAAAACGTGGGACCTAGCTACAATAAAGCGCTGCTCCTCCACGCTGAAACGCGAAATGAAAATACTATGCGCACCGTTTCATTAAAACGCTGAAACGCTACACTGCCTATGCGTGTAAACTCCAACAATGAAAAATGCACCGTTTCAACAATGAAACTCCAGAGCATAAACAGAAAACGCATTGAACGAACCCATTATGTTCTGTTCACAACACTGTCCTGACCCAAGCAGAAGGACAAAACGCTGCGTTCTCTCCAATGGCTAATTTTTTGCATTCCATTTCTTCCTCTCAACTACCGGGCAAAGATGTCTTCAATTTTCATCAATGCCCCATCCTCATCGTCTTCAATGAAACGCACCTACCCACCATCTTGTAATAGACCATCAATAGAAGAGCTGAAACACGGTAATTGCAATCCCACACGGAACAAACGAAGCCATCCCTTAGTGATTCGCTCAAGCTCACCTTCTCTTCCTTTGGGACGTCGTTGCTGCCACTATAGGTCTCTGCATTCATGGGTACTGTTCTGTCTAACTTTTCATACTCTCTGATCTATTGCCGTCTAGTTATATTGTTTTCCATGAACACACTTCAATCTGTGGTTTTGTGTTCAACGTTTGTGTGTAATTTTAGTTCAACGTTTGTGTGTGGTTTTTGTGTTTTCCCTGAAATTAGTATGTGGGTTACTCTCTCATTCGTCTAATTTTGGGTGTTTCAAGGAGCTGCCTCTGTTGTAGTTGGACTATTATATATGTTAGTTTACTTTTTGCATTTTTCATGTGGGCATGGGTAACTTATTATGATATGCATATAAACTGTTTGTTGAAATGTCTCAATCGGTATAGAAGGAAGTTGTAGCAAAAATGGGTAAAGGGAAATCGAAGGCTGATGGTAATGAAGTTAGAACTGGGTGGAAAGATCCTACGGAATTAAAAGCTTATTGTGATTTGTCTGCTGCCCAAGTCCTAGACGGCAAGAAGCATAATGGATTTTTGAGAAAGAAAGGGGTTGATGCAGTGATTGAGCAGTTGGGTGAAATGGGAAAAGTGGTGACTCACACGCAGTTTAAAAACAAATGGGATCATCTGAGAAAGAGTTGGAAGGCTTGGAAGGAGTGTTTTGGTGAGACTGGGTTAGGTTATGATCCTGTAACTGGGGTTATTCACATGACTGATGAGTGGTGGACCCGAAAAATTCAGGTTAGTTCACTTTACATCATTGTGAAAAACTCAGTTGTCTACAACTAATATTGTGTTCTAACTACCGGTTGTCTACATGTAGGCATGTCCCAAGGTGGTAACCTTTAAAAACAAACCTTTGCCGAATCTTAAGTCTATGGAAATCATGTTTGAAGGCACGGTTGCAACGGGAAAAAATGTGTTCTACACGAGTGGTGAAATACCAAATGATTGCACCGAAGTGTCTGGGGACTCCATTGATAGCAAAGAATTTGTTGACCCCTAATGTGAACCCTTTGCGAACTCAGTTGACCCAATGGAGGTTGAAGGCCCAGCATCGTCCAGAGCAAGACCAGCAGTGAATAAGGGGAAAGGCTTGGCAAGCGGTGTCCAACTTTTCAGGGGAATTTGCAAGAAACCAAGAAAGAAGCGTTCAACCATGCAAGAGATGTCTGACTCTTTGAAGAGCATGTCAGATGTTATTGTTGAAAGTAGAAGCGTAAGTACGCATAATACACCATTTCGCACCACAGCAGCTAATGAGATGCAAGCAATTATGGACATGGTGTTGACTCTTCCTGGGGTGCAAGCGGGTGATCGTCTTCATATGTTTAGCACCTTCTTCTTCATGAATAACGTAGATGCTAGGAACATGTTTGCAGCTAATGTTGAGAGGAAGGAGGTCCAACTAAGGTGGCTAGAGAAGCAGTATGAAATGAACCCTCAGTTTCATGTTCTCTTAAGGAAAGGGGCTTGTCTACATCCCTAGTTGCTTATCTTTATGTACCTTTTGGTGTTGTAGCGATCAGATTATTTTTATGTACCTCTTGCACTTTTTTTTTTTTTTTTTTAAGACTTTTGTATTTGCACAAATTATATGCTTGCCATGGGTGTGTATGTAAAACAAGGTTATTAATTGTCATCTTCTGTATGCTTACTTGTTACTTGTGGTGTTTTTTGATGGCATCAAAATAGTTTAGTAGTTCAATATGGTTTATTTGGGAAAGTTGAAGGGGTCCTAAAAGCTAGATAAATTGTCTGGTCAGTAGTCATTCTACTTTGTAGTGGACTAGATTTCTTACAAAGAGAACAAGATGTCAAGATCGAATAACAACAGTGCACATACTAATTAAAATTTGTGATGTATGTCAATCACAGTCGTCCCAAGTTTGAAACAAGGAAGAGTAGTTGGATTCTGTGTATATTCATCAGTAGTTGGATTCTATGTATATGCACTGTGTATAGCTAAAAAACATGTTTGATAGATTCTTTATTTATATTTGAGTGGCCTTGTTTTTCAGGATTCTATCTTTAAAGAGCCTTTGATACCAAATGAGCTGGACCTTCTATCAATTTCTAGTTGCCCCATTCTGTCTCTATGTTTATTATGTTTTTGCTACCAAATTGGCTATTGGTCAACTTTGTTTCTTTCTTTATTTATTTCTCTGGTACTGTTCATGGGTATTGTTCACACAGCCCATGAACAATACTAGATGAGTTTTATACCTCTCCAATTTATCCTCTTTTTGCTTATTTTTTTGCTTATGAGTTTTTGCTTTTCTTTTTTTTTTCTTTTTTTTTTTGGGTGCAAAAGCACCCTAACAGCTTCTCTGGTACTGTTCACACAGCCTGTGAACAGTACCAAATGAGTTTTATACCTCTCCAATTTATCCTCTTTTTGCTTATGAGTTTTTGCTTTTTTTTTTTTCCTTTTTTTTTGGGTGCAAAAGCACCCTAACAGCTTCTCTGGTACTGTTCACGAGTACTGTTCACACAGCCCGTGAACAATACCAGATGAGTTTTATACCTCTCCAATTTATCCTCTTTTTGCTTATGAGTTTTTGCTTCTTTTTTTTTTTTTTTTTTTTTTTTTTTTTTTTTTTTTTTTAGTGCAAAAGCACCCTAACAGCTTCTCTGGTCCACGTTTTCTTCTGCACATAGAACAAGCTTCAAACACTCACTGCAGAATCCCTTCTTCCCGCGAGTTGGTGCAAACTCAGCAGCATTCATGCAACACTCACATATGGCATAAGGACAGCAAAAGCACTAAAATTTTGGAGATTTATGGCATATTGAGCAATAGTGCCAATCTGACATGTAAAGCTTATCATTTAATAATTTTGCAAAG
This sequence comes from Quercus robur, assembly GCF_932294415.1. Taxonomy (NCBI): domain Eukaryota; kingdom Viridiplantae; phylum Streptophyta; class Magnoliopsida; order Fagales; family Fagaceae; genus Quercus; species Quercus robur. The sequence continues at coordinate 31,510,782 of NC_065535.1, read as the reverse complement.
CAAGCATGTGATTGAAAATGTGATGAGACAAAATTCCAGTATGATAAAAAAAACTATTAAGTAGGAATTCAGTGCAAAATAGGAAGTTTCAACATATATTGAAGTCCTATCAATAGGATCAGTTAAAACATGTTAAACATATATTGAAGTCCTATCAATAGGAAGTTTCAACATATATTGAAGTCCTGCCTTTGTTTTAATTGTTTGTGTGTGGTTTTTTGTTTTAGGAATTGCATGTACATCTTTCCAATGCAATAGTTTGTTGTAGAGGTGAACAAGAGTTGTCATTAGTTGGTTTTTTTTTTTTTTTTTTTTTTTTCTTTTATGGTATACAATGGTACGTGTGTTTTAAGTTCACATGTAGCCATTGATTAATGATAATGAGTTACAGTTGATTAATTATAGGGGTATGGTGATAATTTTTTTTGATCGCATGTAGCCATTGTCCTATTGCTAATATTTTCTTATTTTATTTGTTACCCAAATGAAGTAGACAAGATAACTGTGTAGTGTATGGAATCATGTCAAGTTGGTGCTTCTTTCTTCTAAACATGTGCACAAAAGGATCAGGCAACCCAATTTATCCTCTTATTTTTATTTTTTTTTTTCTTTTTATTTTTGGGTGCAAAAGCACCCTAACAGCTTCTATGGTACTGTTCACGGGTACTGTTCACACAGCCCATGAACAGTACCAGATGAGTTTTATGCCTTTCCAATTTATCCTCTTTTTGCTTATTTTTTTGCTTATGAGTTTTTGCTTTTTTTTTTTTTTTCTTCTTTTTCTTTTTGGGTGCAAAAGCACCCTAACAGCTTCTCTAGTACTATTCACGGGTACTGTTCAAATAGCCCGTGAACAGTACCAGATGAGTTTCGTGCCTTTGTTTTAATTGTTTGTGTGTGGTTTTTTTTTTTTAGGAATTGCATGTACATCTTTCCAATGCAGTAGTTTGTTGTGGAGGTGAACAAGGGTATGCTGATAAATTTTTTTGATCACATGTAGCCATTGATTTATTCTATTGCTAATATTTTCTTCTTTTATTTGTTACCTAAATGAAGTAGTTGTACCTGTGTAGTGTCAGTGTCCGTATGAAATCATGTCTAGGTGACTGCTGAATATGTGTGTATTGGCTTTCCACAGACATAAAAAGAAAGAAGTCTCAAGGTATTCAAAATGATGAATTTGCTAAACGACTCATTTGATTCTCAGCACCAGTAAGTTTCTATACTAATAACTTGTTTTTAGCGTACATATTATAGTATCACTCCAGATTTTGTACATGCAATTAAAGTTGGTAACATATGCAGGGACGCAGGCTTTGATATTAGCGACGACATTGTACTTGCAGCATATATAGCTGGGTGTGCAAGTGTTGTAGCTTATATAGAGACCTATATGACCAAAGTACCAATGCATACGAATATACAAACAGGGTATGAATGGGTACAATATACATTAAATGAAAATGAGAAGAAATGCCACAATGTGTTTAGAATGTCAAGCCATGTGTTTCGACAATTGTGTCATACATTGCGCGCTCGGTATGGATATGACGGTACCAAAAGAGTTTGCTTAGAAGAGTCAGTGGTAATGGCATTGGTGGTACTTGGTAATGTCATGGGTAACAGAATGATGCAGGATAGATTTCAACATTCCGGTGAGACAGTGCATCGACATGTGTCCACGGTAATTACCTTGTTAGCCACGGTTATGGCACCAGACATTATCAAGCCTGCTGATCCTACATTTCGTTCCGTGCCATCACATATTCAGGGGTCAGATCGATATTGGCCACATTTCAAGGTACTTTGTGAATTTGGTATCTTGACATGATTGTATACCTGTGATTTGTATGGTCATACCATGTATTTCATTTTCACATGGCATTTTTGTGGCAATTATTAGGGTTGCATTGGTGCGATTGATGGGGTTCACATCCCCATGGTCTTACCAGAAGAGAAGCAACACCCATATAGAGGAAGGAAAGGGGCCACAACAGTAAACTGCATGTGCGCATGTGATTTTGACATGAAATTCACATTCGCATGTGTGGGATGGGAAGGGTCAACGCATGACATCAGGATCTTTTTAAATTGACTGAATAATGAGAGAAACAACTTTCCAAAACCTCCACCTGGTTTGTAAATATGCAATTTAATTACAGTATTAAAGTATGTATTACGTAGTGAAAATGCTAATATAATAAACGTGTTCATTTGCAAGAAAATATTATCTTATTGATTCAGGGTACCCAATGAAGATAGGTTCCTTGCACCATATAAAGGAGAGCGGTACCACATCCCCGATTTTCAAAGAGGTTCACAGCTGCATCGTCCAAATGAGAGATTTAATTATCTCCATTCATCACTTCGTTCGATCATAGAACGAACTTTTGGAGTTTGGAAGAATAGATGGAAAATTTTGAGATATATGCCAGGCTTCAGTATACGCACTCAAAATAAAATCATTGTTTCTACAATGGTTCTTCACAATTTTATTAGAACACATGACCACAATGACGTTCCACATTCGCGTTCTGCACGGGGCACATATGGAGGTAGTAAGGGAGGTCATTACGATGAAGTGGTAGATGTGGTCTCTTACTTGGATTCAGATGAGATGAAAGAGGTTCGGGACTATATCACAGCATCAATATGTATAGACCATAACTGATGGTTCACAAACTTCAATGTAATACCATTTTGTATTATGGTTTTTTTGTTGTTGTCAAGCAAAATTGAATAGCTCACGGGTACTTGATTGTAAAGCCTTGGATTTATGAAGTTGTATGTATCGTTATATGTGAAACTCATCAGTATTGCAACAGTAGATTTCTTGGTTACAAGGGACTTCTGAATAGAGTCCAATCTAATTTGAATATTACAGTAAACTCAATGGATTTTAAGATTGCAACAGTAAACTACGAGGAATTTATACCAAAAAAAAAAAAAAAAAAAAAAAGCTCTCAATTTTTGTAAGACACCAAGAATCCAATCTATCAATGGGTGGCAAATTGTGTATATATATATAGACACACATATACAACAACAGAATTTACAATCATCTTTAAACTTAGCAATAACATTATCTCCATCAAACACCTCCACATTGTTTTAAAAAGTACAACTACATACATATCATAAACTGACTTGTAATAGTACAATTAACATAGAAAACAAATGTAATAATACAACTTGCAGTTATTACGTACATATACATCCCATTATGGTAGACACATCTACCTGATTTTTGACTTCCCCAAACCTAGTAGACAAAATAAGCAATACTAGAAACATGACCCCCAAGACTACTAAAGCTATTGTCAACTTCTTTGCTTTCTCTTCAGAGATCATGTGTGCAGCCTTGGCTCTTTCAAACTTTCATTTTGCAACTCGCTCCCTTTCCAATGCTGCAGCTGTCAAGGCGTGTGCTTGCTTCGATTCTTCATTGGCAACTTCCACTGCATGCTCCAATCGGTTGAATTTGGCAATAACTATAGGTGCTACTGTTGCACCACGCGTACAACAAATGCTAGTGTCTAACCACTTGAAGAACTTGCATGCACGGTCATCATCCTGCACAATACAATACAACACATAAATAGGAATACAACGAATTGGTTCTTTAATGCACAACACAAATATTTTGCCAATACTCGGATATGGTACTTACTAGTGACCAATAGAACCAACTATAAAACCTCCTACCAAATGTATGAAGTTTTAGGGACATCCTAATTCTGCAGTTCTCCACGTCACAAAAATGGCCATCAGAACTAGAGAAATAGTTACTTGTTTCCGACATTCGTAGCTCTTGACAGTAGATATTACGTTGGCTTGGTGGAGGATGACTTTGGGATTGAGAAACCTCACATATCTAGTAAAACTAAGATGTAAGGTCCACTTGCCCTCCTCTGTTCTGGTGCACTAATTTTCCTTCTAATACACCCCAAATAATAAATAAAACAATTAGACACTGAAATTCTTTAGAGTTACATAATCCATAACACTAGCATAGCCCAAACAATCAGACACAGTTATTCTTTAAAGTTACATTATCCATAAAACTAGCTGCAAAACAAAGGTTCATCAATTAAATTGTGGTTATGAATCTAAAAAATCACATTCCACAAAGATATGTTAAGTCCAGATCCTCTACTTTTAGACACCCTAACTGGTTGCCTAGGAGATATGAGAAATCGCATTCAATCTCCAACATATTAATTTCATTCATTCATTCTTTTTATTTTTTATTATTTTTTTAACATATGTAGATTGTAGACACTAGCTGCTCATAAGAATTCATGGAGCCACCCATTGATAGTAGTGGAATTGCACAACCATGAGTGAGAAGTAAAACATTCATGACACCTATCAAAATTTTTGGAGGCTTGTAGCATTACTTGAAGTCCACTAACAACTCATAAAAATGAAACACCAGAAGCTCCAATACAAAAATCAATGTGGAAGTTATATATTAGGTCTCACACTTCAGCAGTTTCTACAATGTAACATGAACACTAAGAAATCTTGTTACCACAAAAAAGGGTAAACTTTGACAGCAAAAATCGACCCTTTTGAGTCTCTAGTAAACTCTTTTTTTTTAGTTCTTTTTTTAAATTTGGTGAATATTGGCTCATTAATAAAAATAAATAAATAAATAAATAAAAAAGAAGAAGAAGAAGAAGAAGAAAGCTTTCTAAGTTAAAATTTATTTTAGAAAGGGGAAAAAGTGAATTCTTTCTTTCTCAAGCAGACAAGGCTAAGTAAGAAATCCAAGTATCTTAGGCCTTATGATTCAGTCTAGTTCCCATTTCCCAAAATAAAAACTAAATAGCCAACACATCATCAACCAAAACCAATGCTCTCTCACTCACAGGACCTCATATCTGAAAAAATGGTGACATATTGTCAACTGCCATGCCAACCTATATTTCACTACAATACCCATTTATCAAAAAACCAATGCATCATATTAAAGATCTCTACAATGATTGCAACTGAAGAAAACTAAAAAAAGAAGCTGTCTTTTTTTTGGGTATATTAATTTAAGAGGAAAAAAAAAAGTTTTTTTTTAGGATATAAACAAACATGTATCACACACTATATAAATAACTACAAATCCAGCAAAATCAAATTATATAACAATCTAAAAAGCCATACTTGAAAATCATCAAATTTCCATAAAAACACAGTATTAGCTGCAAGTGAGCTACGAAAAGAAGGATGAAACAAACATACCTTGTAAATAGTAGTATTTCATCATAGTCCAAACTTGGATATCATAAGCTAAATGCTGGAGTAAATATGAGGTTTTTGGATTCTGATTTAAGGCCCTAGCTACTCACTTTCGGCATGTGGTTTTTAGGCACACTCGCAGATAGGGAAACAAAGTCGCCCATAACTTAGCAAGAGCAGTTTGTAATTTTCTTCCTCTCTGTACTTGGATTGAGGAAATTCCTGTATTTTCTACTGTTGATTACTTAGCAGAAATTATTAATGAATAGCTTCTCCCCTCCCCTGTTTGGGGTCGGCTTCTCAAAAAAAAAAAAAAGATTTATTTTTTGGGTTATTTTAATTTATGATTTTATCAAGGATGCAACACTATAGTGTAAAAAGTATGGATCATAAATTCATCAAATAAATACCTAGACAACGTAGACAGTGAAAATAGCACTCTCTTAATCACACAGCCAATGATTTACAGATAAAAAAGGATGTGCTCAGTGTACAAAGCTTCCAGTTTTGCAGGGTTTGGGAGAAGTATAATTAAAACCACAAAGAATGGAAAACTGTGTCCTGTCCTAATTAATAACTTCATTAACATGTAACAAGATTAGTTAGACTAGTATAACTATGAAACAACCTCATTCCAGATAACACCCACCACTCATTCAAAAAGTTAAAAGCTAACCTGTATGGCCAATGATGCCTTCAAAACAATGAGTGATCATAAACATGAACCGACTTCAGCAAGAATCTGATTTAAAAGAAACCCATTAACCCATTAACAAGATCAAAACTTGGTAAAAAGAAATCAAATGAACCCATTAACAAGAACTGAAATTCCAGCAAATGAATAGAGAGGACTGAACTTGCACTCTATCAAATCAAATGAAGTAATTCTAGCAAATTAAAAGAAACCCATTAACAAGAAATGAAATTCGAACAAGACATCATAGAAAATAGTGAAAAAAAAATTGAGAACACTCAACTTAGGGAAGTGGGATTCGTTTCTGCACGGTTGCTTCTGGTTTTTGAGCTCAGGCTAATTCAGCTTTGGGTTTCAAGGAGCACTATCATGGGTGGGAGACAACTGAAATTGGGGAAAAGGGTGAAATGGGTTTATGAAAGACTGGGTTGTCTTTGCCGGCGTTGGACTGGGTGACGTTCATCGTCAATTTCGCTTCTGAGCTCTTCACCGCGTCGGACCTCGTCTTCTATTCTCTAGTGGGCGCGGAACTATCTTCTCTGGAGGGTAAGGAGTGAATAGCAGAGAGAGAGGAAAAAAAAAAAAAAAAAAAAAGGATTTTTTCAGCTGAGCTACAGTAAAACGCGCCCCTTATATATTTTCAGCTGTGCTATAGTATTCACGTTTTGCTATAATAATTTTCAGTTTTCAATTTTCAGCTGTATCCAAACGGACCCTAACTATTGTATGGATGATGTTGAAACTGAGGTTGTTATTGAAGGTGGAACTTTTTGAGATGATAATCAAAATGAAGAGCATAACGTACTTGATGTTGATCTTGATATGGATTATGATATGTAGAGTTCATAATAATTGTCTTAAATATTATGTGTTTGTCTTAAAGTTTTATGCTTGTCTAAGTAGCAATTGTTTTGTACTTATCTTGAACTTGATATGGATATTGATGTGGTCATTTGTTGTGTTGAGTTAGTAATAATTGTGTTTAAATTTTGCACTTGTGAATTGCTTAATATGGATAATGGTGTAGACTATGATATGTAAAGTTAGTAGTAATTGTTATTGAGATGTTTTGTACTTATCTTGAACTTGATATGGATATTAATGTGGCCATTTGTTGTGTTGAGTTAGTAGCAATTGTGTTCAAATTTTGCACTTGTGAATTGCTTGATATGGATAATGGTGTGGACTTTGATGTTAAGTTAGTAGCAATTGTACTTATCTTTCATGTCAATACATAGTTTCAAAAAATACCCAAAAAGGCCAAAATACACTCATAACATACCAAGGTATGAGATGACAATATTGGATAAAATGAGGCAAAACCAAGAGAGAATTGATGCTTTGAGATTGAAGCACATCTTAACTTCTTTAAAGGATTCTACTCAGTCCAATTGTGCAAAAGTTCTAGTGTTGTGATAGATGATGATTATGTACCACTTATTGGTGACGATGACAATAATGATGAGTCATCTAATTATGTAATCCATAAGGTACAATAGATAATACTAACTTTATTGTTCCATTACTTGTAATGACTTTGTTGTTCCATTATATGTATGTTTATTAGTTACAAATGGCACCAGGACGACTTACACACTCGTTTGGTGAGGCATCTATTCCAGTGGTCCAATCTACAATCCAATCTATGGAAACACCTTCTGAAGTAAATCCTCCCGTCCAAAGTTCTTCTAGTGCGAAGGCGCAGACTACCGGCACATTAACTAGCACGACTGGTAATTACATAGAACATACTTAATTACAACTGCACCATGTTTTTACTATTGAGATTATACTTCACTTAATTTAACTATAATGTACATGGAATGTATAATTTTCTAACATTAATAATGTTTAAATAGGATCTACTAGCAAAAATACCCGTAAAACAACACGTAGTATAGTAGTACGGGCACTTGTTGAAAAAAATGGTAAGTTGCCAGTATATATAGTTGCAGAGTATGATGCTCTTGTTGGGAAGAATTCATGCAAACTTATCAATTAAATTAGCTTACAAGTGCGAAGTAATTTGTCCAGTTACAACGTGAAAAATTGGAAAAATGTTGATGCAGCTACTAGAGATGTGGTTATTCAAAATATCGCGATAAATTTACATTGATAACGTCTAATTCGTCTTTGTTGTCACTAAGCATATTAAATTCATATAATAATATTTTTATAATATGTATACACTTCATTTTATAGGATCAGTTTGAGCTACAAGGAGATTCCAACTTGGTAACTAAAACATTAAATAAAAAATGTGGAAGATTATTGAGTTCCAACACCCACAAGTTGCATCAGGCTTATAAAAAGCTCGTACAATCTCATGGTGCTAACTATGCAAGAAGCCACCCGCCAAAGAATGCCAAACTTGAGCTCTGGACTAAACTCATTGATGGGAGATGGACCAATGAGGATTGGCTGGTAAATGGTGTATGAGTATATTATTATTATCGAATGTTTACTATATTATGTTGTAAACTGATTAGATTAATACTTAGATGAAGTAAATGTATACTGTTTTATTCATGATCTAATAAATATCTTGAATGTTGTTTATTAGAAAAAATCAAGAAAGAACATTGAAAATAGGAAGAAAACTTCAGGCAAACATAGATGCAGAACAAAGGCACTTGCTGTTAGGGTTGATGAGGAGGTGCATGTTTTTTCATTTTCTTAAACCTTAGTATATTACATGTTGTGATTAATTAAGTATATATATCTAACACTTGAATGTTAATTAATCAGACAAATAATAATGACAGTCAAGTTCCTGAATTGGCAAAAATCTTTAAAGATGTTCATTTCAATCCAAATACAGATATGTAGATACAACATGAGGATGAAGCGACATATGTATGTGTATCATTCCATCCATATCATTCCATCCCTATCATGTTTGTAAAGCTATAACTTATGTAGTATTAATGTTATGATTGTTTTTTTCTTTCTCTCTTTCAAATGATAGGAAAATATTCTCAAAGTGCAAGAGGATCATTGTCAAGATCCTAATGCAATTCCCCTTACACAAGAGATCTCAAACTTTGTTTTTAAGAAGAAGTCTGGCATTGTAATTAAAGGACTTGACATGAGACCTTCCTCTTCTCTAGTAACCACCGCCTCATCTAATTCCTCGGTAGAGTATATCCAACGGCTAGAAAATGAGATAATTGAGCTCAAAGAGACAAGAGCTAGGGACGAAGAGGCACAAGCTAAGCAAGAAAAGGTCCAAAAGAATATTCTTAACTTTTTGAGGAGCAAGGGTTATGATGACGCTTTTACCTATGAGGGTGGTTCAACTTCAAGTTAAAAAACTTTTTGGTTAGTACTTTATTTTAGCAATTGACCCACAGTATATGGTGTGACTACTCTTAATGCATTGTTAGAAATGTTTCTTATAACATAGTAATATTTTTACTTTACGATTTTAATGTAGTATTGTTTTTATATTTGTGCAGATTTCTTATTGATGGCTTTTAGGAGATTTACTTTTGGCATTACTTAAAGACATATGAGGACATCTTCCATTAATTCTAATTATATTATGCTACAGTTTTTGTATTGTTATAAAACATCTTAAGTTATTGTATATGTTGCAAACAATTATTGTATAGAAGGAGTTTGAATTGGATACTTGTTCTATTTTTTACTTGTGGAATGTATGGATCTTTTTTTATAAATGTGTTGTTGAAATAAATGTACTATTCAAATGTGAGGTTTTAATAATGTAATAACAGGTTATGAGTTAATATCAAAGCCATGAAAAAAATTAAAAACAAAAAATAAGTTTTAGTGACGAATTTTTTCGTCACAAATATAGTAACAAAAAATTGTTTTAGTGAAGAAATATTTTATCGCTAAATGTAGCAAAATTTTGTAAGAAATGGTTTTAGTAACGAAAATTTTCGTTGCTATATGTGCCTGGATTTTCTTAAAAATAGTTTTAATGACGAATTTTTTCATCACTATATGTACCCGAAAATAGTTTTAGTGACGAAATTATTCGTCACTAAATATGATTTAATAAACTAAAGTGTTTTTAGTGACGAAATATTTTCGTCACTGAATGGTGTTTTTAACGAGGAAAACATTTAGCAATGAAACATTTTCGTCGCTAAATTTTTTTTTTTTTTTTTAAATCAAATCGGACTTTTAGTGACAAAATTTTTCGTCACCAGGACTTTTAGTGACAGCGTTTCAGCAATGAAATGAGTTTCGTCGCTAAAAGTCCGATTTCGTCACTAAAGGTCCTTAGTGACGAAAAACTAGACTTTTAGTGACGAATTTTTTCGTCACTGAAAATACATTTTGTTGTAGTGTGGGATAAGAGTACCCAGTCCGTGAATTGTGTTCCATTTCATTGGTTTTCTCTTATTAATCAATTGTCTAATTAAGATTATATTTCTTATTTGTACCATAGTCCATTTCTCTTATTAATTGCGTTGAAAATTGAAATGTACAAATAATGGTCTGTTTGGATATTACTTATATTGTTGAAAATGAAAATTTATTACTGAAAGTACTATAAATAAAAATAAAAGTTAGTTAAAATAATATAGTATGGCTCATAAATAGTACCAAAAAGTATAGTAAGGCCCATAAATAGTAACAAAGATAAGTTGAATAGTAAAATAATTTTCATTTTTCATTTCAATCCAAATGCAGGCTAAGAAGAAAATAAAGAGAAAATGCGAAAGAGAAAGAACATAGAGGATTAATATATGTCATCCTTAATTAGCAATTTACATCTATATATGGCTTAAAGCCCTAAGCCAACTACATTTTTACTACTAAGCTACCTGTTTATTACACTTTATCTATTGAAGGGTATATATATATATATATATATATATATATATATGAAGTAATCTTAGGCTAATCGCGGACAAACCTTGGAATATTTAAATGAAAAAAGTCCATTTCTCTTCTTCATGGTTTAAAGTCTTTTTAATTAGTTAGTTAGTTTAAGCAAAATAATACACTTGCTAATGGGCACTAGATTCAATGTTAGTATCTCTTTCGATGTCAATATCTCTCCCTACGAAAATAAATAGGTACTTTTTTTGGACATATACAAGATCTTTATAAATAAGCATCATTGAAAATTAGATTTTTTTTTTAGCTACAATTAATTCTCAATTAAAATAAATAAACTATTTATTTAGTGAGGATGCAATAGAATTACTTATTCTTAACTTAGTTCTAGATCCTCAAAAAGTACATTAATCTTTTCGAATTGATTATATTTGTTTAATGTGGTAAACAAACCTTATTTGTAAGAATTCATGGATCATGAAAAAAAAAATTATATATTGTAATTGAACTTCACCATTTTCTACTATGGAACAAGAATTCAAATCACAAATAGTATTAAAACTAGGTTTTGCAACCATGAATATTTTCATTGTTAATTTTTTATTGAATCCTTTACATTTAAGTTAAATGGAGAAAGTATATTTCATGATTAAGATTAAATTTCACAAATCTAGAGTTGTATGTGATGTCATATTATTTATTAAAAAAAAAAAAAAAAGCAAAACAAAATTTTGACGGTGAATAAGATCCTCTCAATTTCAAGAAAATGAAGAGGATCTTGATTTTGTAGGTACAATCCTGTGAAAGAATTTCTTACAGACAGATATATTGGAGTGAATGTGAAAAATCAATCAGGAAACGAGACAATAATAAGGAAATTGGTCAACGACCATGAACTTTAAACATATTGAATTTTTACTTTGGACCATTGCTTGAAAAATTAATTTAGTAACTTGCTTTTTCTTGTATTTATTTTACGAATTCGAATTGCATTGAAGATAGTTCATGCTCATGGCATGGGGACAAACCTTACTACCTTAGCTAGGCTGGTCTAATCCACCATATTGACAAACTTAGCTAAAGTGTATGACTATAATACTAGGATAAAACGTTCACCACAGAAAGCAGAACCTTAAAGCCTAATGCATTTTAATTTGTTTATATTCTTCCACTCCAATAAAGAAAACAAATTCCCATATCCACTGCCTTCAATGTCCTAAAAAAATCTGGTTAAATTGAATTGAAAAGGAAGAGATCTTCAAATTTCTAGGCTATATACTCTTGAGAGAGGAGAGTGCAACATGGACATTTTAAATAATAAAAAAACAAAAATTGCATTTTTCAATTTATTGGACTTCAATGATCGTTGTGGTGTGGTAGTGTTGGGGGATTGGATTCTCTTAAGAGACCAAGTAGTATGGGTTGGGTCATAGCCTCTACCCTACCGTACGTCTAAAGCGTTTTCAATGCGCCTGGAACAGATTCCTTTGAATGGAAAGAAATAATGTCATTTGGGACATGTGCTAACATATATAGAAACATAAGTTTAAAAATATAAAAATTTTCATAGCTTTTGTTTTTTACAATATAACTTATTTTGATTAATGTATAGTAAAATCTGTCCAAAAAAAATTAATGTATATAGTAAAATTAATGTCTTGGAAGTGATATTTTAACAGTTGAAAAAAATAAAAATAAATAGTATGAAAAATTTTGTCTTTTTCCTTTTTAGATTAAAATTTGTTTATCCTTCCATAAATTTATTGTTTCTATATATGTAAGTACTTGTTGGATTTTCCTCCTATCCTTTGTACGTAGTGTCTTTTGTTTTTGTAAATGAATAGCATTAGCTAATTTACCAATCATAATGTACCAACTTAGGAAGAAAAAAAATGTTATTACAATCATAATTTACCAACTTAGCAAGTACTAAAAAAATTTGTGCTCTTAACCTTGCTCATATAAAAAATAGATTGTGTTTGTCATGGATGCGACGGCCATATCATAAAAGCAGATTCAAAACTTGGATAATATAGAAATCTGAAAGAATCTCACTTTTGTTAATTAATTAGTTTTATAAAAGAAAATAATTGAAACTTTCTTATAAAAAAACACAAAAATCCACTTTCGCTTTGTCTATATAAGAGCTCTTGCACTGCCTTGCAGTACCAAGCAATTATCACAAGAGAAACACAGAGCTAGAGTGATATCCAATTTGCTTCAGTTGCCATGGCCTCAATGCAGTGCTTCAAGCCCAAATACGAAAGTTGTCAGCAAAAATGCCACGAAAGCTCGAATGGGCACAAGGTGGCTGATACGAGTAGCTGCGGAATGAAAGGAAATCACCATGGAGGCTATGGCTATGGAATGGCCAATAGTGAGAGTTACAAGCATGGCCAAACCCATGCCTACAACCCAGACCACAACATGGCTAAAACACAGGCTCAGTATTATGGTCAAATCCAGAGCCACCACCCAGACCACACCAAGTCCAAAACTCATGAGACTTATAAGTACCATAGCCAAACCAATGGTCTTGGTCACCCCTCTGACCACCACACCATGGCCCATGCTAATTATGGCCATGGCCAAGCCAATGGTCACCATGCATCTCAAGGCATCAGCATGGCTTGCCAGATGAAGACTGAGAAGAAAATGAAAGAAAATCATGCATCTCATGGCACCAGTATGGCTTGCCAAATGAAAAGTGAGAAGAAAATGAAAGAAATTAAGGGGTCTGAGTATAAGAAGGAGAAGATTTCATACAAGAAGAAGTCCAAGTCAAGCAAGAAGAGCTGCAGTGACAATGATAGCAGCAGCGGAAGTGACAGCGACTAAACATGAGTCATGATAGGTAATGATTATCATACACTTGTTGTTGCACACTTAATTTCTATCAGAATTTTTTTTACTTGTTCTTATTGCTAAATTAGTTCTGCTTTACAAATATTGATTTTGGTTCTATGTTAATAGTTAGATGATTAAATTTATTATTTTCTAATAAATTAAATTTTAGGATTATTAGTGATAATTTATCATCGTATCGGACTTTTCTTTTCAAAAAATAAGCACAAAAATGAAAAGTTACAGGCCACTAAAGAAGCATTCTCCCGAAAGTACAAGTCTTGGCTTTAATCTTCAGTTTTTTGTAACCTAACATTTCTGTTTAATTGCTTGCAGGGCTGGAGGAGCACTTATCTGAGATCAGACCAAATGAAGGTGCATGCATGCCTAGCCATATATATAATAAATAAAGAAGAGAGTAATAAGAATCGAAGCCCACTGAACGGGGCTTCATGAATATTATGTACTCTTATGTAAGAATTATCTATTATGGTGTTTAATAATAAGTATGGTGTTTAATAATAAGCATTCTCCTGCAGATATATTTTTATCTACACCATTGGTTTAGTTTAAGACTAACACGAAATCCATTCCAAATGCACAGTCTTAAAGAGAAGTAATTTTAGAATTTGCAGGAACCAAAAAAAGATTGCAGAGAGGATTTGTGGACTGTCACATTAATTAACTGAAAGGCCGGCCAAAAGCAATGATTGGTAAATGATGTGTGACAATCTGGTTAACTCAATTCATATATATAATGGAGGGCCTCGATACGATTAATCAAATAATATATATATACCTCAAAAAGGTTTGCAGACCGTGTACAACACATGCAAATTTTGGTCCAGTCGAATCGACTACTATGCTCAATAAAATAACATTTGCCATATCCTTTTGCAAGCATACTAGAATGGGAAGCACAATGCAGGCTACCGGATCTTTAGCACTAAGAAACCGTGACCTTAACTTAAGGATATATATGCCGGGAAATATTTAAAGGTGTATTATGTCGCTTGCTCCAATTGACCTAGACGTACACAAAGCCACAACAACTTTGGAACTTAAAGAACTTCAAATTCATTTTTGGTTAGACCCCTTGGTTTGTAGGAGTTTCTTTGCAGTCCGGAGTGTGGTCATTGTATGGGTTTGTGGCTAGTTGTCATAAATTCCAAAGCGCATAATTTTGTAAGAATTGATGACTATCTATGAGCTGTCAACATTTTTTTTTTTTTGTAAAGATTTAATTTTTTAGTTTTAGGGAAAATGAAATAAAATTATTTTATAAGAATATCATGTAAAATTAATTTGTAAGTTAAATAGTGCATGTGTTATTTGAAAGTATTTTATATTTTTATAAGTTTTATATAATGAAACATATAATGTATTTTGCATTCAACAACAATACATAGTGATATATATAGATATATATATATATATATATACACACACACATATGAAAAACGTAATATAATAAAAGGATTTAAATTACATAATTATAATTATGTTTATATAAATGGAGAAGAAGAAGAAAAAAAATTGTGCATTCTCATTCCATGGAATACATGTAACATGTTACATTAAATTTGAATTATTATATGAGTTAAGAATTATTACTGTGCGTACCCAAACTCCGCTTGATGGGCCAGGCTTAGAATGGGCTCACAATTTACTTGTATTAGTGGGCTTAGTGTTTCCTAGTAAGGGTTGTTTCTAGCCGAGTGACCTAATGGCACCCCTTGTCCCCCATGAATTCTCTCTTTTCCCTTCCTGAGTGACACCCCCACTCTGTGTTACTCTTTCCCCTGGCTATCCTAGCTCACTCTTTCTCTCTCTTTCTACTTCCTCTCCAGTTTTTTTCCAACCCCCTTTCCTTACACAATTCTTCTATTTGTAGCTTGAAATTTGTGGGGGTTCATGATTACATTATGATCTCACTCATGTGGGTGGGGTCCGATGTGATCATTCTTGACATAAAATCTATCTCGTTGGAAATGGTGGTAGTGGCTTTGGAACTTATTTCCGCCTCTAAATGATTGTCAGGTAGCGATACTCCCCAAGGCAATACTGAGCCATAGGGGAGGTACGTTGTTCCAAGCATACGAAATCCCAAGCAAACAATGAATGGCAGGATATGAGCTTATCAATCACACACTCAGGATAGATATGGACTTACTATAAGGTTTGGGCCCAACTCCGATTCTTGAGAATGTTCTGGCCGAGGCCCATTGGGCCCGAGGCCATACCCCATACAATAACATTTTTTTTTCCAAATATAAGTATAATGTCTATATTAAAAACTTAAATTTTGGATTCTCAAAAAAAAAAAAAAAAATTAAATTTTAAGGTCTTTTGAATATTTATCATTTCTATTGCTTTTTTAGAGTTCATATCTCTAATTTCTAGTGTCTATTTTGTTTGTATTTTTTAACCTAAAATTAAATATTTTATCCCAAATAAAATAAAATCTCATATTTTTCAACTCAAAAATTAAGGGGGAAAAAATGAATTTTTTAGCCCAAAACTGAAAAGACAACCTACAAAAATAATTAATTTAAAGCTCAGTTAGTCCAAATGGACCGAAATGAACTAAAGTGGGCCTAGTTGAACCTTGATGGACCGAAGTGGATCAAAATGCTAGATGTAGCTCAAAAAGAGCATAACAACAATAATTATTAAGTTTCAACTTTTAGATACTATATAAATTTATAAGAAGTATATGTGGTAAAATGTTTACTAATCACAGTATCACTAAAAAATAATTAGGAATATGTTTATTATATTGTTAATGTAAAACTAACCAATCAAGTCACTTTGTAAATTTATTAGTTAGTAAACGATATCACTTTAAACATTCATTTTACTATTAAAAATTTAAATGAAAACATTCAAAAGATGCATTATTTAAAAAATCTTATTGTTTGATTAATATTAATTAAAAAAATGCATAAATGACTTCATATACTAATAAATTTGGACAAAATAATTAAATTAAATCATTTTTAGTTATTTATTAATAGATCTTTCAATTAAAATTGACAAAAGTGGATTGAATGGACTGAAATTTTATGTTAATGTGCTCGTAGCAACAATAAATTTTAATTTTACGCTTCAACTTTTAGATATCATATATATATTGGCATAAACATATATAATTGCAATATTAGCAGCTTGTCTAGCACCATAAAAAGATATCGTAACGCTAGTAGAGACCTAGTTATACAAACATCATTGAATATTAAAAGTTGCAGCAGCATCACATCTTGCTGTGCTCCATTGATGTACTGTACCATAATTCAACTAAATTAGACTAGTTCTAATAATTTTGAGGTTCCTCATTGAATAGGAACTCTGGCAAAGAGATACAAAGCATTAAGCAATTAGAGAGTTGTCCATGGGCCGGGCTAGGACTTAATTGGCTTGTATGGGCTGAAAGTTTATGTTAACTAGCCTAAGCCGCTAAACCTGTCCAGGCCTCAGTAGTGCCTCAAATTAGCAGTCCAGGCCTGACATTAGTTGTGGGCAGGCCCAAGCCTATCCCTCTTTGCATTAAAGGTCGTTCTAGATTAATTCGATTCCTCTTTTCCTAATCCAGATTAATTCGATTCTTAAATGGTAGTCATGTTAGCTGTGTTGCATGAAGTAATACATTGTGTTTCTGACGTATGGAAGGAACCTCTCACAGCACATGAGCCCCACCTGCTGTATCTCACTGCATACACATACTACATAGTATACCCTCTTGTATTACATACTTACATAGCCCATTGGGAACCTTTACTGTGTACAATATGAATGGAATTCATTTATGATTATCTTTTTGTAAAGAATTTTATTATTCATATATGCTTAAAGAAAATAAAATTCAAATAGTGATTTTATCTGTCCATATTCCCCCACCCATTCTGTCCTATATTATCTTTTGGTAAAGGATTTTTGTTTTTATTCATATGGCATTTCTCTAAAAAAAAAATACATATATCATTTTCTTCCTTTATATCCCCCACCCAAATAAATAAAAGAAGTTTTGATCGCCACTGCCCAAATTGAAAATGGCTTGTTTGAATGGAGAGGAGAGATAGGGTCACCATTTTTAATGAACTCTTAATTTTATTCTTTTTTTCTTGATCTTTTCTTCTTCTTCTTTTCTATTCTTCTTTTTAACTTCATTGAGCATGTGGGGTTTGTAGAATATGGCTTGAATTAGGAGTTCGACTCCTTGTTGGATTTGGATAAGGAAGGAATTTTATTCCTTTTGGGTTACTATTGTTTGAAGTTATCAAACTCTATTAGAAGTCTTGTCTACTTCTTGGTTTGGAATTCCTTTTGAAATAGGAGTGATTCTCCTTTTGTGTGTGAAAAAGAAGTCTAGTCCTTCTTGGTTTTGGATATACTAGCCGACTCAAGTCTCCTATATAAGCATAGTGCTACTACGAAAAATTAGAGAGAGAGAGAGAGAGAGAGAGAGAGAGAGAGAGAGATGCGAGTGTGTGAGAAAAAGGTTTTCTCTTCGTTTGGTTATTTGATATTTGTGGGTTGCAATTTGGAATAGTGAGAGAGGTTTGTTACCGCTTGGTTTTGGTTCTGCGGTTTGGTGATTTGCTCTTTCTTGGTGCGTTGCAACTTTTGGATTTGTTTTGTGACTCTCTCTTTGGTTTGTGCGCAATTGATATTTGGTATTTGTATTTAATATTTGTGAACCTCTGGTTTTTTGGGTTTGTATTTGGTTCTTTGGTTTGTATTTGTAAGAGAGAGCTATTTTGGGTGTATTTGAGATTTGGGTTTGTGAGAGTGTCTCTACACCAATTTGTATTATTTCAAATTTGTTATAGTGAAATTTGTTCGTTATCGCCCGTGGATGTAGGCTATTGCCGAACCACATAGTTCTTGGTGTTTTGTGTCTATTTTCCTTTTAGATTAATTTTCTTCGTTCCTATTAATTAGTTTGGAGATCTTTCTCAAGCCTAAAATATTTTCACAATCAATCTTGATAATTTGAGCTTCTGCTATTTTTACATCAGGGTTTGGGTATCAGATTCTAGAAAAGATCCAAATGTTTAGTTTAGATGGGCGCTCTCTTGGTTACCGTCTATTGCATTTTCAATGCGCCAAGAACAAATTCTTTAGAATGAAAAACGGCAATAGTACAATTTCAGATTTTAAAAAAAAGGCATATATCTTCCACAGAATTCTATTGGCCCGTTTAGCTAAAAAGCAGATTCAAAAGTTTGATAACATAAAGATTGAAGGATTCCCACTTTCTCCAAAAGCCTATATAAGCAACTCATCCCACTGCCCTATCAGTAAGTACCAAGCAAACCACGAGAAAAACCCCAAAAGAACTCTTGCCTCAGTTGCCATGGCCTCAATGCAATGCTACAAACCAAGTAATGAATGCTGTCAACCAAAAAGCAAGGACAACTCGCTTGTCCACAAGGCTGCCGAGATGGCTAGCTGTGCACTGAAAGGAAATCAGCAGGGTCACTGTGCAACCCCTGGAGTTGCTAGCAACCAGCCTTACTCTCAAGGACAAGCCTATGCCTATTACCCAGACCAAAACTTAGCCAAAACCCAAACTTACAGCCAAACTCAGACTCACTACCCAGAGCACACCATGGCCAAAACTCAGAGTTACTGCCATGGCCAATCCAATGGACACTACTCTGAACAACATGCAATGGCCCCAGCTCATGGCCATGGCCAACACAAAGACAAAGGCCACCATGCATCTAATGGCATGGCTTGCCATGGGAAGAGTACTGAGAAAAAAATGAAAGAGAAGAAGTCTGAGCACAAGAAGGAGAAAAGTGTCACCAAGAAGAAGTCCAAGGAATGTCATAGGAGCTGCAATGACAGTGACAGCAGCAGCAGCGGAAGCGACAGCGACTGAACATGACTGCTTAAACCCAAGGCATGTGCTAATGCTATCATCAACCACTTAAAAGTTCTCATTAGATATGATTCCTTGGTAATTATTAACACACAACACAGCAAAAACCACAAAATTTTCAAGAAACCAAGCAAAAACGAAAATGAATACAACTAATTCCTGATAATACACGACTGTCATATTTTGTATTCTAACTTTTGTGTTTATTTGATTGCAGAAGCACTTATCTGAGATCACATCAAATGAAGGTGCCTAGCGGTTTAAATAACAGATAAATAAGACTAGTCTGAATAAGAGGCCATGTAAAATAACTTCAAACTGTGTGTACTACAGAAGAATATCTGTATTTTATCTATAATCTTATGTCTGTTTGCGGACAAAATAATGGTGCAATCCTTTTTCACTACTTTAACATCCTGCGAATTATGTTATCAATAATCCAAGGAAAATAATTCAGATGGTTTAATTTGAGATGGCAAACATAGAACCATAATGAATAGTAAATTTTCTCCCAAAATAAAATTGTAGTTTTGGAGTTTGCAGGAAAAAGGTCACTGCAGATATGGGGCCTAGCACATGAAATGAAAGGCCAGAACAGATAAAAACAAATGACTATCAGAAGATATGTGAATCTCTGACAATATAGTTGGACCAATTCACAAGTCAGAGATAATCTTGGTACAAGTATTCATTAAATACCTCCAAAAATTTTCCAAATATTAGATGGTATAGAAGACATGCAGATTTTTGGGCCAGGAATAGTTATGTAAATTCAATACCATGCTCGTGAAAAAACAGGAACAACATATACCTTTTTGATAGGTAGGAACAGCATATACCTGCAAGCATTACAATGCTTTTAAGTGATTACAAAAGCATGAAAAAAAGGTGATAAGGAAAGCATGCCCTTAAATAAATAGAAGATTAAAACTGAGTGGTACTTCATTAAATATAAATAATCAGCATTACATAAGGCATGAAGCCATTGATCAAAAGAAAATTGATGAAGCAAAATATAGACAAATTATACAACCCTTGATATTGCGTTCAAAAGATATTAACTTGCTCCAGTAGACTTGGATAAAAATGCTGCAATGGCCTGAACAGCAAGATCTTCAGCTGCATCTTGGGTTGACCCCTTGGTTTGAAGGTGCTTCTTTCCAATCTTGAAGGAGTGGTCACCACCATCAATTACATGCAAACCAATACTTGGTTTCAACTTCTTACGAACAGCTTCCAGCTTTTCCAGTGGACACAGAGTGTCTTTGCTACCCTACATGGAACATGATCATAGCCTTACATACTGCATAAGCATAAGAGAGAATAATATACAAGAAGCATGTTTAATAGTAAAAACTTTAATTCAATGAGACTTAGATAATACCATAATAAGTATTTAAATACAAAAAAACAAATAACCTGACAATGCTCTCTATGATAGTCTACAAACAGATATATGAAAAAGTACTCAGATCATTACAAAGCTATACAGTTACTCAAAATTATGCAATTACGGGGACTGGAATTTGTTGTCACAGGTATAAACATAATTGGTAGGTTAGCAGTAGATTAGCAACGAGTGTGATTTAATTTCAAAAGGCACCATAGTGCTTGTAGAAGACAACACCTGTACAAACA
The DNA here is from genome assembly GCF_932294415.1 of Quercus robur. Taxonomy (NCBI): domain Eukaryota; kingdom Viridiplantae; phylum Streptophyta; class Magnoliopsida; order Fagales; family Fagaceae; genus Quercus; species Quercus robur. Next base: position 31,489,669 of record NC_065535.1, on the reverse strand, counting down.
TTATAGGAACCGTAACTTGCAACAGCGTTTCATCTCGCACAGCTCCATTCATCCCCTGTATAAAAAGGCAACTATGTTAAATTTAATTATTCTAAGTATTGACAATTTTGCCTTGTCGTTGATATCACAGATGTAAACTAATGCTCTCCATTGGATAAATGGGTTATTTTCAACCCAAGACATGCCTGATTTACCTCTAAGGAGGAATGTTTGTGTATGACAGCCTCAAAGGGACAACTCATCAACACCATACTAAATGGGAACTAGCAATATAGCATGGAAATGGTAATGTGCAAAGGGGAACACACCTATATCAAGAAAGTGAAATATTCACTTGCTAAAGAGTATGCTGAGTGCTAACATTTTCATAATTCCCCATTACATTTCAAATTTCCTAGAAAGGCATAGTAGAATGTCAAGATATAAGGTATAAAAAACACTAAAATTCCATCAATTGATCATATATTCATGATTCCTTCAAAAGATGTCCAGCCTAACCCATATATTTACACAATAAGTTAAAACCAATAATAATTCAAGCAGTGGTCCCCTTTGCAGAACGTAGTTCCCAGGAATGTTCAGCTTATTGTGATAATTTTTTAATATGTCACTCTTCCATCAACATAGACAGTAATAGCAGGATTGTTGAATAGCTCACTATTGACTCTTCATATGAACCATATTGTGAGAACCAATTGGGTCCAGTGAATACAGATTTTCTCTTCCTCTCAGCTGGTTTTCACTTGTCAGCTACATTGTTTTACTTAATGCACAATTATACTTTACTAATGCATGTAGATAACATATAAGAAATATCTACAAACTTATTAGAGAATGAAAAACCTTTAGCGGGTATCCCAAGCAAACAATTGCTGAAGCACCAATATCTTCTTCACAAGCCACCATGCAGCTGACTCTAAAAAAATATAAAATTGAAAACTCATAAAGAGAGCAAAAGTACAATACGCAGCAGAAAATATGATATGTAACACTATTTGACTTCACTGTCATACAAACTTTCAATTTCAAATTGCATTGCACAGAAGCACAAGTTACCATAATAGTACTATCATTGGCCTTTGTTTGTATACAATTTACTCCTCCAAAACAAACGAGATTCATTCCACAAACAAATCTGCAAATTGATCCATTGCCCCACCTAAAGAATTCAAACTTCTACTATAAAGCACATACCCCATATAAGATGTACCTAGGATAGGTTGCAAAGATCAATGCCAATATTTTAAGCTATGATGGAATAATATCTGATTGATCCACAATAGAGTTTCTGGTTTGATTGACTTGCAGAGGTATCAATAGCAGTACTTTCTGAAAGCATGCACATCAAAATGCATCAACATAAGTATCCTAAACTAATTGACTTGCACAGGTTAAATGATAATACTATGACCCTCTCCTATTTACAAAGTTTTAAAAAAAAAAAAAAAAGTTTGGAAGTAGAGAAACTTTTATCAGTGTATAAGCATTTGAGAATTGGCATTCAAGTAATTTTATTACTACCTTGATCCCATGGATTTCCCTGCCAAAATCAGCGGATGCCCAGGGTACTTAGCAACGGTCTTTTTAACAATATCTGAGTGAAACTCAACCAATTTTTCTGCCTTGGGGGGAGCCCTTCGTTTCCCACCAGAAATGTCTGCCAAGAGTCAACCCCATTATATTTAATTTAAAGGATACATTTTAGACACAACTGACTTCATGCATTACTTAAATTGCTTTTATTGAGAAACAGCCAGTAAGCTACAAGTGCCCTGAACATATTAAATACCAAAGAAAGACTCTACCCCAAAAACTATATGATTTTTTTGATATCCCAAAAGAACTTCAGGAACATAAAGACCAGAAAAAGGGAAAAGAAAAGTAACACAGTAATTGATCAAGAAACTCACAAGGGTAGTCAAAAGTAACTACTTCCACAGCATTCAGCGCCTTGCCCAACTTTTCTTTCCATCTGCATAAAAACAAGTAGCTTAAATTTCCAATTTTTTAAACACAACTATAGGAACTACTACTACTACAAATTCTGTGATATATACAAATACACACACACATGACAAGAATTGAAACTATGATGTCCCATCATGATAAATGTCTTTACCATCAGGCCAAGACATCAATGTGTTTCATTCCGGTGTAAACTGGATGCTTGTTATTTCACTGACAAGAAACTTTATCATTTGAGCTAACTATAATCTATACATATTATTCTTTCCTCCTTTCTTAACAAAAGCAATTAGTGATTTCTAAAACACAAATTAAAGCACAACGTCCAATAAAACACAAAATCAACTACTGGGGTTGTGCAATGAAATTAGAGTGTGAAAGACAAATGCCCCAAAAAATAATTAAACCATATCACAGTTCATAGACCCACCAAACTATACTTACTCTGAAACCCCATTAATGGGTTTTCAATACATAACATACTTCTCCTATTAAAGAGGTTTAAATTACCAGCTTTGACAAAGTAAGAATAAGATGAGAGAAAAAGGGGAAAAAAATTAGAGAATTGAAGAGTTACCTAATCATCCAATCAGAAGATGAAGGAGCACCAGCACCATGAGCGAAGACGACCACGGGGGATAACTTCCCGAGTGTTGAAGATGGTGATGGTGGTGATAAAGGAGGTGACGAAGCCATTTCTACATCTATTCAAAAGTCAAAACAACGATGAGAAACCCCCAAGTTTCAAAATCAACGAAACCCTAATATATACACACTGCTAATTTTCGCGCCAAATGTTGTGAACGACCAAACTTTTTTTTTTTTTTTTTTTTTTTTTTGCAAAAATTCAAAACTAACCCTCTAACTTTCAGACTTTTTTTCATTTCAATCCTCTAATTTTCAGTTTTATCATTTTAGTCCTCTAACTTTCAATTGTTATTAATTCGGTACTTCATTAGACCTCAGTTATCAACTGCCGTTAAGTGAGTTAAAATAACGTCGTTTTGGCTTTTTTTTTTTTTTTTTTTGTAATTAAAAAAAATTAAGAAAACTACTATTAAAAAAAAATTTGCAAAAATTCAAATCTAACTCTCTAACTTTCAGGCTTTTTTCATTTCAATCCTTTAATTTTCAATTTTGTCATTTCAGTTCTCTAACTTTCAATTGTTATCAATTCAGTACTTCATTAGACCTCAGTTACCTATTGCCGTTAAGTGAGTCAAAATAACATCATTTTGGCTCTCTTTTTTTTTTGTAATTAAAAAAAATTAAGAAAACTACTATTAAAAAAAATCATTTTTTTCTCATTTTCTCTCTCGTTGGACTCTTTCTCGCTTTCTCATTCTCTATCTCTCTTTCTCACAGTGCCATGGTGCAAGGCCTCACCGCCGCCACCAGCCTCCACCCACAACCTCCTTGCCACCACCGACATCCACCTCTCCATCTCTCTCTCTTCGTCACTTACTCCACCAAAATTTGAAACCCAAAGTCTCATACCCCCTTTCCACTAAAATCTAAAAGCAAAGAAAATAATCTTACACCCTTTCCCCCATAATCTCAAACCCAAACTTCATACCCAAAATCCCATGATCATCTCCTTCACAATCTAGGTAGTACTGACCACAGCCCTAAACTGCGAATTTTGGGGGAAGAAGGGAGAGTCTGTCTGGGTCGACAGCGACAAGAAGAGCGAGAAGAAAGAGAGAGAGAAAACAAACTGGGAAGAGCAGGCATGGCACAAGAGGTGACGGGTTTGGGCATTTTCTCGACCTCTACGAGGCACATGCAACAGTTTCCAGCGATGGAGAGGCGACTGTGGTAGCAGAATCGAGGGATATTGACGTCGGCGATTTCGCAGGCTTGAAGTGTTGGTGGGGTGCAACAGGTAGTGATAAGTGAGAAGACTTCAGGTGTTGTTTCTGAAGGTAAGAAAAAGTACAAGATGTTCCCAAGGAAGCAACGCAGGAGGTGGCTTTGGAAAATCAATGACCTTCTCGGTCACCTCCGTGTCCGTCACATGTATCCTCCGCAGTATCTCGGTCTTTCTCTCATACTCGGTCTATCTCGGAAAACCAATTCAGTCTCTCTCTCTCAATCCGACCCAGCCTCTCTCTCAAACGGACTCGATCTCTCTCTCTCAAACCACCGACCCCAAATTCTCTCTCTCTCAAACCGATTCTTCCTTTTCCCCAAATTCTCTACATTAAGGATTTTGGTCTCTCAATGTTTCTTTGTTTTGATTTTAGGAGAAGGGGGTTTTCCAAAAAAAAAAGATTTCAGGGGAAGGGGAACGATGAAATTTTTTTTTTTTTTTCCTTTTTCTTTTAATTTCGAAATTTAAAAAAAAATTAAAAAAAAAAAAGGCGTTGTTTCAGTGGCTTTAACGGCAGCCCCTAACGGAGTTCTAACAAAATCCTGCATTAACAAAAATTGAAAGTTAGAGGACTGAAATAAAAAACACCAAGAGTTAGGGGGTTGTTTGAGTGAAAAAAAAAATGCTCACTCATCACTCATCACTCTATAACTCATTTCCTATAACTCAATAATCTCCAAATATTTCCAAAACCCAGTTTGGCACCTAAAACTCAGTTCTATTTTCAACTTTAAAAACTCAAAAACATGGAACCCACCCTCTGACCATGCTACCATTGTTCCACAGGTATGTCTTCTTCTTTATTCATTTTTTTTAATAAATAAAAAATTTGACTCTTCCTCTCTGTCAGTGTCTTCTTCTTTGAGAGTGCCCACAATGTAGGTGAGAGTTTTTTTTTTTTTTTTTTTTTTTTTGGGGGGGGGGGGGGGGTTTGCTTTTAGGGTTTTGTGAATCTTTGGAAGGACGTTATGGTGACCGAGGACTTGTTGAATTTAAGGGAAGATGGTGTTTCAACTGAAGAAGCAATAGATGTGAAAAAAAAAAAAAAAAAAAAAAAATACATTGAAGCAATAGATTTTAGAGAGCAATATCACCTTTCAGAGACAACAACAATGGAGGCTAAGAATGAATAGTGCTGTAGCCATTGGCTGGGCTTTATTGCTATTGCTCTACCAAGGATGGGACTTAACATGTGGGTGGGACTACTAAGTTCAGCATAATTACAATAATACCATTATAACTCAGTTTCCATAACTGGGTCGGCATAATATAGGAGAGTGAAACGATCAAATGACAAAAACTATGATTTTTATTTCCCCCTTGACCTTTTTGGCCTTTTCTTTCTTCTAAAGAATCAAAAAAATTAAATTAAAAAAAAAATATACGATTTTTTAACAAATAAAATTACGTTAAAGTACACTATTGATCCATAAAATATACTCTATGAATATTATTTGTCTCTTAAGTTTAAATCTATTCCTTTATGCCGAAGATATGTGGAAAATAAACTTTTTTAGGCTCACTTTCAATCCGAAGTATACACTGAAATCGGGATATATTCCTAGCTAAAAAACAAGCCATTGCTATGCAGAGTACACCAGTTGTAGAAAATTTGGACGAAAGTTTGGGATATGGCTGTCCAAAATAAGGTAAGGAATTTTTTATGGTGAGCTATTCGAAATTCTATTCCTACTAAATCTCATCTTGTCCGAAGATGTGTTATTGTGGATGATACCTGTGATCAGTGCCAACAAGCCTCTAAAGATGTAATTCATGCCTTATGGCTATGCCCCTATCTCAACCCAGTTTGGGATCCGAATCCATGTTGGAATTTTTGCTCCAACACTCACTTTCACGAATTTCATGAGCTGGTGCAGTATGTGATTAAGGAAAGGATCTTGAACTTTTCGCCTAAACAATCTATACAGAAGGAACCTACTTATAACAAGTAACAAACTCTACCCTATTGCTCAAGTTGTCCCTAATATGCTTGCTGCCTTATTGGGCTTTCTTCGAACCATCCCACCTAAACCTCCTGACTCTATCAATCGGGTTCCCTAGAGGGTTAAATGGAATCCTCCTCCGATCTCATACATCAAAATCAAATTTGATGGGGCCATGTTCAGAGATGAAAATGCAGCTGGAACAGGAAGATGACAAGGGACAGGTAACGACCTCTTTAGTAAAGAAGATTCATCTCCCAAATTTTGTTGCATCCGTGGAAGCTATAGCAGTTGTCAAGGCCTTTAACTCTTGCACAAGACATTGGATTGTCTTCCCTTGTTTTGAAGGGAAATTCAGAGATAGTCATCAATGCTTTGAATAGTAAGGCTCTCTCTTTTGCATCTTATGGTCATTTGATTAAGAAAGCTAAAGGCTTGGCTGAGAATTTTTCTACTATTCACTTTTTTCATATTAGGATCAAGAGTAATTTTGCTACTCATATCCTTGCTAAACATGTTAGCGGGCTTTCAATGTGGATGGAGGATGTTCCTCCACATCTTAATGTTGTAATCATAACCAATATGGTTGATTCTTCTTAATAAAATTACAGTCTTTTTCTCAAAAAAAAAAAAAAAAAAAGGTTTAAAATATGAACATTTATGTGACTAACGGAACAACAGCATGCATCTTTTTAATTGATGTAGCATTTTATTTTATTAAAATATTAAAAAGAAAATAAGCAATTAATATTTTGACAATTTTTTCAATTTCCCATAAAAGTGCTTATAATAATTGACTATTTAGATCTCTTTCTTCAATTCGTAGAATTTTGGCCAAAATTATAAAATTAAAACTAAATGTTTCAATGAAATCTAACAGGCTCGAGTGCTTATGCAATATGGAAAATGAGGAAAAATGGAATTGAAATACCTATGATTAGGCAAACAAGTTTGAGGGAAGGGTTAATGTTAGGAAATTTAGACCCTAGTTGATAGAATAAACAAGTTTCAAACCCAAGTTGTTAATTAGATTTATTATGAATAAACCTTGTTAAAATAAACTAACATCAATATCATACACAGTAGAATACTAAATAAGACAAGATATGATGACCTAGAAAAACTAATGAAACAAACTAGTTTCCCAGTAAAAAAACCTGGAGGGAAACCTTCCCGAAAAGCAATTCACTATAGTAAAGAGAAGTTTCAGATCTAGTACAAAACATTTGTCCTTAAACTCTACAATCCCCGTAGATGAACTTACAGCAGAAACCTTCTACTGTTTCAGAACCTCTGAACTCTTCAATATATGAACATCCTCTCCTTTCAATGCACGTCTTCCAGTACGTGACTAACCAATTGATGCACGGCTCTTAGTACGTGACTAACACACTAACTTGAGAAAGATGTTGGCAACAAAGTTCTTCACTTTATCAATAATGAAGGTCAAGAAGCACTTAGTTACAAAACCCTAAGGTGCAAAGATGCAGTAGTTTCTTGTAAAGATAATAAGGCACTTAGTCACTTTTTGCATGTGTTCTCCTTGTATTCTCTTATGTGACGGCATTTAAAATAAGTCTTATATATGTCTAGGGTTATGAGAAAAGAAACCCTATACATACATGTCAGCATGACCTGAAAATCAGATCTGGAAATTTTGATTTCATAGATCTCGATAAATACTGTATCTGTCAAACAGTTGTCGAGACCTCGAGAGATATATCTGTCGAGCTATCTGTCGAGTTTTAATGAACAACACTTCTTCACTTGATTCTTGGACAAATTTGCATGGCTTCAATACTTAGGCTTGAACTCTTTTTTCTTGAAATATTAAACACATCTTAGATCTACCCAATTACAAGTAAAGTGCGTTTTATCAAAGGATTAGCCAATTCTATATGACATATGTTCTAACAAGTTCTACATATGTCCTAACAATCTCCCCCTTTAACAATCCGTAACAAAACCACAACAAACAAATGAAATATGAAAGAAGTCATAAATCACTCAACTCATAATCACTTGTTGAATACAATAAAATCTAATCCTAACACAAACTCTTGAAAACTTTGCAAAAAGAGAGTTCATAGCATGATAGATTTTGATAACCTGTATTTCTGAAACACTTTAAACAAAACTCATCAAGGCATCTTAATGTGAATCAGAAATAAAAGATTGTATAAAATAAATAAGAAACGTATGTATAAAAAGAGAAAAGAAACAACACATGGAGAAATAGGTGAAATGTGATAACAACATCATCAAATATATATATCGATGATAAATACAATGTTTGCTATCACTAAGTGGTTACAAGACCGATGTACAAAAGATAATGTATCTAAAAATAGAAGGAAAAGAAAAGATACATAAGTCCTCACTACATCCCTAAAAAATAAAAACACTTCCCCTAACAAAAAGGTCTTATGCTAACTCTCCCCCTAGTACATGACTACTCTCATACCCAAAACTATTCCCCCTTTTTGTCACGATTGACAAAGGGCAAGTCATTGAGAAGCAGTCATCTTCTCATCACTGGAAGAGCCAGCGTCCTCATCCTCATCATCATCATCGTTACCGGAGCCATCATCATAGGCTTCATCCTCTGAAGCCTATGGAGATGGAGAGGGAGAAGCAACGAAGCCACTAAGGCAAGCCTAGCATCATGCAATACGACCCACACGGGTGGTCACCTGACTCATCTCATTAGTGAGAGTGTCAAATCCATGCTCTAAAACTGTGCCATGATCGCCTTAAGTGTCACACCACCCGTGGAAGAAGAAGAAGGAGTGGAGGTGGATGGAATGGAATGGGCTAGAGGAGTTGTCGTCTCAGTCTGTGGCCGCTTCAGTTAAAGCTGGGCCTCACTCCGTCTAACAGACACCGCTCTGATGGCACCCATGACAGTGAAATGAGCAAACTCGAGATAAGAGATAGAGGAGTGGCAAATGATCCTCGTGATAGCAGAATGAAAGATAAGCTTATCACGAGTCGTCGTATCCTTATAGACAACTATAAAGGAGAGTATGAAATGAGAGGGAAAGTCGATAGTAAGGTCCTCAATGAGGGACAAAAAAAAAGCAAGCACGAAGCTCAATAATAGAATTATAGTGAGACAATGGATGTAGAACAAATGTCATCACCATATTCATGAACCTCGAACCTTTTACAAAGCCCGAGTATAAGGTGTTTTTACGGTCACCCCATGATGAAGGTGTCTCACAAAAGAGAGACAAGAGTTCATCTTTGGACACAGTCCGCAGATGAGGACATCCGGGGTAATCAGGATGTGATTCCCGCGAAACACGTAGCACATCGAAGATAAACTCTAGAGTAACTAGTATACGAGTACTTCAAATAGAAGTGATGAAACAAGGTATAAAATAATCAAAATCGTGCATATTGGAGTAAACTCTTGTATGATCACGAAAGGATAACTCACGGGTATCTCACAAAGAAATTCACAACCCCGCCTGTGTATGACAGTCGGAAAAGTAGTATCGGAGAAGTCCGATAGGATAACATGGCGTTCCAAATGAATGCCACGTTTGGAGAAGTTCTCCGAGAAGTCCTAACGGTCCTTCTCATCACAGAACCTAACATGGAGAGGTGTGGAATTAGAAGATGATGCCCCGAAACGAAGAAGGTTCCGAGACGGAGTAGTTTTGCACTTAGGTGCCATGCGCAGACTATCTGAGAGAGAGAGAGAGACAAACGGAAAAACACCAATCAATAGAATATACCAAAGAGAAAAAGAAAAGGTACGTATGCATGAATAATGCATGATCATGTGACGTGCAACAAAAAATCCATCATGGGCTCAGCTCAATTCAAACCTACCAGCACACAAGGTTCCAACATAGAAACACACATTTATAATGCATGAAACATAGTTAAAAATGCAAATAAAATGTAATGCATGAACATATAACATCATTTAAGCAAAACCCAACCCAAAAATTTCGCAAAAACTCATCAATTTTCAAAAACCCCAAAAAAAAAATTCAAAAACCCAAAAAACAGAGATCATACCAGTGAAGAAAAGATCACACTAGGCCCCCCAACTTTTTAAAAAACATCTTGTAATATACATACTTATCACAAATATATTTTAAGTAGATATACTTCTCCCCCCCCCCCCCCCTCTCTGTAAATTCAAGTAAAAATACAGACTTATCCCTTCTTTTTTTCTGTTACATGTTTTAGATGGGCTACAAATTTACAATTCTATTAGTGATAAATTATTGAGATATTCAAATAAATACATAGTTATTTCAATAATTATCTAAAAGGAAAACAAGTACCTCAAATAAAAAAGTTTAAAATTTTAACTAGTAGGAAAGACAGTTACCACCCGATGCCCATTGGTGAGCGCGACTCTTTTCTTAGAGTTTCTCCCTGTTTTCTCTTTCTCTTTTATCTTTTTCTGATCCATGTTTCTTCTTCCAGTTTTACTCCATTCTCTCTCTATCTGATTTGCTTTTTTACTTCCCCTCTTTACTTCATATTGTTTCTTAAATCTTAAATTTTTTAGTGCTGCAGATTGCCTAGTCCAAAACTCTTGTATTCCTTGCTTCTATTCCAAAAAGGTAAACACTTGTATGGTTAAAAAAACCATTACCATTCAATGTACGGTTAACTTTCGTTCTCATCAATTAACACCAAAGAATTTATAAAAGACCGTATATTTACAATTGTGGTAATTAATTTTGACTAATAATAAAATAAAGGTAATGAAGACGGTAAGAAATAAGGCATACCTGACGGGCCCACCTGATAGGACTGACGGGCCCACCTGAACGGGCCTAACGGCCCTGCCTGACGGGAATGACGGGCCTACCCGAACGTGCCTGACGGGTTGGGACTGTTGGGCCTGTGCAAGGACTATCCCACGCGCTTTGAAGGCCCATCGCTGACAGGCACAGTAAGGGCCCATGATCCAAAATCTCCATCTCCTAGAAAAGCCCTATGATCCGAAAACGGAAATCTTGACTCACTAACGCTCAAGGGAATTTGTATGAGAGTCCCACATTGAAAAGGTTTGGAAACCAAGAGGAAAAGTCAACCCTTTATCACTATAAAAGGCCTGCCACCCTCAGAGATCGAGGTACGCTTTAATTGACCCTCTCTAACGCTCTAAGTAAAACAGAAGAATTCTAACTTGACCGTCGGAGAACCTTTGGCCGGCACCACACCGGTGCTCTCTGAAGGACATCCGTCGATTGTTTTTGCCGTGCAGGTTCGCTTCGAGTCAAGAGTACGGTGTGACCCATTGGTGACAATTTTCGACGTCATCAGTTGGCGCCGTCTGTGGGAAAGACGACCGGGTACGGTAACATTTCCTAGATAAAAGAGTTACATGGTACTCACACGCTCGATGGCAACCACAAATGACGTCCAAGAAGAAGCCCCTACGACTGCCCTTGAGAGACAGGTCAAGACACTCGCCGCAGCAGTGGAGCGCCTCACCAAACAAAACCACGACCTGATAGAACAGCTGAATCAAAAGAGTGCGGCGGTGAATAGCCAAGGAGAAGATCAAGAAGGGAACAGTGAGGAAAGGAGAAATAATGACGGACCACAGGAGAGTAACGCCCCGAGCAAACAAGTGCGACGGGACGCTAGCATCCCTTCAGTGACGGATACAGCTCCACAACCCATCATCGCGGAGATGCAGGCGATGAAGGAACAGATGGAAGTACTGATGAACGCTCTCAAGGGGCGAGTGTCCAGCGATCTTGACGACCTTGTCAACCGGACTGACTCGCCATTTACGGCGTCCGTCAATTCCTTCCCCCTGCCGAGTAAGTTCCGAATGCCGAGTATGGACAGTTATGACGGAATCAAGGACCCTCTCGATCACCTAGAGACCTTCAAGACCCTGATGCACCTTCAGGGAGTGGCAGACGCAATTATGTGTAGGGCATTCCCTACAACCCTGAAGGGCGCAGCAAGGATTTGGTTCAGCCGGCTAACACCAAACTCCATCGGCACCTTCAAGGAGCTGAGCGCTCAGTTCACTACGCACTTCATCGGAGGACATCGGTATAAGAAATCAACAGCTTGTTTAATGAATATCAAGCAGAGAGAGGAGGAGACGTTACGGGCCTACATATCACGCTTCAATAAAGAAGCGCTCTCGATCGACGAAATCGATGACAAGATATTGGTGGCAGCGTTCACGAACGGGCTGAAGGGGGGTAAGTTTTTGTTCTCCCTATACAAAAACGACCCAAAGACCATGTCAGAGGTGCTTTACAGGGCCACCAAGTATATGAACGCTGAAGACGCATTGTTAGCCCGAGAAGACAGACCCAAGAAAAGAGACCGACAGGAGGACCCCCGACAGGACCAGGGGCGGAAGAGAGGACGGATGGGAGATCGGAGGGTGGAGAGACATCCAAAACCAATGGGCGGAAGGTTCACAAGTTTCACTCCGTTGACCGCCCCGATAAACCAAGTACTAATGCAGATTAAGGACGAAGGATCCCTGACGTTTCCGGGAAAGCTGAAGAGTGATCCCAACAAAAGGTCCAGAGACAAATATTACCGCTTCCACCGTGACCATGGTCACGACACGGCCGACTGCTATGATTTGAAGCAACAAATCGAAACCCTTATCCGACAAGGGAAATTGAAGAAGTTCGTCAGTAAGGAGAGAACGGATCAACCCCCACAAGAACAACATCCCCGTCGAGAAAACGAGCGACCAAGGCCCCCATTGGGGGACATAAGGATGATAATTGGAGGAACAGGTGCGGCCGGATCGTCAAAAAAAGCTCGCAAAACATACCTTCGGATGGTACAGAATGTCCAGTTGGCGGGTACAGTGCCAAAGATGGCAAGAAGGGAAGACCCCATTATCGGGTTCTCGGAAGAGGATGCAAGACGCCTACACCACCCACACGACGATGCACTCGTCGTCACCTTGCGGGCAGGCGACTACAATATCCACCGAGTGCTGGTCGACAACGGTAGTTCGGCCAACATCTTGTATTATCCGGCGTTCCAACAAATGATGATTGACAGGGAACAGCTAGTACCGACAAACGCCCCGCTCGTTGGTTTTGGAGGGAGTAGGATATTCCCTTTGGGCGCAGTCACGTTATCGGTGACAGTAGGAGATTACCCCCAACAAATCACCAAGGACGTAACATTCTTAGTGGTCGATTGCTCGTCAGCCTACAATGCTATTATTGGACGACCCACGCTCAACTCGTGGAAGGCGGCAACATCAACTTACCACCTGATGATCAAGTTCCCAACGGAGTATGGGGTAGGAGAGCTACGCGGAAGTCAAATTGCCGCACGAGAATGCTACGTAGCTATGATGGAGATGGAAGACCAGATCCAGGCCTTGAACATAGAAGAACACCGAACGACGGCAGAACCTACAGAGAAGCTAGAGGAGATAACTCTCGACAGTTCCAATCCAGACCGAACCACCAGGATCGGAACGCTTGCCAAACCCGCAATCCGTCAAGAGCTTGTAGCTTTCTTAAGAAGCAATAAGGATGTGTTCGCCTGGAGCCATGACGATATGCCAGGAATCGATCCCTCGGTCATGGTACATAAGTTGAATGTGTTGCCCTCGTTTCCACCCGTCCGACAAAAGAAGAGAGTATTCGCCCCGGAACGAGACCAAGCAATCGCGGAAGAGGTCCGCAAACTCCAAGAGGCAAGCTTTATTAGGGAGGTCTACTACCCCGATTGGCTGGTGAATGTGGTAATGGTGAAGAAAACGAGCGGCAAATGGCGGATGTGCGTGGACTTCACAGATCTTAACAAAGCATGCCCCAAGGATAGCTATCCCCTTCCAAGGGTCGACATCCTAGTAGACTCGACTGCTCAACACCAATTGCTAAGCTTCATGGATGCTTTCTCGGGTTATAACCAGATCCGCATGCACGAGGACGATCAGGAGAAGACTTCGTTTGTAACCAGTCAAGGACTCTTCTGTTACAAAGTAATGCCATTCGGCCTGAAGAATGCAGGGGCAACATACCAGAGACTAATGAACAAGATGTTCGCACAGCAAATCGGGAGGAATGTCCAAGTCTATGTCGACGACATGCTGGTGAAGAGCCGGAAGGAGGAAGACCACTTGGAAGATCTCAAGGAAACATTCGGCACACTTCGATCCTACAACATGAAACTCAATCCGGGAAAGTGCGCATTCGGTGTAATGGCGGGCAAATTCCTAGGATTCATGGTATCTCAAAGGGGGATTGAAGCTAACCCGGACAAAATCCGAGCCATAATGGAGATGGCCCCCCCGAGAAACGTGAAGGAAGTACAGAGCCTTAACGGCAAGGTAGCGGCATTGAATAGATTCGTGTCGAGAGCGACGGACAAGTGTTTACCCTTCTTTCGAACATTGAAAAAGTCATTCAAGTGGACGGATGAGTGTCAGCGAGCCTTCGAGGAGTTAAAAACCTATCTATCTTCACCACCTCTACTGAGCCCCTCGCAACCAGGTGAAGAACTCTTCCTCTATTTGGCTGTCTCCACGGTGGCCGTCAGCGCGGCCTTAATCAGAGAGGAGGACAGGACACAGAAGCCCGTGTACTACGCCAGTCGGGCGCTCCGCGGTGCCGAGGAAAGATACCAACCTATGGAGAAACTCGCTTTTGCGTTGGTCACGGCGGCTCGCAAGCTCAAGCCCTACTTTCAAGCCCATACCGTGAACGTAATGACAGACAAGCCCTTGCGAAGGGCACTGAGTAATCCTGAAGCCGCGGGTCGACTGACGCTGTGGGCAATAGAATTGAGTGAGTTTGACATCAAGTACCGTCCACGTGTGGCCATTAAAGGACAAGCTGTAGCCGACTTCATAGCAGAGTTTACGCATGACGAGGACAAGGGGGCAGAAGAACCCCCCCAGTGGAACATCTACACCGACGGATCATCCAATAAGCGTGTTGGAGGAGCCGGCATAGTATTGCTGTCACCTGAAGGAGACAAGATTGAATGTATGATCCGTCTCGACTTCCCCATTACCAACAATGAAGCGGAATACGAAGCGGTGGCAGCAGGACTCGACCTAGCCAAAGCCGCCGGAGCTGAAAGTGTGGTCGTGCATTGCGACTCTCAAGTCGTGACCAATCAAGTAAACGGAGATTATGAATGCAAAGGGGAAAGGTTGAAGAGATATCTTGATCAAGTAAGGGCGAGAGTCGGCGGGCTAAAAGCAATGTTCGTCCAGATCCCCAGGGGAGACAATGAGCTCGCCGATCGGCTAGCCAAAGCCGCCTCAGCAGAACATATGTTGACACCGGGTAATGTACTTCCCTTTGTTCAAATCTTTCCGCTAATAGACCCCGACAACATGCAGGAGATACGCTCCGAAAGAAACTGGACTACGCCGATAGCTTCATACTTAAAGGACGGGATATTGCCTGAAGAGAAGGAGGCAGCGAGAAAGCTAAAAGTCAGAGCGGCAAGGTTCGTCTTGATAAAAGACGTTCTTTACAAGAGAGGTTTCTCCCGTCCTTACCTAAGATGTCTCGGGGTTGAAGAGGCAGACTACGTGATGAGGGAAGTACACGAAGGAATATGCGGGAACCATTCTGGATCGCAGTCGTTAGTGCACAAACTGTTACGAGCTGGGTATTACTGGCCGACCATGCAAAAGGATGCTGAGTCCTACGTTAAAAGATGCGACAAATGCCAGAGGTTCAGCAATTTTATCGGACAGCCAGCTGAAGAGCTAACCCCTATAACGGCTCTATGGCCGTTCGCTCAGTGGGGACTGGACATCATGGGACCTTTCCCAACGGCGATAAGGCAGCTAAAGTTCTTGGTAGTGGGTATTGACTACTTCACGAAATGGGTAGAAGCGGAAGCCTTGGCCACCATTACAGAAAAGAACATTAGAAGTTTTGTCTGGCGGAGCATAGTATGTAGGTTTGGTATTCCTAAAGTCCTTGTCTCAGATAACGGGAGGCAGTTCGATAACGGCCCCTTCCGTGATTTCTGCACACAGCTGGGAATAAAAAACCACTACTCATCACCCGCCCATCCTCAGGCTAACGGCCAGGTTGAAGTCACGAACCGATCCCTGTTAAAGATTATCAAGACTCGGCTCGAGGGGGCAAAGGGCATATGGCCCGAAGAATTGCCGAGCATACTGTGGGCATACAGGACAACGGCGAGGACTCCGACAGGAGAGACACCATTTCGACTGACATACGGGAGCGAGGCAGTCATACCAACAGAAGTTGGGCTCACAAGCCACAAGGTTCACAACTACGACGAGGGCAGGAATGACGAATCCATGAGGCTACAGCTGGACCTTATAGATGAGGTCAGGTCGGCAGCAGAGTAGAGGATCGCTAGATACCAGGATCGCATGTCCAGACATTTCAACTCCCGGGTCCGACAAAGAAGCTTCCAAGTAGGAGACCTCGTACTCAGGAGGGTCATGGGTGCAACTCGAGACCCTACACAGGGAAAACTCGGCCCCAAATGGGAAGGACCTTACAGAGTTACGTCGTGGAAAAGGAAAGGAACATACCACCTGGAGACAATAGACGGAGAAAAGCTACCGCATCCGTGGAATGCCGAGCACTTGAGGAAATACTACCAGTAATAGTGACACGACAACCAGTTCTTCTTTTAAGACTTTTTGGCATTATTAACTTTTCTTTTAACTGTTTAACTATTTTTGCTACAATATTGTCGTGCCTTTTTTAAGCCCAAGGGGGCAGGCACTTTTTCTTTACGCATTTCTATAATCAGATGCAATTTTGATCTTCTACTTGAATGTATGTCATTGCAATCGTCCACAAAGTTAACGGAAACAAAATGAAGTCCACAAGATGGACGGATTATACTACAGGGACGATCACTTTAAGTCCACAAGGTGGACGGACCGAAAATAAAGTCCACAAGATGGACGGACCATCCTATAGGGATGATAACCATAAGTCCACAAGATGGACGGATACAATATGAAGTCCACAAGATGGACGGATCGTCCTACAGGGACGATCACCCTAAGTCCACAAGGTGGACGGATCATCCTACAGGGATGACAACCTTAAGTCCACAAGATGGACGGATTATACTACAGGGACGATCACTTTAAGTCCACAAGGTGGACGGACCTAAAATAAAGTCCACAAGATGGACGGATCATCCTACAGGGATGATAACCTTAAGTCCACAAGATGGACGAATACAATATGAAGTCCACAAGATGGACGAATACAATATGAAGTCCACAAGATGGACGGATCGTCCTACAGGGACGATCACCCTAAGTCCACAAGGTGGACGGATCATCCTACAGGGATGATAACCTTAAGTCCACAAGATGGACGGATACAATACGAAGTCCACAAGATGGACAGATCGTCCTACAGGGACGATCACCCTAAGTCCACAAGGTGGACGGATCATCCTACAGGGATGATAACCTTAAGTCCACAAGATGGACGGATACAATATGAAGTCCACAAGACGGACGGATCGTCCTACAGGGGCGATCACCCTAAGTCCACAAGGTGGACGGATCATCCTACACGGATAACCTGAAGTCCACAAGATGGACGGACGCAAAATATAAGCCCACTAGATGGACGGACACAATAGAAGTCCACAAGATGGACGGATCGTCCTACAGGGACGATAACCTTAAGTCCACAAGATGGACGGATCATCCTACGTGGACGATCACCACAAGGTGGACGGCTATACTAAATGGGGGATAACTTAGTCCATAAAATGACCACTTAAAGTTCACAGGTTGGACGGATCGTCCACGACGTGGACGGAAATAAGATGAAGCAAACAAGACGGACTAATCATTTTAGACAACAAAGTAGTATCAACAAGGTGGACGGAGCATTCCACAGGTTTTGCAAAGAATAAGTTTTTAAGATCAAAAACATACTTATACACGAACGGATGTAAACAGGTCAAGCAACGGCAAAATTCAAAACATATAAAATGAAGTGCACGGATTCATTTAACAAAATAGGCCATTAAACGGCAATGTTTACACATCATCAACAACGGATGAGAATTGTTCCAAAAAAAAAAAAAAAAAATCCTTCTACTGAGCCTTGTCCGCATTATCGACGGGCTGTGGAACCGTCTCCGTGTCAGGCTCAGCTTGGTCAACTTTTGCTGGTGCAGACGCCCCGTCAACAACGGCGTCGTCGACATCAAAGAGGTCGTCTGTATCCTCGGAGGCAACAGGCACGACGGATGACTGGACCGGGTCTTCAACTTTGAACTTGGAAGGGTCCACGTCTGGATAAGCTTGCTTGACTTGACGGAGGGCATCCATGAAGCCCTGATGGAAAGAATCGCCCAGCTCAGTGATTAGGGCGTCGAAGTCACGGTATTCACGAACCGCCACGTCCTTAGCCTGACGGACTTCATTTTTCAGCTCGGCTATCTCTTTGTCCTTGCTCTCTAGAGCCTTCTTTGCCTCCTCCGTCGTCTGTTCAAGGCTCTTCCTTGCCTTCTCCGACAGCTCAAGCTTTTTCTCTATTTTGGGTCTCCAGTTTTGCAGTTGGAGGAGTTCTTCCTCCGTCTTCTCCGCCTTGGCCCGTACACGATCCAAGGCCGTCTCTTGGCTGAGGCACCGTCCCATCAGCCCCTTCATCATGACCATTGCCTGAAAAATAACAACACAGTTATAAAACAAACTTTCGACAGATGATTTAAGTTGTATTTGAGTAGTAGACTGACTATCTTACCTGTGTAATTGCAAACAGGCCCGTCTCCCCCATGGCCTCCGTCGAGTGGTTGCCTAAGTCTTCATAATCCTCCGCCGAGATGATGGAGGAAATCTGTTCTAAGGCATGCTTAGAATCCTCTCGAAGAAGGACGGGCGGCTTCTCGTCAACCTTCGACGGGCCTTTCATCAAACCCTTGCCAACCCCGTGCTTGGTTGGAGTGACCGTCTTCGGAGGCTCCGCCATGAGTCCCACGACGGGATCTAAAGACACTTTGGCCTTCTTGGCTTGACGGTCCGCTTTGGGCTGAGTCTTCCGCTTAGCAGACGGATTGCTTGGGCCTGTCGCAGGGGGAGTGTCGTCAGCAGTCTTCTTTGCAGCCTTTGACCGAATCAAGGCTCTTCTCTTAGCATCGTCCATCTCTGAAACGTGGACGGGAGAGTTAATTAACAAAAAATAAGATGCACAATTTTTCCAAGTAAAGGGTGACGAACTTACGTCTCCTTATCTGTGTTTCGTACTTGACGGCAGCCGCTGTAGGATCCGGTCCGTCGCAATACCAGTGAATGGTATTTAGTGTTACCAGCTTCGCCCAAGTCCTTTCCTCCGGCTTGGTCTTTGAGAGGATTTTCTCAATGAAAGCAAACTCCTCAAGGTCAATTTGGGGCCGTCATCTAACTGCAAAAGAAGAAAGAGGACGGTTAGATTATATTCAAAAAAAAAAAAAAAAAAAAAAAAAAAACTTAGTAATGTTAAAGTTTGGAGGATAGTCCATACTAGACGGATCCAATATGCCCCAAGTAGTGTCGATGGGCATGAAATCTGTCTCCCCAGGACGACCCATCCAACCATCGCCTTCTAGGAAGAAGAACCGACTCTTCCAATCCCTATTTGAGTTCGGCGTGTCATAGATGACTTTCAGCAACGGACTCCTGGGGACGAAGCTATAAATTCCCCTGGATTTGTCAATTTCGTCCGGACGGTAGTAGTGAAAAAACTTCCTAACCGTCAGCCTCCTTTCTCCGTTGGACATGGCACCGTACAGTACCTCCATCGCTATAAAAACTCTCCAAGCATTAGGGGAAATCTGGTTCACAGATAACCCCAGCTGACGGAGGAGCAAACGGTGAAGCGAACTCAATGAGAATCTAAGTCCGGCCTTCAACATTTGCTCATACACCCCGACTCCCTCTACCCCGTCATAGTAACACCTCTCTGATTTGTAGGGTAGATGGATCGTAACATTTTCTGGAATTTGATAATTATCCCTAAATGTCTTAAAGTGTTTTTCCTTGATAACGGACGTGAAGAAATTCACCGTCCACTCTGGTAGCATGACGAACTTCCTAAGCCCATCAGCACCAATGACGGATCTGACAACTTGATCCTCACCAACACCAGGTCCCTCGTCTGGATCAACCACCTCCAGATCCTCATATGTTGAGGACGAGGAGGATGTGGACGGACTACTATCATCTGGACTACCTTGTTCTCGTTGACCGGACGGATATACTTCCGCGTAATCCACCCCGTCACGAATAACTGACTGATTACTCGACGCACTAGACATTTCCTACATGAAACGACAAGAGCCTAAGACTCTGACGGTCTATGTGTCTATAACGGATGTGGATTGTAAGGAAAATTAAAACAAGTATAAGTTTTGAGAAGAGCACTTACCAGTTTTGTCAACGAAGTGATGAAGGACGGCGTTGACAACTAAGGTAAATGAACGGATCAGCAGATTATGACGGGTGCGCTCTGACAAGGGTGACGGGCGAGCTCTGACAGCTTGATTTCTACTGAAACTGAAGAAATGAGAGGAATCACTCCATTATTTATAAGAGAGATGCACAGAAATCGAAGCGTCGCTTCGATCCGAGACAAGGTCCAATCAGCTTGTAACACGTGTCATCGGCATTAATTACCTTCGTACAGCCTGTCTGTAGTGGGTGTGGTCGACGGACTCCTCATTTGAACCGTCATCCTATCTTGCGTTGACCCGTCAACCCGTTATGACAACTTTAAACTCCCCGTCTCATGAGCCTACTTTCGTCATAAAAATACCCGTCATACCCTCACATTTGGATCGTCACCCCATTGATCCTTCATCCTAAAGGCTGACGGACCATTAGGGTGAAGGGGGCAACTGAAGACGGTAAGAAATAAGGCATACCTGACGGGCCCACCTGATGGGACTGACGGGCCCACCTGAACGGGCCTAACGGCCCTGCCTGACGGGAATGACGGGCCTACCCGAACGTGCCTGACGGGTTGGGACTGTTGGGCCTGTGCAAGGACTATCCTACGCGCTTTGAAGGCCCATCGCTGACAGGCACAGTAAGGGCCCATGATCCAAAATCTCCATCTCCTAGAAAAGCCCTATGATCCGAAAACGGAAATCTTGACTCACTAACGCTCAAGGGAATTTGTATGAGAGTCCCACATTGAAAAGGTTTGGAAACCAAGAGGAAAAGTCAACCCTTTATCACTATAAAAGGCCTGCCACCCTCAGAGATCGAGGTACGCTTTAATTGACCCTCTCTAACGCTCTAAGTAAAACAGAAGAATTCTAACTTGACCGTCGGAGAACCTTTGGCCGGCACCACACCGGTGCTCTCTGAAGGACATCCGTCGATTGTTTTTGCCGTGCAGGTTCGCTTCGAGTCGCGAGTACGGTGTGACCCATTGGTGACAATTTTCGACGTCATCAGGTAACATTGAACTATTGAACTATAAATTACAAGTTCTAGGAACAATATTGAAACCTAACACACAATTTAGGTACAAAAATAGTAGTAAAAAGTTTTGTAACTCAATGAAATTTCCAATCAGGAGTGTAGCTAGGAATTTTTTGCTTGGAGGGCCAAGATAAAACAATCATATTGATTTGCAATTCAAGAAAAATTCAAAATATGACATTCATACATACATACATGTCTTGGCGCATTAGTTTATAAAAACAAACATTAAATCCAAAGTAAGTCTTAACTATATATGTATCATATATATATATATATATATCATAAGATTATTGCTAGAATTTTATATGTAAGTGTAATTCATATTAGCACTCAAAATACTAACAAGCTAATCAACCAATTGGGCATCGTAAGGAAGAATTAATGAAGAGAAATTGAAGAGAGAGCACTCGGTAATGGCAATGAGTAGAGTCTTTTGGGTGGCTATAAAATGCAAGGGGATATTGTAATAATTTTAGAAAATTGCAAAACTTAAGTACAGTATCTAAAGTTTAATATATTAGGTTTCTCAATTAAATTAAAACATAGTTTACCATGACAAATAAAATACAAACAATATTATCATTTTTAAGGACAATTAAATTCAATACAAAGTTTAATTGGGAAATATAATGTATTACACCTCAGTTTTATGACTTTATCCTATTAGGAAAATTGAATGACTAAAAAGTGGTAAAAGTGAGGGATAAAACTGTAGTAAAGGACATGGACATCAAGAAATGGGATATGGTCTTAGGCTCTTAGCAAAAAAATAAATAAATAAATAAAGGAGTTGCCAGTGGCTGTGCTTTTAATGGAGAACGGAAAAAACAAAATGAATGAATCTTTATGGCTGAAAAGTGGGGATTTGAGGTGAGGGAAGGGAGTTCTTATGGCTGACATGGGGGGGAGGGGGGGGGGGGGGGGGGGTGGTGGTGGTGTGAGTTTCTATCTTAAAAAAATTTGGAGGGGCATGGCCCTGAATGCATTACTTAGCTCCACCCCTATTTCCAAAAGAGATTTAAGTTCAAATCTCCCTCTCCACCTAATGTATAAAAAATATTATGAAAATAGTAATTTGACGTTTCACCTTTTTTTTCCCTTCCCAATACTCCCGCTGCTTGTGCTAAATTTGGGTTGGGTTTATCTATGTCTAAGACTGGCCCAAAGACTGAGTAGATATACTTATAGGATAATAGGGCAGATGATTTAGATATTTCAAGGGAACATGAGGCCCAATAAAGTCCAACATACCAAGTAAATCTAACAATTAGATTGAAAATTGGGCTGAACAAGCCCAAAATGATCATATGGTTTAGGACTAGTCCAGTGGCTCAATGCACATAAATGTCAGTGTGTTACTTTGTCAAAATATGACCTTATATGGTATGGCTGAAGCCTGAAAGTAACATGTTCCATAACTTGTACGATCCGATAAAACTTGTGTTCGATGCTTCTAGATTTGTGACAACATAATGTGTTATGTTTAAGCATATTATCCAGTTCGAAGATATGCTATTGGCTATAAAGATTGAAAAGTAAAAGATACATAAAAAAATAAAAATAAAAAGAAGAAGAAGAAAAAGAATGTAGGAATCAAGGAATGTCAGTGAGGAATTATGTTTGCACTTATTGCCATTTCATTTTATGAAAGATAAGGTTGAGATGCCTGGCGTCCTAAAGCTGCTTTATTCTTAAGATTAGGTAAAGATTATTGCCTCATCTAGGCATTGGCCGCTCTACTTGTATGTAAGGGTGGACCACCCTCACTTGTCAAAAAAAAAAAATTTATACATGCGAAAAAAAATTTATATAAATTGTTGTGGGGGCCAATTAATTAGGAAGTACTGTTAAGACATTATTAATTGGGCCTATGGCCCGATCCGAGGATGTTAGACCATCTAAGAAGGTCCAGATAAGATTATAAGGAGAACGGAATGAAAAGAGGAGTAGAGACAATATGAGATAGGTCCAACAAGTGTCCGAAGACAAAAGCCCTCTCGGCAACATGTGTCCGAGGTTGATTTGAGTGCCATATCATCACGGACTTACTTCGGAGTTACATCATCTCTAAGGGTTAGACATCGGACAAAGGATAAGAAAGGAGAAGGGCAACAAATATCTTCAAAAAGCTGTTACCTCCGCATTAAATGACTCTCAACCAACTCTCTGGCCGCATTAATGTGGAAGTGACGCCTGAACAGTGACCAAGCAGCCTTACAGCTACTAGTTGATGGTTCTGGGAAGTGTTAGATGGGACAAGAACGAGTTCTCCGAATCTAACCTACACGTGTGTGGTAGGGACGGCACCAAGGCTGAAATATATAACATGGAAAGATATACTAAAAAAGGAGAGGAGCATAAAAAACAAAAAAGACAGGAACTCTTATACAATTTGATTATTCAACAAAACCATATGATACGTACTACTTGGACTATTCCGAGGATAGATTTTCTAATCTGAATTGCATCTTACAATCTAAAACCACTAAATCTAATCGTTTTTCTTCTGGAATAGATCTAGTTCTTCCATCCACGCTCTACAAATTTATTATTTGGGCCGCTTGGGTTTGAGCCCAATCATGTTTTGGGACCGATCTAATTTCAATCTTTACAATTGTTATTTTAAACTAATATGTTCTATGACCATCTTAACTTGAAAAAAATGTATATATACTTAAAAAAATATATTATATACTAAATTAACCTATTTTGACCACTCTAATAAAAATGTTGAATACCTTTACTTGAAAATTATAAGAATTTGAGTTCAATAAATATAAGAATAATGTTACATTCACAACATTTTCACAAATTTCACGATAAATCTTATGTGGTAAGTTGTTACCAATTCTAATTCGGATTCAATATTGACATGTTTTACCCACTAATAACAAGCTAACAACTTATTGCATAAGATTTGTTATGAAATTATTGTGGTCACTTTATTATTCTTATATTAGCATTTTCAATTTGCACTTTATCTTTTATTAGTCTATATTTTTTCTTGTTCTCTTTGTTAGTACAAAAAAATTGTAATATTTCATGTATTTGCGTGTTTTTTTTTTTTTTTTTTTTGGTAATCTTGATATATTCAAATTGTCTTTTTATTAAATATTGTATAATTTAAATTTATTAGTGACCACCCTAAAAAAAATTTCCTAAAGCCACCACTGCATCTAGGTTCATAAGGGCCAGCTCCTTTTGCTTTAATTTCTAGGGTAGTCCATGATGGTCCAAAGGTCTCATGAGCTGTTCAAAATTGTTTGGTTGGCTTGAATACAATAAAGAAAAATGCTAAAACTATTATAAAACGATTACAAACCGATGTGACAATGAATACGATTAATGAATTTCGACAACATAATAAATGAACGTCATAATTACTTCTTTTTGTGATTACTACAATATCATTTTTATAAAGCTCTTTTATAATTCTTAGAATAATATGTTTGATTTATACATAATAAAAGTAGGATCAATAATGAGTTATATGAAAATATCACAACCCATCACTTTAATAGGTTGCGAAAATAGTTGTACCAAACATTGCTATAATTTACACAAGTTGAGGCACATTTTCTTGCTGTTTTCATGTATTATTATTATATAATGGATTCTACATGTGACAAGTACTTGACAATGGTAACCACTATAACAATGATAAAGGTGGGAACTTAACCAAAAAAAAAAAAAAAATGATAAAGGTTGGAAAAACCTCGCAACTGGTTTTGCCACTAATTTTCAAGTGCAAGATATGGAGACCCCACCGAATAAGCTCAAAGATTTTTCAACATTATTTTTCCACACACTCATTTTTAGAGTCTTTTGGGTTAATATTGTAAAATTCAAAGTTTATTTGCGTTATACCAACTGTTCAAAGATAATTGGGAATCTGAGGAGAGAGACTGAATTTCGGCAATGGCATTGCCGAAATTCAGCCAAAAAGTAGGAGAGAGAATGAAGAAAGAGGAGAGAGAAAATCTTTGAATTTCGGCAATGGCATTGCCGAAATTCCACTACCCAATTTTCCCAGTCCTGTGCGTCCGAATGTGCCCGAGTGTGGAGTGCTCTTAAAATAAAAAAAAGTAATGACAACAATGTCATTGCCGAAATAGGGGAATAATTTTTTTTTTTTATCAATTGTGATAATGGCATTGCCGAAAATGGAAAAAAAAAAAATGTGATTTCGAAATCTCTAGAAGAGTAAAAAACAGATTTCATGTCCATAATATTTTTACAATAAATCACATATAATTAGTTATTATTAGTTAAAAAAATTGGTGACAACTAATTGTGGCAATGGCATTGCTGAAATAGGAAAAAAAATTGTGGCAATATCATTGCCGAAATAGTGAAAAAAATAAAAATGACAAACTACTTGAAACAATTACATTGCCGAAATAGGGAGAAAAAAATTGGAAATACCATTGCCCAAAAAATATTTTCCCCTATTTCGGCAACATTACGGTAAATGAAAAAAAAAAAAAAAAAAAAAAAGGGCAATGGGATTGCCGAAATAGGGGGAAAAAAAAATTTTCCCCCTATTTCGGCAATACTGTTGCCGTAATTGTAAAAAAAAAAAAAAAAAATCCCCCCCTATTTCGGCAATCCCATTACCGTTTTCTTTCTTTCTTTCTTTCTTTCTTTCTTTTTTTTTTTTTTTTTTTTTTTTTTTTTTTTCATTTACGGCAATGTTGCCGAAATAGGGGAAAATATTTTTTGGGCAATGGTATTTCCAATTTTTTTCTCCCTATTTCGGCAATGTAATTGTTTCAAGTAGTTTGTCATTTTTATTTTTTTACTATTTCGGCAATGATATTACCACAATTTTTTTTTCCTATTTCGGCAATGCCATTGCCACAATTAGTTGTCACCAATTTTTTTAACTAATAATAACTAATTATATGGGATTTATTGTAAAAATATTGTGGACATGAAATCTGTTTTTTACTCTTCTAGAGATTTCGAAACCACTTTTTTTTTTTTTTTTTCCATTTTCAACAATGCCATTATCATAATTGCTAAAAAAAAATTATTCCCCTATTTTGGCAATGACATTGCTGTCATTGCTATTTTTTATTTTAAGAGCACTCCACACTCGGGAACACTCAGACGCACAGGACTGGGAAAATTGGGCAGTGGAATTTCGGCAATGCCATTGCCGAAATTCAAAGATTTTCTCTCTCCTCTTTCTTCATTCTCTCTCCTACTTTTTGGCTGAATTTCGGCAATGCCATTGCCGAAATTCAGTCTCTCTCCTCAGATTCCCAATTATCTTTGAACAGTTGGTATAACGCAAATAAACTTTGAATTTTACAATATTAACCCAAAAGACTCCTCATTTTTATGCATTATAAATAGAGCTAGACCTCATTAGGTCATTACTCGTCAACGAACAAACAGGATTACAGGAAGAAACAAAGGCATTGGTTTCTCACTCTCCCTCAAGGGCTTCTCAACTGAACCACCTAAAAAGTTCTACTTTTTAAGGCAATTAGGTTAAGGTTAAGGAGCCTGCGAGGGAGGCTGAAAAGGCTGTGCCTTGCTTGAAAGAAATTAGAGACTGTTTGGATTGCCAATTTTGGTAACTCAATTCTCAGTTTCCATAACTCATAACTCAAAAATGGTGGGACCCATAACTCTATATCCGTTTGGCAAACGATAACTCTATTTCCATAACTCTGTTTCCATAACTCATAACTCAATAGTATTTTTGTAAATAAAACTACTTACCTGGTCCCACAGTCAAAACAAATTCACGTGGTGCGCTCCTTTTGGTGCTCTCTTCAACGGCTCTCTTCAGTCATCTCAGACTTCTCTCTTCACTTCAGTAAAGCAGAGCTTCATCTCCACTCCAGTACTCCTAGAAGAAGCTCTCACTACCCTCACCTCCTCACGCACTATTTCACCGCTCCGAGCTCAACCAACCACGCCGCCGTGTCACAGTAAGGCAGTGCTTCTCTGTTTTTTTTTTTTTTTTTTCCTTTTTTTTTCTTTGTTTGATGTTTGGGTTTTCGCTTCTGATGTTTGATGGTATCAACCCGTGATGATGGGTTTTCAACCCGTGGTGATGTAAGTTTGCGATCTGTTTTTTTTTTTTTTTCTTTGTTTGATGTTTGGGTAAGCATTTTATTTGATTCATTGAAACCCGTGGTTATGGGTTTTCAACCGTGGTGAACCTGTGCTTATTTGTTTGCAGTTTTTTCTTCTTTTTTTCTTTGTTTGATGTTTGGGTTTGCTTCAATGGTTTGATCTACTGGATTCCCGTGGTTATGGGTTTATTTTATTTTTTTAAAATAATTTATGGAACTAATTTGTGGTGCTTCTCTGTTTGATTTTTTGTTTCAATAAAGCTGCTTGTTCTTGTTACCAACCAATTGCTCTGTAGATATTCATGGTGCTTCTTTGTTTGATTTTGTTTGCTATGAATTATGAATCTTAATGTAGTAAGTTTAGAATTCTCCTAAGTGGAAACGGCAATGCATTTTTTGTTTTAAAAAAATTATAAATGTATCTTGATTTTAGAATATGCTTCTAGTTTGGTAATGGCCTGTAACAGTTGTACAATGAGCTACCTGGCTTCGACTCAATCAGAAGATATTCATGACCATACAAATTTTTTTCTCTTTTCTTTTTTGGATGAACAAACAAAAATATTTTGATGCGATAGTCTTGCAAATCTTGCAAACTTGATTTTGTCCCTCCCATTTTTTTGAGCCATTTAATTAAGATTGAAAGGCTTGTTAGACCATGCTTTGGCTAGGCTCCGGCTTGTCTTAGTGACCTAAAATTGATTGGTCTTGTATGTTTGATTTCTACACTAGTTTTAAATTTAAGTTTGAAGACAACCTTAATTTGACAAGTTGATTGTTCTATAAAATACTTAGTTAGGCTTGGATTCTTGTGTGTGTTTTCTCAAATAAGATTAAAAAAAAAAAAATGCTATGTTAATGTGGCTAGGTGTTTTGAGTAATATTCTAGCTATGTGGAAATGCATAAAATTGGTATGAGCTTTAGTTCATCATAAGGATAAAGATAATTTGAAAATTTTGGCAGAGGTATATAAAGCATAAGCAGACTGTGCCTTACTGACAAGCACTGAGTGATTCTACCTCCTGCTAATTGTTTTCTATTTCATTCTCTTTTATTGGCCATCATATATAAATCATGTTAGCAATGGCTTTCATTGAACTATTTTAGACATGGCACCCCCCATTGTCTATTAGAGAAAAAGGAGTTTGTATGATTAGGGTTCTAGCTCATTGTTCTGTTTGAGATTATAGGGCTTCAAACCCAGCTTACCATATTATGAACAAATGATACTTTTTTAGCAAAGGCCATTATATGCTATCTTGTGTATGATATTAAAAAAAAAAATACTAACAAAGTTTTTATTTTTTTAATAAAAATGAATTTCTGAAATCTGCTAGTTTTTATCTAATTATCTGTTTTTGCTTTATTCAACAGCTTCTTGCCTTTCTTTCCTTTTCTGAATTAAGGATTTTTTTTTTCCCGGGTGCGCATGTGTGTTGGGGTCTCTGATGTAAGAATTGGCACTTTGGCATTTCTTGACATAACAAACAATTATAATTGAAAAACACCATAGAAAATATTGCATTTTTTTTCTTAATCCATCCGCACCTTGTGGTCTAGGTTGGAAACTTTGGTGCTTGCCTTTTTTATGCTACTTAATACACAATGTTTGGTCTCTGATGTTTGTTTTTTAGTTATGGTGGCCTTTGTAAATCACATTAATTTCGTGTACTAGGAAATTCCTACAAAGTACATAGCAAAAATACAAAAACAAAAACAAAAAAAGTCTTGCTTAGACAGAGGGGAAAGTCTTGTTTTTTAGTTATGGTGGCCTTTGTAAATCACATTAATTTAGTTCCAGCACTGCACACTGTTTGGTTTGAATTTATTAACAACTGATACGATGATTTGTGTCTTCTTTTTTGTCTTATATCTTTAATATTGTTTATGAATTTCAAACAACGTAAGTCAGTACATGTCATTGCAGTCATATATACATATTAATATGGATCCTATGCTCAATATTTGTTCCTCTAAAAATACTGGGATATCTTTATTGTACTTGTGATATGATTGTGTATGAGATGTGTGTGTTGTTCTTTAAGATGGCTGCGGAGTTGAGAACATGGGATGCCAATTATGAGGATCTGTTGTGTGACTCCATACTTGGACACTTTGTTTGTGAGAATTTGCGTCCTTATCATGCCAATGTGCACGTGTGGGAGGAGATCACAAACTTTATTAATGCCCACTTGGGGAAGGCCTTTACTGTGAGGCGAGTAATGAGGAGGTGGAAGCATACTCGACGGAATTATCAAAGATCAATGGGGGTTCGTACCAGAGCTCTTGGGCCTAATGTTTCCCCCGTGGTCTCTCCAGACCGATTGTCCGATGATCCGCCTCAGTAAGAGGTGGATGCGTAGTCAAACTAATGTAGTGTATGTCCCTTTTGATATACTGCTGACATATTTTGTTCCCATTATGTTCAGTAGCATACTTTGTTATGGGTTACCATGTACTTAACCATGCACTAACCTAGTTGTATTTGTGGCCACTTACAACTGTTTACTAACTCATTGTTTCTATCTTCCATCTTTTGTATATCTGGTCACACAATATATGTAGTAAACCTCGATGAAGTATTTATATATTACCTTGTTGATTTAACTATGGAATATTTTTTATTTTTTGGACTTTTTAAATCTACATGGTACATGAATCCTATAGTCCTATTAATCAATTCTTAAAATTATTATCTATCATGAGCTTACCACGTGAGATATTTCAAATAGATGGCACATGAATCACAAAAGACAGATGAGAAAAAGTGGCCTCCACATGTAGAACATATTTTTATTAAGATCATGTTGGAGGAACAACTTAAGGGTAACATGCCAAGCGGTGTGTTCAAGGGTCCTACATGGGCATCAATTACAGCTGAACTTAACCGAAGGACCGGGAAAGACTGTCTTTAAGCAAGTTCAACAGAAGCACAATAGGCTCCGACTCAAACAATGCAAGTGGAGCCACTTGCTAAGACACACGGGGTTGGGGTGGGATGAGCAGACCCAAACAATGACTTGTTCTGACGAGGTGTGGCAGAATGTGATTGCGGTATGTTTACTGTTGTTTATTAATTATAAACCTATTGCAATTATTTATTTATGCAATTTGCCTCCAAGTTGGTAATATATGAACTGCTGTGTTCAATGTGCTAATGTTTCCAAGGATATTGCAGGCCAATCGTGGTGCAGCTAACTTAAGGAAACAAGGATGCCCAGACTGCCCATCACTACAGCAGTTGTTCGCCACTAGTACTGCGACTGGGAACCTCTAGATCTCCTCAAACACTCCTCCCCTGAATAGTGACGAGGAGCGTGCCCTAGAAGAAGAGCTTGCCAATGCCAATGCCAATGCCGATGCCAATGCAAGTGCACCCACTCATCTGGACGATGACTGTTACACCCCTAACTTTGATAGTTTCCCACAAACTGTGGAGGATGCTGAGGTTTAGGAGGTAACCCGGAGGGCGGAAAAACGTCATGTGCAAGATGCAAGTGGCAAGGGTAAGAAGGCCTCGAAGAAGTCAGATAGGGTAGGTGAAATGACTGCGGCCCTAAAGGAGTACAATGCAATATCCAAGCGTAGGTATAGTGGTAAACTCAGCAGGACTAGCTGTTCATCCAACCAATTCGCTCAATCCGTTGTAGGGGGTGATCCTTGTTCACTTTCCAAGGCAATGGATGTGCTAAACACGTATGCAGATCTGAGTAACAAGTCCTACATCAAAATGTCAAAGGTTTTGCAGTAAAAGGCTAATAGGGTAGTGTTTATGTGTATGCCGGAGCATAGGAGGAAGTCTTGGATTGAGGACATTCTAAACCCAGAGGAGGATTGATGATGCATTGTATCTCCTATGTCTAAGCTATTTGGTTTTTATGTACTATGGATTCGGGTTGTTCTATTTACATTTATATTATGTTTCGTATGGATAATACGAAGGTTTATGTTATTTATGAACTTGGGATGTTTGTATGGTTTGTGTTATATTATGTGACGGATTAGGATTTTGGGTTTGTTGATTTTTAGGTGTTTATTATGGTGATGGTTGAATTAGGTGTTTATATTATACTAATATATTATGCGATGTACTTATTTTATTTTATTTTATTTTATTTGTCTTATTATAATCTATGGTTGATGTCATTAGTAGGATTATTTGATAGGTTTCTATTTCCTATGTTAGTGGTCTCATCACTTTGTTGAATTACATGCTGAGGTGTAGATTGTTAAGAATAACATATTTATTTTTATATCTCTCTTTACATAGCTTTCATTGAATAGTGTGTTTGTGCTAATGTATAGGTGACTTATGGCATCCGGAAATGACTGGTGGCAGGTGATCCAAGAGAACGACTTTGAGGATGCATACTTCAACAACGTTGGTTCCAGCAATGACTGTGAACCGATGATGGTGATTGGATCGATTCGGATTCCGAACGTGAAGAAGAGGCAGAGTTTAATTTAGTGAATCCTGTAGTCGAGGAGATGTATGCATATATACAGCGGCATTATAATAAACAACCAATGCGTGTTAGTGCGTTGACCGGCAAGGCGTATATGGACGAGATCACTGAAGGTAATGCTATGAACTGTTACGAGATGTTCCGCATGACACCTGAATTACTGTTACATTTAGTGGATGAGTTGGCTCAACATGGTTACTTGAGAGACGGACGTGGTGAGGTGAATGCCACTCAGGCCGTGGCCATGTTATTATACATACTTGGATACAACACCCGCTTTAGATGTGTTGCTGACAAGTTTCAGCACTCAACAGAAACTGTGTACCGGCATTTTCGTAAGGCGTTGTGAGCTGTCCACCACTACATGAAGCATTTAATTAAACCTAATCAAAATGTCACAGGCCTCCCCGAACATCTTCAAGTGAACAAGTACTGGCCATGGTTTAAGGTACAAAACATTCTCTTAACTAACTGGACATAACAGTAAAATAATATGATATTTGATATATGCTTGTTAAGATTAATGAAAACTTTCATGTGTAGAGATGTATAGGAGCAATTGATGGAACGCACGTAAGTGCCCAACCTCCTGCAAATGAGACTCAAGCACACAGGGGCCGCAAGAGCCTTATAACAACTAATGTGCTGTGTGTGAGTAACATGGACATGCAGTTCACATTTGTCCATGGTGGGTGAGAGGACAATGTGAATGACTCAAGGGTTTTCGAGAAAGCGATCAGTGACTGGAAGCATGGATTCCCAAGGCCACCAACAGGTACTATTCATTACTGTGACTTTAACTAAAATTATTTTATCCTCCACATCTAAATAGTATGTTTATGAACAATTTAATTACGTGCTTGTTGGTTGTGTGTGTGTATGTGTAGGGTCGTACTACTTGGTGGATTCGGGTCTACCAATTGGCACTAGTTTTCTCCCCCCTCACAAGTCAACTAGGTACCATGCATAAGAATTCAACTCAAGCAGTAGACGGATAACATTAAAGAAAGAGTTGTACAACTACAGGCACTCGTCCTTACAGATGGTTATCGAGCAATCCTTTGGAGTGCTGAAGGCCCGTTTCCACATTCTGAATTTAATGCCAAACTTCAAGCCAATTAGACAGCAATACGTGGTTATTGTGTGCTGTGTTTTACACAATTTCATACGCATGAACAATCAGAGTGATGAATTGTTCAGAACAATCAGAGTGCTGAATTGTTCAGAACAATAGGGGAGAGTGATGGCGAAGGTAGTGCGACCAATGGCGAAGGCAGTGGAGATGTTGGAGCATCAACAAGCTCAGCGACCCAAACGCATGTACTAGAAATGTCAAGTGCATCAAAGAGAGCGATGAGTCAAGTTAGGGACAATATCACTGACACAATGTGGAATGATTATGTTGCTCGTGACAATGTGAGATGATTATATATTGAAAATGGAAATTGACCATTTACTTCACTGCAATGTAGATGCTATGGGTTTTCAGCCTAACTTGTAATTTTACTACACTATTTTGGGTCTGTGTAATTTGGAATATTATGTACTTTTGGTTTATAAGTATTTTGGGTCTGTGTAATTTGGAATGCTTTGTTATTGTTAAGGGTGATGTTCTTGGTTCTGTAGCAAAATTCGATAAGGCAATTGAGTTGGACCCTCATCAAAAGGCATGTAAGTTGCAGGGATTTTTTTTTTTTTATAATGCATTTTTTGTGATTTGGATTTGTATTTGTATTATTTGTTGATTTACACTCTTTAGCAACCAATATATTGCAACAGACCCGCCCACCAAAGCTGTGAAAACCATCCATCTAAAACCCGGCTCCATCTTCAGCTCTTCTTGGAATGCAGATTCAATTAAGAAACTCACAAAACCAAATAAAACTTATCAGTTTTAAATCCCGTGACATTTCTGCCTATGCCTGTCTATAATAGCTTTTGATACTTGTGCTATAGAGTCACATTCCAATGCTTCAACATAAACTAATGCTAACGGTTTGTCGTTTCCTTTGTCGCTTCTTCAAACCTGCCAAGCGGCCATGATACACTTAAATATTATATCTACATCAAATAGAGTTTTTGCTGTTAACTTAAAGAGGGTTTTTTTTTTTTTTTTTTAAGGAAAATAAGTGTACTTGTTTTTTTTTTTTTTTTTTTTAGAAACATAAGTGTACTTGTTGATAACCTTAATACAGTTTAATGCCTCACTTATACAAGGTTTGTAGATTTATTAAAAAAAAATGGAATAGAACCCATTTGAATAAGAAGTTACCGATCGGGATTACTTTTGGTTTTGTTGTACAAAATACTTTCATATTTGAACCAAAACCAGTAAATAAGAAAGAACATCTTTACTTCATCACTTAGATCATAAAGGATAACATTGACTTATTAGAAGAAAATAAGGATAACATTTGGTTTAGGAATTAGGATATGTAGAGGGGGAAGTGCTAAATTTGCCCCACAAATATACGCATCAGCCATAAATTTTCCCCACAAAACTGAACACATCTGCACAAAACACGCTGCTTTACATTTGTTTCATCCAACTTTCCCCAAGATTACCTCATCATTCCCCACATCATTTAACAAGTATATAATAAGTTGCCTTGATATATTCTTATTATAGGCTTGATATATACCCCCCAGACTAGGAACGAAAAAAAATATTCTAGGAGAGAATCATTCATTAAATATTCAACAAATAAAAAGTTACTGTAAACACCAAATCATGGACTGAGTAATCTAGAAATCTAGCAGGATACACTATTGCAAAATTTTGGATCACAACAACTAGATAGATGATCAAACTCTTCTTTGAAAAAAGAAAAAAAAAAAAAAAAAGATGATCCAACCAAAAAAGGAAGCTTAAATATGAAAGATATTTACATTACACACGTGATCGTCAATGGGTCATAGCAGACGCAGTTGCGTATGGCCATGGCCCCCAAAAGCAATAGAGAATACAAAATAAATGCCAAGTATAGTCCAAGAGAAAAATAAATCTAGCCTATACTTATAGACCTTGTCTTCAGCAATCCAAAGTGCGAGCTTAGTTTTTTCAGCCTTGCGCTTTGCTATCCTTAGGAGCTCCCGTGCTTCTGCTTCCCTTGCATGAGCCTCGTCCCTTTCATTTCTTGCAGCTACGACCTCGGCCTTATATTGGGTAAACCTTTCATGGACAAATGGTGCTGTTGCATGGCCACGTAGGCATGTGTTCTTGTCCAACCATTTGAAGAACTTACATGCCTGATCGGAGTCCTGCATACAACATTGAAGGCATATAAAAGATGGTCAGCAAAGACAGTAAGAATATGACAAGTCAAATATGTAACGACAATAAAATCATGTAATACTAACTGGCGATCACTGCTGACATCCATAGGACCTCCTACTGAAATTACAGATAGATAGGGAGGTCCTTTCCACACATCGATCCATATCGCACATATGGCCACTAGAAGTGGACTCATAAGTAGTGGCAGAAGACATATTACAGGCTGAGAAAATGAAACTCGTGCAATAAGTCCAATAATAACACACTAGGATAAAAAATTATACTCAACCACCCTATTTCTCGTGAGCTAGAGGTGCCTATAAAGCTCAAAGGTTCTTTAACTTAATAAAAAGTTCAAAAAGGGCATTGAAGATGGGGAAAATTAAATTATTAATCATCCCCCCCAACTTTGTAAGTTGTGTTTTTGAGTTTTGAGTTGCATGTATTTTGAACATTATCTCTATCTATAGGTATTATGCGTTTTGGGTTTTTGGGTATGATTGTGTTAGATATGGGATTTAATGTGGGTCTTTGGGTATGATTGTGTGGGTGGGTTGATTGATTTTTGGTGCTTGGAAATGGGTGTTCTCAGATGATCGTGGAGAGGATCATGTCACAGTCGGTGAGTGAGTGTTGTAATTGTCACAAGCAAGGGACTAAATCAGACTCTGTGTGTGTGTGTGGACAAATCAGATGCCTTGAAATAAAATATCCACAACAAATTGTTTTCCCTCTTCTCCAATTTATTTTCCTTCTAATTTTTTTTACTTCAGTTTTATATTTTAATGGAATGCACTTTTTATATAAATTGTGCTTCTAAGATATATTAGGACATGCTACGATTATTCCTTGGAAACAGATGATGGGGTTGAGAGTCGGTGAAAGGGAGGGAGGGAGTTTTGAGTTTTGGGTTTATGTGGGCTTCAGCTTGGTGTGAGTTAGGTCTAGTGGTCAGTGGGTTCTGTGATTTGGACATGATAGGGGTCTGAGCTTTGGTATGTGCTGGTGTTGTGTGTTGGCAATGTATGTTAGCTTGGTACATTCCTGAAAACACAAATTATAATACAGTTGCACTCTACAAAATATGCTATAATGTACTTGAGTCAGGCACTATGTCAGTTTCAAAACAAATCCTATAGTTGGTACAATCCTACCAGCTCAAAAACTGGTGAAATTTGGTTTTGATAACTATGATTATTTATAATTTCCAAAGTACACATCTAAACCATAATTGTCACTAATCATCCTATTCCTATGTAAGTTCAAGTAGGCAAAGTATTTTGTAACAAAAATTTCTCTAAAAAAGAAGGCATTTACAACTGCTTTGTGCATAATAATATAAATTGTAACAAGACACCCCATTCTAATGTACAAACTCAGATGTTGTCTAGTACGGTATTAACAACATAATCATGATCATGATAAGAGCCAGAATTCAATCATTAGTCTAAAAATTCAAAATTAGAGAACAATCACTAGAAGCCCAAGTCATTTTTTGAATTCACATGTATGAAAATAGTAGTAGTAAAAAAAAAAAAGAAATGAAAACTTGTGAGAATTAGTGGAACAAAGTGAAAAGGATTGATAGCTACTATACAAAAAATATAGTAATAAAACTTTGCATTAACATATGGCAGTACATAAAAAGTGTGAGTCTCCAAACAGAATTGAGCTTCCAAGACCCCAAAACAACATTGACTTTTTTTCACTTTCTAAAACCCATAACTTGAAAACAAGAGATTGTTTCACCCCCTATATAATATCTCACTGCCTCACATACATGATAAGTACTAGAGATGTTAACAATTGGTGATAAACAAACTTCTAGTTAAAAATACAATGCCATTTGTTTTACAGATTGTTGCTTTTTTTTTTACTGCGTTATTTACTTATTGCTTCTACACCTTTAACCATAACATAATCAATTTCATTATGCCTCCTTCAAAATACCAAACAAGGCTCTGAATCATACATGTCTATCATAAAAGCGATGAAAATTTTGAACCTCATATGATTCCCATTTTTCTTTGTTTCTCATGGTTGAGAACATAATTTCCAAACCATTTTTCCATCAATCCTAACTTATCCTTTCTTATATCTTTGTTTTTGAGCCTTTACCTCAACAAGTTTTTACCATTTCCAATACTTCAATCCCAATGGACCTTTAAGATTCATAATTCATAGCAAACAAAATCAACAGAGCAAACAAATTCATAATTCATAATTCATAGCAAACAAAATCAAACAAAGAAGCACCATCAATATCTACAGAGCAATTGGTTGGTAACAAGAACAAGCAGCTTAATTGAACAAAAATAAATCAAACAGAGAAGCACCATAAATTAGTTCCATAAATTATTTAAAAAATAAATAAAATAAACCCATAACCACGGGAGTTCAGTAGATCAAACCATTGAAGCAAACCGACATACTTCAAACAGTGGGAAAATGGGTTATCTAGAGTAAAACTCATTTGCATACTTCAAACCATTGAAGCAAACCGGCAATGGGTAAGCACAATAATATCATATAAACAAAAAAAAAAAAAAAAAAA
This sequence comes from Quercus robur, assembly GCF_932294415.1. NCBI lineage: Eukaryota > Viridiplantae > Streptophyta > Magnoliopsida > Fagales > Fagaceae > Quercus > Quercus robur. Next base: position 31,452,065 of record NC_065535.1, on the reverse strand, counting down.
AAAAAAAAAAAAAAACCCAAAAAAGCATGTCCCTTTATTATTTTCTCACCAACTAAACAACGGGGAAAAACAAAGGCAAATAGAGTTCAAGCTATTTCCGTTTATTTTTCTCAAAACCCAAATGCAAATCACACAAATAAAAAAGGTGAAAGAGTACGTTCAAGGGATGAAGTAGCACCGTCTTGGGTCGGAGGAGATCGTCCGTGACAAAATGGGGAAATGGGTGACGTTGTTGTTGTTGCTCGTCGGCGCCGCTGGGAAATGGGTCACAACGGAGGAGATCGCGCCGCTGTACATGTCGAAGAGTTGGGTGTTGTTCACTGGTGATGGTCCTGACGAGGCGAGGGAGCTTGAGAAATTTTTATGGGTTTGGGTTTCCTCGTCGGCGCCGCTGGGAAATGGGTCACGACAGAGGAGATCGCACTGCTGTACACGTCGGAGAGTTGGGTTTTGTTCACTGGTGATGATGGTCCTGACGAGTGACGAGGCGAGGGAGCTTGAGAAATTTTTCTGGGTTTGGGAGAGTGACATGGCTAAAGGGGAAGGGGAAATGAGAAAAGAGAAATTTTGATGGGATGAAAATGTTCCGCGGGTAACAAAATAGAAGTGCTCTGACACAGTGACTGGTGTGGGGCCCATAAATAGTGTGAAAAATATTGAGTGATAGAAATTGGGTGATGATGTCAAACGGGTGTGAAAAATTGAGTGATGAGTGATGAGTTATGAGTGATGAGTGATGAGTGATGGAAATTGAGTGATGAAATTTCCTTGGCCAAACAAGCTCTTAAGTTCTTTGTGTTTATGAATCCGAGGCATTTTTCGCTCACTCTCCCTCAAGGGCTTCTAGTATTGCCAACAACAAGGCAAGCTTGAGGCCTTTGGGGAGAGTTAACAGGTAGTGTCTTGATAACTATATGGTATTTGGCAAGAAGCCAAAGGTCTATATGGCATGGATTTGCACACTCTCTACTGCCAAGGACAAAGGTCTCTTTTTTCAACTATATTTCAGATTTTTCTTTTTTCTTTTTCTTTTTTCTTTTTTCTTTTTTCTTTTTTATCTATTCGTGTACACTACATATTAAATCATTTAAACTTTTAAATTACTTAATGATGGATATATCCTTAAATTTATAAATTTTAATCGACTATTAGATAGATCTATTTGAATTTGAAATGAAGAAAAAGCTAGCCACCTCACTCAAAACTTACAAATTTTCTTATTAGAAAAGACTAAGACTATATGCTTGCTATACTTCTATTAAATGAACCCATAATTGGCACCACCCCATATATATACTAGCCTCTGAACACGCTCTCACGCACGTATTTTTCAATTTTAATTTATTTTTTATAAAAGCTAATAATTTGCATCTATTATAATTTAGAAATACTTTATTTTTCAAACAAATAAAAATGATAAACTTTGGAAATAAACAGTAACTATAATTTCTTTTTTAAACGTAAAGAGAAAATATCCTAAGTTTTAGGAATTCTCTTTTTGAATTCAAAATGAAACCTGTAATTTGACATTTATGACTTTATATCTAAATGAAATTACCCTTCATTAATGAGGGTATTTTTGAACTACATAAAAATCCAGTTGAAAGATGAGAATTCTCTTTTATATATTGTATAAATATATATATACACACACTGGTTGATCCGGTTAGTACATATATTGATGAACTAGTTTCATACACATTCTCATATATTTTATAGGGGAAATTGAACTTTACCCACCTATGATTTGGCCCGTTTTAACAATGTCCACCCGTAGTTTAAAAGTTGTCACTTAACCCACCTGAGGTGGGCTCCGTTAGACCCCCGTTACTCACCTCTGCCCTTTCCATTAGAAAATCTCATTTACTATATAAGCCAAAATTAGAACACAATTAGAATCCTAAAAAAGGACCGAGCTCTCTTCCTTCTCTCTACCTTTGAACCCCCAAAAATCCCTTGTTAGGACATATGTGTTTCCCTTGTTAGGAACATATGTCACTATTTTATATAATTGGCTTATCCTTTGACAAAATGCACTTTACTTGTATTTGGGTAGATTTAGAATGTGTTTAAATACTTCAAGAAACCATGTTTCAAGATCAAGTGTTGATGCCTTCAAGTCTGTCCAAAAAAACAAGTTGATAGTGCAAATTCATTAAAGCTCGACAGCTGCATCTATCGAGTTTAAGAAAGCTGTTCAAGCCCCGTGTGCTCGACACCTGCTTGACAGCTTCTCGACACCTCCTATCTGTCGAGGTTTAAGAATTTCAAAATTCTGATATGATTTTCTTGGGATCCGTGAATATGTCTTTGGGCTTTCTTTTCTCCTAACCCTAGACATATAAAATGATTGTTTTAAGGGCCGTCAAACAATTCACAAGTTGCACAAGTATTGAGCAAACTCTGTTCAAGCAAATTATGACCGGAGATGAAGTTCTTACCCTAGTTCATCTCTTTCTCTTGAAGAAATTGTTGCGTATGTGCACCGTAGGGTTTTGTGACCAAGCATCTTCTTGATTTTCATCGTGTGGATGAATTGAAGAACTTTGCAACCAACAACCTTCTTAGTTGGTGATTGAAGTCGCGTACTGGGATCCGCGCAATTGGTTAGTCACGTACTTGGGAGTCGTGCATCAGAAAGGGGAATTGTCACTACAGAACAAGTCCAATTGGGTATTGGGGTAAAGGTTCAACTGTAGGTTGGTAAGGTACTTAGGATTCCTTTACTTGTAACCGCTTGTTGTGATAATAGTAGAATTTCGGGAGTGGTGACCTGAAAATCACCCGGTGGGGTTTTTGCCATTAGGTTTTCCCCATTCGTAAACAAATCAACGTGTTATTTATTTTCCGTTGCATAATTAATTTATTGGTGATTTGTTTGTGCTACCACGCATTTGCATGATAAACTGATTAATTAATAACTTGGCTAATTAATTAATTAATTTCTATCACAAGGGGTCGTTCAGTTTGTGGCCTATCATCCCTAAACTCATTTCCGCTATATCGATCCCTAAAAAACCCCAAACCCATTTCTCTCTGTACTCCGATTACCAACGTGAAATCTGAACATGTCTTCTTCAAGTTATTACTCAAGTTCCAATCACCATTCATGCTCTGCTGACAGTTGCCGGCTACGGACTACTTTGACCTTGAACAATTTTGGGAGAAGGTTTTATGGGTGCAGCTACTATGATGTGGTGAGTAATAGTTGGTTTTCATTTTTTTTTTTTTTCTGGTTTTGTTGGCTTTATGAATAACCCTAATTTGATTTTGTTTGTAGGATAATGAACCTACTTGTAAATACTTTAGGTGATTAGATGGCAAAACATGTAAGCGTGGATCTGAAGTTGCACCCATTGTCCTTGCAAGATTCAGTATGTACAAGAATCAAGCAAAAGTTGCAGAGGAAAAGAAAAAGGAGGCTATTGATAGGGAAACAGCAGCTATTGAGAGGGAAAACAAAGCCAAGCGAAGGGAAGAAAAAGCTAGGATGAGAGAGAGGATAGCTAAAGAGAAGTTACAGAAGTACAAATTTGCACTTGTTGTGTCATGGGGGTTTTTTGCTATTTTTTATGTGTTTTCTAGTAGGATGGGAGAATTTAGAACCAAGCCATTATGTCTGCCTTCAAGGCAAGTTGTTGTAGTTATTATATAATTTTGGGTACTACCACTAACAAGTGTATTCCATGTATTTGGCACCATGTAATGTTGTTGTTTATTTGAATAGAGTATGCAATTTGTTCTTTATGTGATGTATTCTTCTTTGTTTATGTAATGTTACCTTGTTTATGTAATGCTACCTTGTTTATGTAATATGTTTTTTATATAATGTGATCTTGTAATTTGAATAGAGCATGCTACATTGTTTATGTAATGTGTAATGTTACCTTGTAATGTGTTCTTTATGTAATGTGTTTTTATAATTTGAATAGGGTATGCAATCTGTTCTTCTTTATAAAGATTGTGTATATTGTACATCAATTGGGTAGGCAAGGACATGCACCCCACAAGATTCTGTTTACATCAATTGAAGAAGCATAAAGAGGTATGTTTTAAAGTAAGGCCATTCCATACTATATATTAATAAGCATTGTTCAAAACAAGTGGACTCTACCTAACATTAATGGCTAAACACTGCCAAATTTCATCTACATAATAGGTGGTTCTGTCCCCACTAAGACTAACAAAATATGCTTTACAGTATAAAGTTCTGCACAATAACAAAAAAACAAAAAAGTGGTGACATGCCACTATCAGACAAGCACAATAACAAAAAAAGTACAGTAAAGTTTCTGCTTCCACATTCTCCAATCTTCATTTCCCAAAGACCTTGCCCTTGTCCTTGCCTTTGCCCCTGCCTGTGGAGAACATTGCACCAAATGTCTCAGCTCTTAATCCACCTCCTCTCCCATATGAGAACAAATGACTGCTCCCAACTACCCTTGGTGGTACCAACCCCCTTCGAGGCTGCAAAATACATAAAAACTCCATATCAAGATCTGATCCAGTGTTTTATGTAAGTATAAAGGGTGGTGTTTGTGTTTATGTATATATATACCTAAGATAGAGGTTTTCTTGTATCTCATGTTTCCTTAGGAGTATGAGAGGGCTGGCTGCATGAGAACCATTGAGCTATAGGTGCTTTACTTGGTGGTTGTCTGCTTAAAGCTGAAGTAGATGTTTCAGTTGGCTGCCAATGTGGCTGGTTGACTGGTCGACTTGCTTGATAGGTGTTTGGTTTTCTTGTTGAATGATTAGCTACCCCACTTGTTGGTTGACTGGTTGTCTGCTTGGCCTTATTGTTTACTGGTCCAGGTGGGTGCCTTGCTTGCTGGTTGGTTGCCTTGTTTGCAGATCTAGGTGGCTACCTTACTTGAATGGTTGTTGCCTAGTTGGCCTTCTTGTTTACTAATCTTGTTGACTGCCTTACTTGCTCATTGGTTGCTTGGTTAGCTGCCTAGGTGGTTGGCTGCCTTGCAAACCTTATTGGTGGCTGGCTAGCTGGCTGGTTGGTTGTCTGACTGGCTGGCTGGTTGGCTAGCTGGCTGGCTACTTGCCTGCCTGCTTGCCTGGTTGGCTACCTGGTTGGCAAACCAGGGTGGCTGCCTTGCAAACCTCCTTGGTGATTGCCTAGCTGGCTGGTTGGCTAGCTAGCTGGCTGGCTGACTGCTTGTTCCTTGTCCCTTTTGTCCCCACAAACAGAATTGTCTTGCATCAAAAATAGATTTGTAATATAATTGTCATAGTGAACACATTCTTGCTTTACTTACAAATTTTTTTTGCCTCTCAAGTCTCTGCCTCCTTTGCCATGGTGTCTCACCAATTATTCCAGTCTTACACCTCCTGAATTATGCCCTTCCTGATGGAAAAACACACATTTTATAGGTCTATATGACCTAGAAACTTTGTATGGGTTATTTGGCTCATCTGCATCTTTCTTCATTTTCATTGGTGGCCTGCCTAGAGGCTTGTACACAATTGGAGCAACAGGGGAACAAAGGTTGGTTTCAACCCATTCATCTTGGCCAGACAGTGGAGTAATCATCTCCTTATATGCAGCCACATAGGCATCCTTTCTAAAGCATGCATGAACATAATCCTCAGGCCTCTTCAAGTTCTTATAGATTGCTGCAACACCATGTTTACATGGGATTCCTGTTAAATCCCAAACTCTACAAGTACAACACTTTCTTGTAAGGTTAACCACATGCCTCTCATACTCATTATCAACCTCATATATATAGCAACCTGATGGAATAGCAGAAAATGACTTAGAATCAACTTTCAACTGCTTAAGCTTCTGCACTATGTTTGGACATATGTCACTAGTGAATTTTTCAATCCCAGACCTCTTGCTGTACATTCTAGTCATCAACCTAACCCTAATCCACTCTAGCATGGCAATGATAGGCTTATCCCTAGCTTCTAGTATCATAGAATTAAATGACTCACTAAGATTGTTCACATAACAATCAAAGATAGCCCTTGGAGTGAAATGTGACTTGGTCCATTGGGTTGGTTGGATGTCTGCTAGATACTCGCATGCTTCTTTGTCCAATTCCTTCATATCTTGCATTCTCTTCTCAAACTCCTTAACTGTTGTTGTTGTAGCACACCTCCATAATGCAGTCTTCAATTCTAAACCCTTAAAGTTGTTGTAAATATACTTCACACAAAATCTATGTTCAACTGTTGGAAACAACATCTCCATGGCAGGTATCAATCCCTGGTTATCATAAATACAATCAAAAAACATCTAAAGAACAAAGATGAACACTATCTGCCTAAGAATAAAAACAAAACTTTCAAAAAACAGAAATGTAATGACAATCTCAAAAGGCAAGAATCCAAGAAAAAAAAAACAGAAATGTATTACCTTATGCCTATCTGAAATTAACACCAGATTCATCTCATCTGGCCTCCCAATATCATCTGCAAATGTTTGTAAAACCACACCCAAGAATCCTTGTTTTCTTGCTCAACTACACCTAATGCAACAGGGAAAATATTGTCATTCCCATCCCTTGTAGTTGCTGATAATATATGTCCACCAAACTTGCCCTTCAGGTGGCAACCATCTAATCCTACAAGTGGCCTGCAACCCCCCCCCCCCAAGAATCCAACTTTCTGTGCATTGAATCTCACATACATCCTCTTGAACTTGGGTTATGTGTTAGGCTCAGTAATCTCAGTTTGTAGAATCACCTTACTCCCCACATCAGTTACTCTTATCATTTCTGCATAGTCCCTTAGCTTCCCATACTGCAACCTCTCATCAACTAGTATGAACTCTCTAGCTTTCCTCTTAGCTCTGTACACTTGATTTATGCTCAAGTCCACAGACACATCCTGCATAACTCGATGCTTCACACCAGAAACTGCCCAATCAGGGTTTTTGTTGAAATCATCCAAGTATTTTCTAGCCACATATGTAGAAGTGGCCTGGCTATGCTTGAATGTCCTCCCACATGTATAAGTTGGAACCATGGTCTTTATCTGGAAGGTTAACTCCCCTGCAATTTGTGATGCATATACCCTCCAACCACATTCATACTTGCAGTGGACAGAAACTTTAGTTTTCTCATTAAGCTTGAACTTAATGTCCACAGGCTTTTTCACTGCATATTCCCTCAAGGCAGCCCTCAACACCTTCCCATTTGGGAACTTCATACCCTTGCATAACTCTGGGTTACTCATGCCAATCTTCTCATTAAACTCTGGACATCTCACCCTTTCATCCTCTGAATTGTTTATGCTCCTAGTGTCATCATCATCAAGAGTTTTTTCAGCCCAATCATTATTATCAGCAGCTTGATCACTGGCAACAGCTTCATCACTGGCAGCAGCTTCTGTTCTCTTCCCATTATCTGTAACTGGCTCTCTCACACCATCTCCCTCATTTACATTTTCAGTATCTCTTTCATGCTCTCTCATATTGGGCACCTCATTGTTCTAAGTACCAAATATGTCATCAAGATAATCTGGCCATTCATACCCTTCCTCTAGCCAATCAAGTTCATCCACATGAACAGCTTGATCACTACCAACAGTTTGTCCATGGGTAGCATGGTCATCCACATGCACAGCTCCACCAACACTGCCATCCCTTAAACCCTCAACAGGTTCTTCACTAACATCATTTTGGTCAACCACAGATGATCTAACAGTATTGGTCACCTCCTCACAATCAGTATCATCATTTTCATCATTCATTTCCCGTGACTGGTCTACTACAACTGGTTGATCTGGTTCAACTATAGGTTCTTCAATAGCAATTGGTTCAACTTCAGGTTCTACATAAAGTGTGATTTCATTTGTTGTCCATTTAGCATGTAGTTCACACATGTAGGTCACATCATCATCTGAAGTAATTAACCTTAACCCTTGCTCTAAGTCACCACCAGGTATTAAATAATAAATCCTACTATTAATGGGTCCCCTAGCCTCAGCACAAATGTCTTGTATCTCAAAATGACTTAGTAGATCTAGATCAGCATTAGCCATTGTAGATACCTCACCACCTACATACTCTAAACCAAGGTTCCACTCAAAATTCCCACTATGGTGAATGGTAAAATCAAAACGAATTTCAGCAGCCATCTACAAGAGTTAAAACACATGCACAAACAACAGTAATTAAATACATAACCAACACATGCATAGAGAGCACCAATGACAAAAGCAAAATAATTTCAATTGCACAACAAACACCAAGTAACGTGGGGTTAGAGACAAGAAACACAACCAACTAAACAATTTGTCTCCATGGGACCACAGACAACCTAAATATTCCTAGGGACCACAGTCATCAATGTCAACTATAAAAGAACAAAACCTAAACAATGGTAAACCACTAATTTTATGACAAAAAAACTTTAATCCAAATCACCTTCATCAATCGTTACACATTGAAAAAGAATAAACACAACAATGGTAAACCCTAGAAACTCATTTCATACCTGATATAGAGGAAAACCCAAGCTTCAGCTTCAGCACACCTCCTCCTTGCTTGCAAGTGTTCGGGAATTAAGTTTTGGCAATCAAAGTAAAGAGAGAAAGGGATTATGGGTTTAGGGATTTTTGGGGGTTCGAAGGTAGAGAGAGGGAAGACAACTCAGTCCTTTTTTAGGGTTCTAATTGCGTTCTAATTTTGGCTTATCTAGTAAATGAGATTTTCTAACGGAAAGGGCAGAGGTGGGTAATGGGGGTCTAATGGAGCCCACCTCAGGTGGGTTAAGTAACAACTTTTAAACCACGAGTGAGCATTGTTAAAACGGGTCAAACTACAGGTGGATAAAGTGCAATTTCCCCTATTTTATATTTTGATATGGACATGAATGCAATGCATGCATAACATGGTCCCTTATGTTGATCCGTGACATGCATGTCCCAAATATAGCAAACCATTTGTATGGCAAAAACAGGAGGTAACTCAAATTAAAGGTGAGGGATTGCAACTTTAAGATTAGTAGTGATTTTCATCGTAAGAAAACAATTAAAGGCTAGCTAGACCACTCTTGTCAAAATGTATAGGGGCGCAAATGAGTTAAGTGGAGTTTAGTGCTAAAAGTTTAGCACTAGCCATTTAATGTTATTTCAGATATGAGACTCGAGTTCTTCACCAAACGATATTACATGTACAAATTTGGTTCATTTATTGTTAAATGAGACTCAAAGTTTATTCACAAGTTAATTAGTTAACTTATTATTTCTCTATATTTACATCACGATTATAATTTTTTAATCTTTCACAAATCTACGCTAATAAATTCATATATATAAAATACTCTATATTATTTAAGTTAATCAAAGAGAAAATTTTCCATTTAGGAACTTATAAAAATTATACTCATTAACCTTATATTATAAGAAATTATATATAATTTTAATTACGAAATAATCAATAAATTTTAAACAATAATTTAATATCTTGCGAACTTTTTTACAAACTTACGCAATTCAATTTCAAACCTATATAAGTATATTTTTTTATACATGTTTAAATATAAACATGAGATAATGTATCAAGATATACTTGATATAATCCCTGGTTAGTGTTACATCACTTAGTAACTCTATATTATATTGGATTAACATTTTCAAATATCATGATCATTGGATTACACATTCGCTTTGTTATGTGTATGTCAAATTTCATGTCAATTGTACAGTATTTATTATCTAATCTATAAATTCATGTTTTGTGTAGAATTTAAAATACACAAAACTTAAAATTTAAACACTTTATAGATAAAAAATGATCCTTATTTTATGACCTTCTTACTATTTTGCAAGCAGTGATAGTATAGAAAGACAACATAATCTAACAGTGGGTTATTAAAAAAAAAAAAAAAAATCCTATAGAAAGTGATTAAATGGTGTAATACTAGTAAAATGTATGCTAGGTGTAAAGTAAACCCAATTTATAAACATATAGCGAGTGTTTGGATAAGAATTATTATTGCGTCTGGCGTTTGCGTTTTGCTTCTTTTTTCTTTTCTTTTTTCACACTTTTCAGCTTTTAGAGACAAGTTTTAGTATTCATCACTATTCACACATTGTTCACGCACTGTTCATAAGACCCACAACTACTTTATTCAGAAAAAAAATATATTAAAAATGGGACCCACGGCACTATTCACACATTTAAAAATTATTTTGCTACAATGTTTTCAGTTTCAACAAAAATAAGTTGTATCCAAATGGACCCATAATATTATATATACTTAAATCAAATCACACGTTCTCGAGTTTGTTTATCATATAAAATAAGTTTAAGCTTAACTAAACATTAACGCATTATCATATAAAAATAATGTTCATGAGTTTCGAACATATATACCTTCACTGGGGACGTTCACTAGCAAAGATGTTAATTTTTTTTCTTTTTCTTTTTTAATGGTGACTCCGGGTTTCAGAGTACTTTCCATTTATGAAGGGAGAACTTTCATGCTTGTAAGTGAGATCAGCAAATTTAGTAGAGAACTTTCCACTTGTATTTGGCACCCAAATCAATTTGTAATATTGTATTGAATGTGGTGGGTGAATGCATTGAATCTAATTAGCTATCATGGAGCCGAAGAGCTCTTTGTTGATGAATACTCTCCATATTATGTTCCTTGCCAATATAAACAATTAGGGCTCTATGAAACCTCCTCTCAATAATGAGTTCCTACCTCATAAGGATGGGCCAAATTTAATTTTGACGTTAACAATTCGTCTCATTGATGTTTTCTTAGCATTTGTATGCACGGACTCCAATGGTCAGATACTTTGTACCAAAACAGCATTTGAAACACAAGGCAACAACTAACATCACTTGGGCTGAATCTAAAGCTGCCTCTTCTTGCAGTTCAAGCAGCCTTGAATTACATCTTCTTTTTTTTAGGGTGGTTCCCTTAATGTTATAGAACCATTTATCATGACCCTTCATCAACTTCATGGGAGATACTTAATATTGTGTAATCTTTTTTAGATACAACTTAATATATATATATATATATATATATATATAAATGAAACACGCATTTTGCTTTTGTTTCTTGGGAATTTTGCACCCCCCACTACCCCCCCCCCCCCCCCCCCCCTCACACACCCTCGCAGCTAATGGAATTTCTTGTAATTCTTGGGACTGACTCCCATTGAATCTATAGTTAGTTAGGGTTGTAAACAAGCTAACTCTAGCCAAGTTTTAAAAATTCAAGTTTATTAATTTTAGTTTTATTTTGAACTTGAGCCAAGCTCGAACTCATTATCAAACACGATAACAAGTTCAAGCTTGGTTTATTTTCTTGTCAAACAAACTCAAGCTTGTTCATAAGCTACTTGATTAAAATTTTTTCCTCCACATATAGTAAAATCATGACTGATAGTTTTACCTCCTCTCAAATCTATGATTTTTTTTTTACTAAGAATTCAACATTTATATTATCAATAAATTACAAATAGAAATATGATATCATATGGACCTATTTACAATTACATAATCCAATCTCAAATCTATATAAGTATATTTTTAAACAAGCATATATAGGATATAATATTATATATGGTTAAATCGAGCCTAATATAATAGTCGAACCTAAAATTGGGCTTAAGCTATTTATAAATAGTTTGGTTCATTTTCAACTTGTCTATATTCTCTTGGGTTCTTGGTGCCAGATGAGATTTATGGGTTGGTCCGATGAACTATTTTCTCCTTTCTTTGTTCTAATTTTATCTACTAAAAAAATGTTTTTTTCATGTACAAGTAAGAGAAGTTTTGGCCTTCGTCTCCCTTAGTAATGCAACTCTCACAAGAAAGATTTTTATAACAATAGTGCCAGGTTGAAAATTATGACTCTTAATACTAAATGTATGGTGGTGTATTTTGCTTTCTCAATTGGCCAAATAGTGATGATCATATTCCATAATCAGCGAATCACCAATTTAGGGATGACAATGGAATGGGGCAAAATCAAATCAAGGTGTCTTGCCCCCACTTATGTTACCTAATGGAGCAGGGAAAATCCATACAAGGTGGTAGTGGGACAAGTCATGTTTGGAGCTGGTTCGAGATGTTTTGCTTAATCCTAATGAGATTGCTCCGATATTAATGAAATAAAGATGAAATATAAAGGGAAAGAGCAATCATAAGAGTACTAAGAGAGAAACAAACACAAGTGTTTTGAAGATTGTGGTGGGCCTTTTGTGATTTTGGGCTAGACTACCTCCTGCTATACTAGGGCCCAAGTGTTCTAAATAAGAGAGTTGGAACCGATCCAATTGCAACTCACCTTGGTCCGGATTGTGCACAAACTATGCCCTGTTTGCCGAAACTTTGGTCACATGCCCATGGCAGGCAAAGCTGTTACAGAAGAGTTATAGTAGACACATGCAGAATGACAATAAAGGCAATACGCTTCCCGTTAGACAAAATAAATAAGGAATCCTTAAGTAAAGTAGGAAAAGAATGATATAAGAAACATGTTATAAGTGAAATTGCAAAGGCAAGAAAGGAAATAATTTCGATAAATAGTGAAATCAAAAGGAAAAAGTTAGTCTGCCGTATTCAATTGTGCTACAAGACTAATACCAAGGAGGGAACCACTTCCTCAATGTGGATAACCTCGTAGGAGAATCCTGCTGTAGAAATTACCCACTTTAAGGGAACGGACCTGAATAGCTTATGCCCAAGCAAATTCTTTACTCTCAACAGAGGGTAGGCTTTTAGAAGGAGAGAAGGGATTAGCTACTAGTGCATGCCTGCCATTCTACACTCTCTATTTCTCTTCTTTCTCTTTTCTCTCCTTTTTGTTATTTTGATTCTTTCCCCACTCCTATTCTTTCTTTCTTAGCGCTTACTCGTGTAGTGTTATAGTGAAGGTGGTGCTGTGATTCTCTCCTAGTGATTGCGACTGTTGCGATGATGATACCATGCACGGCGAAGGCCCTTTATATACTGCCTACCATGATTGGTTGTTACCATTTTAGCCCCTAACTACTTTTTTCTGGATTCGGGTGTCCTTCCCGATCACCCACTAGTTTGTCAGCTGCCCAGCCATCACCACTAACCTATGCTGGCTATGCCACTCCCCATTACCAGATAAAGAACACTGTTTTGTTTGCTTATTCACCGTGGCATTCTTATCCACCATAGTGTGGGTATTCTCTCTTGCTATCCATCATGGCATGCACCTAGTGATTCCAACTCATCCTTCCTTCTTTTAGGTGGTATGTCATCCCAGCAGGACATCTCCCCAAAAGAATATGGGTGGGAACCCTAGAATAAGCTTTCCCTTCTCCCCATCGCCAGACCATACCCTCTCTTACCTCTAACCCATGACTCACAACTCTTGTATTGGCTGGGTACAGGTTGGTGGTGTCTAGGTCTTACGCGTGCTCCACTTCCTTGAACGTCCAAAGCTTGTTCGCTGCTCATACGTTTGCCATGGCCTGAAGGTTCATCTGTGCATTCTGCCACTCATCCTTAACCTCTTATGGCGTGAACTGTTTTCTGATTTTTCATTCTTTATTGGATTTCTCCTTTCAAGGGTTGGGCCTTGCTTGATTGTGGGTTTTCCTTCTCTTTAGTCCACTTTTTGCTCCTTTCGTAATCTTGCTACCATTCCAGCCATGCCATTCTGTTATTTCTGCTGTGATGTTATTTGACTCGTGCTTGCTAGGCCTCTTTTAAGCTTGGTGCATGTTCTTCTTTCAATATGTTATAATGACCCAGTTTGGTCATTGGATTTATACTCATGCTACTTTGGGCTTTCTTGACCCATTACATTGCTTGTGGGCTCCTTTGGCCCATTTCTTTCTCCTTGGGCATCCTCGACCCATTTTCTAATTTTGCTTTCCCATGGGCTTTTACTAACTCTTTTGGACTTCCCTGGTCCAAATACCGTATCCTTCATCCTTGAGGCTCATGGGTTTTCCATCAACCCCTTACTTTCTTACTTTATTACTTCGAGTCTGCTGTGACCCATTCTTACTTTTCTACATCACATAATGCCCATGGGTTTACTACTTCTTTCTCTAGGCTCCTTTAGACCCATTTGCTTTCCTCAAGGCCCATTTACTTTATGGGCCTATGATCCATTTTCCTGCCATTCGGGTTTAATGGTTTTTTTTCTCAATCCACTAACTCTTTTCTGCCCCTATTGTTGGGCTTCTCTATGCTATTGGGCTTCTCCAAAATGAGCTTCAACAAAGATAGTAGTAAAATATGTGATGAAGAATGAAATCAGTTGGTTGTAAGCTCCAAGTTTCAACGGCGAATTAATGACCTGAAAAAGAAAGAAAAAGACCATTGAAAGTGATTGGAGTGAACTGGCCAAATATTCTCTGACGGTTAAGTCAGATTTCTCTCAAGGACTCAAGTATAGTGAGTAAATGAATAGTAGTATGTACCTTAGTTTGGCAAGGTTAGGTCCTTTTTATAGAGAGTTTGGAGTGGGTCTACTTTTTAGGAGCCACTAACATCTTAGGAGATGTGTGGGCTTAGTGGGGAGAGTGGAATGAATTTTTGGGATTCACAACACCTCTCGATATGGTGGATCATGGTGTAGTTATTTTTGCTTTGCAGAAAACACTTCAAAATTTACTAAGTGTTTGTTGGTCATCTACACCTTCTTGTGGTGTAGACGACTAATTTCCATTTGGACGACCTCCTTTCATGTTTGTGGTACGCCGTTTTCCTTTCTCTCTTTTGAAGTCTGTCCTAGACGTTATTAGGTTTGGACAACCCTTATGGACGAATAATGCTTTTATGAATCACCATCAATATGTATTAAATATATATATATATATATATATATAATTATAAATAGGATATGCAAAGAAAATATTACATTAGATGCATAAATAAGTTAAATATATTTTAAATAATATATATTTGGGGCAGGGTAAGACGAGACCGTCCCCACCCTATCATCTCTTTAGAACAAGAAAAATCCACGTTGGGGCCAAGCAAGATAGGTGGGTCAAGCGGGAAGGGTTGTTTTTGCCATTCATAACCAGTCTTGATGTCTAGTATCGGGGAGCAACCATGAATCTCTCTCTCTCTCTCAACAATGTATTTTTTATAATAATAAAATATTTATAATTTTTTTTTAGAAGGCCAACAAAGAGCCAAGTCAAAGAAGCAAGCAACAAGTATGGAGTTATTCTAAGACCACACTAATTTTCACAATTATCCTATGCGACAAACTATAATTAATTGTCTATCACTTTCACATGAACACGTTACTTTTTCTCCACTACTCACAATTTGTAATATTACAGTTATAACAAAGTTTGGTTTAAGAGGATGTGGTCTTAGATTTTTTTTTTTTTTTTTTTCCTTCTAAATACAGCACCAACCTTCCGTTTATTGCTCTCGCTACAAGGATTGACCTTTACTACATATATGATATATTGTTTTCTTGTGGCTAAGTGAAAAAAGAAGATGAGAGTATATATCTAACTTTGAATTTTTATAAGTTAAATGACTTTTTTTCAAATTTTTGTGTGTTTGTTTTTTTTCTTTTAATGCGTTGAACTTTTTAAATATATTTCCATCCGACGTACCTAGTAATTACCACCAAAAAAAAAAAAATCCTTTACGTATGGCCCTAAAGAGAGGAAAAAAGTTACAATTTTTGTTTACCATCAAGTAGTGCAGTAATCATGATTTTTTTTTTTTTTCCTTCAGTCAAACAAGAGTAGGCAAATGGGGCTTTTTGAATAATTGTCCGTACATGTGAAATGCACGTTGAGGTATAATTTGTTTGATCCTATTGTTTTTGGCCCCTCGCAACCTACAAAAATCATTGAGGTCTAAAAGAAAACATGACCAAGATAAAATAAGAAGGATAGCCTTCCTACACCAACAACTATGACATAATGACACTATACCCGAGCCTTTGTGAAGGCATTTTCTGGTTCAAAACTTCACAACGTGGACCCAATATGGTCAATTATTTATAATCCGCACTAACATCTAGTGAGCTTTTGGATATCACATTGAATGGATGTCTGGGTTTTGAACTTTCTATAAGTTTCAACGATGGAAAATAATTGACTGGGGGCCTAGGATTTGATTTCAAATTAACCATTGAAAGTGAGGGTTTGTACTAGTGGGGACACTGAGAGTTGATGCTAACCAGGGTTACACGTGATGATCAACAGTGCTACATATGACCCACATGCCAGAATTGCAGGCTCTCTCTCAAACTTGCTGTGAAGCAGAACCATTTCAAGCAAAATTTGCAGTAATTTTGAACTGTTCCTTGTTGCCTTAAGTAGATAAAGTGGCCTAAAGACCTCTATGAGATGTATCAAATCACTTGTACTACGTTCAGGCAAAAAACAATTCACTTGTACTATGCTTCCCACGGAATCTACCTCCTCAGTCCATTGTTTCTGGCCTTTTGTGCATGTGTCTGTGGGGATGAGGTATTAATGAGCTTAGTAGGACGCAAAGATACAAGTTTACATCCCAATATATATTATGGAGATTTAATACATAAATATAACAACATATTTACATACCTATAAATATATGTTGTGTACACGTATATTTTAGTCCCTTTTTAATCTTTTTTTGCTTAGTATGTTTATTGTTTCTAGTTGGTTTAGCATTCGGCTTTTCAAATTGATTCTATGCATTACCGCTAAGTATATGTGATGAATTTGTCATGGAATATGTCTTGTTTTAAAGCAATTATAAGCATTAATAATCCATATTTCTTAGGACCTAATCAGTATCAGATACACCAATAATAATCCCAGGGTTGGTCTAATAATCCCTCGTGAGATTCATGAAGTCTTAGTTTAAAACTTATGACCAGAGCACTAATAAGGCTGTCGCTGTCAATTGAATTTATGTTTTTATGCCACTTGATTTCAACCATTAAATCTGAATATGCTTAATCAAATCAAATCAAATCATTTGAGAATATATGGTTTAAGAAAAGAGAATGAAATTATTTCTCAAAAAAAAAAAACTTCTTAGCATTAGTTATATATAATACTTGGACACTTCAGAAACAAGCTGAACCTGCATTAAGCCTCCAAAACTAGATGGCTGGCGTTATAATTGCATCAATACAGGAGATTCTCAAAACAAATCTCTCTTGATTTTACCTAAACTCTTTAAGATAAGTGATACAGTTGCTAAGAAATGTCCCAACCGACATATATATTAAACATCTTCTATACTAGAATGCCATACTAAGCAAGCTCTTGATTCTTCTCCACAATCCTCACTCCATTTGCAGATCGAAGCTCATTGGCCTGTTTCAAAATATTAACGAAATAAATAAAATAAACCCATCAAAAAGCTAGAGATAAGCTTGACTTGGTTGACTTTATTTTTACCTAAAACTGAAAAATCATGCATTTTGAAATAAACTATGTCTATAATAGAAATACCTGATCCTCAGTAATTTCTACAGAAAAACCATCAACAATGACCAAAGATAATGTCTTCTTGTAGCTGCCTGGCTCAAGGGTGCTTGCTAGAAGCTCATCATGCTTCTTACTTAGATACAAATCAAGCTCATATGCCCCTTTCTTTGTTCTTTTGTATAATAAAAAAAGGCCATAAAAGAAAGAAACAAAGTGAAGTGAGACAATGACATTAAAAGATTCATTAAGAAAAACAACATGTAACAAAATTTATCCCAAAAAATAATGAAAGAATATATAATGTAATGCAAGTACATGACTGACCGATCAGCTCGTAGGCGCTCATATTCCGGATCGTAGTTCATGAAAACAAAATAAGACTCATTTTTGGTACTTTCCATTGCCATTTTTCCTCTCTTCTTTCTCTTCTAGTTTGGTTTTTGAATCATATGCAGTGGCTTTCAGGGCATATGTGTACCCTATTTATACATGAACAGCTAGCACCTAGCAGTATGACTTTCTTCTCCTTAATTACTTGTCCCAAAAAAAAAAAAAGTCTAGCAGCATGACTATTAAACAGTGAACAGTGGCCCACATCTCTAATTTGAAAGCAAAAGAACATTGCAAGAAACTATAGGGTATAATAAATAGCGACTCAAGTACTCTATGGAGTCTGTTTTATAATTTTGACCGCTATAAGTGTTCTTTATTTCTTAATTTACTAAAACTTTGAGTTGAATAATGGATTTGGAAAAAAAAAAAAAAATCAAACTCTTAAATTATTGAAAAACCGCCCCTACGTGTGCTTTAAGGAAACAATTTCTTTTCTAATGAACCTTGGTTTAAAACCGTCCCTTTTTTTTTTCTTTTTTCGGTGCTAATTGGAAGCACCATAGTTCATAGTTGGAGAATCTCACCTAGGATTTGCAGCATTATCATAAAAAAATGAAACGCACACGCTTGTGATAAAAATTAAAGTCAACACTTAACTATAGGGAGAAATAATGTGTCTCGGGTGCAGAAATTAGGTGTTGATTATACATACGGAAATAAGAGCACACTTACACAATAAATATTGTTTAGTCAATTTAATCTTTGCCTATTCAATCCATTAAGCAACTTCAAGACAGACTTTAGTAAGTCAGATATGAAAATCATAACTGAATATAGTAATATCGAGTGGTCACCTCAATCCACTACATATGGGTAAGTTTTATCTACATAAGATTCAAACTTCAAAATCAA
Organism: Quercus robur; assembly: GCF_932294415.1. Taxonomy (NCBI): domain Eukaryota; kingdom Viridiplantae; phylum Streptophyta; class Magnoliopsida; order Fagales; family Fagaceae; genus Quercus; species Quercus robur. The sequence continues at coordinate 31,433,447 of NC_065535.1, read as the reverse complement.
TGTTACTTTTGACATATTTAGACTCAAATGGGTGGTCTTAGTAATTGGATACAAAAATAAATAAATAAGTAGAAACAAAGTTCGGCCAATAACCTTTAGGTCAAATAGCATTGTTCTATATTTCTAATAGATAATAGGGATTTAAATCTTACTCCACATAAATTATATAAAAATAAAAAATAAAATAAAGTTCCAATAAAAGTAATCGATGGATCATGTTCTTTTGCTCACATCTTGAATGAATTCTAAGACATATTCAAGTAAGCTTTGACTGCCAGCCAAATATCTCTCACAATCATCCTATTAGGACGGTTTATGAATCCAATGAACTTGATCTAACCAAATAAGGCATCGTTGTCAAAATTAGGATTGGAATTGCCAAACCTAGCCCATGTAGGTTAGATAACAGGTATAGGCATTTGCATCCCGCTTAGCCTGTTGACCACGTCCCTCAACCTTTGACATACCCCGAAAGCACATATAGGTTAGGTATATCATATATGTGCTGCCCTTTCGTACTTGCTATAGCAATCTCGTTGGATGCAACAAAATTAGCTGCATCCAACAATAATTTTTTTTTTTTTTTTTTTTAATGTAATCAATAACTCAATCATTTCAGTATGCATCAGGTCACTCACTTTGTAACCCAACATACAAGGATCGAGCGACAAGTTAATCATAAACTGATCAACGTGTGAACACTCCTACAAACTATGGGTGATGGAAAATGATGTATGGAAGAAACCCATTATAGTGCAAATGTTATTTTTCAAAAAAAAAAAAAAAATTAAAAAGTATCAATGAGGAAAACACCTCCTAATAATCTATACCCTAACCTAAAATGCAAAGATGAGAAAGATGTCAAAAAGGGGGAAATTCATGGCACCTCCAACATAAGGCCCTTCTGGCTCAAATTTGATTTTTAAGGGTACATATAAAACAAGGAGAGAAATATCAAAAGGGAAGATAATACAAAAACAAAATCATGACACCTCCAATATAAGACCCTCCCTGCTCAATTTTGAATTTTAGGAGTACATACATGGAAAATTGCAATGAGCAAGCGACTTAAATAAGACAGAAATATTTTATACATGATGCAATATGTGCAATATTTTTGCCTAGATAATGTTAAATAGCATGAAAGAAAATTCATGAGGAAGTAGGAGTACTCACACCCCATTTAGCAAAATTTCTTCAAATTTGGAAGAAAAAACCAACTTTTTTATCTTTTGCTTATCACTTTTCCAATAAACCCTATATTAAACTCTTCATTTCTTATACATCCTATTGAAAACTTGGCTAAACTACACCTTCACACCCTTAACTATCACCCTAATTATACTTTACCCCCTGAGTTATAATTAATTTTGTTCCAATGTCCTCCTACCATTTGGTGTTAAGTTTAACAGAATTAATTGAGCAGACATACTAATTTACCCCTCTCCAAAACAAAGGGTTGAGGGGTAAATTAATCTTTCAATGAGCAAAACAAATGGCGAGTTAAATGTAACGTACTTTTAAATATTAGGGGGTTGGTCGTGATTTTTTATATAGTTCATGGAGTTAATGTAATTGGGGTGATAGTTTAAGATAGAAAATTTTAATTTGACTTAAAATTTTCTAATTTTTTTTCTTCACATTCCTCCTAATTTATCATCCTAGTGCATCTTGTCACCCTATCTTGTGCCATGAGAGAGAGAGAGAGAGAGAGAGAGAGAGAGAGACATGAGAGAGAGAGAGAGAGAGAGAGAAATTTGTTGGTAAATTCACACGAATAAAGAGAGAGAAATATGTAATGAAAATAACTCTCAAAATTTTGAGAAGTGGTGTAGAGCTGGGTGTGCAATGTTTTTCTTTATGATTTATTAGCTAATTAAAAAGACCCTATACATAGCCGAATGTTAGGTTCTAAGATTTTAGGAACTAAATGTATTAGAACTTCAATTTGTAATATGTTGGCAAACCGTGGTCAAAACTTAGAGTCTAGATTTAGGCTGATCAAAGTGTGATTATTTGTAAAGTTGAAATCGAGTGACTATAGGATTTATTTGCCTAAATCTGCAAGGCTTGATCTATCGAAAATTAGACTCGATCTATCGAACCTCGTGTAGATTATTTTTTCTGCAAAATTTCCAACTCAACCCAAGCCCGGTTTGACGTGTAGGATTTTATATTTTACTTCAAGTATAAAAGGAAAAACCCTAGCTACGTTTTAGAAGTCTTTGATGTGCTATGTGTTGAATCTCTTGTGAGATCTAGAGGTGTTTACCTTCGCTTCAATTGCTGGATAAAGAATTTAAAGAAGATTTAAAACCTTAAAGTGGAGTCTCAAAGTCACAAGTGGGAATACTTGTGGTTGCAGTGGATCAAGGAAAGAAGTAGTCCGTTGACTTGGAACTGTCACGTGGTTGTGGTAGTAAGTTTTTTACACGATGTAATAATAGGATGTTAGTGGTCTAAGTTCTATTATAAAAACTTCAATTCTTTCATAGTGGATCTGTTTTACCTTAAGAATAATTAGGTTAAATCCTCCCCAAGTATTTTATCGGTTTGGTTTTTCTGAGTTATCATATCGTGTGTTCTTTATATTTCTGCATTACTTACATGATATGATTTGATTGTGTTAACCTAGATCTAAATAATTTATCTAAGTAATCACTTGGCTAAATAATTAGGTTAAACAACTTGTGTTTTAAGGGGTCTAAAAGCATACACCAAACATACTGCTCTAAAAAACTATGTTGATTGTCTATTTGAAATTTTGTGGGAAAGAGATCGATGGTATTTGTTCCACTAAAAGATATTGAGGTCTTCATATTGTTCCTCATTTCTTTTGTACAAATTAAATGATATTTGTTTAGGAAGTGGAAGAGAAAAAGTATCCCTAACATTTAAATCCAAAAAATTTAAAAAATAAATAAATAAAAATAAAAATAAAAGAAAAGAAAGGTGAAAAAGTTATCTCGGTTTGAACTTTGATATTGAGTAATAATGTTAGAGAGGGTCAAGTGGAGAAAGAGCAGTGTGGACCATATCTTTGTAGTAATTTACAAGATCTCTTACCTGGGATGGATCTACACTAGAGCAGAGGGGGCCATTGCCCCCCCCCCCCTTAAAAAAAAAAACTAGTATAAAAAAATTAAGATTTGCCCTTATGTATATATATTTGTCTCTCCTCCTCTAAAATATTTAGATATTGACTTACAAGAAAATAAATAAATAAATAAAATTCATGCCCCTTTAACTACAAAAACAAAATAAAAAAAAAATAAATATGGACTAAACAAAAATCGCACACAAAATAATAAACACTTATTTTGTATGTTATATTTTGTTGATGTGTTTTATAATATGAAATGTTTAAAAAATACTTATTTTGTATGTAGTATTTTGTTAAATATAAAATAAATATTAGTTTTAATTTTCATAATTTTTTTTTGGTTTTAGGCTTTGGCCCGCAGGTATGAATCTTGTTCCGTTCCTGTCTCTTACTCCATGTACGGATCTCAATGCCTGATTCATTTAGAACTGTTTACTGAAATTTCAGTCTCACAAACTGACACTTCATGATCGTGAAGAAAAAGGTACTTTGGTTCGAAGTTAGCGAGCTTGCCTTAATCATTTTCTCCAAGTACATACCTCATTGGCTAGTGCCTAGTAGAGTGACCCTCCCATTGCCCACGACTTAAACACGAGAGCAGCATTATATGTCGGTTACATTTGCTGCACTAGGAAACAAAAAACATGCCTTCTACTTCTACACCCCACCCCTAAAGTAAAAAAGTTAAACAAAAATGAAAAATCTCATTCTGTCCATTTTGCTAATCCAACAGGCCGAAACCATGGTTTTGTAAAAAATAATTCCTCCTTTCCCCGCTTTGCATGAATTTTGCCCGTCCTACCCCAAGTGTATATATATATATATATATATATATATATATATAATTAGTCTTGGGGTAATTTACCCCATGTGATTTGGCCATGTCACAATTTAGTACACTAAAGTTTTACTTGCTGCATTTCTAACCATAGAGTTTGGACTAAATTGAAGCTGTTAGGGCCCGTTCCACCAAATTTAAGGATTTTCATACATGTGGGATATGTGAGCAGTTTTATGAGACTTACTTTATTAACTAAAATACCCCCCCTCATAAATCAAAAAACATGTCACATCTCTAATTCTTTCTTGAGAAAGAGCGAGAAAACAGCAACAAAATTAAAATATATATTTTTAAAAATGGAAGATGAATTAATTAAGGAGCTCGTCTGTGTTTTTCGAGCTTGATGTGCCGAAGCAGTAGAAGGAGGAGACGAGGTAGTTGAGCACAATGCAAAACTTCAACATTGACATCTTGTACTCCCCATTGGCGCCTGAAGATCTTCTCGACCTCATCCGTGTTATAGTGGTAAGGTCACGACTCCTTTTAGGCTGGCCTTGGGGTTCGATTCCAAGTTAGGGGTTGGGTTTGTTGTCGTTGTTGATAAGGTTTGGGCTTTTTTCTTCTTCTTTTTTCGGGCATAATTTCAAACTTTGTGTGTGAGAGAGAGATTGCTAACTCTCATTCCAAAAGAAATGGGAATGATTGTGTGTATTTGTTTTTGGCTAAGTTTTTTTTATTTATTATTTGTTGTGGTCTGGATTAATTTTGTTTAGAATCGAATGGGCTGAAAACTGGATTAATTCTTACTTTGAATTTGTTATGATTTTTTTCTTTCTATTATACTTTTCGTGCCTAATTCGACACAAAGGCCATTGTCGATGATCATTTCCATTAATTTCACAGCAAAATCATCATGCAAATTCAATGTCATTTGAAAACTCCTCCAATCTTTCCACTCTACTTCAAGAATTTGTTCCTCATTTGTGGATAATCTCGAGTTTTAGTTTCAACCAACCTCTAATATTAGTGATTGATTTTTTATCGATTGAATATCGATTCTCATTTCTTTTAGATTAGGTATTGGAGGAAGAAGGATAGAAGCGAAAAGGAAATTGAGAGGTAAATTTGTTCATAAAATACAAAACGTTGTTAATTTGGACAAGACTCTAAACATTTTATATTTAGTCCAAAAATAAAAATAAAAATGTAGCAATTGAATTTTTGTGGACTCAATTGTGACATGGCCAAACCCTTTTTCATACATAACCTATTCATAATTAAATTTTTCATACCCGTTATATTGTCATCCATGAAATACTCCTCTTTCTCTCTTAATACTTATAGTATCATCATTATTCATCCCTTTACTTTCAATTTCATCTCTCTTTTCTCAATATTGAAGTCACTTCATTTTCTATTTTACACATCCACTTTTACAAATCACCTACATCAATTTATCTATTCTACACATTTATTTATTAAAATATTCATTATTTTACTAATTTTTATTATTCACTCACTCACTACCCCTCTTTCTCACAAACCCATAGCCACCATCACCACCACCCAGCCACCATCACCACCATCATCAGAAACCAAACAAAAATCAAATCAACCCACACATACCGATCAACCCACACGAAAAATCATCAGAAACCAAAGAAAAATCCGATCAACCCACACATACCGATCAACCCACACGAAAAATCATCAAAAACCAAAGAAAAATCATATCAACCCATACATACCGATCAACCCACACGAAAAATCAGATTCAACATCAAATCAACCAACACCGATCAACCCACACAAAGAAAAATCAACGCCGATCAAAACGCCATGCCTCCACGCCTCCACACATACCCAGATCAACCCACAACCCAAATCAACCCAGACCAAGCAAACCCACACAAACCAAGACCAACCCACACCATAAACTCAGATTAAACCACCATCGAGACCTCCCCACATCACCGCCATCGATCATCAACCCAAACCCACACCGCCACCATCGAGACCACGCCACACACCACGCGCCGATCTCGCCACACTGTGACCCACAGCGCCGATCTCGCCACACTGTGAACTCCGATGGCATGCTTTGAACGAGAGAGAGATGTGAGAGAGGGAGAGAGAACTGAGGATGAAAGGATTGGGTGGGTTTTTTGTGAGAGAAAGAGAGAGCGCAGAGAGGGAGGTGAGAGACAGTGGAGAGGAGAGAGAAAAAACTTTAAAAAACTAAATACACGGGCTACAGTGCCTATGTAAATTTACACGGGTACTGTAGCTTGTTGAAAAATTTAGAAGATTTTACACATTTTAAAACGGACTGATGTGGAGTGTTTTTTGGTTCAAAATGTGTAAAAGTAGCCATAATGTGTATTTTACACATTTATACACAATTATCCAAGAGCTGATGTGAATGCTCTAAGCCATTGATGCGGCTGCCTAAGGGTCAAAGTGAAAAAAAAAAAAAAAAAAAAAACCCTAAATTTTAACCAATAGTATTAATTAAGCTGAGATATTAACAAATAAATAAAATAATATTTTTTTATCAAATGAAAAACAAATAAAAAAGAAAAAGAAATGTTATGTCCACAACATTTTTCATAACATTTTTACAAAAAAATCCTATATAGCAAATTGTTAAGGACTATTATTGATAGCAAAAAAATAATTTTAATGGTAGGTTCAAATAGACAATAAGAAGTAACTTAACACCTAAGATTTTTTATGAAAAATATTGTGAATGTAGCACTTCTAAAATAAAAAAGAAAAGAAAGAAAGCAATCCACACAAAAATTTACAACATTTTTCACAATAGTCAAGTTAGGAAACTTTTACTAGTTTTCAACTAGATTCACCACTAACATCATTCTTTTACTCACTACTATTAATCTGCCACATCAACAAATGTAAAAAGTTTTGTCAAATTTTTTTGTGTTTATAAACTCTTCTTTTTTTTTTTTTTAATTTTACGTGGTTCATGTTAATTAATAATAATTTTACATATGAAACAAGATATAATAAATGTAAGGACCGAAACAACAAGAGGGGGGCTCAGCCCGAGGATGAAAAATAAGGGGAAAGGGCTGATCTTATTCAATGGATAAACTAGTCTCCTTTTCTAAGTAGGCCCAAGAAAGGTAATGTTACACAAAAAAAATGGCACTATTCACTCTCTTCTCTTCTTTTCACTCTCTTCTCTTCTTTTTTGGTACTTGTATCTTGATCCCTCTTTTTGTCAACACCCCATTTCCTTATTTATGTCTCCCTTCTTTTTATCTCAACCATCCATCCTTACCTAACTAGCTTCCTCTCCTAGCACTTGTCTTTTTCTATATCTAAAGAAGATGGTAGAAAGAACTTGCTTAACTGTGACTTGCACTGTTCAGGTGACTTCCTCATTAATGCAACTGTTAAAACTGTTGTCCACCATTTAATATAGAGGAAACAGGCTACCTCAAGCTAGGAACTTCCCCTATAGCCACTGATTCTCTTTCTCTCTCTCCAGAACCTCATACCCACTTAGAACCCCTTAGAATACTTTGGTTCATCTCCTTCCTTCCTCGAGCGTCTTTCCTCCTTGGGCCCATGTACTGTGACATCCTCACAGTAATCCTGCAACCCTTCAAATCCCTCTTCAATCTTCGGGCACCCACAATAAATTTTTGCCTTAAGCCTCCAAATGCATCAAACCGCCCTTGGCACTACACACTCTCACAGTGAAAGAAAGAGAGAAAAAGAGAGCTGAAAAACCAGATCAAGCGGCGGCAGAGGGCAAACCAAGTGGCAGCGGCAATAGCAGATTAGGGATAGTCAAGGCCTCAAGCAGCAGCAAATTTTGTGTGTGTGAAGCAGAAACAGCCTTTTTCCTTTGGGTTTGGAGAGTAAAAAAGAATAATGAGCGATTTTGGAGATTAGGCAGCAAAAAATTCTTAGGTTTTACTTTTATCTGACCCTTTTTTTTATTTATGATTTCTCAAATTTTGATTTATGGGCTTTTAATTTCTGAGATTAAGGACTAAAATATTCTTTTGGACTTTTTTTTTTTTCCGAGTTTAAGTTGGGCTTTAAAAAATAAAAGGGTTAGGTTATGAGGTTTATGGTGAGGGAGTGCACATTTGTGTTCCAGGAGGTTTAAAATAAATTTTTTTAATATTTTATTTTTGAGAGAGGGTTAGTTTTAGTATAGACAGAGATTGAACCCTAAATCTCTTATATAATTATCAGAAACTTTACCAGTTGAGCTAACTGGAACCTACAAATTTTTTTTAATATTATATATATGTATATATAAAAAAAAATTTCGGACAAGGGGGTTCATTTGAACCCCCTTACTATAATGTACCGCCGCCCTTGCTCATGCCATACTCCCAAGTTTTTCCAATCTCCCAGTGAAGATAGGACGGAGGCGGAATGTTCATTACCCAAATCGTCCGTCTACTTCATCCCCTAAATAAATAAATAAATAAAAATGGTTTCTTTTACTGGCCAAAAAAAAAACTTATTAGATTTTTATGAGAAATTAATTTGTAATACTTTGTTGTGTCTTTTTTATAAGAAAGAAAAAGTGTGGATGATAATGATACCTGGAAGGCCTCTCTGGTTGGAAGTATTGCAGCTCATCGTTGAGAGTACAACGTTGTGCGGGTCGGCAGCAGTTACGACCTCCACTTGTCAATCAAATAGAGTGTTAGAACGGGGCAACCTCAAAGTTATGAGATTCCCAAGAGAGGGAGAGAAAGAGGCACAGATCCGGGGTCCAATTGAGAGTGCGTGGAATAAAGACTTTAACCGGAAAAGTGGAAATGAAGGGCAGAGAGACAGAAGCGTACCGCTAAGGTACCCACAGCTGTCAGTCACGCGGTGGTCCCCTTTAGGATTTAGGAACTATAAACTCTAAAGTCTAAACTAAACATAAACATGGGAAGACAGACTCACACTGCGAAGATTTGTATATCGTTGAGAAATATACAAATGACACTCTCAACTCAAGTCTTTTAATTTGATGGTTATGTTGACCATAATTAGCTTTTGATACATCAGCTACAATAATTGAGGGGCTGTTTGGTAGTGTATTTTAAACAATATTTTTTAGTGTTTAAATAATATTATACATATTTTCACACACTTTTTTATCTATATGTATTTTTAAAAAATATGAACAACATTACTAGAACAACATTACTGAACAAACCCTAAATTAAAAATATGGTTTTTATGGTACTGTGATGCTGTCATGGTGTTATCTTCACAGGCTATTAAAAAACTGACATCATTTACACGATAGAAGATCTTCCCTTCGCTTATCAAAAAGAGGATCTTCTCTTCTTGCCCCAAAAAAAACAAAAATCTAACCTTGCCGATTATCTCTACATCAAAGGACAATTTATAGCATTTCTGAGTTCTAACAAATACTTCTTTGGAAACAATAATAATTTTAAGAAAGATGTTTAGAGTTTAAAAAATAAATAAATAAATAAATAAATAATATTTCTAAAGGATATTAGATATGATTCACCATGTTCTATGTAGCAACTGCACTCTTAATTAATAATATATTTGGTAGATTGTAATAAACACCGTAATATAATAGTTATTCTTATGTTTTAACTATTTAGTTATTTAGTTATGTTTTTATTACAAGAAATAGTTATTCCTTATGAGTAGTTATTTTTTAAAATGAGGAATAACTATTCCTCTTTAAAATTGATGTAATAATAGGTGTAATAATTTCTAAAATTAATATATTTCTAAATTAAAAAAAAAATCATATGCACATAACAATTATGGAAATAAAAAAATCATCAAAAAAATAAATCGTCTCTTTTAAATTTTTTTAAAAAAATATTATTTTCTTGGAAATATAATTGTTTGAGTAAGATTTTTCCTAAAATAGATCTTAAGTTTTATTTTAATATTATATCTCACAACCAAACTTATGAATATATTTAGTTATTTCATTCCAATTATAATTCCTATTTAGTTTACCAAACATGTCCCTAGTAAAAATATTGTCCTTATATTTACTAGGGTCACGTTTGGTAAACTAAATAGGAATTACAACTATTGAGTCAAGAGGTGGGTGGGAATTTGAGTAAACTCTAAAACTGTTGGAGAATAAAATAAATTGAAAAAAACCTACTGCTCTTAGTTATGCAAGAAAGTTTCTCATACAACGATTACATACATTTTAAGTCTCAAATGTACATCTAAGGTCTGCACACTGTGAAGGATGAGATGTATATAAGTATATAACCACTGCATGATATAGTTTTTTTTTCCTGTTTTATAAGGCATTTTTGGAGGTAGATGGAATGGTGTTATGAAAATTGCAATTAACTTATATATTAGTACTAGATAGGAAAGCCTGAAGGCCTAGTCATCAGCAACTGCATATTTCTCATTAGTAATGTAATGCTAGCTATATTCACAACATTTTATAATAAGTTATAGGTGATAAGTTTCTTTTGAGAGTACTAAGTATTTTAACACACACACACACACACACACACACAAAAGAGAGGGGAAAAGGTTTTAAAGAAACTAACAATAGTGTATATTCAAAAGAACCTAACTTTTGAATACACAGCATAAGTGATAAGTTTCTAATGGTGGAGAAAAAAAAAATGTGTGGTAAACCTAAATTAGAACCAATAATAACTATCTAAAATTTATTGTAAAAATATTGTAAACATACTATTACTCATATAATGCAATATGTTGGCCACAAAATGATGGGTGGAAATAAAGGTAACTTTTGTTTCTTTAATTTTTGCTCTCTCTCTCTCTCTCTCTCAAAATAAAAGTGGATTAAACCAAAGTAAATTTAGAGAGGTCAGAGTAACTTTTGCTTCTTTTTTTAAATAATAATTAAATATTGTTGGGGGCCATTTGTGGAAGCTCAGCAGATAGAAAAGCCCAGTAATGAGGGCCACAAAGAATTGACAAGATAAATAGCAAAAAACCCATTAGGCCCAAGCGGCAGGAATAATGGATCATAGGCCCAACAAATGAATAAATGGGTCTTGAAAAGGCAAGCGGGCTCAAAGAAGCTAGGAAAGAAAGAAGTAGCATCACATGGGCAGAGTATGAGGTAAAAAAGTGAGAAAGGGCCGCCGCAGACCCAAGGCAATTGTAAACTAAGAGAGTAAGGAGTTTATGGCAAACCCATGAACTCCAAAGATAAGGATAAGGTTATTAGGTCAGGAAAGTCCAATGAAGTTAGTAAAAAGCCCATGGGAGTATGGAATTAGCAAACGGGCCGAGGAAGCCCAAGAAAAGCAATCGGACCACGGATGTCCAAAGGAAAAGCCCAAAGGGACATAGGAGCCCATGAGTAAAAGCAAAACAATGCCCACAATAGGCAACTGAGAAAATGGATAAACGGCTGGCCCAAAAAGAGGTCCAGTAGGATTAAGTTATTACGGCAGGAATAACAGTTCAACGTGGCAGGCAGTAAAGAAAATCAAAAGTGGGCCAAGGAAATGTGAAGCCCATTATCATACGAGGCCCAGCTCCTGAATGGAGCGAAAAAACCAAAGGAAAGCCCACATGAAAGGCCAGGAAAACGCAGACGGAGAGTCTCCAGGTCACGGCAGACGCATGAGCAACAGGCAGACTCTTGGACAAATTTGAAAGGGAAGCACGCGCAAGACCCAGGCACCACCAGCCTGTACCCAGCCAATATAAGACATGGTGGGGCCATGGGTCAGAGGTAAGAGGTAAAGGGGGTGTGGTTTGGTGATGGGGAGAGGGGAAAAGATCTATTTACGGCTCCTGCCCAAGCCTCTTTTGGGAGATACGTCCTGCTGGGATGATAGACCACCCAAAAGAGACAAGTTTGAGGGGGAACCGTTGGTGCATGCTCTGAGAGTAGAAAGGGAAAGCATTTATACCGTGGCAGGAAAGAAGTGCTACGGCAGGGGAAGAACTGAAACCTGCCTCTGTCTGGCAAGGGTGAGTGGCACACACCTCTGGTGGTCGGCAAGTACGCCCAGACCAGACAGAGGCGGTTAAGGGGCAAAATGGTAAAACCATGGTCACGGCAGGCACTATAAAAAGGCTCTTGCCGTGCCCTATAAGGGGATCGATCGAAAACAGAGCATATTTTGGATAGTAAAAGGAAAAAACAGAAGAAAAGAAAAAGATAAGAAAGAAAACAGAAAAGAAAAGAAAAGAAAACTAAGAAAAACGAGAGTTGGTTCAATAGGACATGCACCCATAGATCGATTTCTCTCTCTCCCCCTTCAAATCTTACCTTCTTCTAAAACGCAAATAAGGACCCTCTTTCTTTTAGGCAAACAACCATTCAGGTCCGACTCCCTCAAAGCCATTAATCTCCACGGCAGGATCCTTTTCCTGGGGAGGTTATTTGCATTGAAAAGAGGCGTTCTTTCTTCTTTGGCTTTGTTGCGGCAGAATAAGCTTAAAACTTAATTTATTCCCATTTAAATTAGCCAGTATTATTTTCTTCATTCTTCTATGTGATTGATATTGTAGTTGCACGATTTTCCTGGCCCAACTTGTGTTGATTAGGCCCTGGCCCAAAGCGCAACCCACAATAATTATTTGTAGAGGATGGGTCAAAGAACTTGGCCTCAGTGAACTTGTTCGGTCTAATGCATGGACAGTATGGTTTGCAAAAAGAAAATAGAAAACACCAGAATGGATCTTTCTCAAGTCTGATTTTATTTCTTTTTTTTGTTCCTGATACAGTTCTGCCGTCCTCTTCTTTGAGGGACTCCACCACATTATATATTTTTCTTCTTTTCATCTCAGCCTTACACCTGTTAATCATCCAAGCATCCACTTGAGCACCTGTCCCATCAGACGCCCTCATCAGACCCTTTGTGAGTTGCAGAGGCCAAGGCGGTACTGTTCAGGAGTCTTTTCCTCATTAATGCGGCCAAGAGGGTGGTTGGGGCGCAATTAATGTGGTGGTAGCCTTCCGTGAGATATTTTGGATTTAATTCATTTTATATGTTGGGAAGACGAGTTGAAATGGCTGGGGCAAGTTCCCCGTCTGGGCTTCGTGATGTCCGAGGAGGAGTTACTCCTCGGACAGGTTTCCTTGGCGCTATTGGGGTTAAATAGCGCTTCATATGAGGCTTATCTTCGAACAGTACGCTCCTCGGACGGGCCTGAGTTTGGAATAGCCCATCATTTTTGGGTCGGGCCCCACAATAGCCCCTCAAAACTCCGGTTTTTACCTCCCTCCGAGGGGAAAAGCGGGGTTTTGATGTTTGTGAGTGGAGGGAAATAATGAGATCGTGGGGCGCGCGTGCGGACCGTTACTTTTGACGCGCTACAATTTACGAGGCGTGGCCATTAACTTCTGGAGGCGTTATGTTCCCTTCATCCAACGGCTTGGCGTGGATCGAACGGCCATCATTTTTTCCCGTATTTTTAGGCAGGGATGATCTTTTCTCTCTCCTCCCGGCTATATAAGACGTTGTTGAGGTCTAAAAAATCATAGTAAAATAAGCCCAAGAAAGAATAAGCTAAGCCCAAGAAAGAGTGAGTTAAGCCCAGAATAAAGAAAAAAAAAAAGACCAAGTCCAAAGGGATTATACAAAAGGCCCTGAGGATCCCGAAGCCCAGAAAAGGAAAAGCAACCAAAGAAGAAAAAGAAAGAACATCATAGCAAAGTATAGGACGCAAGGATCCTCGGGCACCATCAATGAGCGCGAAGAAAAAAGAAGACCAGGACAGATCAATAGAAAGAAAAACAAGAAAAAACCAAAAGGACGCAAGCGACCCTTCATGGCACAGACAGAAAAAGGCGTCGGGGAACCAAAACAAGGAAAAAGAATGTTAACAAAACGATTTCAAAAGAGCAGAACAGGATTCCGCCCAAATAGGAAAGAAACGGAGAAGTAAAAGACACCAGAAGTGAGGATGCCGAGAAGGGCATACCTCAGCACGTCCCAAAGAGGATGGCCAACCAGAAGCTTTCGAAGGAATCAGAACCAAGAGAAGGAAAGAATGAGAGAAAACGGAAAAGGGGACTTACCGAGATGATGAGGACAGAACATACTCTTTTTGCAAAAGACCCAAACAGGGGAACCAACGGTTCCCCAAGACACCCAGAAAACTCCACTATAAAAGGAGAGGATGGGTTGTGAAGAAAGGCAGCGAGAAAAAGGGAAAAGAAACACAATAGAAAGAAGAGATTCTCTAGAAAATTATCAGAAAGTTTAGGCAGAAAGAAAATATCAGGGGAAAACAAATACTGCTTCCCGATATCCTGTAAAAGCAACTATGGCACATACTCGGATCCAACGAGAATCAAACTTCGCAAGTTTTGAAGGCTGAAATAGCCATTCAAGGCTGCAATTTTTGAGCTTGATTGGACCTTGTATCACGTCCTAGTAAGCTTGTTGTGATCGAATAGATAATGGTTTAATTAAATATTGTTCCCGGGATCCCCACAGTACTTCTCTTTTATTGTCTTGCTAATCCTGCTTTTTCTTTTTTTCTGAGCTTACGTTGTTAATTTCTGGCACTCCTCGATATCCCTGTTTGTCATCTTTTTTGTCAGGAGCATTTCTCTGTATTCACTTGATTCTTAAACAGCCATTTAGCTGCGGTGAGTCAAGGCCCAGTCCACCAAATCCCCTCTTTCTTTTTCATTCAGGCTCGGGATCCTTGGGCCTGAGTATCCCGAAAAAGACACTCTCACATTTTGGCGACTCCGCTGGGGACTGGGCAAAGAAGAAGGAAGAAACAATCCCTTCACAGAGAATGCCTCCAAGACAAAGAAACAGCAAAGGAACCAATGTGCCACCTACGGCCTCTGAGCCTGTAGGAGAAAACGAGGAAGTCTCCAGGCAAGGAGGTGGGATACCCTTGGTGGAACAGGAGGTTGTGTCGGAACAAAGACACGCAAGACAAGAACCAGACCTAATGGCCAGGATGACAGCAATGCTAAAGGATTTGGAGCAAGAAGTTCGTCTTCTCAAAGAAGGCAGGACACAGGAAGTCAGAGACAACATTCCCCCTACTGGCCACCAAGATGGGACCCAGCCAGAAGGAGGGTCAGCAGTAGGAGGAAGAGCCAACCCTCAGTATTTGACACTGGCAGACGTCAATGCCCTCTTGGAGCAAGAAAGGGAAAAACTCTCAGGGATCCCCAAGCAATTCTCTCGGGATCCCCCGTTCCCTCCAGAACTCCTTGGCAAACCATATCCTAAGGGATACGAACCCCCAAAGTTCCATCCTTTCGATGGGAGGAATGGAAGTGCCGTGGAACATGTGAGCAGGTTTGTCCACACTATGGGCCCCTATGCAGGAGACAAAGAATTATGTCTAAGGGAATTTGCCAAATCTTTGGTAGATAGGGCATACACCTGGTACACCACGCTGAGACCCGGGTCCATCAAGACCTGGGATGAGATGATGGAAAAATTCTGCGCCAAATATTACCCTGGTGAAGACAAAATCACTTTCCAGAACCTGCAGATGGTGAGGCAGAGACCTGGAGAAGATCCTGTTCAGTTTATTAAAAGATTTGAAGATGTGTCTCTAGACTGTTATGGAGACCATGAAGAAAAGGAGCTCGTGGAAACCTGTATAGCCAACATGCTTTTTGATTACAGGCTCAACCTTGAAAATTTATGTATCACACAGTTTGCTGACCTGCTACAGAGAACCAGAAGGACAGCGCAAACTATGAGAACAAAAAGGCTGCCCGCATCCCAAGCTATGACAGCATCAACAGGAGAAAAAAGGAAAAGACCAGACGGAAAGGTGTTTGAAGAACCACCAGTGATCCCATGCACAGCTGAGGAGTTAAGCCATGTCCTAGACAAATGGATTGGAGATGGGGTTGTTAGGCCATTCACTGTGTCCAGGCCGCCAACCGAAGAAGAAAGGAAGAATCCTTTATTTTGCAGAATCCATAACTATGTGAAGCACTCCACTAAGGACTGCTGGACCCTTCGCAGATTATTCCACAAAAAGTTGAGAGAAGGAACCCTGGAACTCACCCAGAAGGAACCGGAAGTGCAGAGGAACCCCTTACCTAACCACAAAGGAAAAGGGGTGGTAGCAGTAGTAATACATGGGAACCCAGCAGAGGCAGGAGAATCTGAAGGATCCTTCCACCCGAGTACAGTCAAGACCCTCCAAAAGAATCCTAAGTTCAGGTCACTATTCAATCAATTAGGATTCGGACCAGAAGCAAGAAGAGTGGCCACAGAGTCTCTCATGAGTATAGCAGCAGATTCAGGGATGGAATGTTTTACAGCTGAGTCACATGCTAGTCGAGCTTTCCTGGAGACAACCAATGCAATAACTTTCACTGATGAGGACATGGAGATTGAGCACCCAGACCACCGTAGACCCCTTTATTTAATGGCCACCATAAACGGCGTTCAAGTCAGGAGAGCACTGGTGGATACAGGGGCATCACTCAACCTCATAGCCTTGAGTACCTTGGAAGCTGTTGGCTTAGCTGACAGAAGGATCCTGGGGACCCCCATGGAGATAACAGGATTTGGAGGATCGGTGGAAGCAACAGAAGGATACGTACAGCTAGCCTTAAGGGTAGGGCCAATAGTAGCTTTGACAAGGTTTCATGTGATTAATGCAGAAGTTTCTTATCACGTGCTGCTGGGACGCCCGTGGCTTCACAAACATCGCCTTATTCCATCCACGTTCCATCAATGCATTAAAGGGAGACTGAATGGGAGGCCCATAAGGATCCCTGCCAATCATAATCCTTTCAGCCAGGGAGAAGTAAACTTTGCAGAAACGATGTTTTATGATGAGTTGGAGCCAGATGATGAGAACCCCACCCCAGGGACCCCGGGGGCACCTATCCTAGAAGAAGAAGAAGGAGGAAGGGGCACCCGTGACCTGAGAAACCTTTTAGAAAGAAAAAGACAAAAGAGGGAGCCCAGCTCTTCAGGATCCCGAGAATGTGTGGTGGTGCGGGAACCTGGGGGAAGGCTAATTTATCGTTTGTGAAGGTGCGCGGGACCCGAATGCATTGTGCAGGAAGGTCCCGGACCACCAAGCTGCATGATGGCCCAAGAAGAAATCCCAGAAGAACCAGTTAAGGAGGCCCAGATTCAGCCCGAGGAAGAACTGAAGGAAGTAGACCTGGGAACAGAACCAGGATCCCGGAAACCTGTTTTCATTAGCAGTCAATTGGTGGCTCAAGAAAGAGAACAACTGGTAGCCTTACTTCAAAAATACAGAGATGTGTTTGCATGGACTTATGATGAGATGCCTGGTCTAGACCCGGAGTTAGTGGTCCATTCTCTTAATGTGGAACCAGGGGTGAGGCCAGTAGTCCAACCAGCCAAGGTCTTCCACACTGAGGTAGAAGCTCAAATAGTCCAAGAAGTCAAGAAATTACTAACAGCTTGTTTTATCAAACCCATCCAACACCCAAAATGGCTGTCCAACATTGTACCTGTGAAGAAGAAGAATGGTCAAATCCGCTGCTGTGTAGACTTTCGCAACTTGAACAAGGCATGTCCTAAAGATGAGTTCCCCTTGCCCAATATCGATCTCCTTGTAGATTCAGCTGCAGGAAACTCAATGTTCTCGTTTATGGATGGGTACAGTGGGTACAATCAAATTCGCATGGCAGCCAAAGATGCAGAAAAGACGGCATTCAGAACTCCGATTGGGAACTTTTACTACACTGTAATGCCCTTTGGCCTCAAGAATGCGAGGGCTACGTATCAACGAACCATGACAGCCATTTTCCATGACATGATGCATGAGGAGATGGAGGATTATGTAGATGATATTGTGGTCAAGTCAAAAACCAGAACAGGACATTTCCAAGTACTTGAGCAAGTCTTTGAAAGATGCAGGAAATACAAGTTACGTATGAACCCCATGAAGTGCGCCTTTGGAGTGTCTGCTGGAAAGTTCCTTGGGTTCCTGGTACATCACAAAGGCATAAGCGTGGATCCAGCCAAGGCCACAGCTATTGCCACGATGAGAAGACCAACTACTATTAGAGAACTCAAAAGCTTCCTGGGAAGGGTCTCCTATATCAGGAGGTTTGTGCCTGGTTTAGCCTCAGCTACGGCAGGCTTGTCAAAATTACTGAAAAAGGGAAATGAATTCACCTGGGGAACAGAGCAGCAGGAAGCTTTTCAAAGAATTCAGAGCATTATGAACCATCTGCCCACCCTCCAGGCACCAGTACGTGGGCGACCTCTGTTACTATACTTAGCATCGAACTCTCAGGCAATAGGAGCCTTGCTGGCACAAGAAGATGACCAAGGAAATGAGCAGCCCATATACTATGTAAGCAGAACACTCAAGGATGCCGAAACCAGGTACCCCAGAATAGAGAAAGCCTGCCTAGTAATCGTTTATGCATCCCAAAGATTGAAGAGGTACTTCTCAGCTCACCAAATCCTCTTGGTAACCAAGTCACACCCCATAAAAGCACTACTGCACCAGCCCCTCCTCACGGGAAGGATGGCACAATGGCTAGTATTGCTCTCACAATATGATATAGGCACAAGAACTCCCAAGGCTGTAAAGAGCCAGGCCATAGCAGATTTGCTAGCTCAATTCCCAGGGAAGGAAGAAGGCCTACTGAGCGAAGAAATCCCTGGTGAGGTAGCAGTGATGGAGATCCCAAGAAAGAAATGGACCATGAGGTTCGACGGATCGGCTACAGCAACTTCAAATGGGGTAGGAATTGTGCTAAGCTGTGAAAATGGGGATGTCATGCCCCTGTCTTTTAAGCTTGGTTTCTCGTGTTCTAATAATGCAGCTGAGTATGAGGCATACTTGACTGGGTTGGCTATAGCACTCAGCATAGGAGTAAAACACATGAGAGTGCTGGGGGATTCTAATCTTGTAGTCTCCCAAGTGAAAGGTGACTTTGCATTACGGGAACAAAGCTTAGCAGCCTACAGAACTTGGGCACAAAGACTGGAAATGGAGTTTCAAACCTTCAACATAGAATACACTCAAAGAAGCGAAAACAAGTTCGCAGATGCTCTCGCCACCCTGGGATCCCAAATACCATTTGATGGGAGAGATACACTGATAAAAATAGGAAGGCAGGAACATTCTATTGTGAGGATCCTCTAAGGAATGTACCCAGGGGAATCCAAACACTGGGACTGAAGGGACGAAGTCAAAGAAAGGATGAAAGAAGTAAATCCTAGAGGGAACATCAAAGAGCTAATGGATTACACTCAGATAGAAGGAGAATTGTACAGAAGACTGCCAGGAGGAATACTGTCCAGATGTATCACCGAGAAGGAAGGAAAGTTGAAATTAGAAGAATTACACGCCCAAACATGTGGAGTTGCAGAAAAAATCAGCCTATACAGGAGGATGTAACGCATGGGGTACTACTGGCCAGACATGGACAAGGAAGCAGCAGTCATACAGGGGAAATGTAAAGAATGTCGCTTGGCAATCGATAAAGAAGAAAGCTACGCTGTGTTTGTTATAGAAGATTGGCGGGTTCCTTTCATAGGATACCTAGCTCAGGGTATCCTGCCAACCGACAAGGAGCTGGCCCATAAGCTCAAGAAACTGGCGTGCAGGTATTTCTTGCAGAATGATATTTTGTTCAAAAAAGGATACCACGGGGATCCCCTCAGGTGCCTGGGACCAAAGGAAGCCAGAGAAGTGGTCAGAGAAGTGCACTCTGGAGATTGCGGAAGTCACCCAGGAAAGAGAAGGCTGCACAAGCAGTTACTGTTGTTGGGGTATTACTGGCCAACGATGAAAAGAGACTCTGAGGAGCTGGTCAGAACATGTCATGCTTGCCAAGTCCTAGGAGATGCGATTCACACTCACCCAAATGTCCTACAGGATATGACGACACCATGGCCTTTCCATACTTGGGGGCTCGATCTCATAGGGCCCATAAACCCTCCATCCAATGGTTATATATGGATCCTGGCAGCCACGGAGTACTTTACAAAATGGGTAGAGGCCATCCCTTTGAAAAAAGCTACTGGAGCAACTGTAGCAAATTTCATTTGAGACCACATCATCACAAGGTTCGGGATCCCCAGAAGACTTATCAGCGACAATGGAACCCCATTCATAAACAAAGATGTGAAGGGATTAGCTGAAGCATACCACATCAAGCATAGAAGATCTACCCCATACTACCCACAAGGAAACGGCCAAGCTGAAGCTACTAACAGGGTAATATTAAAAATCCTTAAGAAAATGAAGCATGAGTATGGAGGAAAATGGAGTGACCATCTGGCAGATGTGCTTTGGGCATGTAGGAGTTCTGTAAAGACAGCCACAGGATTTTCCCCATTCTCCCTGGTTTATGGAACAGAAGCCATCAGCCCTGTGGAGTTAATCATTCCTACACCAAGGGTAGTTCTTGAGGAAAATCAGGGAGAAAGTGAAGATGCAAGCAACAAAAAGAGATTAGTAGATCTGGAAGGAGTAGAAGAAGAAAGAGAACTGGCCAAGAAAAGGAGTCAAAGATACCAGCAAAGAATGACCAGAGCATATGCACAAGCAGTACGCCCAAGAGTGTTCACCAAAGGGCAACTAGTGCTAAGGATGGCGGAGCACGTAAGGAGGAACCTGCCAGGACCTTCCAAGTTCACCCCAAAATGGGAAGGACCCTACATCATCAATACAGCTCATGAAAGTGGATATTATTACCTTGCCAAAGAAGATGGGACAGTCCTGACAGAACCCATAAACGGGAAATGGCTGAAGCAATATTATGCATGAGGACAAGGGGATCCCCAGTACCTCGGAGTCCTTTCACCAACTTCACTATCTGCTAAGTTCCTTTTTATTTTGTCTTTTATTTTTCAGCTTTTATCAAGAATTCTGGCCTAAGATAATTTTGTTCAGGAACATGTGATAGATTGACACTTTGTGGTCAATGCTGCACCAAAAGACTTTTTGCTTTGTTCCAAAAAAAAAGATGATTATGTTTTAACGAAATTCCTGTTTCTTCAAAGTTTAAGTTTTTCTTATTGCAAAGACCAAATGTGGAAAAATTTAAGGGAGGATACCTGAGTCAAAAAAAAAAAAAAAAAAAAGGAGAATATGTAATACCCCTTTTACATATGGCCCAGGATCCACCTCACCAATAATTTCAGATATCCCGCAAACAGTTCCAAGTGCATAGGTTTAGGATCACAGAATAAAAAAAAATATATCTAGGATACCTAGCCTAGCACTTGGCAAAAAGGGGAGCCTGTCAAAAGTTCATGAACTGGGACCGTATCTCAAAAAAAAATAATAATAATAATAATAATAAATAATGCATAGAGAAGGATACTAGTGTACCCAGTTCAGTACTTGCACAATAAATCACCAGGTACCTGGACCAGAACTTACAGTGAAGCCTGTGGGAACCATGGTCCAGGACTCAGGAAAGAAAAGAATCACAAGAAAGTAAAGACAATATATATACATCCAAGGAAAAAGGCAGATTCACATACCAAGAAATAAGAAGCAGTTCTGAAGCACAAAAGAGAAAGAGCAGAGCAATGTTTAAAAAAAAAAATTATACAACCCCAAATTGTTCATATGAATAAAAAAAAAAGCTAAGGAATGAGGCCGGCCAGCAGAGAAGCATCTGGAGAAATAGCAGGAACAGCCAAAGAAGAAAGGATCCTCTGCCGCTTGACTTTCAAATCTTGTAGAACTTTATGAGCATGAGCCAAAGCTTCCTCAGCAACAGCTATCTCAGTGTCTATGCTCTTGAATGATTGCCTTTGAAACAGCATATGAGCCAGCAGACGCAAGTGATCCAGCAGGAAAGACAAATTAAACTTGGCCTCTAGAAGGTCCTGCACCACACCTCTCCATTCCAGAAGCTTTTCTTCAGACAACGAATCAACAGAGGAATTCTTTAGAGAAATCAACACAGCACACAGCAACTCCATCAGAATATTGCCTAGAAAGATGCCTCCCCTAAAGCCACCGGTAAAATCCCCGTGACTCTTGAGCAGGCTCTCTAGCAGCGGCAAGCCCTCCACAGGAACAGAGAAGCGCAGGAAGCTGCCATAAGAAGACCCAAAGACATGAAAGTGGCTGGCAGGAAGACTGTTGAATTCCAAAAGATCGAAGCGAGCCAGGAAAGAGGAAAGCCTTGGATCAAGATCTGAGGCAGCCACCTTCGAGACATCCCCCATCACCACGTCACCACTTGCATAAACCTGAGGACTTGCAGCCTTTTGTTCTGGATGAGGGTCAGCAACTTCAACAGGTCTCACAATTCCTTCAGGGATAACAGGCTCAGAACCTGCAAAGCCTGCATCAATATTCAAAAAAAAACAGAAGAAGAAAAAAAAAAGGAAGAACAAATTTAGAAGAAGCAAACCGGTTCCAGTTTCTTGAGGCAGAACCTCTTCTTCCTGATCTCCTGACATCCCCGAAGATTCTGGGAAAGAACATAAGGCAAGTTGAAGAAATGGTGAAGGACCGATGGCAAATTGGCTAAAGGAAGGGATAGATGCAGGGGGCTTCGCCATATAAAAAAAAAAGAAAGGGGGGAAAGAAAAAGGAAAACACAATGGAACAGCTTGCACTCACCTTCTGAGCTCTCTGATTCTAAAGAAGAGGCAACACTGGGAGCGGGTTTCTCACTGGTTTGACCTAAAAGGAAAAGAAGGAACTCAAGAGAAACTGGGAAAGAGAGTGAAACATAACGTTATTTCAAAAGAAACAAGGTTTACCTGTTTGTTTGGATAAAGGAGTGTCTCCCAAAGCACCTTTATCTGACAAGGACTGAGGAAACACAGTCTTGATAGGACTGGGAGTGCGTTCGAGATGGGGACTTTGAGATGATGGGATCCTAGAAGCTTTGGGATCCTGAGAGTCCTGGGAACCTTGCATCGGCTGCCCAATTTCCTCAGCAGGGTCATCAGTAGGGGGCTCCTCCCCCATAACAGGAAAAACGACAGAAAGAGCTGTGATAGTTTCCTCCCCCAAAACCTTGCCAGTCACAGGAGGGGATACCTCCACCTAAAGAAAGGAGAAGCAGAGAAGACAATACTAAGTAAAAAAAAAAAAAAAAAGGAAAACAGCAAGAATACTAGCAACACAGAAAGAACAGAAGAAGGGGGAACACACGTACCACGTCGTCTCCAGAAGATTGACTTTTACCCTTCTTATAATCAGACTTGCGCTTAGACTGCAAAGAAAATCACCACTCGTCAGCAAAGATAGAAAAATGAATGCAACACAAAAAAAAAAAAAAGAGAAGAAGGAAAGAAGTCTTGCCCTTCTTCTCTCTCTACAGATTCTCTGGAAGTCTTTTGTAAGGTTGAATTTATTCAACCATCTAATTGGCTTTATTCCGTGCCAAATTTGCTTGTAATTCAGCATTTAGTAACCCTGTATTTAGGTGGGATTGTTGTAAGGGTAGTGAGTGAGATAGTGTGAAGATTGCTCAAGAGTGTGCAAGAAAACAGAGTGTCGCGGCTGGGACTCGCGGCTGGACTCGCGGCTTCAACCCGCCAGAAGATGCACACGTGCCAAGCATGCTGGAAGATGAACAGTCATGCTAGCTGGAGCACTACAGGACAAAACAGGACAACTGGCCATACGGTTAACTCGCGACTGGAACTCGCGACTTAGTCAAGCCGCGAGGTCAAGCCGCGAGCCACCCCTGTTTTGGAAAAACCTGACGTTTCGCATTCCACTCCTCTTCAGTATAAATACCCTTTTAACCCACGATTGAAAGAGAGCTTCCAGAGAGAATTTTGAGAGAGAAACCCTAAAGAAAAACCAGATTGTTTCACCCACAATCTCTACCTTAGAGTCTCATCAAAATCCCTCACTCTCTTCCTCTCCATTGTCAAATCCTTGAGAGGCCATTATACCAAACCTGGTTCTCACCATTATCATCTCTGTGAGACAGTCGTTTGGAGTTCTGGGAAGCAGTTAGGAAGGAGCCAATATTCATTGGTTGATGCTACGGTGTAGTAGCGGAATCCGGAAAGCTAGAAAAGAAAAAGGTTCGGCGCAACCTCGTTGGAGCAAGAAGCTTGGAGGGCTTAGGTGCATTGGGTAGATTAGGCTTGGAGGGTCTATTGCTGTCCTTGTATCCCAACTGTATTTTCTAGTGGATTGATTACCGCTTGGAGGGCGGCGGAGAGGTTTTTCGCCGAGGTCTTCGGTTTCCTCTTCGATAACATATCTGGTGTTATCTTTGTGTTTGCATCTTCCTTCCTCTCTATCTCTGCCTTTACATTATCTGCTGTGGTTTATTTTGTTGTGGCTTAGATAGTTGTTTAATCAATTCCATATTATAGCATATGTTAAGTTTTCGCACACTAGTTGTTTAACATATTGCGTGTGTTGATTAAATTGGTTTTTGGGGGTCTAAACGTTCAAAAGTGTTTTTGTACACGTTTTTGAACTTTCAAAGGGATTCTCTTCACCAAACACCGGGAGGAGGAAGTTATTAACCACGTCCTCCAAGGTGATTGTCAATTCACCAGTAGAAAAGAAAAAAGTATGAAGGGAAGGACACCAACGACGTACCAGATGCCTGAGCCCTTTGGCGTCTCTGAAACCCTCAAGGTTTCTGGAAATAGCCACTGCCTTTAGGATGCTGGCGCGCTCCAAACGACCCACAAACTCAGCATCAGACAGTTCCTTGTCTACCCATATGGGCCAACCCTGAATCTTCCCCGCCACAAAATCAAAGAAAATAGGAACCGCCTCTCGGATTCCTTGTCTGATCTGGAGATCGAAAACCTCTCTAGGGTCAGGAACCTGGGCGGAACCAGCGAAACCCGCTTGGCCAGAAAATAGCCAAACGTGAGGGGATGAAAGAGCCTCACCATGAGAAATATAAGGAAAAAATAAACTGGGAGAGTACCAAGGATCCCGTAGAGGGAAGGCTGGACGCTCAACAACCTCATGAGAATCGCTCGGAGCAGAACCAGAAGAACCTTCACCCTCAGAAGGACCAGGAGTACGCTCTCTCCTCTTTCGAGAAGAAGAAGAAGCCATGGAAACACACACTATGAAGAAGAAAAGAGATTGAAGGTGCGCAAAAGGAAGACCAGAGTAACGGAGAAGAAGAGGAAAAGAAAGAGAAACACAGAGAGCGAAATAACCCAGAGAAGCAAAGTGATAAGATGAAACGGCTACAATAAAGGCGCAAATAGCAGTTGGGGAAAACAGTTTATGAAAAGACGCGCCAGTTGCCAAAGAATTTAATTTGAAGTAGGAGTTACAGCAGTTATTAATGAGAAATAACGGGAAACGAGGAAAGTGGGTAGAGGAGTTTCACCTCAAATATCCAACTGCCACGTCCCGTATAAAGAGGAAGCTGCGAAAGAATAAGGGAATACAACACGCAAAAAAGAGGTGACTAGAAGCAGCAGAAAAAGAGCCGGGATCCCAAGTAAATAGGAAGGGAACCCAGTAAAAGTTGAAAAAGGGGGATACCACAAAAACCTAAGGAAACCTAAATCACTCACGCGTGGGCTTCAGGCAACCCACGAGCTCGGGGGGCTAAATGTTGAGGTCTAAAAAATCACAGTAAAATAAGCCCAAGAAAGAATAAGCTAAGCCCAAGAAAGAGTGAGTTAAGCCCAGAAGAAAGAAAAAAAAAAAGACCAAGTCCAAAGGGATTATACAAAAGGCCCTGAGGATCCCGAAGCCCAGAAAAGGAAAAGCAACCAAAGAAGAAAAAGAAAGAACATCATAGCAAAGTATAGGACGCAAGGATCCTCGGGCACCATCAATGAGCGCGAAGAAAAAAGAAGACCAGGACAGATCGATAGAAAGAAAAACAAGAAAAAAACAAAAGGACGCAAGCGACCCTTCATGGCACAGACAGAAAAAGGCGTCGGGGAACCAAAACAAGGAAAAAGAATGATAACAAAACGATTTCAAAAGAGCAGAACAGGATTCCGCCCAAATAGGAAAGAAACGGAGAAGTAAAAGACACCAGAAGTGAGGATGCCGAGAAGGGCATACCTCAGCACGTCCCAAAGAGGATGGCCAACCAGAAGCTTTCGAAGGAATCAGAACCAAGAGAAGGAAAGAATGAGAGAAAACGGAAAAGGGGACTTACCGAGATGATGAGGACAGAACATACTCTGTTTGCAAAAGACCCAAACAGGGGAACCAACGGTTCCCCAAGACACCCAGAAAACTCCACTATAAAAGGAGAGGATGGGTTGTGAAGAAAGGCAGCGAGAAAAAGGGAAAAGAAACACAATAGAAAGAAGAGATTCTCTAGAAAATTATCAGAAAGTTTAGGCAGAAAGAAAATATCAGGGGAAAACAAATACTGCTTCCCGATATCCTGTAAAAGCAACTATGGCACATACTCGGATCCAACGAGAATCAAACTTCGCAAGTTTTGAAGGCTGAAATAGCCATTCAAGGCTGCAATTTTTGAGCTTGATTGAACCTTGTATCACGTCCTAGTAAGCTTGTTGTGATCGAATAGATAATGCTTTAATTAAATATTGTTCCCGGGATCCCCACAGTACTTCTCTTTTATTGTCTTGCTAATCCTGCTTTTTCTTTTTTTCTGAGCTTACGTTGTTAATTTCTGGCACTCCTCGATATCCCTGTTTGGCATCTTTTTTGTCAGGAGCATTTCTCTGTATTCACTTGATTCTTAAACAGCCATTTAGCTGCGGTGAGTCAAGGCCCAGTCCACCAAATCCCCTCTTTCTTTTTCATTCAGGCTCGGGATCCTTGGGCCTGAGTATCCCGAAAAAGACACTCTCACAGACGTCAGAGGGGTTCAGTTCCTTCTTTCATCTGCATTTCACAAACCTCAAAAGACTCCAGAGAACTCCGTCGAATCCCAGAAATATACGAACACTTGCGTCCGTTACGCCGCCGTAGTCGTTTTTGAGAAGCGTTTCGTCCAAGAGAGATTTCCAGGCGTCCCCTTGAGCGTTTTGTGAAGGTACCAGTACATTTCGCTTTTCTCTCCGTTTCAATTCCCTCCTCGGATTCTACTTTTCTTTTCAGTCTTTACTTTCATTTCCCCAGTTCAGTTCAGATGGGTAGATTCGAAAAATTAGTAAAAACTCCTGCCGCTATGGAAGCCTTTAGGGCGAAATACCACATTCCCCCCAGGGTTGGGCTGCGGCACTGTCCTCTTGAAGGAATATTGACCGATAGAGTTGAGGGAGAAGTCGTTATCCCCATGATTGCTTTCATAGAGGGAGGGATGACACTTCCCATGCGTAGGATCACAAGGGAATACCTGTTCAACCATAGGTTGACGCCGTATCAGTGTGCCCCGAATATGTTCAAGATACTAGGCTGTGTAGATGTCTTAGACGAGCGGATGAATCTAGGCCTTACTTGGCACGATGTAGCTTATCTGTACGAATGTCACCGCCTCGAGGATGATGGGTATTATCTTAAATCCCGGAACGAGGACGTTAGGTTGATCTCTTGTCTTCCAGTTTCCAATAAGACCGTGAAGAATGACTTCCTCATTGCTTCTGGGGAGTGGTTCGACGGTATTCATTGTCCAACTCGGGCAGGAAACCCAGGTGCGGCGCTTTTAGGATTGGTCCTTTTTGGGAAAGGATTTAGTGTTGAGGGGTTACTTTTCTTGCTTTCTTTGTAATTGGAAAATTTCATGGTCTAACCTCACTTTTCTTGGTTTGTTTGCAGACAAAATTCACGTTGCTCCTCGGCTAAGCCTTGTGAACGTGCCAGCGCTAAACTATCTTCTCAGGTCGGAGATTTACACTACCGAGGACGGACAGTTGCGTGCGGCCCATCTGGTTTTGGGCTATCAACCTCTGAGCAGCGCTTTCCAGGCAGTCGGTCACGCTATAAGGGCTGGCAGTCCGAGGCTGGCTAGAATTGACGTGTCCCAGGACGGATTCCTAGCTGACCACGATTTACCACCAGTGGTGTTGCCAGGTGTCAAAAATCCCTACTTGGCAGAGCGGCTACCTCCGGCAAACGAGCCTGGTGCTGCTGTTTTGGTTGAAGAAGAAGCTGAATCATCTCGTCTTTCCCTTGAGGAAGAAATAGACCAGTTTTACTTTGAGGAGGAAATTCAGCAAAACCCCTTGGTGGAGCTTTCTAATCCCGAAGCAGAGCAGGACCAACATTCCGCGGTTGGTGTTCCCTCAATCGTTATCTGCTCGGACGATACTTCAGACGAAGAGGTAGAGCCCATGGCAGGAAAAGGAAAGACTCTAAAGGAGTTGATGTCCTCCCGGGGGAAAGGTCAGTCATCAAAGGTTCAACCATCGAAGGGACCAAGTCCATCAAAGGTCAAAACCCTTCCCCCTGTGGTCCCCCAGGGCGTCTCGGACCCTGGCCCTAAGGTTAATCCGGACCTGAAGAAGAAGAGGCCGGTTGACACTCCTGAGGAGGGTGAGATGGTTGCCCAGCCGACCAAGCAGCAAAAGACCACGCGGGCGCCAAGGAGCAGAAGGGGTAACTCCTCGGAGAGCCGGGATGAGGAGAACCTTGCTGACGTTCGCGACTCCCCTCGTGTATGGAACCCCAAGCTGGAGCTGGATGGGGTTGCCATCCCCTACAATGCTTCGGTCCGAGAGTATAACCGAGGCCGGGCAGGGTACGTGGCGGATGCCTTAGAGCAACCCTTACTCCTTCCTCGGGACGTGGAGGCCTACAAGCGATTCTCTCAGCCCGAGCTCTTCCTATCCCTAAAAAAGGATCTCGCGTTGGTAAGTAATCCTTTTACTGTTCTATTGATTTTCCTATCTTGTTAGATTTCTGTAACACTCTTGTTTCGTTCGCAGATTACCCAACAGGTGTTCGTGGCTGATGAGTTTTGCCGCGATAGCCGAAGTCGGGTTAAGGCTGAGACCCAGGCTCAGGCAGAGATGGAGAAAGCCTTGGGGTCTCTCAAGCACGAGCACCTTAAACTCACGGACGACTTTAAGGTGTCGGAGAACCGGCGCAAAAGTGCAGAGGCTAGTTTAAAGAGTACTGAGACCCAGGCGGAGGACCAGCGCAAAGAGCTGTACACGACGCAGCTTGACCTCACCACCGAGAGGCAGGTAGTGCGGGATCTCAGGGCTGCCCTGCAAAAAGTAGAGGATGAGCTGAGGCTGGTAAAGGAGGAGGCCCAGCTGATTCGAGAGGCCACAGAGGCTGAGAAGAATGCTGCTCGCCAGCTCGGGGCCGAAGAGACGGAGGCCAGGCTGTCGGAGGAGATTCCTGAAGTATGCAGAGAGTATTGCGACATTTCATGGGCTCATGCTCTCGACGCTGCAGGAATTCCTGCGGATTCGGCCCTAAGACTGCCCGAGAGCATCTTCTATCCTCCGGAGATCCGAGCTAACCCTGATGAAGCCCAAGTCGCTTCAGAGCAAGACCTGGCGGTGCCTGATGCCGTCCTTGTGCTTGATGTGGCTAAGGATCCTGCCACAGACTCTACCATTGAGGTTCCTCCTCCTCAGCCCGAGCAGAAAGAAGATTCTCCCGCTAAGGCTTAGCCTTTTAGGCTTTTTTTTTTTTTTTTTTTTTTTTTTTTTTTAAATGAGAGTTGTCTTGTTTTTTCATTCTTTTGTAAGGACCTCTCTTTCTAATGTACTCGGAATATTAATATAAAATGTTCGTTTTGCTTACTATGAATGTATGTCAATAGCGCTTTTTTTTTTTTTTTTTAAACATTTGCAACGAGGTAGATACAGGCAAACGGTCAAAGTGAAAATGGGTTTTTGGGTTGCGCATTTGAGGGTCGCGATGGTGCTAGACTGTGCGCATGTATTAAAAGTGATTTCCTTGAAGTAATAATCTCCCAATCTATCACAAGTAATAATCTCCCCAAAAGTCTTTGGTCCGAGGAGTCAGGCAGGACTCAGGTTCTGCTTAAAACTATGAATTGTCATGAGTAATAATTTCCCCTAAAGTCTGTGGTTCGAGGAGCCATGCAGGACTTAGGTTCTGTTTAAAACTATGAGCTGTCATGAGTAATAACTTCCCCAAAAGTCTGTGGTCCGAGGAGCCATGCAGGACTTTGGTTTTGTTTAAAACTTATAAATAGTTGGCTTAAATAATAATTTCCCCCAAGTCTGTGGCCCGAGGAGCCATGCAGGACTTGGGTTCTGTTTAAAACTTATAAATAATTGGCTTAAATAATAATTTCCCCCAAGTCTGTGATCCGAGGAGCCATGCAGGACTTGGGTTCTGTTTAAAACTTATAAATAATTGTAATGTAGACTGGCAAGCGGCAAATAGTCATAAAAGAAAACGTATGCTAAGTCATTCTTATTAATAATAATACCTCCTGAGGTTATTTACATTCCATGGTCGAGGTACAGCTTTTTCATCCAAATCTTCTAGGTAGTAGGCGCCTATTCCGGCCATGGATGTGACATGGTATGGTCCCTCCCAATTGGGCCCCAACTTGCCCCAAGAGGGATTCTTTGCGCTGCCGAGAATCTTCCTCATCACGAGATCACCTGGACCCAGAGGCCGCAATTTGACGTTAGCATCATACCCTTGTCTTAGCTTCTGGTGATAATAGGCCATGTGAATCGTGGCCTTTTCTCGGCTAGGTCCAGACTTCTTCCTAGCAACTCATCGTTATCGCTTGGGGTAAACGAGCTAGACCTCAACGTGGGGAAATTGTTCTCGATCGGAAGCACAGCTTCAGCCCCGTAAGTCATTGAGAAGGGGGTTTCACCGGTTGAATGCCGCGGCGTTGTCCGATAGGTCCATAAGACGTGCGGTAGTTCTTCTACCCATCTCCCCTTTGACTCATCCAGTCTTTTCTTCAATCCGTTCACTATGACCTTGTTCACAGCCTCGACTTGCCCATTTCCCTGGGGGTATGCGGGGGTGGAATATCGATTAATGATCCCAAACTCACGGCAATACTCCCTAAAATTTTTGCTGTCAAACTGAAGACCATTGTCGGAAATGAGTGTTCTTGGAGTTCCGAAGCAGGTGATAATGTTCTTCCAGATGAATTTCTGGGCGTCCACGTCCCTGATGTTGGCCAAAGGTTCAGCCTCCACCCATTTAGTGAAGTAATCGGTTCCGACTATTATGTATCGCTTGTTCCCCGCAGCCTTGGGGAAAGGCCCGACAATATCAAGACCCCATTGCGCGAACGGCCATGGACTGGAGAGTGGGTGAGAACCCCTCCGGGTTGGTGGATATTTGGGGCGAATCTTTGGCACTGATCGCACTTCTTAGCGTATTCCTGGGCCTGTCTCTGCATGTTCGGCCACCAGTATCCTTGGGTGAGTGCCCTGTGCGCCAGCGATCTTCCCCCGGTGTGACTTCCACATACTCCCTCATGCAACTCTTCAAGAAGAGATTCGGACTCTTCTGGATGTACGCAGAGCAGGTACGGTCCAGAGTAGGAGCGCCGGTAGAGTTTGCGGTCCTCTGATAGCCAAAAACGAGGAGCATTTCTACGTATCTTCTCGGCTTCTAGTTTTTCTTCCGGTAGGATCTCATCTTGGAGGAAATTCCTTAGGGGGTCCATCCAACTAGGGCTCTGTCTTATCTGATGGACTTGGGTCGGGTTTCCACTGATGGGACTGGCCTTGACTAGATCTTCGACTAGGATCACTCGTGGCAAATTACGTGCCAAGGACGTGGCAAGAGTGGCCAGCGAATCTGCATGAGTGTTTACGCTCCTGGAGATGTGCGTTAGACTGAAGGATTCAAAGCTCTCCTGTAGCCGTTTGACTTGCCCCAGACACTCTTCCATCCTAGTATCTCGAGCTTCCAACTCTCCCATCACTTGTTCGACCACTAATCTGGAGTCCGAGAAGGCTTCTATTACTCTTCCACCCAACCTTTGAACCACTGCCATTCCTTGAAGTAAGGCTTCGTATTCGGCTTCATTGTTCGTAGCCGAGAATCCGAGTCTTAATGATTTTTCAATGACGGCGCCGTCCGGCGATATTAAAACTATCCCAACTCCTGATCCTCTCTGGTTGGCCGCGCCATCCACGTAGACCTTCCAATGCATAGTCTCCCCGGCCGAAACTGCGCCAACCAGTTTTCCACCCCGGTCTTTCTTCTCGGTCATCGTTTCTATAGAGGGCTCAGCAAACTCCGCTACCAAGTCTGCGAGGACCTGTCCTTTGACGGAGGGTCGGGGCATATATTTAATATCAAAAGCCCCCAAAAGAGCACTCCACATGGCGATCCTTCCTGTATAGTCAGCGCTTCGAAGCACGGCTCGAAGGGGTAGCTGAGTCAGAACGATGACCGTATGCGCCTGGAAGTAATGAGGAAGCTTCCGGGTTGCATGCACTATCGCCAGAATTGCCTTTTCCAAAGGTAGGTATCGCACCTCGGCCTCATGTAGTGATTTGCTCACATAGTACACCGGTCGCTGCACCCCATTATCATCCCGTATTAATACCAGGCTTACGGCGTGGGGAGCTACGGCGATGTAGGCAAACAGCACCTCGTCTGCCTCCGAACTGAACATGATGGGTGGTCGGGACAGGTAGTCCTTAAGCTGCTGGAAAGCCTAAACGCAATCCTCCGACCATTTAAACTCTTTCCACTTGTTTATCAGGAGGTAAAAAGGCCGACATCGATCCGCCGATCGTGATATGAACCGGCTTAATGCCGCAATCATGCCAGTTAGCTTCTGCACCTCCTTCGGGTTCCGAGGAGTCTGTAGACTGTTAATGGCTTTGATTTGGTCAGGACTTACTTCTATTCCTCTATGGGTGACCATGTACCCTAGGAATTTCCCAGACCCGACCCCGAATGAACATTTGGAGGCATTCAGCCGCAATCGGTGCTCCCTTAAGATAGCGAAGACTGTTCCAAGGTCTTGCATGTGCTCGGACACCCTTTTACTCTTCACAACCATATCGTCTATATACACCTCAATGATCTTGCCCAGTTGTGGCTCGAACATCCGAGTCATCATCCTTTGGTAGGTTGAGCCCGCGTTCTTTAGCCCGAATGGCATCACCTTATAATGATAATTTCCGATGGGCGTCATGAAAGTCGTTTTCTCTTGGTCCTCTAGCGCAAGGGGTATCTGATGATAGCCCTGGAAGGCGTCCAGGAAGCTCATTCGAGGGTGTCCCACGGTTGCATCCACCAATCGATCGATTTTGGGTAGAAGGAATGGGTCCTTGGGGCACGCCTTGTTCAGGTCCGTGAAGTCCACGCAGACCCTCCACTTCCCCGTCTTCTTCCTTACCACCACTGTGTTCGCCAACCATTCAGGATAAAAGACCTCTTTGATAGCCCCTGCTCTTTTCAACTTGGCCACCTCGTCTCTTACGGCACTAGCGTGTTCCTTTGAAGGGCGTCGGGGTGGTTGCTTCCTCGGAGTGGAAGAGGGGTTAACGTTCAGGTGGTGGCAGATGAGGCTGGGATCAACTCCAGGGGCATCGTAGGCGTCCCAAGCGAATACGTCGACATTTTCTCTGAGAAATCTGACCAGTTCCTCCTTTTCCTGAGAGGGCAATTCAGAGCCGACCTGAAAGAACTTCTCCGGGTCATTGCTGAAAGCAACCCTATCTAAACCTTCACACCTTATCTCCTCGGCCAGCCCCTCGTCTTGCTTTGCCGAGGAGGCTGGTTGCTATAAGCTCTCTGGAGCCGAGGTCTCGACCAAGGGTCGATGTAAAATGGCGGCCACCACACACTTCCTGGCCACGGCCTGATCTCCTCGGATCTCTTCCACTCGTCCTCTGAATGGGTATTTCACTTTCTGGTGAAGTGTGGAGGTCACGGCCTCTAGGCTGTGGATCCATGGCCTTGCAACTATCGCGGTGTAGGGTGAATAAGCGTCGACCACGATGAAATTCACCTCCACCACTTCCGCCCCAGTCTGTACGGGCAGTCGGATTTGCCCCTTTGGCGTTACAAGCTTCCCCTCGAAGCTGAGGAGGGGGGAGTCATAAGCTGTCAAGTCTTCCGGCTTCAAATTCAGCCCCTTGTATAGGTCGGGGTACATTATCTCCACCGCGCTCCCAGAGTCTACTAATACCCTTTTCACATCGAAACCCCCAATCCGCAAGGTGACCACCAAGGCGTCATCGTGAGGTTGAATTGTTCCTCTCTTATCCTCATCCGAGAATCCCAGTATCAAAGAGCTTCCCTTTTTTATCCTTTTGGGCTCCCTTTGTCTGCCCTCGGAGGGAAGGCGGTCCACGGCTAATACCCTGGGGATGGGTGGCCCAGTTCTTCCTGGTGCAGCGAGGATGACATGTATCGTCCCGGTGGGGGGTCTTAAAGACACGTCCCTTCGAGGTTCTTGTGTCGCTTGGCCGGGATGGCCGCTCGATGGGTGCAACAGGTGACGTAGCTTTCCTTCTCGGACCAATTGATCCAGGTGATTCCACAAATTCCTGCAGTCCTCAGTAGTATGCCCGTGGTCCTGATGATATTGGCAATACAAGTTCTGATTACGATTGGCAGGGTTTCCAGCCATCTTTCCCGGCCATCTGAAATAGGGTTCATCCCTTACTTTCTCCAGCACTTGTTGTACCGGCTCTCTGAATACGGCATTCACTGTTTGCGGGTTGCTCTGCCCAGCCTGTCGCGGAAAATCTCTCCTCGGCTGTCCAGGATTGTGACGTTCCATTCTGAAATCATTTGCTTTAAAGGGAATGACCTTCTCCTTTCCCTTCCCTTGCAGCTGATCCTCCTCCACTCTTTTGTACTTGTCGATCCTATCCATCAGCTGTTGGACGTCAGTAACTGGTTTCCCGGTGAGGGATTTCCTTAAGCCATGCCCGGTGGGGAGGCCGCTTGTGAACGTGCTGATAGCAACGTTATCATGGTTGTCATCTAAATCGTTATACACCTCCCAATACCTATCCGAGTACACTTTCAGGGTTTCTCCTTCGTGCATGGATAAGGACAGTAGCGAACTGAGAGGTCGAGGGACTCTGGTGTTTGTAATGAAACGGGAGCAAAAAGCTTGAGTGAGCTGCTTGTAGGAGCCTACGGAGTTTGTCTTCAGGCTGTTGAACCATCTCATTGCCATCGATCCCAAGCTAGAGGGGAAGATTTTGCACATCAGGGCCTCGTTTTGCGAGTAAATTGCCATTTTTTGATTAAACTGACTCACGTGCTCCACCGGGTCTGCTTTGCCGTGATAAATGGCGAACGCCGGCTAGTTGAAGCGTCTTGGCATCTTAACCCCTTCGATTCTATTCGTGAAGGGTGATCTTGAGACCTGATCCAACGCCTTCTTCATGGCGTCGCTCCCCGAAACTTTGCTGGACGGGCGCTCATACTTCCGTACAAGGCGTGGTTCCTTTTCGTAAGAAAAGGTTTCGCTTGGGGGGGTCCTTGACCTTTGTCTGTAACTCACGTCTTCCAGATTAGAAGACTCGCCTGAGTCAGAGGGAGATCGTCTTTGCTGCGCACGTCGTAACTTCCTTTTTAGGTCATCTATCTCTCGCTACATGGCCTGGTGACTATTTCGCCTCTGAGACACGTGACTTCCTATCTGAGTGTGACTCTGGCTCGTCCGGGTGGTATGCACACTCCCCTCACGATTCCCCCTGCCGCCTGGGTTGGTTGGGTTATTTTGCCTCTGGGACTCGGCAGGTCGTGTTCGTTGGGAGTTAGCTTGGTGAGGGTCCTCCTGGTATGGATCTAGTTTTTCCATGCTCGACTGTTGCACTAGCTGATGCCCTAGCTCTTCCCACAGACGGCGCCAATTGTAGTTGCACGATTTTCCTGGCCCAACTTGTGTTGATTAGGCCCTGACCCAAAGCGCAACCCACAATAATTATTTGTAGAGGATGGGTCAAAGAACTTGGCCTCAGTGAACTTGTTCGGTCTAATGCATGGACAGTATGGTTTGCAAAAAGAAAATAGAAAACACCAGAATGGATCTTTCTCAAGTCTGATTTTATTTCTTTTTTTTGTTCCTGATACAGTTCTGCCGTCCTCTTCTTTGAGGGACTCCACTACATTATATATTTTTCTTCTTTTCATCTCAGCCTTACACCTGTTAATCATCCAAGCATCCACTTGAGCACCTGTCCCATCAGACGCCTTCATCAGACCCTTTGTGAGTTGCAGAGGCCAAGGCGGTACTGTTCAGGAGTCTTTTCCTCATTAATGCGGCCAAGAGGGTGGTTGGGGCGCAATTAATGTGATGGTAGCCTTCCGTGAGATATTTTGGATTTAATTCATTTTATATGTTGGGAAGACGAGTTGAAATGGCTGGGGCAAGTTCCCCGTCTGGGCTTCGTGATGTCCGAGGAGGAGTTACTCCTCGGATAGGTTTCCTTGGCGCTATTGGGGTTGAATAGCGCTTCATATGAGGCTTATCTTCGAACAGTATGCTCCTCGGACGGGCCTGAGTTTGGAATAGCCCATCATTTTTGGGCCGGGCCCCACAGATATCATTATAATTGTAATCATGCTTTATTAGCATGGAATACATAGCCGTTTATTTAAATAAGTCAAAATACTCTGTTTTAGTTATTATTATTTCTACCTGCCGTAACTCATCTGCAGCAGTTCTGCCAGCCGTAATTCGTCTGCAACAGTTCTGCTTGCCGTAAACTTGCTCCTGGTAGACAAGGCATAAGTTTGTGCATAAACCGGCCCAAGTTGAGTTACAATTGAACCGGCCCCAGCTCTCTTACATAGAAACACTAGGGCCCATCACCGTAGGAGGCAGCCTAACCCATTACCGCAAGAGGCAGCCCAACATACCATATCACACAAAAAAGACTCCTACAAATATTATGAGGTTTATACTTTATACTAATTTCATACATTTCATTATTATGATAATCGTTATTTATCATCCGGTAAAGATTCTGATAAATTTCAATCCCAAATCCCTTAACATTTTCCTATTGATTAGCTTTTAAAATAATGCATTTTGATATGTCTATTATATTTATATCCACGATGATGTTTCACTCAAAACTCTCTCCTTCTCTATCAGCACACATATGCAATCTCATTCTTTATAAATGATATTGGTTTCCCTTTAATTAATCTCATACGCATGTACACTTTTAGTTTCTACTTTTTGACTATTTGTTCACAGGCAAGGAATCTCCCACGTGGTAGGATTCCTATTCGAGATAGGGAGGAAAGAACAGGAAATCATTTTTTATATTAAACAAAGAAAAAGTTAATAGATTTCTTAAAGATATTGGTTTTGTAAATGTTTTCAAAAAAATTTTATGGGAAAAAAAAATATAGTTTAATTTTTTTAATAATTTTTTACATTTTTCATAAAAATAATATCAAAATATTCTTAAAATAATCTATTAATAACTACACAAAGGACAATTGTTAAGCCCAATAGCAATCATTTAACATAATTTATGCTAAGCCCAATTTCTAATACCGACTAGGCGACTTCTGAGATATTATACAATTATACAAATACAATTTAGTCAATTAGAATATATATGAACTGGCTCAATAATGTTATGCAGACAGTGATAGCCACGCCAATTTTCACACTGATAATGACATCTCACT
The DNA here is from genome assembly GCF_932294415.1 of Quercus robur. Taxonomy (NCBI): domain Eukaryota; kingdom Viridiplantae; phylum Streptophyta; class Magnoliopsida; order Fagales; family Fagaceae; genus Quercus; species Quercus robur. Next base: position 31,396,185 of record NC_065535.1, on the reverse strand, counting down.
TTAAACTCAGGTCAACTTAACGCGCTATTTCGCATCTCTTACGTCATAGCTGACGTCAGTTTTGAGACTTTCTTTCCCCACGTTGTCCCCACGATTGAGGCTGTTTTGTAAAAATTGTATTCACACCTAGAGATCCAAAATAGTACCCCTTTTTTTTCCCAGTTTTTTTTGTGTCTCTTTATTTTATAAAATTCCAATCGATCTTTCATTCAAATTTTGTATCTGAAATGAAAAGAGGGGTTAAAATGTCATTAGCATTTAGCAGATTGATTTGGAACCTCAGAAAGAAGCTTTGTAAATGCTAAATGCAATTAAACAAACGCAATTATAGAATTTGGATTTATTTCTCAACCATCACAATCTGTGAAAAACATAAGTCTAAATCATCCACCAACTTCTAATTTTCCATTTCCACATCTTTTTTAAAGGAAATGCAGTCCTCTTTACTTAATTATGCAATATAATGAGAGATCCATGTGAATAGCACCTAGTGCTCCTTTGCATGGTTTTAAAAACCGGATCGGACCGGCCGGTCCGATCGGTTCAACCAAGAACCGGTCATTAATCTGGTCCGGTTATAACAAATACCGAAAAAGAGCTAAAAATCAAAAATAGTAAAAAACCGCCCGGTTCAATCGAAAATCGGTATGGTTGAACCGGTTTTGCAAAATTGTTGAAACAGATCTGCAATGGAGCTTTTTTTTGCAGTAAAAATCATCTTTTTTCTCAGATCTGCTGATAATGAGGACATATTTTTGCAATAAAGTTTTTTTTCTTAAGATTGGCTATGCTTGAGAGAGAGAAAATGATTGAATGTTCATGCTTGGCGTTGAAATTAGCATCTTGGAGTGGTATCTACACTATAGATCTTCAATGAGGAAGAGACGATGATGGCATTGTAGAGATAAGCAAATAAAACAATAGATCTAACTTCCTCTGAGAGAGAGAGAGAGAGAGAGAGAGAGAGAGAGAGAGAGAGAGAGAGAGAGAGAGAGAGAGAGAGAGAGAGAGAGAGAGAGAGAGAGAGAGAGAGAGAGAGAGAGAGAGAGAGAGAGAGAGGTGGTATGGAAAAAAAAAAACAATTTTTTTATATTATATTTTCTTAATATAAGTTATTAAAATTCAAATTTTAAATAAAAATTATTTTAATTAAATTATTTATGACATCACTGGTTCGACCATCGGTCGAACCACGATTCGACCAAAAAACCGGTAATTAGTTATGTAGGGACACGATTATTTAACGGCCCAATAATGATGTTGGGCTCGCACATGAAAGATCCCTCACAATATGATTTGTAGAGAGTGGGCTTGAAAGGCTAGCTATTGATCACGGGACGATGATCCGGTCCTGATTTTAGGGGAAATTACGTAGAAAGGAGTTCAGCTTGGGCACCCAAACCCTACAGCTTCGTAGCCTGAAGGATTGGGCTCCTCGGACTTGTTCCGAGGGGCATTAAGGTCTTCCCCCCGGTTACCCGGCGGTGAGTGTTTTTGTGGTGTGCATACACAGTTCAAGTGCTTTCCTCCTTAGAGTCTTTTTTCCTGGAGGTGGGATGGGAGCTCCTGGTTTTTTGTCTATTTTTCCCAGCCCCCTTATACAGATTACTTACTTTCTCTTTTATACTCGCTGACGCTCGTTGTCCTTCGTCCACGTGTAGGGTCAACCTTTCCAAGGCTGATATTTGTCCCGTCAGTCTAATCCCAGAATCACTGGGGGTGGTTGATAAAGCCGAAGAATCCGGCTCTGCTGGATGCAGAGTCTTATCTGGGAAGGGTAATGAGGGCAGCTTTCCCGAGATATTTTAGGTCTCCTTTCCAGTTTGGTCCTATACCGTTTTTGCCCTTCTTCTCAGTGGAATTTTGGGTCTGCCGAGGACTGAACTGTCCTCGGCAACATCTCCGGGCCATTTGGGCTTTATGTTATTGAGCTTGGGCCGTAGCCTTCTTTGGCTTGGGCATTTGGACTCCCCACAAGCAAGTGGACCTGACCCATAAATTATTGGGCCCCACAATAGCCCCTCAAAACCCTGCTGTCCGGCTTCCTGGTTGGAGAGGGGGGTGCCTTTATCATGGCTCACTTAATTCAGCCTTTGACTGACGTTGGCGACTCTTCATCTGCCCAGGAAATGTACCGATCCACGAGACGTTCCTCTTAATTTGCTCACGATGCGCTTATGACGTTCGGTTATCCGAAGCGTGTCTTTAATGTCTTTCCTTCACGAGATCTCTCGGATTTGACGGTTATTGATGGCGTGGGGGAGCGGAACGGGCATATTCTGGTTGGTGGATCTCCTTGGGGGTCTGAACATATTAAGTACCCTCCCCTTCGTCCCCTATATAAAGAGAAGAAACAAGAGTTGTTTCTCCCACAGATGAATCCCTTTAGTCCCTCTGAAATTTGAAACCCTTAGATTCCTCCCGGAATTTACTTTCACTCTCTGGTTATACCTTAACCTGAAATACACTTCCCATAGTAATAAGCAATGAAAAAATCTTTCCCCTCCTAGAAACACCATGTTCCAACGAAGCTCGAAATTGCTCGGTCAGGGTAAGGATGGCGGAGACTCAAGATTTATCTCGCCTTCCTTTTAACCAAAATCCGAAGCAGGGACTCGTCACGTCACACTTTCGGCGTGACTGAGCCGAGGACGCACATCATCAGTACCACCCGCTCTCTCATGAGCATATCTAACATGGCACCAGTGTGTTAGGAGTCAGGACTGGAGTAGGGGCTAAGTGCCCCAGCTTCTTCCTCTCTTCGTTCACTGGCGCCTCCCTTGGCCTCTCTCTCTTCTTCTCCTCCTTCTTTTACTCATGTCCTCCATCTTCCTCATTCATCTCCTCCATCTTCCTCATTCATCTCTTCCATCCTCTTCTTCCTTCTCCTCCATCTTCTTCTTCCTTCTCCTTCATCTTTTTCTAAAGAAGGTTCTTCTTTCAATATGAGCAATACTGAGGCAGAGATTGAAGAGACTTTGAAGACGAGTTTAAAAGACATCTGACTGTTTACTTATCTGTATTGCAGATGTTATCGTTGCTTCGGGAGTTCACCTTTTGTATAGGCTTGTATAAGCCCCTCTTTGTATGTTGTAATAATTTTTCATATTAATAAAAATTGTTGTTATTTTACTTCGCATGTTCTGTTTATATGTTTTTACAAATTTGCAAGCGCTGCTCGGCATAATAATATAGCATTTGAATCAATGACAACTAAGGACAAAATACTTGTTAATAAAAAGATGTCACCATAATTTTAATAGAATTGTTTGACACAGCAATGCCTACCTGTGAATAACGATACTTACCCAAAACAATGCCGAGAATAGAACTGGATGCTCCATGCGGTGTAGGAAGTAATCATCCGAAGACATATCACCCGCAAAAATGAACAGACCCCTTAGGCTACCGAATAGTGGGGCGTCCCGCCATCATCCTAACGCTTTTATTGGCATTAACATTTTACAGTATTTGAGCCGAGGACTTCGCAACGCCTTGGCTCTGTCCAAAACCTAGTTTTGTCATCCAAGTAGTTGGTTTCCCCATAGGCTTGAGTCCGAGGACCATACAAGGTCTTGGTTCTGTCCAAAACTTTTTTGAGTGCTTGGTTTCCCCATAGGCTTGAGTCCGAGGACCATGCAAGGCCTTGGTTCTGTCCAAAACTTTTTTGAGTACTTGGTTTCCCCATAGGCTTGAGTCCGAGGACCATGCAAGGCCTTGGTTCTGTCCAAAACTTTTTTGAGTTCAGTTTCTCCCTTTCCTCAGGTATTTCACGAGATGCCGAGCAGGAGGTTGTCCACGGCAACGGCTATTCCTTGGCGTGGGCCATAGTCCCTGGGCCCCCATGCAGAACGGGCCTGGACCGCGAATTCACTAGGCCCACAAATTAAGAGGTATTTCTGTAGTCTTTGGTCACACGGTACTCTTTGGCGTCCCAGTGTTCGAGGTGCGCCTTCACGAGACTCTTTTAATCTCATGGTTGCAGGTGGCGTTGGAAATCGAGCCGGAGACATTTTGTCTGTAGCGTTCCTTGGGACGTTGCGTGAATTAAATGCCACCACCTTATCTTTTTAAATAAATAGGAGAGAAAGTTGCTTTACCTACACACGAATCCTTCAGTTTCCTCCCTTAGTGTATCATGTTTGAGGCGAGGGTTGGGGAAAAGAAACTCTCTCTGCCACAGAAGCACCGTGTCCTCCTGAGACTTAAAATAGTGAGGTACGGGCAAAGGAGGCATAAATTCAAGAGAATATTCTGTTTCGACAGAGGGGAAAGGATGTTTCTCCCTCTTTTAGTCAAAATCCGAAGCAGGTTCTGTTCATACCATAATTTTGGTGTGTCAGAAGAAAGATTCTCCGCCATCATCGCCTCTGCCTTGTTGCAGGCAAATTTTTGGTGAAGGTTCCTCAACTTCCGGCTCCCTGCACCTTTCCTTCAGAGGTGTGAGGCTCCAAGCTGGGTTCTTTTACTGCCTGAGTTATGGGCATGTAAAAGCATTGAGGAAGAACAAGGTCTTGAAACAGTAGCCAACCTCTCCTCTGTGCTACTTCCTCGGCTTTGTCTTATTCTCTTGTATCTTTCCTTTTGATTATGTGGTGAGCTTTGACATAAGCTGATTCCAGCTTTTCATTGTACGCTGTACTATTTCTTTGTTTTAGTAAAAAGGGAAGTTTATTTACTTGTTTTGAACACTATTCTTTTTGCAACACTACTTTGTGAAAGGGTGTGCTCCATGTGTGTGTTTCTTCAATGATACTTAGAGCGGGGAACCTTGAAACGTAATCCAACTAATTCTGATTTACCAACACTACCAGGCATTATGACGATAATTCATAGTAAGTTAAACTTAGGAAACTAACCGAGGTAACAATTGAATATTCTGTGATAAGTGCGAGAATACCGTCCGAGAATGATAATCTCTAAGTAATCCATCCGAGGAGTTGACTGAGCAGTAGAGGACTCAGATTGTTTTTCAGGCGACATATTGCTCTATATTGCATCGATCCCTTTGGTGCTGAAGATCTGAAAGCAGACTTGAGAATCCTCGCAATTTAGGAACTAACCCAATTGTTAGTGGAGAGTTTTCCTCGGATAAATCCTAAGGTCCATGTAATGTAGTTTTTCCTTACAAGTAGTTGGTTTCCCCATAGGCTTGGGTCCGAGGACCATACAATGCCTTGGTTCTGTCCAAAACTTTTTTGAGTACTTGGTTTCCCCATAGGCTTGAGTCCGAGGACCATGCAAGGCCTTGGTTCTGTCCAAAACTTTTTTGAGTACTTGGTTTCCCCATAGGCTTGGGTCCGAGGACCATGCAAGGCCTTGGTTCTGTCCAAAACTTTTTGGAGTGCTTGGTTTCCCCATAGGCTTGGGTCCGAGGACCATGCAAGGCCTTGGTTCTGTCCAAAACTTTTTGAGTACTTGGTTTCCCCATAGGCTTGAGTCCGAGGACCATGCAAGGCCTTGATTCTGTCCAAAACTTTTTGAGTACTTGGTTTCCCCATAGGCTTGAGTCCGAGGACCATGCAAGGCCTTGGTTCTGTCCAAAACTTTTTTGAGTTCTTGGTTTCCCCATAGGCTTGAGTCCGAGGACCATGCAAGGTCTTGGTTCTGTCCAAAACTTTTTTGAGTACTTGGTTTCCCCATAGGCTTGAGTCCGAGGACCATGCAAGGCCTTGGTTCTATCCAGAACTTTTTGAGTACTTGGTTTCCCCATAGGCTTGAGTCTGAGGACCATGCAAGGCCTTGGTTCTGTCCAAAACTTTTTGAGTACTTGGTTTCCCCATAGGCTTGAGTCTGAGGACCATGCAAGGCCTTGGTTCTGTCCAAAACTTTTTGAGTACTTGGTTTCCCCATAGGCTTAAGTCCGAGGACCATGCAAGACCTTGGTTCTGTCCAAAACTTTTTGAGTACTTGGTTTCCCCATAGGCTTGAGTCCGAGGACCATGCAAGGCCTTGGTTCTGTCCAAAACTTTTTTGAGTTCTTGGTTTCCCCATAGGCTTGAGTCCGAGGACCATGCAAGGCCTTGGTTCTGTCCAAAACTTTTTGAGTACTTGGTTTCCCCATAGGCTTGAGTCCGAGGACCATGCAAGGCCTTGGTTCTGTCCAAAACTTTTTTGAGTTCTTGGTTTCCCCATAGGCTTGAGTCCGAGGATCATGCAAGGCCTTGGTTCTGTCCAAAACTTTTTGAGTACTTGGTTTCCCCATAGGCTTGAGTCCGAGGACCATGCAAGGCCTTGGTTCTATCCAAAACTTTTTTGAGTTCTTAATTTCTTTTTCGCAGGTCAGCCGCTTGACCAGGGCGGGGAGAGCTGACTTGAGGCCGGAAGCCCCTAGAGCTGCCCGTTCCGTTGGCGCTACAGGACGTAAGCCCTGGCACAAGTTTATGCCGGAACAACAACTGCATGTCGCCGGAGATGGGGGAAAACCCACGAATCTCTGCTTGCTAGAGAGTTGACTCAAACGCCACCTGTGCCAACGTGCAAGCCATCCCCACAGACGGTGCCAATTGTAGGGACACGATTATTTAACGGCCCAATAATGATGTTGGGCTCGCACATGAAAGATCCCTCACAATATGATTTGTAGAGAGTGGGCTTGAAAGGCTAGCTATTGATCACGGGGCGATGATCCGGTCCTGATTTTAGGGGAAATTACGTAGAAAGGGGTTCAGCTTGGGCACCCAAACCCTACAGCTTCGTAGCCTGAAGGATTGGGCTCCTCGGACTTGTTCCGAGGGGCATTAAGGTCTTCCCCCCGGTTACCCGGCGGTGAGTGTTTTTGTGGTGTGCATACACAGTTCAGGTGCTTTCCTCCTTGGAGTGTTTTTTCCTGGAGGTGGGATGGGAGCTCCTGGTTTTTTGTCTATTTTTCCCAGCCCCCTTACACAGATTACTTACTTTCTCTTTTATACTCGCTGACGCTCGTTGTCCTTCGTCCACGTGTAGGGTCAACCTTTCCAATGCTGATATTTGTCCCGTCAGTCTAATCCCAGAATCACTGGGGGTGGTTGATAAAGCCGAAGAATCCGGCTCTGCTGGATGCAGAGTCTTATCTGGGAAGGGTAATGAGGGCAGCTTTCCCGAGATATTTTAGGTCTCCTTTCCAGTTTGGTCCTATACTGTTTTTGCCATTCTTCTCAGTGGAATTTTGGGTCTGCCGAGGACTGAACTGTCATCGGCAACATCTCCGAGCCATTTGGGCTTTATGTTATTGAGCTTGGGCCGTAGCCTTCTTTGGCTTGGGCATTTGGACTCCCCATGAGCAAGTGAACCTGACCCATAAATTATTGGGCCCCACAAGTTACTTTTCTGGTTCTTTTTCCATACTAGTTTTTAAAACCTTGCTCCTTTGTCTAATAAATAGCTATCATTTGCTTTTATTTAAAATGAATAAATAAATAATTGAGTTTCTATAATATTGAAACCAATCTTCGATTTAAATTGCCCTATTAATAACGCCATATAACCAACCCATAGATGATTTCATGGTGCTGATAGAGCATGACTTAACATACAATAATTTCCATACCAGTTTTTAAAACCTTGCTCCTTTGTCTAATAAATAGCTATCATTTGCTTTTATTTAAAATGAATAAATAAATAATTGAGTTTCTATAATATTGAAACCAATCTTCGATTTAAATTGCCCTATTAATAACGCCATATAACCAACCCATAGATGATTTCATGGTGCTGATAGAGCATGACAACATACAATAAATTATTTTTACTTCTCCCCCCGGATTGTATTATTGATCAACTTAGACTTGATGTTTTGGGTACTGTTTATTGTAGTTAGGGATGGCAATGGGGTGGGGTGGGTCCAAAGGATGAAGTCTTCATTCCCGCCCCACATAGTTTTGTATTACCCCATCCCTGCTCCGCCCCGCCCCGCATGAAGGGAAAATATTTCTTGCCCCATCCCCACCCTTTGGGGCCCTGCAAAGTCCCGCCCCACTCCCTAAAACTCTACTTCTTATTAATTTGCCCACAACTATTACAATTGTTTTTAATAAAACCTGTTTCGTTAATAAAAATATACTTGACATTACAAATAAATTTATCCAATCAAATCAAAATAATTTTTAGCAAAAATTGAATAATATTATTAAAGTGTTTAACAAGACAATATCACAACAAAAACAAAAATCTCATAATACAAAATCAATGATTCAATAATATATAAAATTTTTTTATAATAAAGACAAAAGAAAATGTTAAAATTGGTACCTTATTTCCAACCTTGCTAGAAAAAAAAAAAAAATGTCTTGTTAGGTAGAATAAAATAAGCTGATGAAATGTTTGTTTAAATAGTAGAATTTTACGGTATGAAAAATTTACAATTTAACCCCTATCAATGCGAGACGGGGCGGAGATGGGGCAGAGTAGGGCGGGTTGGCTCTAAAAAGTCTAAACCCATCTCCGTCCTACCCCGTGGTGCGGGGCAAAAATCTGGCCCCATCCCTACCCCACCACCTTTGCAGAGCAAGAAAAACCCACGTGGAGCGAAGCGGGGCGGAGTAAAATTGTCATCCCTAATTGTAGACACGGTCATAGCAATGCCATAACTCTTTAATTGCTTTCCTTAATATATCCAGTTGACCAAAAAAAAAAAAGATAAATGACCAAAGCCTTTTCTAAAAACATATTATAATTGAAGTTGTACACAATAATTACTACATGGCTCTGATTGACGCTATAGCATATTTGCCCTAGCAACTATCAAGAATATCATTGGAGACACTTCTTTTTTTTTGGTACATACATACACACATGAATACATACATAGAAACATATAGAAACATGTGTGTGTGAAATTTGGGAGTGAAGTGAATCTAAATTCAGGTTCCGGTCAAGGGAAGGTCTAAAAAAAAAAAAAAAGGTTTGTCAACAAGTTTGCACATTTATAATTAGATTAGCTCCACCCTATCTGAAAATCCAATGAAACCAACCTATTCAAAGTGTTGTTCTTCTCTTCACTCTTTCTTTGTCATGTGTTATCACTCGAGATTTGATGCGGATCAAATTGATGGCTAGATCTAACGAAGATCTTAAGAGATCTACTATGACAATGCCAAATCTCCAGCATCAACAAGGTGATCCATGATTTCAATGGATCTGAGTATCAAAGTTCTCATTCCATTTCAATCAACTACCACTATACACGCAGTTAACAATGTGAGTCATCCAATTAACACCAAACTTAAGTCCAACAAACCCATGAACACCCTTTTTTTTTTTTATGAATAAAGATACAGATATAAAAAGAGATGAAAGAAATGACTCAACCCATTATGAAGGTATATCATGCATCGAGAGCATGAGTCTTCCCTCTTACATGAAAGTGGACCCCATGAGTGTGAGGTCCACTTTCATGTAAGTGGAAAAACTCATGTATCTTATACATGATATATTTTTCCCAACCCATATTAATCTCTTAGGAGAAAAACCCAAAGAGAAAGAATAGAGACAGAAATGGCATCATCACACTTACAAAAAATAGCCCATTATCAGTAATTAATAAACTATTCAACCCATGTAGCTTTCTTTATTATTATGGATTTTAACTTAAGATATGTTTAGATACCGCTTATTTGCTGAAAACTGAAAACTTATTGCTGAAAACACTATAGCAAAATAAATTTTAAAGGTGTGAATAGTGATGTGAGATCCAAATTTACCTAGAAATCTGTGTTTTGCTGACTTTTGTAAGTAAGTGAACAGTACCCATGAGACCCACTAAAAAAACACAGATGCACAGATTGGGCAATCCAAACGCAAAATGCGTTTGGATACCGCTTATTTGCTGAAAACTAAAAACATTATAGTAAAATAATTTTTAAATGTGTGAATAATGCTGTAAAACTTAAAAATATATTAATATGCGTGTTTTTACGTTTTTGATTGAGTCGTAAACAATGTCATGAGACCAAGTCAAAAATGCAAACGTTGGATTGCACGCTGGATGGCACACTTAGTCGTACGTTGGCATTATGTGGCTAGCGTCCAATTGAAAGCTGCCACAATGCCAAATTTCATAAAATTACGACACAATCAGAAATATGAAATACCACTTTCACCATATCCCCCCACCCCACCCACTTCTCTTCTTTTTAATTTCCCAAAGAAGGTAATTTGGCACTATCCAAAAAGTCAATTGAAACGGATTGTCGTATACGCAAGCAAACCAACAGCTCTCCGAATGGGAACCCAAAAAATTAAGCGCGCTACCCGGAAAGTCCTTTCCTTTTGTCCAATCACGTGGTTGGTTACCCCTATTGCCAGCTGCCCGAGTTCCCTTTCTTTGTCAGTCAAACCTCCCTTAAAACCACCTGCCCTATCTGCCCGCACTGACCTCGTTTTCTATATAAACAACTTTCCTCTCTTTCTATCCAAGGTCTTAAGAACCATCATTTCCATCCACAATGGCCAAACTCGCCGTCACCGCAACCGTTATCTTCTTCTTGTTCGCCCTCTGCCACGCCTTTACTCCGTTAGATCTACCGGAAAATGAAGACGTGTCATTTCACTTGCCCGGATCCGTGCCCAACACCATGATCCTCTTACCCAGCGAGAAACCTGAGTCCGAACCCGCCACCGACACCGTCGTGGAATCGGAACCCGAGACCACCTCCACCGACGAAACCCAGCCCAAATTGGAAGAAGCTGACGTCACCGTCACCGAGTTGACGGTTCCAACAGAATCAGACGATTCCGTCTCTATTCCGTTAAAGACAATCAGCTTCCGCCCGATCGACCGCCACTTCAGGAGCCGTCCGATCCCGTTATATTTCCGTCACGGCCACCGTTGCCGTTTCCACCGCTTCCACCACCTCCGCCACCACCAGCACCACGATCACGACGACAACGACAAAAGCGAGGACCAAATCCGCGAGTTCAAGCAGTGGGGATCAAAACCGATAGTCCATTCCACAATTGACCGTGAGGTTCCGTACGGTAACGACATGATCTTGTCCTCCGGCAACGAGGACTCGAGCTCCGATCGAGGAATGGTGCGTCAGGCCCCTGCGAAGTGGAGAAGGTTCGGGCACGGTGGGCCCAGGTTCCATATCGATGATGACGTGGACACCAAGATGAAGATGAAGAGGCATCATCGCCACGTGGAGGGTCAAGTGTGGGACAGAGAAGAACACGAGGAGAGAGAGCATAAACACAGGCACGAACACGAACACGAACACGAACACGAACACGAGCATGAGCATGAGCATGGGCATGGGCATGAGCATACACATGAGGGTGGGTTTATGAGGAAGATCCGCAAGTTTTTGAATCATCACTTTTGAAGCTAGCTATGTTTGATTATCATAGAGGCTCTTACTTTTAATTTTATGTGCTTATTATGTATGTTTGGGTTTTTATGTACTGTTTTATGTGGGAGTTTTATCCTTTTTGTAAATAATCTTTGCATCCCTGAGGGATGTGTAAGTATAATAATACATGTATTATACACTTTCCTACGTTTAGATTGTGTTATGAGATGCTACTAGTTTTAAACAATTCAAGAAAAACGAATTTATTTCATGATTTAGAAATATATAAAACGCGTATATTGTTAAATTCGAGAAATAAAATATTAATAGTGAAATGAAGAACATCTTGTTACATGATTCCCAAGAGGTTTGCTGTGTTAAGTACAAAGATTGTTAGAGATGCAGAGAATTGGATTAGTAGTTGTGGGAAACAATTCTTTGCTTTGCATTCTGAAATTAAAATAAATTAAAAATAAAAAAAAATCATTGTAACTTACTTCAACTGAGTTGGAAAATTACATGAATATTATTAGAATTTAGAAGTGACTGGAACATGAGTTACTCGGAACGCTGCCGGACAACTCTGAACACGGCCATGGGCTTACTTGGTGAGCTGCTCCGCTAACATCAGAGCACGACCAAGGAGGAGGACTTCGTTTTTCCTGAGTATCACCGTGAAGGTTGATGTCCGAGAGGCAAATCCCTGTAAAAGGGGAGTTCTTCAGGCCTTTTATTAAACCCGCTTGCAGAACCTTCACTCCCCAAACATTTGTAATAGTGACATCCTTGACAACAGGGAGAGCATTTGGATCGTATCTCTCATCAGGGTGACCCCCAACATCGCCTGCAATCTTTATCCCCTTTCGAGCTTTTTCGATATACACATTAGATACTGTAATGTTTCTTATCAGCCCTCCTCTACCAATGTTTGTCTTCACATGGATACCAACTCCCGTGTTGAAAAGGCTTATGTGTTCTACCAAGACATTCTCCACCCCACCAGAGGTTTCACTTCCAATTGCAATTCCAGAAAATGGGGATGATCCTGTTATCCGTCGGATTGTGATGCCAGAACTAGGACGACCATAAGCAATTCCATATTCATCCCACCCGCTCTTCACTGCCACAAGATCATCTCCGGTTGCTATGTACGAGTCCTCTATGCAGACATTAGAGCTTGAATCTGTATCATAAAATTTATGGATGTATAGAATTAAAATTTCTTGAACATCACTCTTTGAATGAAACGACCAGAAGTATGTGGTGTCTTCCACCCACAAGATACTTATTTAGCAATGGGAGGGGCAGCCAATGGTTGTGGGGTCTAACCCAGAATTAAACCAACCTATCTATATCTTAGCCATCAGTGATTTCCTCTATTGTTGTACACAGTTATGATATCTTAAGACTAGCAAGTGTAAGGAAGGATTAGCACAAGTAATCTGCTCCATCTACTAAAAATCTAGGAATAAACAAATTAATAGATAGGTTAGAAAGCCTAAATACATAGCATCAAAGATTGTTTTACCTGGATCAATGCCATCAGTGTTGGGAGAGTCAGCTGGAGCCAATATTGTAACATAGCGGATAACAACATTGCTGCAGAAAAAAGAAAGAGGCACCAGATGAGATTACAGCTCTACCCATCCAATCCTAGGACTACCTAATGGGCTGTATGAAAACATTAAAATTTAAGAACTCTGTTCTGAATCTTGGCAGGTCAGTAAAATGTAAATTCAATTCAAAATTTTGAATTTATTGGCAAACTCGCTGAATATCTGAAAGTTCCATAAAAATAATTTGCCAACTTCACATTATTGGACTGCATTAAAGTATTTAACCCAGGTAAAGTGGACCCATATGGAACAGGCAGCCCCTTATAAAGCTTAAAAATGTAGCAAATTAATATTTATTTTGACATTCTAAGACAAAATATTTAACTTAGACATCAGAATTGAAAATATGATCTCCTTATTCACCCACCAGTTGATAGGACTGGGACCATATACAATATGAGCAATATATTGTCAATTTCTCTAAGATACTTACATGACATGTATATTGTGAAGTTCAGTTCCAACACAAAAATTTGCAAAAATAAAGTTTAATGCTAGTACCTGCAATAGACAGGGTGAATGTTCCAAAAAGGCGAATTCTGGAAAATAACATTGGAAATGATAATTTCTCTTGAGTTCATAAATTCAATGAGACTCGGTCTAGTAAATTGAAGAGTTCGCTGCCTCCACATGTTCCACCAGACATCTCCTTGGCCATCAATTGTCCCATTCTCACCTATGAAAAATCATTAAAGAAGCAAAACAGAAGACAAGTATAAGATACAATGTTTGGTATTGAAACCTGTAGTTCTAGGTTGAAATTTTCCATTTACTTCATGTCAAGAAAAACTCACACCTTAAAAGCATGTGCTTTATTACTAAACAGCACAACGGCCACATATTCTAATACTCATAAATAAATAGAACATTACACATTCATGAGGTATATTTCTAGCTACATACTTAGATGTGATTTTCTCTAGTATGCAGCATCTAGTGTCAGTGTCTGACAGAGGGTGCTCCAATTATTAATTACTAAATGATTTAAGATGCTCAATTAGACAGTAGAGATCTATAAAATATGCTATAAGCCACCCAAAGCAATGACACCAGTTCTTGTTGATACCCACCAGTAATTACTACGTCACGAAGTCCATATCCATGGATAAAACTCATATATCTTCCTCCAGGAAGCTCCCTCCCTCTTCCATAAGATGGCAAAGGAGCAATTAGTGGCCAATTCTGAGTATCCTGAAGCATCAAGCAAGGAAGAAAGTTCAACACAATGTAAAATTCACTAAAGCTGGGCTAAGGAATAAACTAGCAGTCATTTAAAGCTTTTAATTCTTTTACCTTTTCATTTCTTCATTAGATTGAAAATATTTTCAATGATAATTTATAACAAGGCTGAGTATCTACAGGAAATCACATTATTGAGCATAATAATGGAACCCAATCCAATCAGGTAGTGAATTTTTTTAAACATTGCATCTAATGAAATGGTTGATATATTAAACCCAGGGCCAGGAACAAACCCAAAAGCAGAAACTGGTACCCTATGAGGACCTTCTAGCAAGAAACAAAAACCATTCCAAATGTATCTTATGTCATTTTTTGCAACCATAAAGCTCATTAAGCAATTGACATAGTTTTGCAAGGGCAAAAAATTAAGTAAAGAGAAAAATGTCTTTGAGGAAGGTAATGCCATGGTTAGCCTTAGCCCATCTATTATTGGTAATATGCATTAAAGGTTTCAATACCCGCATTGGCAAACTAAAACTCAGGAAGTGCATGATTCATGGCCCCAACTCAAAGCTGTACATTATGAGCTACCAAAACCCAAAAGCATGATACAACTGTAGACAGGACAAGATGTCCATCCATGTCGGGTAGGGCTCCAAATGCAGAAGGATATGGGATCCACTAGAGATGTGGTGTCCAATCCCCAGGTGATCAGGGGTGGCATTGTTTTCAGCCACAAAAATATGCAAGAGCAGAACATAATTTTGGGCAATTGACACTGTCCTTACCAATAAGACTAACAATCTTGCCATATTTTAATGTAATCCTTATATTTTTCAATTAGGCTTAAATATTAATATTTCAAATCACAGATTTGCAGGTGTCACCAATGGTTTGCTGCTGTGCTTAAGGTCCACTTGGATTGAGGGGAAGAGAGGGAAAGTAGAATAGATCAGAGTAGAGTAGAATTAACCAAAAATTAGTCTATTTATAGCCTGCTCTACTTTACTCCCCTCTACTCCCCCTCCTTTCCCCCCTCAATCCAAATGGGCCCTTAATGTTGAAGTGAAAACAACATACAGTATTCACAATTACACATCCCTCACAAGCCAACGGAAATATGGAAGAAGCAATATTCTAATTTAACGTGACACTATCAAATACGACAAGACCACTTGCCAGAAATCTAGCTGTCCAACAAACTTAATATTCCCACACTGTAAATGTAATGCACATGCAAACATGCTACATAGACCCACCATATTCATTTCTTACCTAAGCCCGGACCCACCATAGATCATGGAAATCTCTTTAACCCCTTACCCCTTGAATTCCACACAAATCTTTCTCACTAAGAGCATTGCATAAGCTTTTGCAAAAATTTTAGCATATTTTAGAATAAAAACCTAATCAATTTTTCTTGATTTTTTAATTGTTTTTTTTTTTTACACAAAATATTCACTCTCTTCCTTTATACTCGGGATATGTAAAAAAAATCTAAATGCAAAACTAATAATGCCAATGTAAATTTACATGAACCATGTATTTTTACACAACTTTATATAACCTAATGTTAATGAATTTTGATCTTAGTTGGCTAAAATATGATCTTTTTTTAGTATTATACAAAAGCCAACCAAAACAATAATCATCATGCAAAAATTACATCTTCAACTATGCCCATTCTCTTCCTTAAACCAATCTAAAGCCCCAAATTTCTTTTCCAAAGTAAGGCCGAAGACTGTCTTCTTCTTTTTTGAGGTAGTTTTTTCATTTCTTTTAACTCTTTTACTAACAAAAGAAGCTAATTATACCAACACATGTCCCAATCAAATCCTCTCCATTTGCATTAAAATAAAAAGGGTTTACTTTTTAGTTCATCCAGTAAAATCTCTTGTTCTTGAACAAAAGGACTAAGTTCAAATCCCGCTTACACAACCAAAAACAAAAAAGAAACAATTAATGCCTTCAAAAAAGTTACGTTACACTGCATTATAAGTTATAGTGTTATACCAACAAAACTATGTAATAACTCATTTTATTTATCTTTTTTTTTCCAAATTTTAAAGAGAACTGGTCCAAAATTAACCATGTTTCAAAAACTACTAAAGATGTTTACTAATTTGTAACCAATAACTTCCCAAACATAACCATTCATACCAAAGTTACCTTACCTACTTGATTCAATGCATTCGAATCAATACAATGTGAACACGTGTCCAAAACATGCCACGTGTAGTGCTGATTCTAGTTTTATTACGCACCGACGCTAAAACATGTTTTAAGGTGTGAAATTGAGTAATGTAATTGAAAATCATTGCATAAAATTTTAGAACGAGTTTTTACCTGAGAGGCTTTGATAACAGCACCTCTAGCCAAATAAAGCGTCATTTGACTAGTGAGATTGAAGGTCTCCGTTAAGTACACCCCTGGAGGCACGTAAAGCAGCGTGCCACCTCTCCTCCTCAGGTGCTGAATCCGATATATCGCTTCCCGAAACGCCTTCGTGTTCAACGTTTTCCCGTCACCGACGCCCCCGAAGTCGGTGATCGAGATCTTGTCGTTTCGGTGCCTCGTCGGTACTATCCCGGAGCACGTTATCAAATCCTCAGCCGCTACACACTTCTCCAAATTCCATAACGGCAAAACGGTTGAGAAAATGCAGAGCAAAACCAAAAACCGTAGCATTTTCGTAAAATTCAGCTATTCTTGAGGGCAATAATAATAAACAAAGAGTTTTTTTTTTTTTTTTTTTGCTTAATTTGTAGGAGATTTGGAGGGTGATTACAAGAGGAAAAGCACAAATTTACTTGAAGATTTTGGTTTAGAATATTCGAGAAGAGATATTTATGGTAGATCTAGAAATGGTACAAAGAGATAGATCCAAGCCAAAGGAGTTTGAGCAATAATTTATTTAAGAATGGAAAGCAAAAACTGAGAGAGAAAAGTTGAAGAAAAAGATGGTTTTGTTTGTCTGGAAGTGATTGTTTTGAAGAGTATAAATGAGTTTGAGAGACACAGACACAGTGAGTAGCTGAGAATGGACGAGTTAGCGAGTAGTTAATAAAAGCAGTGAGAGTGTGACGAGACGAAAGATGGATAGAAGTATTAAATAAAGTGTGTGAAATGCTGTGACGTGGTATTAAGTGTTTAGCGACCCGTCGAAAAAGCCGTTGGGACCTGGGGTAGGCTGGCCTTTTCCATTTGTTCAATTGTTTCTGCTTCCTAGCAAAATAAATCATATGCAAGTGTATTATTAATTGCATTTCATATTTTCACAAAATTTTGGTGTGATGGTCAAGTGTGAGGGTAAGGGTTGAGATTCAAATCTTCAGAATGGAGTTTCACACATATACATTCAATTAGAGTAGAGTAGAATTTTTATCTTGTAAAAAAAAAAATATATATATATATATATATATTTTTTTTTTTTTTTTATTTTATGAAACACACAAGCAATTTTATTAAGAAAATGCAATAGATAAATCTTGAAAAAGAGCTTGTTCTACAAAACAATGATTATCTTCAATCCAAGCAATGAAATCATCAATACATAGAGCTTGTTTAGCTAGAATACGAGAAGGAAATTATCCTTCTTACGAACATGAGAAAATCTAACACAACGGAACACATAGGAAGAAGCTAACACTCCAAAAAATTAACTATTACATGTATGCACACACATACAATTTCTTCTTATTCATGTCAAGTGATCTTCTAAATCCTGTTTATAATTTTAGGTCAATTATTATATTTGTATATAAATTCATGTATTTAAACTTACAAAATGGAATTTTATCTCGATTTCATATCAAGTAACCTTTCAATCATAATTTTATGTTAATTTTTATATTTACATGTAAATTTATGCATCTTGTAAGGACTAGATTTGAGTCCCTATCCCAAAAGGTGGATGGACTTGTAGAGAGTGGGTTGGAAAACTAGGCTTTAATGAATCAGATCACCATTAAAGTGGATTCAGATGACAAGATAATGAAGATAGAAAAGTTTACACTGAAGAAAATTATCCTCGGCACAATCCGAGGAGATTAGTTCTTATATATTTCTCTCAAGTTTGGTTACAGATACAATTCTTGATTACTACAGTCTTTTGCACTTAATTTCTTGATCCCTTTGTCTCATTGCTTCCTTCTCCTTTAATACTCTCTTCCACTTTCATCTTTACACTCAACGTGCAGACCAGATGGTTGGTGTTTGATACTTGTTCCATCAGCACCTTCCTAAAATTTTTATATAGTAGCTGTAAGGCTGAAAACCACTGTTTAGATATCACATCCACATTAATGCGGCCAGAGAGTTAGCTGTAGAGTATTTAATGCGATAGTAGTAGCTTTTTCCTTAGATATTTTAGGACTCCCCTCTGTCCTTTGTTTCTGCAATGTTTACCCATACCAATAGAACTTCCTGGAACAATCCCCTAAATGGCAGACCACCTCTACGAACCTCAACTTTGGTTAGCCGAGGAGGCATTCATCCTCGGCCTATCCTCCTGGGCCATTATGATTAAAACTAACTTCTTCATTTACTAACACGGGCTCTCTTGACAATGTTTACTCCTCCTCAGATGACCCCTCGTCCTCAGCTTGGGCCTCGGCCCAATATATACATAAAAAATGAGCTCCTGGGCCCAATACCCCTATAATAGTCCCTCGAGATTTTTTTTTTCTGGCTCCTCGGGAAGAAAGGAGGATTTCGATGTCACCTTAGCTAGTCTGTGCTCATCATACATCACCTCTGCCTGTGTAGATGCCTTTTTAACTGCCCAAGACACGCTTCTGACGCTTCAGCATATGAGACATGCCTTCATTAAATTTTTGTGGCTCCCTATCCCCCACGTTCTACGATGCGATGCGGATCCAACGGTTGAGGATTATGCTAGAACATGGGCGGGAATTTTCCCGCTTGTAGCTTTTTCTTTGATATAAATACCACTCAAATCAATCACCCATCTCACTCTAGGATTCACTTAGCTCTAGCACACATACACTGAACCTGCCAACTTTCCTAACTCACTCGTGCCTTTACAAATACCAAAAGCCTGTCCAATGATACTTTTCTTCTTTCTGTAAGTCTTCACAAATTTTTACACTTTGTTTTTCCATATATTTTTCTTTTCTCTGTACTTTTCCTCTCCTCAGCTCCATTTTCTCCTCCCAATCATTTTAGTTCTCCCAAACCTTTCTAAAAATGGATAGATTCAAGAGTTTGGTAGACTCCGAGGAGGGAATAGAAAGCTTTAGGGCTCAGTATAGGATCCCTCTAGGAGTAGGCATTAGGTACTGTAAAGAGGAGCAATAGCATAAAGACAGGCAAGAGCAAGAGGTAGTAATCCCGATGATTGCCTTCATAGAAGGAGGGATGACAATCCCTATGGGTACTGTTACCAAGAACTACCTTAGGGCCTATAGGTTAGCTCCCACCCAGTGTGCGCCCAACATGTTCAGAATCTTAGGTTCTGTAGATGCCCTTAATGAGAGAATGGGCTTAAACCTCACACACCATGATGTCAATTGGGTTTACAACCTCCATCATTTAATGGGGCAAGGGTATTACCTAAAAGTTATATAATGAATGCATGTGTGTAAGATTAAGTTTTTTTTTTTTTTAATTCATATATAAGTCCAAAATTAACTATATAACTAATATAAAAAGAGATGGCTAAAAAAAATATAAAGGGAGTCAGCAAAATAATATATTAAGGTTTAAAGCTCAAGTAATCACCATCGCATATATAAATGACAACAAAATCTTGAATTCAATAATTAAAAAAAAAAATTGAAAGCTTATTTAAGTAGTAACCTCAATTTAATAGTTAAGAATTAAGAAAAACCTAAATTATTAAACATTAAAAAATAAAAATTACTAAACATTAAAAAATAAAAGTAGAGAGACTTACATGAGAATTGATTTTTTTTTCTTGGAAAGCGAGGGAGGAGGCACCGAATTTCACCCTATCAAACATATGTGTATTATGAAATAGAAAAAAAGAAAAAGAAAAAGATCCTATCAAATATATGAGTATAATGAAATAGAAAAAAAAAATGATAGGGTTAAATAACCTTGGAGAGGAAAAGATCAGAACTTGTAGCTTTCACTGTAGGCATCCTTAAAGTATCATTTACCTACAAATATTTATATTTTTTTTTCCCAATGATCTTACTATTAAGAGATAGTACAATTTCAAGTTAAACTCTAATATAAAATCTCATCAAATTATTCTCTATGACTAATCTCAAGCTATAAATATACTTGAAGATAAATATGAAAATAAAAAATAGTTGATAACCTTATTTTTAGATAAAAGGTAGGCATAACTGATATAGATTTTTGCAAAAGCAAACATAATGAAATAGTGCAAACGATTAAATCTTTTTTTTTTCAAAAGATAATGATTTAGTTTACAAAATTTTATCTTTTAAAATTCCATATGTTAGTAGGATTATAGGAATTGTCATTGAATAAATAAATAAATAAAGATACAATTAAGAAAAGTAATAAAAAAAAATGTTAAGAAGTACTTGTTGATGATGCACAGAAAATCAGTAGGCTGAATGCTCCGGGCTTCAACGGGCTTTGAGTTATTTGGAAGCCCAAAAAGAAAGAAACACACAATCAAAGGAGACCAGGGTGAACCGGCCAAGAACCCTCCGATGCTTGAGTCAGATTTCTCTCTTGAACTCAGGAATTCCAACCTTATGACTGGCAAAAACGTACCTTGAATTGATATGGTTGAGTCCTTTTATAGCAAATTTTGGAGTGGTTATTTGTTTGGTAACTTCCCCAACATGGGTGGAAGTTAGAAGGTTCAAACTTAACTTCTATAACTGCTATGAGAAGTTAAGAACTTAGTGGGAAGTTAGGGCGAAGATTAAGGAATACACCCCCACTTCAAAATAGTAGAATGTGGTCCGAATTATAAGCTTTGGGTAGAAATTCACTTTGAAAATCTATAAGTGTTGGGTGGTCGTCCAAGTCACTTCGTGAGTTGGACGACCTCTTCGAAGGCACTTATAAACGAAACCTTCGTTATGACCCTATACGTACAATATTATGGGTGGATGATCCTTCCTTGGACGACTTGACGGATGAATTGGAGATAGGCTAGTTTTTTGTTCACTATCACTTGCATAGAAAAATGATATGAAAAATACACATGACTAAGTTTATTACCTTCATTTGTATTTCACAACAAATTTATTATGAAATAAATGTGCACAATCGAAGTAGATGAGTTTGTAGTTTTTTTTTTTTTTTTTTTTTTACTACAAATTTATTGTAACAGCATTAGTATCCTGGTTTGTTGAAGTATTCATAATTTAAGAAGATTAGTTTATTGAAACAAATTTATTATAAAATAACACAATTGAAGCAGATAAATTTGTAATTTGATACAAATTTATTATGTAAAATGAATGTATGACTATATCGGTTACCTTCAATTATTCATTACTTATATGATCTATTTGCAAGAATAGTGTTTCTTTGCTTTTTGTTGGCTGAATCTATGGATCTTGATTATCGTAAACTCATTATGAATTTTCATTTTAATCTGGCTAATGATTATAAAATACACAACCAAACTGTATGCATATTTGAAAGAAAATCAAGTGCATGTAAAGTGTAAAAAAATACTTGCCTGTGGTGGTAGTAATGTCTTTCATGTCAAACTACTTCTAAGAGAGGGAGAGAGAATTAAAATAAAAAATTAAAAAAAAAAACTGAGAGAGAGACTTAGTTTGAAAATTAAAGGAGTCAATATATAATAGTAAAATATTAATATTTGGAATTGGTATTTGATGTGGATAAGATTTCAATTGTGATCAAATTCATCTTCTCCTTTCTGTTTTTTTATTTTATTTTCATTTTTATGTTTTATGCGTCTTACTCTTTATCTAATTAGTTTTTTTTTTTTTTTTTTTTTTGTCCTTGTAATTCATTTTCATTAGAAGTTTTTGTATTCCTGTTTTATCTAATTAGTTTTGGGAGTGATATTTGATTTGGATTGGGTTTATCTAATTAGTTTTTGTTGATCTTTGTAATCAGACGTTGATATGAACAAAAAGTATAATCTATATATATATAAAACCGAAGCTTTTGAAGCTCCCACAATTTTCCACGTCAGCATAATATTTAAATTAAATTAAAATTTCCACCTCATCACTGTTTTCTTTTTCTAATGCAAATTAGACTTCTAGCCAAATAAGGACACTCTCCCACCGTCTCTACTCTCTCCTATTTAAGAATTGCTTGCGTAGAAAACCTAAGCCCCAAAATTAGAAGAGAAGGTTACGGCCAAACTGAAAGCATCGAAGTTGTCTACTAGTCTCTTCCAAATCAACAAGTCTCCAACGCTAACCTACTCCGCAAAGCAAACTTAATTACCAGTAAGTTTCGTAGAAATATTCTAACTATGAACATTGACAATGCTTATTAGTTATGACCGTTCCTACTCAAATCATTGACAGTAAAAGTCCCTCCAAAATATGAGCAACTTCATTGCACTGTATTAGTAATTTCATTGTAAATATTCCATGAAGATAGAGAAAAAGAGTACGCCCACCTTAATTTTAGTCTCTAAAAATTACGTTGGTTTTACAAGGTATGAGAGTCATGGAAAAGAGAAACTAAGGAAGAAAGGAAAAGGGGATTAGGGATTCTTGTCGCAGAGAGATGGCACTCGCTGGGTTGAGGACCCTCATCACAAAGTGAATATTGAAACAGACATCTTTTTATAAAGGTTGGTCAATATCTTATATCTATATGTATGGCCGTTGGTCACCACAATTTTTTTTATTATTTTTATTTTAAATTCTTTTTATTTTAGATTTTATGATTAGATCTGCTATTATCTTCTTTTGCCGCAACACAATTTTCTCCTTAAAACTTATTTTTCTTCAAGATTTTTTTTGAGGGCGGCTCATGCTTCACAATTCACATATTCCACTTATGTATTGGACTCCTCTCCTTCTTCGGTCAATGCATCAAGGTTAGGGTTATTTGATTTGTTCAATAAAAATTATAGATTTGTTGCTTTTTCTTATAAGTTTGTCAATTGTTGTTTTGTTTATTTAATTGCTGGGCTTGAATCTTTTAGTTAAATCTTCAAATTTTTTTAACCTTTTAAAAGTTTTAATATTTTGAATTTTAACATTTAAAAGGTAACTCATATTTCTCTAATATTTCTATGTTGTGTAGACATATTTTTTTTGTTTATTATATTTCTCCATTATGTAGTCACATAATTTTTGTTTTGTTTTAATAAATTCTTGGCTCAAAATCTTCTAATTGTTTGGTTTACATATGAATTTTTAAGTTCATTTTTTGCAATACATTTAATTGTCTGGCCAATTTCAATAGTAGAAAAGCTATAATCATGGATTCCCTTCTTTCTATTGTATTTCTCTATTGCGTAATTATATATTGTTTTATTTCAATACTTTTGAAGCTTTGAATCTTCTGATTTTTTTTAAATTTTTTTTTTTTTGGCCTTTTGGAAGTTTTAACATCATAACTTTTGGGTTTTATTTTTTCTATTATCAGAAATTATCTAGAAGATTTCAATGAATATCCATGGATTATTCTTTTTGAGGGTAACCCATCTTTATCTTATACTTCTATTCCTAACTTTTTTTTCCTATATTTTTTCTTTAATTGTCCGTGTTTACGTCTCTTTTGTTTTTCTTATTTTTACTTTCATAGCGTATGTACATGTTGTGTATGTTCTTTGATTCTTTCTTTAATGATTTTTGTGTGAGTATGTGTCATCGTATCTGGGTACTTAGGCAAAATCTATAAAGACTAAAGATGCTTTTTTTTTTTTTGTAATGAATCCTGTGTTTTTCATGACTTTAGTGAGTCATATTCTTAATGATCGAAATTGTTTTGTTTGACGTGGATTTTGTTCATATTGGTTTCAAAGTTTATTTCTTGGCTTATATTATAGATTGTAATATATTTATTCATCAAACTGTTTAGTTGAGTTTGTTTTCGAAATTGTTTTCAGTGTTGGACATTTTCTTGAAGCATGTTGGTATCATATATTAAAATACTGTTAAGTTGATAATAATAATAATAATAATAATTGTGGGGCCCGATAATTTATGGGCCAGGCCCACTTGCTCATGGGGAATCCAAAGGCCCAAGCCGAAGAAGGCTATGGCCCAAGCCCAATAATATAAAGCACAAAATGGCCCGGAGATGCAGCCGAGGACAGTTCAGTCCTCGGCAGACCCAAAAGCTCCATTAAGAAGAGGGGTAAAAAAGGGATAGGAACAAACTTGAAAGAAAGCCTAAAATGTCTCGGGAAAACTGCCCTTACTACCCTTCCCAACTAAGACTCTGCACCTAACAGAACCGGATTCTTCGGCTTTTTTGACCACCCCCAACGATTCTGGGATTAGACTGACGGGACAAATATCAGTCTTGGAAAGGTTGACCCTACACGTGGACGAAGGATAGCAAACGTAGGCTAGTATAAAAGAAAAGGTAGAGTAATCAGGAAAGGGGGCTGGAAAAAATGGCCAAAAAGGAGAGCCTCCCATCCCACCTCCAGAAAAAATACTCCAGGGGTGAAAACACCTTAATGATGTATGCACACCACAAAAAACCCACCGCCGGGTAACCGGGGGAAGACATTAATGCTCCTCGGACCCGGTCCAAGGAGTCCAATCCCTCAGGCTATGAAGCTGTAGGGCTTGGATGTCCTGGCTGAACCCCCTTTTTTTACATGAGTCCCCCTAAAAATCAGGACCAGACCATCGCCCAGTGATCAAAGGCAGGCCTTTTAAGCCCACTCTCTACAAATCATATTGTGAGGGATCTTTTTTTGTACGAGCCCAATGTCATTCTTGGGCCGTTAAATAATCGTGTCCCTGCAATTGGCGCCGTCTGTGGGGAGGCTTGCGCGTTGGCGCAGGTGGCGCTTGAGTCAACTCTCTAGCAAGCAGAGATTCGCGGGTTTTCCCCCGTCTCCGGTGACATGCAGTTGCTGTTCCGACATAAACTTCGACCAGGGGCTACGTCCTGCAGTGCCAACGGCACGAGCAGCTCTAGGGGCTTCCGGCCTCAAGCCAACTCTCCCCGCCACGGGCAAGGGGTTGACCTGCGAAAAAGCAAATAAGTACACAGAAAAAACTATAAGTTTTGAACAGAACCAAGGCCTTGCATGGTCCTCGGACTCAAGCCTATGGGGAAACCAAGTACACAAAAGAAAAACACAAGTTTTGGACAGAACCAAGGCCTTGCATGGTCCTCGGACTCAAGCCTATAGGGAAACCAAGTACTCAAAAAAGTTTTGGACAGAACCAAGGCCTTGCATGGTCCTCGGACTCAAGCCTATGGGGAAACCAAGTACTCAAAAAAAAGTTTTGGACAGAACCAAGGCCTTGCATGGTCCTCGGACTCAAGCCTATGGGGAAACCAAGTACTCAAAAAAGTTTTGGACAAAACCAAGGCCTTGCATGGTCCTCGGACTCAAGCCTATGGGGAAACCAAGTACACAAAAGAAAAACACAAGTTTTGGACAGAACCAAGGCCTTACATGGTCCTCGGACTCAAGCCTATGGGGAAACCAAGTACTCAAAAAAGTTTAGACAGAACCAAGGCCTTGCATGGTCCTCGGACTCAAGCCTATGGGGAAACCAAGTACACAAAAGAAAAACACAAGTTTTGGACAGAACCAAGGCCTTGCATGGTCCTCGAACTCAAGCCTATGGGGAAACCAAGTACTCAAAAAAGTTTTGGACAGAACCAAGGCCTTGCATGGTCCTCGGACTTAAGCCTATGGGGAAACCAAGTACTCAAAAAAGTTTTGGACAGAACCAAGGCCTTGCATGGTCCTCGGACTCAAGCCTATGGGGAAACCAAGTATTCAAAAACTCAAAAAAGTTTTGGACAGAACCAAGGCCTTGCATGGTCCTCGGACTCAAGCCTATGGGGAAACCAAGTACTCAAACACAAGTTTTGGACAGAACCAAGGCCTTGCATGGTCCTCGAACTCAAGCCTATGGGGAAACCAAGTACTCAAAAGAAAAAGCACAAGTTTTGGACGGAATCAAGGCCTGGCATGGTCCTCGGACTCAAGCCTATGGGGAAACCAACTACTTGGATAGGAAAGTCCTCGACTCAAACACTGTAAAAGGTTAAGGCCAGTAAGAGTGTTAAGAAGATGGCGAAATGCCCCACTTTTCGGTAGCTTAATGGGGCTGTTTAGTTTGCGGGTGATATGTTTTCGGATGGTTACTTCCCACACCGCATCGAGCATTCAGTTTTCATCTCAGCTAGTTTTGGGGTAAGTATCGTTCTTCACAGGTCGGCATTGTTGTGCCAAACAACTCTATTAAAGTTATGGTTACACCTTTTTCTTAGCAAGTATTTTGGCCCTAGTTGTCATTGATTCAAATGCTATATTTTTGTACCGAACAGCACTTACAATTTCGTAAAAACGCCTTTCCCTTTGATAAGGGGTTAAGGACCCAAGTATTGTACTCTAAGGTCGCCAGTTTTGTGCTCGGTCGATTCAGTAAGCTCATCATAATATCCTTTATGTTCCTGCC
Source organism: Quercus robur (assembly GCF_932294415.1). Lineage (NCBI taxonomy): Eukaryota > Viridiplantae > Streptophyta > Magnoliopsida > Fagales > Fagaceae > Quercus > Quercus robur. The sequence continues at coordinate 31,369,542 of NC_065535.1, read as the reverse complement.
TAATGGGAATTTCAGCCCTAAGTATCATTTGTTCGATTCAGTATTATTGAGCAGGATTATTTTTATAAACACAGAGCAAGATCTTTTTATTGACTGGAACTTTGGTCCTAGACATCGATCACGGTTTAAAAATAAAAAGAATTTACAAGACTGTATGTCTATGCATTGCGTCATCATTTTGGAAACATAGAGATATAACATGCGAAGTAAAATGATAACAATTTTTATTAATATAAAAATGTATTACAACGTACAAAGAGGGGCTTAAACAAGCCTATACAAAAGGTGAACTGCCGAAACAACGATAACATCAGCAATACAGATAAGTAAACAGTCAGGTGTCTTTTAAACTCGTCTTCAAAGTCTCTCCAATCTTTGCCTCAGTATTGCCCATATTGAGAGAAGAACCTTCTTTAGAAAAAGATGAAGGAGAAGGAAGAAGAAGATGAAGGAGAAGGAAGAAGAAGATGGAGGAGATGAATGAGGAAGATGGAGGAGATGAATGAAAAGAAGGAGGAGAAGAAGAGGGAAGAGATGAAAAGGAAGAAAAATGAGCAAAATAGGGAGAAGGAAAAGCACCAGGATGGATCTGGTGGTGGAAAGAAGAAGAAAGAGAGGCAAAAGGAGGCGCCAGTGAACGAAGAGAAGAAGAAGCAGGGGCACTTAGTCCCTGCCCTGGTCCTGACTCCTAACACACTGGCGCCATGTTAGATATACTCATGAGAGAGCGGGTGGTACTGATAATGGGTGTCCTCGACTCAGTCACGCCGAAAATGAGACGTGACGAGTCCCTGCTTCGGATTTTGGCTAAAAGGAAGGTGAGACAAATCTTGAGTCTCCGCCATCCTTGCCTTGATCGAGCCATTTCGAGCTTTACTTGAACATGGTGTTTTTGGGAGGGGAATGGTTTCTTCATTGCTTATTACTATGGTGAACGTATTACAGGTTGAGGTATAGCCAGAGGGTAAAAATAAACTCTGGGAGGAATCTAAGGGATTCAGGTATGAGAGAACCAACTCTTGTTTTTTCTCTTTATATGAGGGACGAAGAGGAGGATACTTAATGTGTTCAGATCTCCAAGGAGATCCGCCAACAAGAATATGCTCGTTCCGCTCCCCCACGCCGTTAGTAACCATTAAATGAGGGGTCTCGTGAAAGGAAACTATTAAAGATACGCTCCGGATAACCAAACGGCGTGAGCGCATCGTGAACAAATTAAGAGGAACATCTCGTAGACCGGTGCATTTCCTGGGCAGGTGAAGAATCGCCAACGCCGGTCAAAGGCTGAATTAAATGAGCCATAATAAAGGCTCGGTATTACCAAAACCCCCCTCTCCAACCAGGAGGTCGGACAGCAGGGTTTTGAGGAGCTATTATGGGGCCCGATAATTTATGAGCCAGGCCCATTTGCTCATGGGGAATCCAAAGGCCCAAGCCGAAGAAGGCTATGGCCCAAGCCCAATAATATAAAGCACAAAATGGCCCGGAGATGCAGCCGAGGACAGTTCAGTCCTCGGCAGACCCAAAAGCTCCATTAAGAAGAGGGGTAAAAAAGGGATAGGAACAAACTTGAAAGAAAGCCTAAAATGTCTCGGGAAAGCTGCTCTTACTACCCTTCCCAGCTAAGACTCTGCACCTAACAGAACCGGATTCTTCGGCTTTTTCGACCACCCCCAACGATTCTGGGATTAGACTGACGGGACAAATATCAGTCTTGGAAAGGTTGACCCTACACGTGGACGAATGATAGCAAACGTAGGCTAGTATAAAAGAAAATGTAGAGTAATCAGGAAGGGGGGCTGGAAAAAATGGCCAAAAAGGAGAGTCTCCCATCCCACCTCCAGAAAAAATACTCCAGGGGTGAAAACACCTTAATGATGTATGCACACTACAAAAAACCCATCGCCGGGTAACCGGGGGAAGACATTAATGCTCCTCGGACCCGGTCCGAGGAGTCCAATCCCTCAGGCTATGAAGCTGTAGGGCTTGGATGTCCTGGCTGAACCCCCTTTTTTTACATGAGTCCCCCTAAAAATCAGGACCAAACCATCGCCCAGTGATCAAAGGCAGGCCTTTTAAGCCCACTCTCTACAAATCATATTGTGAGGGATCTTTTTTTGTACAAGCCCAACGTCATTCTTGGGCCGTTAAATAATCGTGTCCCTACAATAATAATAATAATATAGTTTAATAAATGTCTGAAACGTATAGCTGTTAACAAATGTTTTAGCTATATGATTTTATTTTACAAATTCAATTTTGGTGTTGTAGTAAAATAAACAAAGATTAAATTATATATTGTACTCAATACATTTTCCATGCATCGCACGGGTTAGCGACTGGTATTAATCTAATATTAGTTAAACAGAATTCTATAATAGACTTTTTTTATAATACACTACGTTGCTGATTTTTTTTTTATATAATACAAAAAATTAAGAATTAGACGCTGCTGCAATTCAAGATGCATTAGATCTTTTTTTTTTTTTAAGTGTAATATACGTTGTTGCAATTTAAGATGTATTAGACTTTTATATATATATATATATATAAGTTTTTTCTTTTTAAAATCTAAAAATTAAAAAAAAAAATCAATTTGGTGAAGTCACTTGACGCAATCGCAACGTCTAAACTCAACTTTTATTATACATTAGAAAAATTAAATTATTGGGCTTAAAACTGGTCCAACATCTCATGGGCCTTTAATCTCAAATGCCGCACGGTGATTTTATTTATTTATTTATTTTAAACTCTCGCACTGGTAGTCTCGTTCTTCCCCTAAAATCTTTCGCGCCCAAAAAGGACTTATTTATCTAGTGTTCCCGCCATTTTGATACTTTAATTCATTCCTATTCTGACCCTCAGATCTCAACCACAACCAACCAACGCCTGCAATTTCACGAACGAAGCACTCTCTCTCTCTCTCTCTCTCTCTCTCTCTCTCTCTAACCAGTTCTTATTCTGTGTTTGATTTTCACAGAGCGATTTTGTTTGTGAAATCTGAAAGAGAAAAAGTAAAGGTGTGTAGTACTCGAAATGACCAAAGAGGAAATCGAGAATGGAACCGCAGACATGGAGATCGATCAGCGCGAACTTATGAACGGTGATCGGAGCGAATTGAACGCCGTTCCTGACGGTTTCAACGCCAATTATCTCAAAGTCTATTACGGTAAATTACATATATATTTCTCCGATTTATTTTCTTTAATTATTGCTTCTGTATTATACAAATCTAGCTAGGTTTGAATTTCAGTGAGAATCTTCAATTTTTTTTTTACTTAATTAAATAATTTATTTGTTTGTTTGTTCAATTTTGTGCCAGGAAAACTATTTCCGCATGCAGATATATTCAAATGGATGTCTTATGGAAATGGTAAAAAATCACATTTCCTAATATTGCTCTGTGTGTTTATGCTTAGAAGTTTTGTATTTGTTTGGCTAAAATACTGTTTTTTGTCCTAAATTTTGCATGAATTTAATTTTTCAAGCCTAAACTAGAAGTTCAATTTCGTCCTTAAACTATTGAAAGGCATTTAGTCCTTAAACTTTGAAAAATATCTTTTTTCATCCCTAAATTATTTATTTAAAAAGAAAAATTAGTTAGGTTGAAAAAGGTTCTTGAAAAAAAATTAGGGATGAAAAATGAAATTCGTGCAAACTTTAAGGATGGAAACAATATTTTAGCGTATTTGTTTCTTTGCTGAATATGTGCTGGATTGGTGTTTATAGATGGGAAGCATCCTGGCTGTGATGAGTCCTATTTCGGCCGGAGAGAATTTTCGTTTACATTAGATAATGACATTTATCTGCGCTTCCAGTCTTTCAACAGCGCGTCCCAACTTGAAAATTCCATCAAGGAGAAGTGTCCATTTAAAATAGATATTGGGCCAGTGTACAGCGTTGATGTAAGTTGAATTGTTTTAGCTGTTAGCGAGCATGATTTAGTAGATAATTTAGTTATATCTAGTTGGTTTTCCAATTTATACTTGCTTGTTTAAATGAAAGATAGCAACAATTTTGGTTTAATACATACTTGCCACAAGTTAAAAGTTTTCAATTTTCTTATAGTACATGTAATGACTTGGGTTTGTAATTAGTACATGCATGATTTTGGAATCAATTTTGTGTATTGATGTTTGTTAAGCATAACAAAGCCTGGAACTAAATGCTAGGGTTCCTCTCTGTGGCAATGTGGTTTATTGTGAATTGCAATTTTTGCCCTTGTTTGCCTATGTATTAACAGCCCTATTCTTTTTTTAATCACTTATATTCTGTAGCCTGCAAAGAGGCACGCGTATGCACAAAGTGGCAATAATGTTTTCACTCCGGTGGAGAAGGAGCTTGTTTTTGATATAGTAAGTTGATCAAGACTTTGGATTTTTTTTTTAATTGTTTGATTGGTAAGTTACAAATGCACCAGTGGGTGGCGGGATGGTCTTGAACTCACTATCTCACCCTCCACTTCGCTTTTGCAAGAGGAGGTGCCATTTGAGCTAGTGCTCATTGGCAAATGTTTTGAGAGTTTTTAAATAGACAGTAATTTACCGAATATTTGAGTGTGTCGACTTGTTTGAGATGCTTGATGTAGACTTATATCCACAGGATATGACAGACTATGATGATGTTAGATATTGCTGCTCTGGAGCTGATGTTTGCTTAAAATGCTGGACACTAATGACAATTGCCATCAAAGTGATTGATCCTGCCCTCAGAGGTATGGGTTTTTTTATCCATATGCATCAAGTAAATAGAATAATATTAATTAGTATCTGATGTCTTATATTGACAAGTTAGATGGATGTTAGATCTTTCAGGGACTGTGTTTTAAATATACACAATGAAAGAGGCTCCATGGCAAACATTTTAGGGGGCTATTAATGTGGAGACATATTGCTTGAAAGTTACTCCACAATTCTATAATTTTCAACCTACGTTAATGAGGAGGGCTATTATGTAGAGTCAGAAGCTCTCCATACTTGACTCACTGTATGAGATCTTAAAGAAACACTAGTTCATATGCTTTTTCTAACAAGAATCCATACATTAAGGAGGATATTGAATACTGGCTTTTTTGTATTTGGAACTCACAGGACAATGTTGGACCTATATATTAATTTTTTTATTATCATATTTTTTACTAATTGTATAGTCATATGGTTTTATAGAAGCCTTATGTTTTCAGTTGATTGATTTTCCACGTTGCTCTAAATAATTTGTTGCAGATGATTTTGGTTTTAATCACATTCTCTGGGTATATAGTGGTCGACGTGGTGTTCATTGTTGGGTTTGTGATCCGAAAGCAAGAAGGTTGTACATTAAATAATCAAATTCTGAAATTTCTTTTTCAAGTTCTTTGTTCACGATGCTCAAAGATTCAAACTGTATTGCCATTACTCCTGTAGGTTGACGAATGAACAGAGGTCATCTATTGCTGAATATTTCCGTGTATACAAGGTGGGTTATACTGTTTTGACAAACTTTTAATTTGGAGGAATATTTTTTCATAAAGTTTAGTGGAATTTTCTGTACTCTGATCAGGGAAATGAAAATAGTCAGAAAAAGGTGTCTTTAACAAGTTCTGCCTTACATCCGTTCCTTTTGTAAGTGTTAGTATGCATTGACTTTTTAATTCTAGGCCAATTGTATCCTCTACTAAGACATATTCCATCTCTACAGGAGATCATACAAAGTCCTGGAGGAATTCTTTGAGGGAAATTTGCTTTCAAATCAAAGCTTATTTTCAACTGAGGAGAGATATGAGAAGATCTTAGAAATGATTCCTGATGAATGTACACAATTTCTTTTCCCTTTTCATATATAATATGTTCTATGCTCATGGTTAGTGAAGTATTATATGTGAAGCTATCCTTGCAGCTATTACTTCTGAACTACGGGGGAAGTGGCAAGACAACAAAAAGTCCTCCATTTCAAAAGAAAACATTAATGTTGATCGATGGAAACATGTAAAAAAGATACTGAAATCAGGAAAACAGAAGGTATGGAATTTCTAGTGTAGCACAACTATCTCTTGCTAGGAATCTTGTAATCAACTTTGGACTTATGTGCCACACTAACCTAGTAGAAGAAAGTAGAAAACTAGGATGTAGACAGGGATTTTAATTATGTATTTCTCTGAGGCAACCAGATGCCTCAACTGGAATAGGGGATTTTTCAGCCATCTTTGAGATCACGTTATTTCTTTTTGCCACTTGGTTGATATTATTGGATTCTAATAACATAGAAATTGCTTAAAACAATTTGATAGAACTGATGTCAGCAAAGTGTTTTGTGGATTGCATTGTATGATTGTCTGGGCCTAAGCCTAAGCTGTTGAATTCTTTTGTGATACAATTTGTAGACTGCCCTTTTTTCTACAAATGTGCACATCAAATCGTATCAAATTTGCAGCCTTAATTAGTTCATCTTAGATAGGGCCTTAATTGTTGTGATTTTTCTTAGGAACAAAGAAATTAAGGAAGGCATTAAGCCTAGTGCTCGTTGCTGAGTTCCATCTATGCAATGGGATAGCAAACAGGCAATGGAAGGGATTTGAAGGAGCTGAATGTTGGAATACTTTGGATAACCATAGTTGTGACAATGGTTTAATGATGCGTTTATGGAAAGACTAGGACAAGAACTTTTATAATCTTGTTAAGGAATTTTAATGGAAACTTAATTTTGTTTTACATTTTAATGGAACTTTTATAATCTGGTAGACTACCCTTTTTTCTACAAATGTGCACATCAAATCTTATCAAATCTTCAGCCTTAATTAGGTCATCTTAGATAGGGCCTTAATTGTTGTGATTTTCTTAGGAACAAAGAAATTAAGGAAGGCATTAAGCCTAGTGCTCGTTGCTGAGTTCCATCTATGCAATGGATAGCAAACAGGCAGTGGAAGGGATTTGAAGGAGCTGAATGTTGGAATACTTAGGATAACCATAGTTGTGACAATGGTTTAATGATGTGTTTATGGAAGGACTAGGACAAGAACATTTATAATCTTGTTAAGGAATTTTAATGGAAACTTAATTTTGTTTTACATCTTTCCCTATTTCAGGCACCAGGACTGGGAAAGTGTGTTGAAGAGATTGTATTCTCTTTTAGTTACCCTCGACTCGATATGGAGGTTTATGCTATTACTCTTACTTTTTCAAAGTGTACATTCTTCTCAGGATCATAACTTGATACAAATAATGGTTGTATACTCCTTAGACAATCAAGCCTGTTATATCTGACATATGTATACTAACTCTTCATCTGACCTATCTGTTGTTGGTATTAGGTTTCAAAACACATGAACCATTTGCTAAAAGCACCATTCTGCATACATCCAAAGACAGGTTAGCACCTGGAGCATATGCCCGTAATCCATATCAGATATTAGTGACCATTTTTAGTTTTTTTTTTTTTTTAACTTGAAAATACGCTGCTAGATAATTTTTTGGAAAATATAAAGGGTTTTGTTTTGCTTTGAATACCAAAGTTTTTAAACCTAAACTAGTAATATTAGTTATCAAATACTAGTGATGAAAGTTATATGCTTATCATAAGAAACCTCTGATAAGTAATATTAACTGCCATCTGTTATGGTAGATATTGCTTAGTTATGTGGCTCATAATGGTATTGTATAGTAATTTATTCTCATTATTCCAGGTCGTGTTTGTGTTCCTATTGATCCGAATCGTTGCGAGGAATTTGATCCTACTGCAGTACCAACCCTCTCCAAGGTACTTTTGATGAAATAAATTTTTATTTATTCATTTGAATGATTGCTTGCCAGGAAGATTTTTAAATCCAAGGTGAATGGTTTGAAAAATTCTCATCCTAGTTCAATTTATATTTTGTTATAATGATGTAGATCTTGAACTTCTATATGGAATTTGTCTCTTGTTTCTCATGAAGTGTTATTTGATTTTGTTGAATTTACAGCTCTTAGAGGAAATTAACATGGGAGGTTTGGGAACAGATGATGATGGTATGTTAATACAAAACTAGGACATTATTTACAGTTTTTCCATTGCCTTTGCATCACTATTTTAGCTACCCAAGTTTTTATGCGTCCTATCAAATTTTTGGTGGTTCACAAAAAGCAATCTGAAAATAAAAAATAGTTGATGCAAGGGTGGGGCTTCCTTTCCATTATGGTTTTCCTTAATTAGTATGGGACTTGATGACATCCGGGAATTTGAATTGGAGGTCATATAGTTGTATGGTTGGTCAACTTCTGTTTTAGGTTTTGCAGGGTAATCCCTTTTACTGCATGCTCACTTTAATATAGATACCGTTTGGATTTTTCTCCAGTATCACTGACGATGTAAATTTTGTTGCTTGACAGCAGAATGGGATAGAACCTCACTTGGAAAATCAATCAGGTTTTTCAGATCATCATTCTTGCAGCCTCTACTAAAGTCTTGCAAGGTATGCCTACTCTCTCTCATTATCCCTTTGTATGTTGATTTAGGAAATTGCCATCAGAATTGTCTTGGCATATAGCTTATTACAAATTTTAGGCAGCATTATTGATCTTTGATTTCATGGTCCTTAGGCTATGTTTTGAACTATTCTAGGCTATGCTGATTAAGAATATTCAGTGTTAGATAAAACACAGACTTTTTGTGAAAGGGTAGGCTTTGTTAATGCTCCTGTTAGAACTTCCTCAGCTACTGCTATCCATACAAGAAACTTGATAAACAAATTTCTAGCTTTTCAAAATGAAGTTTTCTCCCTCCTTTGTCAAAGAATGTCAAGAAAGTTACTTATACATGTCTGTTTCCTCCTCTTATGTGTATGCTTAACATGCAATATAAAATGGATGAGCCCCTTAAATAAACATTCTGTTGAAGATGCTAGTTTTGGTGAGGAAACATTAGGTTAACCATGCAATTTATGAATGTTGCAGGAGGAGATAGAAAATTCTTACAATGCAAAACTGCAACACTCAAAGACTTCTCTGACCTGGTAGTGCTTTTCTAAGTTTCTAATCAGCTTGTATCCGGCCATTAGAGGTCCTCTTATTTTATGTAAAATTATTTTTTTATGAGGTGCTATAATCATGATGAAATTATATACCATATCTTGTCCAGAAAACAGGATCAACGTGTTGTGTAGCTTGCTGGTACCTTTCTTTTGTTTACTGTAAACTGTGGTTAATGCCCATGCAAAATTTCATGTAGTACTCTGCTGCTACAATATTGCAACTTGCAAGAATGCTTCACTTTTTTCAAGACCTGCCAGTGCGCCCTTACAAAAAAAGAAAGTGCATGTTGTGGGTCACCATTTAGCAGAAGATACTTTTCCCAAAAAAAAAAAAAAAAAAAAAAAAGCTGTTAAAAGAGATTTTCTAAAGCATTTAAATTCCACTGATTTCAGTACATTCCCTTGGATGTCTTATATTTCTTGCCAATAAGTGGTTCAGAAGATTGTTTGATAAAGATAGGGCCATATATGAGCATGAACAAAGACTGCTGGAGCTAAGTTGAGTTTCGCCTAATTTTTCCTGTTGCGATGTAATTCTCTCATACCGGAGCATAGAATTCATTCTAGTCATAACCAGAAATCACTGTTTGTAGAAATTGCTTAATAGTTTGACTGTAAGAATGACAATTTCTAATCTACTTGCATGTGAGCCTATTACAGCAGCTGCCTAATATATCAGTTATCTCAAGAAAGCTGCTAAGAATTTTTCTCATGATTCTTTGGAGTTATCTGGTGTCAAGCTTACTTCTCCATCATCTTTGAAATTTACTTCTAAACTTATAATTAGTTGGAAGTCAAAAAGTAGGCAGTCTTGCATCTTATCCTGTTAATTTGCTGCTTGATAAAACAAATCCCTTACAATTGAATTAGGGCCAATGAAGATTTAACTTGAAATTGACATTAAAATTCACTTGGGGTCACCATCAAGTTTGCGTACTGAATTGGGCATTTTATAGTCTATTTCTCAAGGATATTGGAAAAACCTCTGAGATACAACCAAACGAAGCACTTCAGTTTCACCTTTCTTTTGTGTGTTTTCCTACTTTATTATTGTCATTTGAATAATAGCCCAACTTTAATTTCTTTCATCTGTAGCTACCTTCTATCATATATCAAGCATAGGAATCACAATGGCACAAAAGTAAGATACTGCACGGAACTGCTTTACAATTTTGCTGTCGTTCTAAATATCTTCATTATCTCTCAGTCACTCGAATAGGGCAGTGGGCACAGGACTTGGACCACCTCTTCATACACAGCTTCTTAATATTTAAGAGGTATGGAGGATTAGCTATGAAACGTGGGCAGACTCTTAACTCTCAAAGATAAGAGATCAGGTTGTTTTGTTATTGGTCATTACACTGGGCATACGTCATGTGAAACGTGTAATTAATTGGCAGGAATTAGGTTTCAAGTTTAGCCTTGAACAGTTGCTTTATAACACATTAACATCTGCTTGGAAATGTATTTATTAGTATAAATTAATACAAAAACTATTAAGACTTTTATTACAGAAATAACATAGAAATAGATTTAACTAACAAGTGACCACGTACAGTATAATCTTACATCACTCTGTGTAGGAGGGTAACTAGCTCAAAGATAATTCTTAAAGCCTTCAAACAAAAAGCAGAAGGCTAAAACATAACCTAATGGCCCCTAACTAAGCTAGAAAAAACCCTCACAAATCGACATTAGATTGGAATAAGAAACTAGGAAATTAAAGCATCTGCCTACAGACTACGGACCTCATCACCACCATATACACTTAAAAATCCTGCCTCACATTCAAAGAAAATTCCTCCAAAACTTGCAAGCATTTTGACAATTCAGCGTCCGAAACACATAGTCCTCTGATCAGCAAGAACTTCCCAGATCAAGTCGGGATCAAACGAAGGCATCTTTGCCAGTGAACAGCCTTCTAAATCTGATTCCTCTGCCAGTGCCATTGCCATTGGACACTCTGTCGAAACAGAGGAAGGTGAATTCTCACACCTCCAAAACCCATCTTCAGAAACTGCAGGTGATAACAATTCACTGCCCCAACTATCACCAAAAACCAATGGTGACAGTGGCACCGATAACGATGACGAAGACGATGATGAGTCCACCTTCATTTTTTTCTCAATTTTACTACTAGAACTGCTACCATCACCACCGCCACCACCTGTGCTTTTCTTTGCATTCTTTTTAGCTTTCTCTCTTTTCACCTTTTGACAAATTGCTTGAATTTTCGCATCAACTGAGCTCTTCAAAGCATTCAATCTAGCACAATCTCCGAATCCTAACTTACTTGGATCCTTAAGATTTGGGAAATTCAAGCGTGCATATTCGCCACGAAGCTTATAAGCGGCACGATCATAAGCATAAGCCGCGGCTTCTGCCGTCTCATAAGTACCCAACCAGACTCTCATTCTGTTCTGGGGTAGTCTAATCTCAGCAACCCATTTGCCCCAATGTCTCTGTCTCACTCCCCTGTATAGCTTTTTCTTGCAGGGACTTTTGTAACTGCTTGTGCATACAGAGCTCTGAAGTGGGATATTCAAAGAAGTATGATTAAGCAAACTGCTTGGTCGGTTTTCTTGCCAGAGTTTTTGTAGAAGATCTCTCTGGTGGAGATAAACAGAGGAACCCAGAGGCTCAAAAACAGGGTTAGTGATAGCGTTTGATGGGCTGCAATGAGAGAATATTGAATCCAAAGTGCTAGTGCCGCCTGTTAATATGAGTTGAGATAACGAGGATCGGATATCAGCACCATCAGTGTTTGTAAGAGGAATGTTTTGGTCTTGGTTTGTATCCATGGTTATGGCAAAATTTAAAGCTTTGTTTTCAAGGAAAAGTGGAGTATAGAAAGGAAAAAAAAAAAAAAAAAAAAAGTTGGACAACAACGTGTAGGAAACAAGGACACTAAAAATTGGTCCTTTTTTCCCCTAGATATGATGAAAATTGGTAACCAGAGGTTATGGGCAAAGGAAAACAGAGAAGATATGAAAGTTTAAGCAAAGGAATTATGTGGATTTGTGAAAAACTCAAAAGAGATATTGGGTTGTTCACAGAAGAAGAAATTTTTTGGGTTAATAACCTTTGAGAACAGAGATCATGAGAGGGAAAGTTATTGGAGGAACAGAGTTAATCATGGAGGAAAGCTGAGGTACTCAGGGAATAGGAAATGGAGGAGATTTTTTTTTTCTTGGTATTGAAAAGAATGATTTTGAATTACTATGCTGAGACTAAGTTTGGTCTGCAGCTTTGGTGGTATTTATAGCTGCAGAGTGCAGAGTTTAACAAATTTTTTTAATTTAAATTCCAAATCCAAATCCAAGTTTGTAAACACAACCGTAAACAAATTGTTACATAAAAAAAAAAAATCAGAAGGGTGTTGTTATAAAGAGCTCCCACAAAATAATACAGAAGAAATAGTAGCGAGAGACGTACACATTTACATTACACTTTTAGGCTAGGGCCGACTGGGCCGTTTGACAAAAGCTAACATTTTGACTCCGTGTGGTTCCCACTAGACCGTACTTCTATATCTTTATATATCTCTCTCTCTCTCTCTCTCTCCTCTCGGTGTCAGTACTGCCCAAAAAAGCCACTTTATTGATTTATTACATAGACAGATTCAGCTCCTGTAAAGCAATTAAAGTCCACACATCATAACTTTTGTGCCACGCGTCTCATTGCCAAACAGATCTCTCATCTGCTTTTCTTTCGTCTCGTGCAAGAGAAATTTTTGCCTTTTTATCCGCCACACTGCCTTTCCTTAACTCAACTTCGAACCCCGGAACCTCCTTGCAGCTTGGCTTATAAATTAATAAATTATAATTAGCTATCTCTAACCCCTAAACCTCTTTCAGGTTTGAACCGTTCAATAATTGTTCCATATTTTGATTGAAGTTTTGAAGAATTTTTTTTTTAATCAATTTGGAGTTCATAAGTTTTATTTACTACACTGTCAATTCATAGGATTTTTCAAATTGCCAGTGAAATAATTTGAACAATATGTGTTTAAGTTTTAAATTTATCATGAAACTTTTGATTTAAGTCATATTCTTGACGTGCTAATAAGAAAAGGGTTCAAGTTTAATTTCAAGCTTTTGTTACTGAGTGTTTCAATAACACAAGTAAAGATACATTTAGTGTCAGCTCTACTATATATACTAATACAATCGTCAATCGATGTGTTGCCTAAGGCCCCAAGTAGAAAAAAATGCCCTCAAATTTTAATCAATATGATTATATCTTTAATTAATTAAGCCCAAATATCACCCAAAAAATAAAATAATATTTTTTAATCAAATGAAAAACAAGAAAACAGAGAGGGGGAGAATGATGTTCACAATATTTTTCACAACATTTTTATAGTAAATCCTAAGTTGAAAGTTGTTACAGGCTGTAAGTGATGACAAAAAAATAATTTCAGTTGGGGGTACAAATTAGAACTAATAACAACTGTAAGGACTCGACTTGAGTTCCTAACCTAGCATGTGGACAGACTTAGGCCCAAGAAGCCCAAAACAATGAATTTGTAGAGAAATGGGTTGAAAAACTGGGCTTTAGTTGATCAAACAACGATATATATAGGCTTGATAACAAAAAGATAAAAATGGACTATTATGAAATGAAGAAAGAACATCCTCGGCGAAATCCGAGAACAATAATTCTGATATAATGTTCTTAGATAGCGTTTCAAATTTGATTGTGGATTGCTACAGTATTTCTTCTCTCAAATTTCTGATCCTTTTCCTTGTTCTTTCTCCTTTTCTTTTATACTCACTTCCCCTTTCACCTCTACCGTCTACCTGTATGCTAAATGGTTAGGGCTGATACTTGTCCCATCAACCCTTCTCATAAGTCTTCAAGTAGAAGCTGTAAGGCTGAAATACACTGTTCAGGTATCATTTCTACATTAATGCGGTCAGGGGATTAGCTATAGTGTATTTAATGCAGAGGTAGCAGCTTTCTCCCTAGATATTTTGGGGCTCATCCTTATCTCATATCTCTGCAGTGCTTGTCCACCCCAAATAAATTTCAGGGATTGTCATCTTTGCTGTCAATCCATTTTCTAGGACCTTGGCCAAGTTCGATCGAGGAAGTTTTCATCCTCGGCACACTTTCCGGAGCCTTTAGGACCAAACCCCACCTTTTATTCATCAGCGCAATTTACTCTGACGAAGACATCTCATCCTCGGGGCAGATCTTTGTTCTCAGCTTGGGCCACAGGCCCAACATATAAATAAATAATGCACTTCTGGGCCCAAGGACCCTACAACAACTTAACACCTAAGATTTGTTGTGAAAAATATTATGAATGTTGCACTTTTCAAAAAATAAAAAAGAGAGCAATATACGCAAAAAATTCACAATATTTTTCACAATAGTTGAGTTGACAACCTTTAAATAGTTCTCACCTAGGTCTACCACTAACATCACTCTTTTATTTACCACTATCAACCTTACACATCAAGTATGAAAAGTTTTGTCAAATTTGTTGTGTCTATATACTTTCTAAAAAAGAAATTTTATGTGATTTATGTTAATTAGTAATAATTTTGCATCTAAAACAAGATAATATAATTTAAATAATATTTTATTTTGTAAGAGTCATATTTAAATATATAAAAGGTCTCAATTTCAGTTTTTACCCTCAAATGCATTAAGCCGCCCTAGATACATTAAATATTTTTGTATATATGTCAACGAAGATCTTTACATTGAAATGGAGAGGTGAACCACTAGTAATAATAATCTATATAAGGCTATAGAAGTTAGAAGATGTGTTAGACTTTATGACTTTTTAAATATATATAGTATATACTTTGGAAGGCTATTTGGCGGCTTCGAGTTCCAAACCGAGTTAAGTCCCTTATGTGGCGTGATGGGAACAACTCTTTACCAACTCGGGCTAACCTTGTCAAAAGGAAAGTCCTAGATGATGCGCTATGCCAGGAATGCAAGCTTTACGCAAAGGATACTCTGCATGCGATCTAGTCTTGTCCGAAATTGATTGACACATGGAAAGTTCATTTCGATCAACTGAAGGTAGATGCGGTGCACTGCGCATCCTATCTCGAAGTCATTGATAGAGCTTCACTTGTTAAAACCTCTTTCGAGCTTTTTGCAATGACGGTCTCTGCAATTTGGATGCGGCGCAATAAGATCCGGCTGGGTGAAATAGGACTTCCACTGGGATAGATTCCGACCTCGGCTTTTGATGCTCTTTAGGAGTTTCAGCAGCTACGTCCTACACATGCCAAGATACCACGGACAGCTCATGCAGTGCGTTGGAGGCCACCACCTGAAACCTGTGTCAAGGTGAATTTCGACGGAGCGATTTTCTCACAGGATGGACTAGCTGGCATCGGCATTATAATCTAAAATGAACAAGGATTAGTTATGGCTGCTCTCTCACAACAAATTCCACTACCTACTTCAGTGGAGATGGTGGAAGTGCTAGCAGCTCGTCGGGCTTTGGTTTTTGCTAAGGAACTCGGTTTTGACAGAGTGATTATGGAAGGAGATTCTGCAATCACTATTACCTCTGTTAATGAAGGACACATGGATCACTCGGCTTTGGGTCATGTTTTGTTGGATATCAAAAGTTTATTTTCTTGTTTTTCTCATATTTCAGTTCAGCATATTACTAGAGAAGGAAATTGTGAGGCTCACAAGCTTGCTAGACGAGCTGCCAATTTTCCTTTTTTGGTTTGGATGGAGTCTATTCCACCAGACGTTCTTGAGGTGTACCAACTTGATTTATTGAGGATGCAATAATAAGATCTCTACCCTTGAGGGGATTTTTCTAAAAAAAAAAAAAATCTTTGCGTGTAAGTTGGGTTAATACTAAATAGACCTCAATATTGTTGTATTCAAGGTTAGTTAACTCTTTCGTTAATTTTTAAAAAATCGTTAATTCTTCTAATCGTTAACTCTTGAAGCAAAATTTTGTGATGTTTTTCTACTTTATAAACTCTTATTATTTAGAAATGCTAAAGCGGGAAATTGAGGGGAAAAAAAAAAAACAAGATATAGAAATTCTTGTGAATGAGAGCAAGCATTACAAATTCTGGTACCAATCTTTATTTTATGTTATATTAAAGCTATAAAATAAATTGTATTGAACATGTTGTCCTATCAAAGTGGCAAATCATATTGAATATTGATAATAATAAAAAAGTGCGCATGTGCATATTATATATATATATAAATAAAGTGATTTAATTTATAGAGTTTAAACTTACAGTATTCGCTCCATAATAATTGTTTTTATCATCAATCTAAGACAGCGATTGATTTTTTGTGTAGGCAGAAATTGAATCATGAATTTCTTATTCGACTATAAAAGACTTTATTAAATGAAATAATAAATTAAAAATAATAATCACAAAAGAACCAAGTTTAGCTGCTGTCTTTTACCATTTTTAGATAGCTAGAATTTTACTATTTTTTAGATTTCTAGAATTGAGAGCTAAGCAAAGTGGGAGATTTGGCAAAGGATCCCCTCGAATTTAGGCACTCGTGCAAGAAATGTTTGCAAGTTGCCTATTGCCATATCCCGTTGCTTGTAATTTCATTCTCCATCTATAATGTGGCATGTACCACTCCCGTGTGCAATTGTCAATCAATAATGCATACTTGCATAAAATAACTTTGTGCAGGCATTCTTTTTGAATTATTGGTCCTTTTAAGACCTAGGAGATGGAAACAAATCACACACTAGCCTGTTAATTTCACATGTTAAAGATATGAATATCTGAAACTCACATGCCTAAATTGTACTTTCACTAGGCAAGCTCTTCCCCCTCCCCCCCCCCCCCACGCGCCCCAAAAAAAAAAAGCAATTATTTCAAGCCGAGATTAAATTCTATAAGGATGGGGTGTAAAATTCATGTTTTACACCATCCAATAAATGATTGCCACATTAGTATTTTATTTAAAATTCAATACATCTTACCACACCTAATAACATCTCAATGAATTTCCAATTTGGTTGGATTTATATATGGGTATTAGAATTGATTGAGTGTGATTGTGTTTATTCTTAAATATGTGATAAGATGATGTGGCATGTTGGGATTGAAGGGGTACAACATGGGTTTTATATCACGTCCTTATAGAATTTAATCTCATCCAAGCCTAGCTCTGATATTGTTAGCCATATATAGGGAGAGAAATTTGTGTTTGACAAAGTGAGATTTTGTTGTTGTTGTATTTTTTTTCCAGGAAATTTGGATCAAATTAAATGAACTCCCTAATCTTCTAGTATTAAATTGGAAGTCCCTAAATTTTGAGAAATAACTGAATTGCTCGTTATGTCTAAATTTCAGTCACACTTCTAAATTCTTTATATTATAATTTTTTTAATAGAAAATCTTTTTGAACTAAAATTTAATTAAAAAATTACTTTAAATTCATGTATCCATAAAGGTTTAGATAGAAGGAGCAATTTGAGAATTTCTTAAGGTTTAGGAGCTCATAATTTTAAATTAAAAGATCATGGTATTTGTTTTTTTATCCAAATTCTAGGGGTGTTTGTGTGTGTATCAATAAGCTTAAGGTGTGTGTTTAAATTTATTTTCATTAATTCATTTTTTTAATTTTATTTATTACATAAAAGTACAACTATAACAAAAAAAAAAAAAAAAAACCCTACATTTTCTTTTTTTAAAAAAATTAAGCTTAACCAAATTGAATGTAAGATCGACCACCAAAATATTCACTTATTTCATGTGATTTGTATATAATAAAAATATTATCAATAATTCAAGAGTCTTATAGTTTAAATAACACTTCTTAGTATTTCTAATAAAAATATCCAATATTCAAATTTTTCTTCACATGTTTTAATTACCTAATTATAAAAAATAAGAAGTATTATCAATAATAAATTAATGTAAATATGATATTATATATAGTATTATACTAGTCACAATTTACCATTTTTACCATTTATTATTATAATTTTTTAAAAGATGTATCTTTAACATTGTTTTCTATATATATTTTTAATTTCCCCTCCGATTGGGACTTGGGATGGAGCCTGGGTCGAAGAAGGTGAGACCTTCTCTAAAACTCTTCCAAAAGGGTCGCTGAGTGGGAAATGTACGTATCATACCGTAGTGGACCCGTCCCAGCATGGTGCATTAAATGCGTAAAGGTAACGTTGAAATAGTAGTAAAGGATTGGCTTAGGGTAGTCTTTGAAAGACAAAGCTCATGAGAAAGGACCACCCATCATCCATGGCCTAGACACAACAAGTCAACAACAACAACAACAACAACAAAAAAGCTTTTGCAATATTTGCATTTCCACGTGAATAAACCTAACAATCGCCTAGAAGTCAGGCCAACAAATAGTTTTCTCACTTTGCTCTTGTTATATAGACTCATCGTTTTATTTTCATATATGTTTAACGGTTTATATATATAAGATAATACCATAGAAGATGAAGTGTTGCATTCAAAATTTTAAGTGTTGTCATGTTTTATAGAGGAACAATGAAGGATTTTGTGTACTTTTCCCACAAGTAAATATTCTATTGAAAATTGTTGTCAATTTTAACATAAAATGAAAAGCATTTTAAAACGGTTACTGTGTTTTTTTAATTAACAATTGTATTATTTATAAATATTATATGATGATTGCTCTTTAATTACTATAAAAATTAATGCCTATCACAATAGTCTTATAATGAATTAATGATCACTCTTTTTATCATCAAAGATGTAGGTAGATTTTGATCTCAAATCCCAACTCAACAACAATACCAATTGAAATATCTGTTAGAATTGTGATTAAATGATTAAATTTACAATAATTTAAACTTTTGAGACAATAACTAATTTAACATGATATTAAAATATGAGATTCTAAGTTCGATTCCTGTTTTCTCCATTCTACCTCCTAATAACTTACATTTTTTGAACAATCGACAATTTAACAATTTCAAAAACCTACCAAACTATTTTAAATCAAAATATAAAAATGAGTTCTATATTTTATCTCAAAAAATATATAAAAATGATTAAAGATAATTTTTTCTTAATTTATTAATTGGCCAATCATAATTAGAGTAACATCAATTTTGAAATATTTATAAAAATTGCGTATATTTATAATATATCATACCAATAGTTTTAAAAAAAGTTAGTACTGTATTGACTATTGTAAATAAATCGTAGAAAAAGCACAGATATTTTTTCTTTCTTTCAAATACTATTAAAAGTATTTTTTACACAATAGTCTTATAATGAATTAATGATCACTCTTTTTATCATCAAAGATGTATGTAGATTTTGATCTCAAATCCCAACTCAACAACAATACCAATTGAAATATCTGTTAGAATTGTGATTAAATGATTAAATTTACAATAATTTAAACTTTTGAGACAATAACTAATTTAACATGATATTAAAATATGAGATTCTAAGTTCGATTCCTGTTTTCTCCATTCTACCTCCTAATAACTTAAATTTTTTGAACAATCGACAATTTAACAATTTCAAAAACCTACCAAACTATTTTAAATCAAAATATAAAAATGAGTTCTATATTTTATCTCAAAAAATATATAAAAATGATTAAAGATAATTTTTTCTTAATTTATTAATTGGCCAATCATAATTAGAGTAACATCAATTTTGAAATATTTATAAAAATTGCGTATATTTATAATATATCATACCAATAGTTTTAAAAAAAGTTAGTACTGTATTGACTATTGTAAATAAATCGTAGAAAAAGCACAGATATTTTTTCTTTCAAATACTATTAAAAGTATTTTTTATTTTTTATTTTTTATTTTTTGAGAAAGTATTAAAAGTAATTTAGAGCTAGCAAAATGAGGCATAATTGATATTTGAATTTGATAGGTTTGATACCAAAAGGTATGTTTTGGCAGTATGTGAATTTAGTCGCACAACAGCGCGCCGACTATATACAAGTGGTCCTTTGCTCTCGAGACCCACATGGTCACACGTCACACCGATTTCATTTTTCTTTGTTGACCACGTGTCGTGTTTTTATTAAATCACCGCAATGTGAGACTTTTTAGAATCTCGTGGATTTCTAGCCTTTTCCGGGAAAAGATTTTCTCGGCCACGTAAAGTGTGGCAACTATAAACGATATCTTTTAATTTCTTTGAAGAAAAAGCAAAATGGCGTCGTTGACTTCATGTTATGTTCCCATTTCCCTTTCCATGGTTAGGGCTGTCCACCAGAAATCGAAAACCGACCCACCCGTTCAAATCATCCGGACCGACCCGAAAACCGGCCGATCTGACGTCGGTGACGGTCGGCGGCGGGTCTTCGCCACGAAGAACCGATTCAGGCGGGTCAAATGGCGGGTTTTCTTCTCCAAAACCCAATGAACCCGATCAGACTGCCGAATCCCGTGAAAGAAGACCGAATCTACCTAGAACCACTTAGATTCGGTGAAGATTTGGTAGTTTTTGGTTAGATCCAGCGATGAGATGGATGTTTTCGCTCAAATCTGGGCTTGAGGTGGTGTTTTTTGCTTTGATCCCGTGGTTGTCACACAAATCCGAAGAAAAATCAACAAATTCGGCGAAGATCCAGTGAAGAACGGCGAAGATCCGGCAATGAGATGGAAGTTTTCATTCAAATTTGGGCTTGAGGTGGTCGTTCTTGCTTCGATCCCGTGGTTGTCGCACAGATCCAAAGAAAAATCAATAGATCCGGCGAAGATCCAGAGAAGATTCGGCGAGATCCGGCGAAGATTTAGCGATTTCCGGCGAAAATTCGGTGAAGATCTGGAGGTTAAAACTCATTCCGACTTCGACCGACCCGACCGTTGTCCACCGAAGCCCGATCCGACTCGACCCGAGGTTGTCGGTGGTCGGCGGCGGGTCGTTCAACGTCCCACTCAATGTGAGCGGGTTGGTTTCGGGTTGGGCACAAACCCGATCCGGACCGACCCATAGACACCCCTATCCATGGTCATCATGGTACAACAATACTTAAACACAACTCACATCACTAACATTTTTACTTTTATTAAAATATATATATATATATATATATAGGCAAAAATGCAAAATTAACCCTTTACTTTCACATTTTTTCATTTCAATCCTCTAACTTTCAGTTTTGTTAATTCAATCTTCTAACTTTCAATTTTTGTCAATTCAAGGCTCTGTTATTGCTGTCGTGAATGCTGCAGTTAAACCCACTAAAATGACACCGTTTTGCATGTGGTTTTTTTTTTTTTTTCAAATTTAAAAGAAAATTTTGGAAAAAAAGAAAAATAAAAGAAAACATTAAGGATTCAAATCCCTAAATTTGAGAGAGAGAGAGAGAGAGAGAGAGAGATTGAGTTCACCAGCAGCAAGGAACCTCGCCGCCCCTGTTCGCCGTGTAAACCACCACCACCCTCGTTGCTCTGCCTTGACTGAATCGGTGATGGAGTTTTGAATCGGTGATGGGTGTGCCATGACGACTATGAGGACAAGGGTTATGGCTTTGTGTAAGGGTTTCATTCCAACTATCTCAAGGCAAGGTCCATTCACTATGGTGCTATTTGTCACACTTGAACAGGTTCGAAAGCTATTCATGGATTTGTGATCATGGCAGAGTTGAAACATTCTTATTAGAGTCTAATTGAGGAACAAAGCAAATTGACATTTTTTTTTCCCAAATTTTTTATTCTTTTTTTTGGCCTATAATATAAATATTGCTTTATAGAATGGGTTGGGAGAGCAATGTGATTATTTTAGAAGAAAATGGTTTGTATGATTCAACTAAAATGTATTATGTTATCTTTAAAAAGTAAAATATTTGAATGCTGTAAAAGGTTGTGTTCTTACTATTAGTTTCAACTAAATTGCATACAATACTTAATGGCGCTATATTGTATAAAACTGACTAGGATGGATTACTCAAATCTTCAAGATTTGGTACAATAAATTAAGGGTGTTCATTCCTATCTTGCCTAATTAGCAGTATCTCCAAAATACAATAGTAATTTACTCTCCACTACTCACCATTAAAGAAATTTTCTGAAAAAGGTTTGACTAAATAGCTGAAGAGTTTTGGTTCTTTTTCAGCTGCACTAACTTATCATAGGTTAAGACTTCATTCTAATTTTTCCTTTCAATTGTTCCCAAAAGACAAAGAAAGACAAATATCTTGCAATCCTCTGTTTTACCCCTGTTTCTGCAAATTCACCAAACTGTCCTGTAAATGCATAAATTGAACAAATTGATTCAGTCAAGGCAGAGCAGTGAGGGTGGTGGTGGTTTACACAGCGAGCAGGGGCGGCAAGGTCTAGAGCAGGGGCAGCAAGGTTCCTCACCGTTGGTGAACTTAGTCTCTCTCTCTCTCTAAAAGTTAGGGATTTGAATCCTTTGTTTTGTTTTGATTTAGGGGAAGGGGAACGACGACGCCCTTAATTTTTTTTTATATAGATTTTTCTTTTAATTTTAAATTTAAAAAAAAAAAAAAAAAAAAAAAAACGGCGTTGTTTTAGTGGGTTTAATGGCAGCAGTAATGAAGTCTTGAATTAACAAAAATTGAAAGTTAGAAGACTGAATTGACAAAACTGAAAGTTAGAGGACTGAAATAAAAAAAATGTGAAAGTTAAAGGGTCAGTTTTGCATTTTTGCCTAAAATATATATATAATCCGCAATAACAAATTTGTACTTGAATGTTTTTATTAAAAATACCAATTAAACTACAAAATTCATTACTTTTTTTTTTCTTTTTAGTTTCATAATTTATGCTAAAGTTGTATGTACGTTATTTTCATATTAACCTATTATGACACTAATTTTATTTTATACTAATTAGAAAAATGTCTTATACCTAAGCTAGCCTTTTATAAGGAACACCTATTTCGTATAATTTGGAGAGAATTGACTATTTATTTTTGGATAATTTGATTGTTGAGAATGAAGAGATTTAAACTTTGAATTTCTTTATTGAAAACACCAAAAAAATTTCAATTAGTTGAGTTTTAAATTTCTTGACCAATCCCAATAATTCTAAAGAAAGAAAAAGTATTAAAAATAAAAATGTCGTGTTATATATTAAACTTATTAATAGTTTGCACCGTCACTTGGGTATATATAATAAGACCAGGCCAACTCCAAC
The DNA here is from genome assembly GCF_932294415.1 of Quercus robur. NCBI lineage: Eukaryota > Viridiplantae > Streptophyta > Magnoliopsida > Fagales > Fagaceae > Quercus > Quercus robur. The sequence goes on along the minus strand of NC_065535.1, from coordinate 31,346,449 downwards.
CTTTTTGGGTGTGACATCATGGTGTTGTCAAGGAGGAAAGATGACGTCATGCTGACTAGTAGGGCTCAAGCCCAGTGAGCCCACTCACATGGGTTTTGGGCCCATGTGGTGATTTATCAAGAGTTAGGTGACTTCGTCACAGACCTGTCATAAAAAAATAAATAAATAAATAAAAGGTCCCCACATATTGTCCATGGTTGTGATTCTTGTGAAATATACAGAACATAGTTATCTCATTCTCAAGCACACACATGGCATGTTAAGCTTTGGATAAGTTTCTCATCTTTTTTTTTTTTTTTTCCTTTCTCATGTTTTAATGATTAATAAATTTATGTCCACAACTTATCTGATATATTTTATAATTTATTGACTGACAAGTTATAATTGTTCTTTCTTAAAAAAAAGTTATAATTGTTTGGTGCAAAATGATAGTACTAATAAGTTTATCTCTTATCATTAATTACAAAATGATAGTGATATTACTAATAATTGGTTGGTATTCAAGCTCAATAAATTGTAAAAATTAAAATATTGTGATATATGTTTTTGATTTACTGATAGTTAAGTAGAGAGATTTAGATAATATTTTTTCCGTTACAAATACTAGAATGTGTTAGTTGAATTCCAAGATTCTTAGTTTATGAAATATGTTCATATTTCTACTATTACTTGTGTTTTTTATGACCTTGAGGCTTGAATTATCTAGCTTCAATTATCCTAATCCAATAGAAGAAGATGGAAAAAGACAAGAAAATTTTCAAAATTATTCATTCCTAAGCTAATATAGTCCCCAGTCCCCACTTTTAGTTTGGTAACCTAAATCCTAGGCTAAAAATATAAGAAAATAAGATTGGTAAACCTAAATAGTATATGCAACGTGTCGGTTGCATTGCCTTGTATTTGATTATTTAGATTCCCATCGTGTGTAAAACTATTGCTTCAAGAGCCATGTTTAACCGTGCAAAAAAGGATTATATGGCTTTTGGGTGTCAAATTCCTACAAATCTCTGGTAAATCTCAGTGTAGCCCGTTTGAATTTAGGCATAAAAGTGTCAGAAGTAGGATAATGGGTGTGATCTTTGTCTCATCAAGGTCCCCTTTCTTCACTGCAATGAGCTGTCTTTAGACCTTGGTCATCTTGGAATTCTTCAATTTTATTCTTTTGATAGCATATCTAGGACCAAGTCGGTTTGACAATTCTATTACTCCTATAACATCATGAATTAGACATAAGTTTTTAGACCCCACCTGTATTTGAATTTATCATATAATGAGCAACACCTTTTAGGACTAATAATGGACTTCAGGAAATGATCAATTATAGGGCTGTTCATTTATGATTTTGAGAGATAACAACCTTCTTACACAGTGGCTTTGATTGTGAAATCAAAATTCTCTTTAGGCCTAAGAGGTTTAGGACTTTGTTGCAGCTTCTTGTGCTCCTATTTGAGCCCTTAAATGAGGGTAAGTTGACTTTGAGGCCATGTGAGAGACGTGAAGCGCCGACTGCCCAGTTTGATGTGCCTTCTATAGACCTCATATGATTTGAGAGGTGTTAGAGGACAGGTTGTTCACATAATTATGGTTCGATTCAACTATTTCAGGTAAAATGATATCATTTTCTATGGTTGTTTTTAGTTCGTTCTCATTTTCAATATTAGAACTTTTTTTTTTAATCTAAAGAAAAATGACTGGTCACGTAAGGATTTAATTTACATTCAACGCTCCACTGCACTGGATGTGACACAAATATGACAAATATTTTGAAAATAAGATATGCTGTCTTGTATCTCTTCTAATGCACTACTAGACATCTACGTCTTGATAATTGTTGAATGCAAAAAAGTTTGGTTTGTGTCTAATATTTCAACGCATTAGATGCAAAAGATTTAGTTTGCCTATTTATATAATAGACTTGTTGTATATATCGAAAAAATTACTGAAATTTTCATATCTCACTCACATAACATTTGAGAAAGTATTCTGAACCCACACAACACCAAAACATAAGGGAAGGGTGGTGAATCATTAGGAATCAAGAGATATGCATAGGCTAATGACTAATGAGGTTTTCCTTCAACTAGTATTTTAGGTCTTCGAGGTAATAGTAATAGAAGAGCAGATAGGCCTAGATCCACCGATCCAGGTTGGTCTAGAGACTAAAGCAGTAGAGCTACCCAGCTAGTTGTGGGCCTTATTTTATGTGATTAAGAAATTCTTGAATACACCGACTTGACTTTGAAATTGTGTCGGGCATGTGACTATCAAAAGATGACTAAATAACCTGTTGCTCAGGCCTGAATGACATTGACATGCCTTAGGCCCAGCTCTTTGTCTTTGGTATGAAAACAGACCAACCTTAAAATGAGAAGGGCCCAAGTTCAGAACCTAGAGCATTTACATTTATTAAGTTTGGCACTGAATTTACTCACTCTCTCTCTTTTGAACTGGATAGCAATTTCATTGCTAACTAGATTGCATTGGTTTAACCTCTTTTTTTTTTTAACCAAAAAAAGAAAAACCCCTTTTTGCAACTTGCAAGAATGTGAGGGGCTATTTTTTTTTTCCCTTTCTTTTCCAAAATAAAATAATTTCATTAACCAACAAGATTACAAACACAAATCCACCCTAAGAGGAATAGCCCTCACCAAATGAGTGGTTACGTCCTCTCACTTTATATCCATATAAGCTAAATAGCATTCCGATAAGCCTAGCCAAATTTTTAGACAAAAATTATAGTTAAAAAGTTCCGTTTATATTTTAATTGCTCACTTCTTCAAATTCACCTTTATCATACTTTATATTCTTTCTCTTGTTAAAGCATTCACGATTAGGCTCATTCAAGTTTTAATTTGATCTAAAAGTCTCACTTTTATTATTTTAATATATATAGGCTTCAATATTTTTTTTTTCTATTTTATTTAAATAATTTTTTCTCCAAAAATAAATAATTGGCACAAATCAGGCTTCGTCAATTTGGGGGGCTAGAGTGGTGTGACAATGTCCATTTGCTGGTTGGGTGGCGGCTTTAAGTGTTTTGGAGTGAATTTTGGATTTATTTGTGAGTAAGCTTTTAGTGGCAGTGTGGCTGGTGAGGGTTTCAACTTCCAATTGGTGACATACTTTTGTTTCTCAATAATGAAGTAAGACTAAGGGTACATTTGGTAGACTGTAATAGACACTGTAATGTAATAGTTATTCCTATGGTTTAGCTATTCAATAGTTTGGTTATATTTTTATTACAAGGAATAGTCATTCCTTATGAATAGCTATTCTTTAAAATAAGGAATAACTATTCATCTCTAAAAGGGTTGTAATAATTTCTAATATTAATATATTTCCAAATAAATAAACTTTCCATATCCACCTAACAATTATGGAAATAAAAAAATCATCAAAAAAAACTCATCTCTCTAAAATTTAAAATATTATTTTCTAGGAAATATATTTGTATGAATGAGTTATTTCCTAAAATATATCATAAGTTTTATTCTAATATTACAACTCACAACCAAACTAATGAATATGTTTAGTTATTCAATTACAACACCTTTTATTCCTGGTAATAAAGATTACCATTCCTGTTGTAATCCACATTCAGTGTACCAAACATACCCTAAGCGTTTGCTTGGCTCTAACTTTCATAGTTTTTATGTACAATTTTTTAAAACTTCACATTTTTCTCACTTTTTCAAAGTATAAGTATACTTTATCACACTTTCAACAAAAAGTTGAATAAGTTGATACCAAACACACAAGTATAATTTTAACATTTTGTCTTATATTATACAAATAAGCTGCTGAAAATAAACCATTTTTAAACGGACACTAAGCTCATGAGTTGATGAGCTTAAAGGAGATGAGGTTAACTCTTGCTTTTGGCATGGTTACCTCGATGGGAGGGCAATGTGCTAATAAAACATTTTAGTGAAATTTACTTGCAATTGCACCAAAAATTCAACTATTCAAGATCCTTTGAGAATTCCTTCTTGACAATGACAATCACCACATTGTCATCATATACCATCGTCATGTTTGAATTGTGTCTAATGGGGGTTTCAATTGTGGGCATGGCGTGACAGAGTTTCTGATAGGGGTTGCAATGGTGGCGTGATGCTGATTTTTTGGTCCCTTTGTGATTTGGGTTTGACCTTTGGTAATGGGTTTATGCATGTGGTCTGGATTTTTGTGTTTGGTTGATTTGTTGTTGTGTCTTTAGGTTGATCTGGTTTTTGACTTTTTGTTGTTGGTTGTTCTTAGGTAATGGGTTTCAAGTAGTCATAGGTTATGAATTTATGATTGTGGGTTTGTTTAGGAGAAACTAGTTCAAATTTAGTTACAAAGTTAAAAATGCATTAAGTAATGTGAAGAAATGGCCGGCATCGTTCAAGAAGCATTTATAGGCAGTGCCGGCTAAACCTATAGGCCATTTAGGCCATCGCCTAAGGCCCCCACTTGTAAGAGGGCCCCCAATAGTACTAATATATTATATAATGTTGTGAAAAAAGAAGAAAAAAAAAAGTAAGGCCCTCATTGAAAATTGAGAAGAAACAAGTTATTTCTAACCGTTTTTCACAAAGCAAAAAGGCTGAAAGGACATGAAGTCCAATCAAATCACCAAATCTTTAGCTTTCTCAGGAAAAAAAATATAATAATAATACCACATCCAAGTATCCTCTAGATCAAACATTTGTATTGTTGGGCTTTGTGGAGCCTAGTTATGTTTGATCCGGTTGACGACTCTACCCGACCCGAATAATGTTGCGTGGTTTTTAATGGAAGATTTACTGAGGCTTAGTCCCTGGGAAAAATTTTTTTGGCCCATTTTTGTGTAGAAAAGCGCAATTTTGTGATTAGGGTTTAATTGTGCGTTGTTGCCGTGTTTTTGAGAGAGAGAAAAACTGTAGCTGCACTTTGTACTTTTCCCTGATAATAGTGAAATCTCTGCAACTCTGTGGACGTAGGCAAATTGCCGAACCACGTAAATATTGTCTTGTGCGTGTGATTGTTTTTCTTTGGCGTGTGTTTTCTCTATTATTATTATTATTATTATTTTTTTGTTTCTCACAGGTTGGGAATTCGGGTTAAATTCCCTACATGTACCACATTTCATTAAGAAAACTCATGTTTATTACTTGAAATGTAGAGAGTGAGAGAAAGAGAGACACTGATTTTCTTAATATACAAGTAACAAACTGCAGAAGAAAAAATAACAAATGGCAGAAAAAGAAAGAATAGACAAGTAACAAAAGAAAAAAAACACTCACTCTCTCCATCTTAATTCTAAAAAAAAAAGAAAACTCTTTTTAGTTGGCTTACTCATCAATTGGTGTTGGCAATAGACTTGGTGTGTTTACAGATCTTCATTTCAGGTTCGTTTTTTGTTTTCTCTTCAGTCTTCCCTTTACCTCTTTGGTCTTCTTCATGGTTTGCTGCTGAGTTTTTATTCTCATTTTTTGCTTAACTTTTGTTGTACTCTTTAGTCTTTAGCCTTTTTTGTTTTTACTCTTATATTTTGATTTCTTTAGTATTCTCTAGAAGACTATGGAATTGACCCACTTAAAGCATTGATCATAGTGCTACACTTATTTATTTATTTATTTATATTTTTTTTAAGAAATCAGATTTAGTGGTATGGATGGATAGTGGACTGGTCTTAGTGGATCAAGTTTAGTATTTTCTAGAAGACTATGAATTTATAATTAAATATAATAAAAGGCCCCGTTTAAAACTTTTGCCTAGGCCCCCAAAGTTGTCGAGCCGGTCCTGTTTATAGGTTCATTGAAGTTGCTTTTCAAAGTTCAGTTTCATAATCTCACTCTTTCCATAGCTTTCACCTAATTTAATTTCATGAACAATTATGATGCTTGGATAAATTTCCTTTATATATGCTAAACTCAATCAAGCTATTCCTTTAAGCAATTTCACTTCAGAGAAGTGGAGAGTCATATGACTCAATTAACATTGTTTGGTCTCTCCCTAATGAAGAATTTGGGATTGGATCCCTTAAATAAAAGAATTTCACCTTAGACCAAATAACATATCATAATCGAAATTATATGGAGATAGTTTCAAAGTGCACTTAGCTAGCATAATATTGCTTTAGTTTTATACTTTAAATTGAATATATTCTATGTCGTCCAGTGTGGCTACTGGCTAAGCATATTCCTTGCTTTGCCTCAGAGTTGAACATTTGTTGCTTTAATCCATGCCATGTGACTTAATCCACTAGGCTTCATGTCAAGTTCTTTTTCCCTGTTATTGACACGATTTTAAAACTATTTAAAGAAATATATTTTAGATCATGTATTTTTAGAAGTAATAAATTATGTTTTCATGTTTAAAAAATTATCCAATTAAACACTATAGTTTCAGAATTGACAAACAAATTAAACCATGATACTTGAAAATTGTAACAAATTAAAACTCGATTTTATAGCAATTAAGGTTTAATATAAGTTGACGGTTTAATTTATTTTCTTTTGAAATAATATGGCTTAATTATTTTTTTGACACAAGATAGAATTTCTACTTTAACCTAATCTAAGTATATATGTATGTGAAGTCTCTCTTAGATATTTAAATCTCGGCTCTTACCTTCCACACCCTATAAGTATTTATACTTATGGAATGAGTGGTAATATGGCTTAATTTGTTAAACCCCTTTTAAACTTTAAAACTTTAAGGTTGAATCTTATTTGAGAGAGAGAGAGAGAGAGAGAGAGAGAGAGAGAGAGAGAGAGAATAATAAGGACCAAAAAGGCCAAAAAATAAATAAAATTTTGAACATACATATTTTGCCAAATGCCAACCCAATTCGTTTTTCTTTTTGGCCTAAACGATCCTTACGAGAAACTCACAATCACACATAAACATTTTTCTAATGGGAAAAAATAAAAGAAAAAGAAAAAGTAGACAAGTTTGTTGATGTTGATGAATTTTCCATTTCATGATCGCAACATGCCAGCAATTTCTTTGGTGACTGCTACTTTCAATTGGGTACTTTTAGATTCATTGGTGAGAGTCATGCTGAAAGTCTGAAACGCAACGTTTCGGCAACGGTATTTATTTATTTAAAAAAATGGTAAAATAAATACTGGGTTTTTTGGCTTCTTGCCTTGGTAACACAGCCATCTCTCTCCCACCATGTATGAGTTCAGACTTCTCTGTTACAAAGCTGAGTCTATGTCCATGACAAGCATAGCTCTTTAGCACTGAGCTTATGCCAAAGTACACGCAAAGAAACGGTTTTGTCTTTCAGGTTAGCAATCTCACGTTGTCCCTTCAGTTCATATGTGTGTGTGTGTTTAAAGATTACATTTTTATGCTATAACAAAAACACAATTTATGATGTCTCACTTTTAGTTTGAACATTTGGGGTTCAATTTATTTGAAAATAGGGTCATCCTGTAGTGCAAACAAGTGGGTTTGACTTCAAATATGGATTCAAGTTTTGTTCTTTTAGTGGGGTTCATTGTGATCCTACTATTTATGGATTGTTCTTCTGCTGATTCGAAGGTAAAAAATGAAGAAAGAAAGTTAATTTGATTCTGTATTGTTTCAATTGTTTAAAGGGCTAGTGTTGGTTTAATTGTAGATTTTGGATATAGGTGAATGAAGGTGCAAACAATGGTTTGGGTTCTGTAATTCCTGTACCTTTGAACAAAAAGGATGGTTTGGAAGATGAAAAAAAAGATGGGTCGAACTTGGTTTCGAATCCCACTGTAGTTGACAAGGTAAAGGGAGACCAAGTGGGTGGATCAAAGGAGGATCTTGGTGCTAAGACTGAGATAGATAAGAGCAGTTCAATTAGCCAATCTGAGTTGGGAGAAGTTGGTAGTGTGCAAAAGGGTGAGGGCAGTTCGAGGAAGGAATTGAAAGGAAAGGGGAGTGGTGATGAAAAGCAGAAGTTGGGAGATGGGGCAGAATCTAAGGATGTGCCTAAGGATGTGGGCAATGAAGGGGATGGGGACTCTTCAAAGACAGAGAGGAATGAGGGTCGGGGTGAAGAATGTGATTCATCTAATATGTGCAAAGTTGAGAAGAAGTTTGTTGCATGTTTGAGAGTTCCAGGGGATGGTATGTATTGACATTTTGTTCTGAGATTGTTTCTGCAAGTTAATTGCTAATCTTACTCAACTTAGTTGTTTGATTGTGACATTTAATGTTATCCTCTCACATTTACATTTGAAGTTAACTCCATAATCTGGTCAAACTTAAAATACCTTGGAAGCACGGATATGGGTACGGGTATGACACAGTGGCACTACAATTTTTGAAAAATTAGGACCTGACACAGTGGGGATACGCATATATTTTAATTACTAAATATAAATTTGTCTATATTTTTTAGCATTTATTTATTTTTCATATAATGTTAAACATATATCAATTTAAGAGCAATAATGGATAATAAGTGAGTTCAAGACTAATAAATGATGTTTAGAAATTAGAATACAAACCAAGGATAAGATCCAAAAGGGTAAATAAAAGATTATAATTGGATAAGTGTTCAAGATTGAAACTAAAAAGAAATAAAAGATAAGTTCCTCTTCCATATCCTGCAGTTTTTCAAAAGAAAAAAAGGACATGGCTGGGACATGTGTGCATAAGTGTCCTGTGTCCGATAGAGGTACAACACCTCAAATGAAGTGTCTATACTTCTTAGTAAAATACTCATTATGTTAGATTGTTTTTGTTTTTTTACTAAATTCACAAGTTTCAACTATTGGACAGAATGTGCTGATCACAAGTTGTGGTCATGTGAAAGAAAATATTATTCCATGGTTGCCAGGTGTTGTTCAATCTTTCAAGGATGTAATTTTTGAAAAATGCCTTACTCTGGTACATTACCATCTAATGAACATGGGTTAGGACATGGTGGTAAATCCATAATCCCATATTTAAACACAATGAGATTCTTTTCAACCATTGCATTACCTCTGGACTGTGGCATCAATCTGTATTTTAGTAATTTATTCCAGAAAATTTTGTAATGTAGGAAAGAGAGTTTTTGTCTGTAATAAATTCAACTCCTAATTTGAACCATCTGTCCTTGGTATAAAAATCAAAATGAGGTGTCAATTAGCAACGAATTAGATGTCAAATCCTGGGTCAATTCCTTATTTGTGGACTGGATAATTTTAAATTTGTAGAGCCTTCTAAATCTAAGTCGGTCTGATTTATAATTCCATTCAAAATGATCATGCTGAATCATCTAATGAAAAATGTTTTCAATATATCATTCATATACGCTACTGTTTGGTCTGACATGCAGAATTACATTTGCAATTTCTTTAACTTTATACTTTTTGAAATTCTTATTAACAATCTGAATGTAATGATGCTTGCATTTCTTCAGAATCTCCAGATCTTTTACTTTTAATTCAGAACAAGGGAGAAAGCGCCCTCTCTGTTACCATTTCTGCTCCTGATTCTGTTCGGCTAGCGGAAAAAGAAGTTCAAATTCAAGAGAAAGAAGTCAAAGAACACATAAAGGTACTAATGAAGTCACTAATTTTGTTTTCAGTTTCAATCACAAATGAGCTTTCATTTAATAAGTTCCTAGACCTTATGGATATAAGGCATGCTAATACCTTTTTCAAAGGTTTTCCCTTTTTGTCCTAATCCGAATAAATCAAGACAGGGAGTGATCATAATGAGCCTTTTCCCTCTTCAAAATATTTTATTATTTAAAAATACATATATATATATATATATATATATGAAAAAAGACAATAATTGATTATGATGATATATTGCTTTCTGTGCTTTGACTTCTCCAAAGAAGTTGGAAGGCTGATTTTGGTTTTAATGATTGTCAATTTCTGATAAAAGCAGATTAAATTTGACATCCAGATAAAACAAAACATTTTTCAACTAACAACTGAACTTGGATATGTCAAGTTCCTTTCTTTCTGTTATGAGTTTCTCCTTAAATAGTTTTAGCTTTAGTTAGCTTCCCCATTCAATGGATTTGTATTGCATTTGATGTTGCTGCATGCCTTCTGGAAGTCTAATGGCCTTGGAGCAATTGGATGCTGGCATATGAATAGCAAAAAGAAATAGGGGAATAAATCCGACCATCAGCCACTAAGGAAGCTTAGTCTGTTAAATGGATGATTCAAATTGGTTTTATTATGACATTGAGAAAAATTCCAATGCCCCTTAAGGCCTTAATTATATGCATTTTCTGCAATATCTTAGTTATCCAAGAGCATGTTTACTAAGCACAATGAATTGGAAAAGAAAATTGAAGTTCTCTGTTTAGATAGTTGATAGGCCTTTAACTATGCTATCCTTGTTTCTAGTCTGGATTTGATAGTTTTGGTGTTGTATTGTTAGTCTTGATGATTTGTAAGCTAGCAATTTTAGTTAGGTGGCCTTTGAAGGACTCTTTGTGTGTATCAGTGTGGCTGTACTCTGCTGGCCGTGTGCATTTGCTCTTTGTTTGTACTGTGTTTGTTCATCAATAAAATGTCTAAATGATCAAAACAAGAAAAGAAAAGATAGTTGATAGGGACCTCCAATCAAAGCTGTTTGCAGAAGTAACCGAAAAATAACACTAACTGCAGTTTACATCTAAGTAGCATGGAAATAGAGGAAAGAAGATTCATTTAGAGTTTGTGTCTAGGGAAATCAAGACATTAATCCAAAAAAAAGAAGAAGCACCAGATGATACAGAATCTTTAAGATTTTAGGACTAAATTAAATTTATTGATGAGCTCTTGAAGGGTTCTTAATAGGGTCTGATATTTAAGTGGTTATTTAGGTTTAAGTAACAAAAATATTGCATCTTGAATGTGTTTGATAGCTGTTTGGTATTGAAACTGTAAATAGATCAAGATTCTCAAAAAAAAAAAAAAAAAAAAAGCAAATAGAACAAAAATAAAGAAAGATAAACACTAGGATATCACACCTAAGTTTTCTTAAGCAATCACACTTAGCTAGGAGAAGAAATCACACTCTCAAAGCTTACAATGAGCTGTCGGAATTTTATTAAACAATCTCATATCTATGTTATGAATGTTATTGACCACAATAGTTGCTTTTGTATAGGCTATTGCTAAATCATTTCTTGGAAGACTAGGACTCTAAATTTCCTATTCCTAGAAAGATTAGTTCTACTAATAACCAAAAAAAAAAAAAAGTACTTTGTTGGGAAATTTAGACCTCAGTTGATAAAATTAACAAGTTTTAAACCCAAGTTGCTAATTAGATTTATTATGAATAAATCTTGTTAAAACAAACATACATCAATATCATGTACAATGGAATAGTAAATAAGACAAGATATGATGATCTAGGAAAACCAATGAAATAAACTAGTTTCACAGTAAAAAACCTAGGTGGAAACCTTCCCGAAAAGTAATTCACTATAGTAAAAAGAAGTTTCAGATCTAGTACAAAACTTTTGTCCCTAGACTTTACAATCCCTATAGATGAACTTACATCAGAAACCTTCTATCGCTTCAGAACCTCTGAACTCTTCAATATATGAATGCTACCATTTTACACGGGTCCCAGTACGTAACTAACTCCAGCAACTTGAAAATGTTAGCTGCAAAGTTCTTCACTTCATCAACAATGAAGATCAAGAAGTACTTGGTTACAAAACCTTAAAGCGCAAAAGACGCAATAACTTCTTGTAGAGAGAATAAGGCACTAGGTCACAGTTTACATATGTTCTCTATGTATAATGGCCTTTAAAATAAGCCTTATATATGTCTAGGATTGTGAGAAAAGAAACATTACACATACATGTCAGCATGAGCTGAAAATCAGATTTGAAAATTCTGATTTCATAGATCTCGACAGATTCAGCTTCTGTCGAGCTTCGTTCTTAAGTCTTGATAGATAATGTTTTTGTTGAGGTATTTGTCGAGCTTTAATGAACAGCTTTTCTTCACTTGTTTCTTGGTCCAATCTTCATGGCTTTAATACTTGGCTTGAACAACATGTTTCTTGAAGTATTAAATCCATCCTAAATTTACCCAATTACAAGTAAAGTGCATTTTGTTAAAGGATTAGCCAATTACATAAAATATGTCCGTAACATACTTAATAACTTATAAACCAAAAAGGAAAAGGAATAAAAACCTCAAAATAAGACTTATGGGCATTTGTTACAGCTAAGGACAGCACATTGTATAAAATCTTGAATTTACCAAAGTGCCCTATTCTAATAAAACTTCATTAAAATGATCCAGCAGCCAACAAAAAATAAAATAAGACTCAATTCAACTTAAAATAACTAATCAAGGTCCCAAGAGAGCTCTCCATCATCCCAAACATCCCAAATTAATGCATGAGCACTAGAACTAGCTTTTCCTCATCTCATATAAGTCTTTCAACAGGCCTGCCAGATATGTTCCCCATCATCTCTCCTCAACTCCTCGATGCTGGTATTAAAAAAAAATGGTAGTGTTCATGAAGGTCATGATTGATATGTTGAAACTCATCAGGAATAATCCAAGTACACTTTGAAAGAGGAAAATTCTTCCACTTAGGCTGTGTTTGTTTTGGCTTCAAATCACTTTTGGAAATGCTTTTCCGTAAATGCGGGTGTTTAGGTATGCAAGGAAAATTGGGTCAAACGGAAAATCATTTCCATTGACCGTAAAATATGCCCTCTGACCCTGTAAAACCATTTCCGTTTGTATTTTACCTTCAAATCAATTCTGCCCCAAGAAAACAGAAGAGAGAGAGAAACAGCAAGGAAGAGAGATCGCACACCAGCACCGGCGAGCTCGCGCCACCTGAAGCACCACGAAGATCGCACACCAGCACCGGCTCGTCGCACCCTAGCACCGGTGAGATCGCACACCAACACCGGCTCGTCGCACCCTAGCACTGGCGAGATCGCACACCACCATGAGCTCCGATCCACATCCAAGCTACCCAGAGAAACATAACCCAATCCCCATTTCGGCAAACCCACACCCACCTTGTCCGATCCACACCCACCCGATCTTGTGCCGCCTGAAGCACTACCGAGATCGCACCCTAGCACTGGCGAGATCGCACCCATGACCCACCCATGCTTGATCTCTCTCTTTCTCGATCTACCTCTCCTTTTCCCTCACTTGTCGATCACTCTCTCTTCCTCCTTCTCTCCGTTTGACTGTGTTTTTGAATTGTGGAAATGTTTTGTTTTGATTTTTGTTTGGTTTTGTTTTTATTTTTGTTTGTTTTAAGTTTATATATTGAAATTTTCTATTATAAAAATTGTTTGGTAACTGAGAAAATGGGTGAGAAAATGTGAGAAATAGTAGGAAAATAGCATTTTCATAATGCAACCAAACACATGAAAACATTTTCTAGAACAATTTTCATAATGCAGCCAAACACTTGAAAATATATTCCTTTCCCGAAAATAGCATTTTCGGAAAATATTTATTTTCCGGAAAATATTTATTTTCCGGAAAATATTTTACATGATCCAAACACAGCCTTAATCAAATACTTGTACCCACCATCTCTTGTTGACACAATTTGATCGACAGGACATCTTTGATTTCTTCCATTATGTTAAGGGTTGGGGGCAATCAAACAATAGCGGGTGCCTCATGTTCATCAAGATTTTAATGACCTGGATACACTGTTAAATCTTTGATGTAAACACGTTACTAATGCCCATGTCTGACGGTAACTCAAAGACAAGCATTGGGGCCTATCTTCGTCACAATCTTGTTGGGACCAACATTCTTGGAATGTAGTTTCTTGTAATCTTCTTAAGAAATTGCTTAGGTTGAATACAAACCATAACCGTATGACTAGCAAAGGTTTCAAATTTGGCACTTGATCTTGCACTTGGAGGCAAAGTAATCCAATTAATGGGCTTTCTAGGTTGCAAACCAGTAACAATCTCAAGGGTTATATGACCAATAGTTCGATTAACAAAACTATTGTAAGCAAATTCTGCAATAAGAAGTGAGTGGTCCCAATTAGTAACATGATCACCCAAACTCCGATTTACATCTATTTGGATGTGGAAAGATTATAAAAAAGAAAAACCTCAAGCTTTCTATTCAGAATCCTCCATAAAGTCTTCCAAAAATAGCTCATAAACTTGGCATCTCGATCCAACACAATAGTCGTAGGCAGCTCATGTGATGCAAGGAGGACAATTAACTTTATTTCAGAATTTATTATTCTCTAGATTTCATTTTTGAATTTTGAATTTATTTAATGCTCTTGAGGAATTCATGGGATGTTATGGAATGTATTTTACTTGATTGAGACTGTCCTTTTGATGATATTTTTCGTTTCCCTTATTTCTAATTGTCCACCCTTTGTTCTGTGTCACCATGTAAACTAACAACTTATTGAAAGAAAATTTTAGCTATGTGGACCACATTTGATGTCTTTGAACATGGAATAAAATGTGCCTTTTTTGAGAATTTATCAACCACCTCAAATGTGGCATCATGGCCCGTAAAATTTCTTGGAAGTCTTTGGACAAAGTTCATACTAAGATCTTCCCAAGGAACATGGGTATTGGTATGGGTGTGTAAAGACTAAAGACCCGTATTCTTCTTCCTTCCCTTGGCTAGCTGACAAATGTGACAATGGGAGATAGCCTTTGCAACATCATGCTTTAAACGAGGCTAATAAAAACCAATCTTTGACCATATTGTCTTATCATGCCCAAGAAGATGGCATGCTGCCCCTCCAGCATGCAATTCTCATATCACTTGTCCTATAAGAGAAGTGCTGGGTATAAATAAGCAAGTTCGCTTGGAGGGGTAACCATAGTGTATAGAAAAACCCAAGTATTGTGCTTGCTGCCCACTCAATAACTCGGTGTATATTATGCTGAAATCTTTACAAGAAGGGTAGTCTTTACTCTTCAATGAGTTTATCAAATCCAATCACTTGTACTGCCAAAGAAGTAAGGATATAGATCACCCGACATAATGCATATGTTGTGCTTTTGTGCTTAAAAAAAAGGTGTATATTGCACAAAGCAAACTCACTTCCAATTTCAACCTCTTTTGAGAGTTTATATATTTTCATTGATTGAGTTTCCTTGTAATTGAGATGATTGTGTCAATAACAAAGAGTTCTTAAATAGGAGAGCGAAAGTTGGTTCTAGTCGTCATAATGCTAATTTGGCTCTGATACCAATTTTGATGTAGGATCTATAAGAATTCAGCACTTAATTTGATTTCTTGATGAGTTCTTAGATAGGGTTTGATGTTTAAGGGGTTATGTAGGTTTAGTTATTGTTATTATTCAAAAAAAAAAAAAAAATCATCTTGAATATGTTTGAACTATAGGCAATCACACCTAGGTTTTCTCTCGCCTCTTATAAGCCTTCACAGGAGGCTGCTGGTTATGTTCCACATTACTAACCTGTAAGAAAATAGTAGTAATAACATATTTTTAACTTATACATTTTGCTTTTCTATGGGGGTTAAGGCTTTCTTGTGGCTTATTTATACGCAGTCGTTTCTATGAAATGCATCCATAATAACTAATAATTTTATAGCAGACTGTTCTTCTTACTGAGATGTCAAGAGTCCTTTCTATCTTCTGTTCTTGATTTTCCCTCTTCCGTCAGTAGTTTATATGTATTTATGGCACTAGTGCAAGCTATTGCCTGCAAAATATCTTGATCAGATCCAAGTTATCTACTTGTTACCAGGGAATTAGCCACATACAACCTGACTCTCTCCCTCTCTCTCCCTCTCTCTCTCTCTCTCTCTCTCTCTCTCTCTCTCTCTTTTGTTGAGCTTGAGCACTAAACAACCTGTGGTATTATATGACATGATATAGATGCTTCAAGCAAGAGAAGAGATACAAGCATTTTATTAGCATTTGTTTAGAATATCTTGAAAATTCTAATTTTGACCCCAACTAGCAAAATTACCAGACTAACAGATTAAGCACTACTTAAGGCTGCGCTTGTTACAACATGTTTTCCACATTTTTGGGTGTTTGACCCAATTGAAAATGCTTGTCAAACCAAAAATCAATTTCGGTTTGATTCACAAAATATTTCATCAGGCATAAAACGTTTTACACCCCACAGCAAACCTAACCCTCCACTACAACCCTGCATCTGTCTTGCCGGAGAGAACCCACCACTGTCACCACCATTGCTCCTCCCACTGCTGCTGCCTTAGTCTGCTGACCCAGCCATCGCTCGCCTCTCTCTCTCATTAATCTGTAAGCCACCGCCCCCTCCACGCAAGAAATAATCCCTCTGGCAACAAACCTAAAACCAAATAGGGTCCAGTGACCAACGTGTGACCCCCCTAAGGTCATCCCAGCCCCCAAAAAGATTCGCTAGTCTATAGATCTTCAACTTTTTTTGTAGTTTTTTACTTGTAATATTTTTATTAGATCAATTTTTTTATCTGTCAAAATCAATTTGATCTGGTGTTTGATTTTGTTTTCATTATGTTATGTTTTGTGAGATTATACTATATTAAATGTTGGTATGGTGAATTTTGTGTTTACTAAGTTATATTTTGTAAAATTCTTGTGGATTTGTGTTCATTATGTTAGATTTTGTGAGTTTGTACTATGTTAAATGTTGGTACGTTGAATTTTGTTTTCATTATGAACAAAAATTGTTATTTCTTTTATCAAAAAAAAAAAATGTTATTTTTATTTGAATATAAAAGACAGGAATTTTTATTATTTATTTTCCATAAAAGCCATATGCTTGAAAATGTTTTCCAAAGCATTTTCATGAATGCAAAAAATAAAAAAAAAATAAAAAAAATAAAATAAAAAAACTGTTTTTCCTGAAATTTTCAACTTAAAAAATTTTTCATCAAAATTTTTTTACGTTGAAACAAACCCAAACTGGGTCCAAAACAATATATCAGTTAAAACATCACAGTAAATATCACCACAATCCAAAAGAAATAAACAATAGGAAAAAGAACACAAGGATTTTGTGATGAAGTGGAAAAATTATGAAGAATTCTTCAAAAGATAAACCGCTGCCTCATCCAAAAAAAAAAGAAAAAAAAGACAAACCACTCCGTTAAGTAACCTACCCACTAGGAGAATCTATCTGTCACCTCACAAACGACCAACTCACCTCCCACGGCAGTGTCCTAGGCTCTCGGCTTTTCCATAAATATACTCATCTGCAACCACCAGAACTCTAGTAACTCACTGATAGATTAGAGGGTAACAAAATTTTGAGGTTTGAATGAGAAACTCTGGAAGGAACTTACAAGGAGAACAACTGAACGAGAGGATCAAATTTGGTTCTCAAGGTATAAAAACTTAGGGAAGGATTTCTCAGTTTTGGCTTAAGAAAGAAGATACTCTTAGATTTTCTCGATTATTGGATTTTTCAGTAGAATTAGGATTGTAGAATTCGTGATCTTGCTCAAGCAAAGATCGAGCGAGGCCTAAGTTTGCTCAAGTGAGCCTTAAGAACTTCAACATCTTCAAACAATTCTTTATTAATGAAAACTTTGTCTAGCTAAAAATGACAGTTATTACGACCCTTATTGATACATGGATTTTGCGAAGCTAAATCCTAACACATTTGTTATGCTTCTTATCAGCTTTAGAATAGTGTATAAAATTGTTATGTGAATCATTCAGTGTATGCTCCTGGTGCAGCACCCATTTTTGGATGATAGCATTCAAATGCATATATCAAATTAGTGTTACTTTCTTTGTGCATGAAAATTTTGACATAAAGGGTTAATATTCATCTTGTCCTTTTAAAAATTTTTGTTGGCATGTTGTAACATTTAAGACAAGACACTTGATTCCTTTATGCACATTGCCGACCTAAATGCTTGAAATTTCAGAGATGAATGGCTACTATGGTTAGCAGACACGCTGACATGGAACATTTATTTGGTTGTGAACCTGAGGAGCATAGCATTTTAACTGGAAAGAGAGCTAATTCGCTTATAATACTGATGGGCTTGCTTGGCACCTTTTGCTCTGTTATCACCCATGTCATTTAGTACTTGAGAGCTATGACAAGGAGTATTATCAATGACTTATAGAGTGAGTTGTAACTTGATATCTAAATTGTGCAGGTGACGGTTTTAAACGTAGATGGAGGAACTGACAGTTTGATCACCTTAACGGCAGGAAATGACAAGTGCAGCCTTGATTTTAGGGATCTGATTGCACACAGTTCCCAGAAAGAGTTTGACAATACCCCCAAGTCCTTGTTCATAAGCTCCCTAACAAAAAGACCTGCTGTTGCACTTATCTTCCTTGGTCCACTACTGATACTTGTATCAGCTTGGATATGCATAAGCTTTAGGCGGAGGCGTTTATCAGGAAATGGCTCTAAATACCAAAAGCTAGACATGGAGCTTCCAGTTTCCAGTGTGGCAAAATCAGAGTTGGACACTAATGATGGATGGGATGAAAATTGGGGTGATAGTTGGGACGATGAGGAGGCACCAAAGACACCCTCAATGCCTGTTACTCCAAACCTCTCATCTAAAGGTTTAGCCTCGCGACGGTTGAACAAAGATGGGTGGAAAGATTAGTTGCATTAGGGTTGCCAGCAAACACTCATATAGAAGAAAAAGGAAGAGATGATAAACTTACTTTTGTTCTTTATCACACTATCCACTTTTCCTTCATAGTTAGCTTACAGTAATTCTAGTACTGCAAAAAAAAAAGTCACAACTTTTATCATAATTATTTTACGTGGCAAATTATAACTAACTACCTGTCATTTTTACATGAACTTATCATTTTTTTCTACTACTCATAGTCTGCCATGTGGATATTGTGGTTCTAGAATTTTTGGTTAGGTTATTGATTTTTGTTACCCAGCTGAAACAGTCAACAAGTTTTTATATTTTATGCTTGCACCAAGTGGCTTCTGGGTATTATCCTCTCAACATATATCCTTAGTAATTTTTTACAAAATTATTATATTATATTTTATTAATAGTTAGAAGTGAAAGATTTGAATCTTAGATGTCTCTTTAATGCATTAAGAGGTGTCAACTAATTAAGTTATAAGGTTCTTGGTAAATCTTTTTTATTTTTATTTTAATTTGCTAGAAGTTGGTAGTTATACTTATACCTAAAAAGGAAGTGGATGGGTTTCAGATAGTTTAACTGGTAAAGTCTATAATATTGAATAAGAGATCTGGGGTTCAAACTCTGTTTATACCAAAAACTGATTAGTGTCTTGATTTGATAATATAGAGTTATCATCAATAGTGGATATTATAAGTTGAAACTTTTTTTTTATAAAAAAAGTGGGGTTTTAAAAAAATTGTATGTAATTTAAAAAAAAAAAGAAAAAAAAGAAATAGCTATTGGTAAACGCACACTTAAGACATTTAGGGTCTGTTTGTGTAGCGGCTGCAGCTGCGTTTTTTTAGATTGGTTTTTTTTGGGCTGGTCATGGTACTGTTCATGGACAAGCTTAGTGATGAAAATGCATGAACAATAATTTGCAATAATAAAAATATTTTGCTATAGTGTTTTCAGTAATAAATTTTTAATTTTCAGCAAAATAAGCAATATTTAAACATACACTTAGTATGAATTTGAAGAGGTAAAAAATTTGAAAGAGTATTGATCTAGGTGATAATGGGTTAAAGACTTTATGTAACTACTAACTAGGCGCAATTCTTTGCAGGAAGCCCAATAACCCACTATAGAGTAGTAGGGACTGAGATGTTTATGAGCTTAACAAAATCCTCCACTTTCGGTTTCAATTTCAACTAGCTTTGGGTGAACTCATGTCACGCTCAACAGGGATTTTATTGGGTTGGGCCTGGAATGGCTTCACATATGCTAGGTTGGACCCCAGCTCTGTTATTTATTTTCTTATTGGGGCTCTAGGGTCTAATCCAAAGTCCAAACTATACTCTTCCAATTTGTGATAATAGTACTGAATTCTTCACAATTGATGAATTGGCTATTTAACCGTGGCGTTACTAGCATTTGTTTATCAATGTATTGCATCGATCCTAACCCATCTATTGCGTCAATAATTATTTTATGTATCGAGTATTTACGTCTTTTTTCTTTTCTTTTTTTTACGATATAGGTGGTTCACACACAATATATGGGTAGAGAAGTTTCAATTGTTAATTTTTTTTTTTGGAGGAATTAATCTCTTATGCTCTCTTCTATATGGATTCATGGAAAACTAGTAAAAGATCAACTCATTCATCTTTTAGAATTACAGATAAAATAACTTTGATCCTTGTCAAACTTCTTGAATTAATGGGAAAAAACGAAAGCAAAAACTAACAACTAGCTAGCTAGTTTGTAGGGTTCATAGCCTCCACAAATTTTAATTTATAAATAATAAAAAAAAAAACCATGAAAAAATATTTCCATAACCGTATTGATCATGATGATGAAAGCTTTAATAGCACAGCCATGTTCTTCCTATACATGTAAAAATAAAAAAATAAACACACAAATACAAAAGAAGGCTATGTATAGTATAATAAAACAAAATTGATTAGATAAAACTCGAAATTTTGCCGTCCTTTTGGTTTTATTGGACCGTCTACATGCGTAATGCATGTGTGCTTCTAAAATCTACTAGGCACGCAGATCGCGCTGACCATAGGATTAAATTTCTTTATTTGAATTTTTTTTAAGGCTATATGCTACATTATTATTATTATTATAATTATAAAGTTACTTGTTTATGGTAACACACTCTTTCCTCATGTCAAACATACAAATCCCATTTGATTCACCTTATTTATTCAGTTTACACGAGACAAAATGTTTTATCCCTAAATCACTTTCCTTCCAATTCTTTTATTTCTCTATGTTGTCCATTTTCCTAGTTAAGTTTAGTAGGTAGAGCAGAAGGTGAAATTCGAATCACAAACAGGGTATAATCACTTGAACCCTCTAGTGGTATAATTTTTTTTTTTTTTTATAGATATATTAGAACTTAATTCAAATTGGGTCAAGGGAAAATAAAACTTGTCCCACCCCTCTCTAAAATCTTGCTATTTCCTTCATATATCAGCTCAAATAATATCACAAATCCCAAACAACTAGTTTACAAATCACCAATCCAAACAATCACTTCAGCCCCCTTAACTTGAAATCATGGTTTTGTCCCAAATATAATTTCTAATCTTTGACATAAATAATCATTTACTAGTATCATAGACATATATATATATATATATATATATATTATATGTTAGGTGATATCTTGTGTATCAAATGCATATAATATTAATTTCACAGTCCATCCTACATGTAGTAAGACTAAGACCCATTTGCACCTATAAACCTATTACCTATGGAACTTATCAAACTAAACAGTAAAAAAACAGTTGTGGAAATTTGTGTATTTCTATAATAAGTTTTCTATTTTTACATATACAGCCAAATACCCTGGCAGTTAGGAGCCATGTGAAGCCGTAGCATCAAGTCAACCACGTGTTCCATTCCTATTGGACCACATTGACGGAGGCACGTGCAGTCTCTCTCTCCCTTTTTGGCTGCATGAGATGTCTGGGTTTTGAGACATCACGTGGTAGGCCCCACACAAATATTGTCAGGTCGCACGTGCACTCACATGAGCCTAAGATTTGTTGCCCTCTTGGGATCACGACACGTGTCCCTCATTGTCCCCGGATTCATCGGCCACAGTATCACCGTTGATTGCGATTGCAGAGAGAGCACCGTGGGCCCTCCGATTTGACGTGAATTGCGGAGGTATTGACGGCTATGATCTGTTAACATTACATTCTTATCGTATCCTCCTCGTCTTCAATTTGTCAATTCTTATTTCACTTTACTCTTTAGACTTAGTTCAAAGCTCCGCCGACGTAATACGACAAAGTTTTCTATAGCTATAATTTGATATGATTTAGACATTAAATTACTTAAAAAAAAAGATTTAGATATTAAATTATAAGTTTATATACAATGTAAATTGTTTGGAGAGATATATTATATTTTATTTTGTCTCTTGAATTATCAAAACCATTCCCAAATCGAAATTTCGTGACACTTAATTCTCTGTAGTCTGTTTTGATATTAATTTTAACAAAATTTAGAATAAAAAAATTAATTTACCAATCTATTATTTCTTTTTACAATATTTTTACAAAATGTTGATGTGGTCAACTTCTTACTGGTTTTTATTTAAACCTATCATTAATATTACTTTTTTCATTTATCAATAATTACACACCACATTAGCAATTTATAAAATTTTTTGTAAAATAGTTTATATTTCTAGCATTATTCTTGTTTTGGACAAAGTGTAAAATAAGATATAGTTTAAAGTAAAAAAAAAAATTGTAATTTTTCAAATTAAAAAAAATGTTTTTATGACAATAATTATATGATTGATTATTATTATATAATTTTCCAATACTTCTACGTTTTATAACTTACATCAAATGTCGTCATGAGGTGTTAATTGAGTTACAAAAACTTTTACCTGACTTATTTAACTTATTAATTCATAAACAACTTTTTAAAATTTATTCCATTTTAAAAAAAAAAATTTAAAGTCTACTTCTTGTTTATGTCGTTGACAAAGTCCCCACTCTTATTATTACTTTATTAGTAAAATAGTGTGCTTTTTCTATTTTTTTTAAATATAATTTTCAAGGATCTTATAACTTAATTGACATATTCTCATGCACAAAATGCTTGGGTCTAAAGAAAAAATATTCGAATTGCGAGATTAACAGTGTGTTCAAATATGGTATTCTAATTTCTAATTACGCACGATATACATCATTTTCATGTTCAGCAGAAACTTTTACGTTTTAATAGGTACAGTAATATTTTAAATCCAATAAGTTTTTAATATAGAAAGAAATCACCTCAAATCTCATGAGATAAGCTTTTAACGCAGATGAAAATTGAAACTCAAAAATCTTGTTCAGCTAAAAGAAAAACTTCACCGGTTAAAATATCTGGCATCTACTCTCCAATAGCAACCTTGGACACGCATAAAAGAGGCAGACTGCACGCAAGACATCAATGTCTAGTTGCAGAAAATCACAAAAGATTGGGCCCTAAAATCCATTACAGTTAGTGGGGACGTTAAGGACGTTGGTGTCGGCTTTTGAGCTTCACTTTATTAGTCTAGAAATCGCTTTAATCTGAATTTATTTAAATTCTAATATTAAAAAAAAAAAATGTAATCTAGCAAATCTCATTCAAAATGTTTTTTTTTTTTTTTTTTTAATCTTCGTTATACATTTTTTCAGTGGCCGCATGGCCCGCATGCATGAAGATCATAAACTATGAACTAATTTGGGATACTGTGCTCTTGGGGGGCTGAGCTTTAATTTATATGTGGATCTCTCTCTCTCTCTTAAACACTTTTTGAATTTCGATATTCATATACTATTAGTAAGTTTCTCATGCACTTTCCTCTTTCTTATCTGTTTGGGATTTGGTATATGAAATGGAAGTGCATGCCTCTTTCTTTTTTGTCGGAAGGTGCAACATTTAAGGCCATTTTTAGAGGTGTAGCTTTCTAATTTCTCTCTCTTAGTATTTCGTTTTCCTTCTCAAGCTCAACAAAGATGACAATTTAAATACCTAAACGTTATCCCCTTGTCACCTCAGTCCATATTCAGAGCAATCAATCAACAAAGATGAAAATTTGATTTTGAATATCAAAAAGTTAATTGGATTGATGGTTGCAGCCAAAGTCTATTTCTTTCCATTTTCTTTTTATTTTTTTTTTTGTAAGTGGGTTTTTGGCTGTGAATTTTTATTAGCAAAACGTACACTTAGAATTTTAGTTTAATGAAGACATTTACAATTTGGAAAATAAAGGAAGAAACTAGCAACCAAATGAACTGGTATGAGAAGAATGGAGTCCCTTGATATGGTGATCCCTTAATTTTAGCACTTGGCCACACCAAGGTTCCCAATCAATTGAGAAGTGGTCCTTAAAAGTTAAAAGTGACATGCCATGTTCGACCACAATTACTCTTTTGCTATGAAGTATGAATAGGCCAATGAAGTTGTTTAACATTATATATTTTTAGTTAGGAGGTCAGTGGTCACCAATTTTGTGGGTGCTGCATCCATCTATTAGAGCGGTAAAACAAGATTGAAATGGAAATCATTTTCATGGTGAAGTGATTTTCTTGAGTATATAAATGAAGTGGAAGGACCACCTTAGAGACACAGCTTGTTTCTTTTGTTGGTATAGCTCCAATGTCGTGCATTTTTTTTGCCTTTAAATCCCAAAGTGGAATCTTCGGCTCAGAAGTTGAGCGCATAGTTTTATGGAAGATCTTCATGGGTACTTTTCCTATATGCAAATTTTATTGGGCCCTGTTTGACAATAACAATCACACCAATGAATTAATTCCCGCTTGAAGTTACAAACACTTGCTACCAAAGATCATTGAGATTTAGAGAACTTATTGCCATAGTGAGATCATTACAAAGATCATTGTAATTTAGTTTCTAATAAGAGAATTTTTTTTTGTAGTTTATAGGGCTTACTAAAGATATTATGCTTGTAAGAGCATTCGTATCTGGTTTCTACAAAAAATTTCATTTTATCATCTTAAAAACTACTTTATCATTTATACCATATCATTTTACAACACATCTAATATTCCAACTTTTTTATTTTCCTATACAATACATTAAAATAATATATCATCCCAATAAAATATATAACCCAAAAGTGATTCAGGCAGAGAGAGAGAGGGAGAAGAAATTAATAAAATATGGAGTTCAAATTTTACAAGTTGCTACAATATCGTCTTATATGTAAGACGGTACTGTAATACTATTGCAATTTTTTTTGCAATTAGCAGTGTGAATAAAGCATGTCTTTTGCACTTTGATGGTAAAATATCTCAACATATGCAATATAGAAGTGCGAATGCGAATGCTCTAAGTGTTTCCTTGTGACTTTGTAATTTATTTTAATCATTGTTATTGAAGTTTGATTCAAGTTCTTCGTTGTTTGTCGCATTTGATTTGAAATAAGTTTACTTCTAATCAATTTAATGTTAGTATGATAATATAAGTTTAGATAAGTTTTTTGTAAACCTTCGAATCAGTAATTGTTTAGATGAATTAAGTTTTAAAAATTGGTTTGTTTGCTTCCCTAAGATCCAATGGGTTTAGAAGAAATTTAGAATTCAATCCTAGTACTTGATAACTTAGAATTTCCCTTTACATGCTTTCATTTTTCATTGTTAGTTGTATTTTTCACTAAATAAATAAAAGTCTCATTAGTATGGCATTTTAGAACTCCATCCATAAATCTATGGATAAAATAATTCACTAGAAAAAAAATTTAGTACTATAAATTATTATACAATTTCTTTGTTACAATTATGATGTAAGTCATGTAACAGAGTGTGAGTAAAAAAAAAAAAAAAAGTAAGTAATAGGCAACTATCAACGATTTGCGCATCAAAATTGTAATAAAAAGTTATGGAATAATTTGCGGTGTGATTTGAAATTAGACATTGTAGGACCTCTAACTAATACAATCGGTACTCACACTTGGAAAAATGGTTCATTCTGCACACTTCTTTTAATTTAGTTGTCAAACATGGTGACTACAATCGGTACTCACACTTGGAAAAATGGTTCATTCTGCACACTTCTTTTAATTGAGTTGTCAAACATGGTGACTACAATCGGTATTCACACTTGGAAAAATGGTTCATTCTGCACACTTCTTTTAATTGAGTTGTCAAACATGGAAGTCACCGACACAAATTATTCTGCAAGTTCTAATCATTTTGCAGTAAAAAGTAGTACTAGGTAAATCATTTTCACTCATATGGTTACAATGCCTTTTGACAAAATGAAAAAGACACAAAATGTAGGTTGATGTTCAGTAACAAGATGATTGAAAGTTGAAACTCATTTACTTAATTTTTTTTTTCCTTCTATCAAAATTCAAAAGGATATTTGATTGGATGGGATTTTATGTTGTGTGGGGTTACGGACAAGTACTAATTTTAATGTTTAAAAAGCTTGTTGCAAATCTAGTAGGTTTTAATTTTAATATTAGAAATTGGACCACACAGTGGGGAAGAGAAGACATTAATGTGATTTTCCATGATGACAGCTATTATGAAATTATGAAAATACAATGATAGTTTTTAACCAAAAAAAAGAAAAAAGAAACTACAATGATAGTTTTGATTGTGATTTGTGACTATTAGTCTAACATTTCATCATATGGTTTCTAGACAACCTAGAAACATGCACAAGACTGAATGACTTCCAGTATGTTTTTACTAGTTCAGTACACTTGCTTTTACCTAATTTAAGGTAACCATTTGTAATTTCACTTTTATCAACATGGAGCTGCATGTATTAGTCTGTTCACTACAACGTAGAGGCCACATCCAATCTTGTCTTTAAATTCTCAACTCAAACATAAGAAGACATAATGGGTTCTAGTTGACCGTATATTTATCTATGATAATTCAATTAATTTTATTGATAAAGTTTATTATCATCTAATAAAGGATCTATGGTTGAATTTAATCTGCACAAAAACAAAAACCTATTAGTATTTTTTTTATGAAAAAAACCTATTAGTATTTAGGATTAATAACAAAACAATAATTATAGAGCTAACACTATTGATTTAAATCTTACATATGTAACTAAAAAAGAAATACAAGACATTTTTGTTCTAATCGGCCCATTTTAACGCTTCATTTGTTTCAATGGAAAACTTTGTGTGAAAAGAGTTTTTTGTATTTTTCAGTATTTGGTTGTATCAGAAAAAATGAGTCAAAGGAAAACTATATTTAGTCAACATTTTTCTCAAAAAAAAAAAAAATAGTCAACATAAAAAGTATGGTTTATTTTTAGACATTATTTTCCACTAAATTTAATTATAAAAAAAAAAAAAAAAACAACTTTTTCACACGATAAGCTAAATAAAGGAAGTTCCAATTCATTTATGGTCGCTATTAAATATATGTATATATATATATATATATATAAGAGATTGTTTTAATGTTTTATAATAAAAAAAACAAATTTGTCACACGATAAGCTAAATAAGAGAAGTTCCAACTCATTTATGGTTGCTATCAAATATAAAAAAGAAAAAGAAAAAAAAGAGATTGTTTTAATGTTTTATAAAAAAATACATTTTGAAAAATGATTCATTTTCTAGAAAACATTAATGACAAAACAAATAGAGCATAAACTAAGGAATGAGAGTATGACCTTTTGTTTCAACCAATTCAGCCCCAAATCCAATTATTGTTGCTACAATCACGTATTGAATTTGTTTTTTTAATATGTATTTTGACAAATTATATTATAGACTAAGAATTTAAATATGAGAAAATTTAATCATCATTATCAGTACACAGTACCCCTGTTCAAGCATGGATATTGGCAGATTTTGCACTCAAAAAAGATCCAAAATACTACAAATTAAGAAGCTAGAAGCATGAGAGCACTCAGGTAATGGAGGTATTAAGTATTAACAATAATTTGCACCAGAGAATAGTGCTAATAATGGAAAGTGATAACATGATAAACAATTATTATATATGTGCACTGAATAATGGTTTGCAAGCTGGTACAGACTTAAAACAAGAAAAATTAAAAGTCACTAAGAAAAAGTGTGAAGCCCCTCGCAAGTCGCAACACATTTCTCCTTGATTAGCTCACTCCGTAATCCGTATGACCCGGCCTGTACCATATATGAGTATGCCTTGATTTGCGCTTGGTGTAAACTTTATGGATAGAGTCAATTGTTTCAATGTTAGTCTTGTTTGAGTTGTTTCTTCCATGTCTACTTGTTAATTGTCATAAGCAAAAAGAACAAGAAAACAAAACAAAAGTCTCAGTAGACAAAATAATATGGAAGATCCTTTTAATAATAAAAAGAAATAATAAGTTGAGGTATGTACTTTTCTTTTGGTGGGCAACATTGTATTTAACCATCAATTCAGCTTGTCCATGAGGTTTTCATTGTCATCACATGTAAACTTTTCAATGGAAATGCATAAAATGGTGAGGCATAAGGACAGAGTTACTTACCAAATTGTGGAGGTGATGTCAAAATTCAACTTGCCTTCTGATTTAACAAAATATAGTGGTATTAAAATGTGACTGTTTTTCCTCCAAAAGTGTTTGGGTTATGCGAAGTTTGGTTTGTGTTCAATCTTATTTGTGACCTGACTCTACTTGGAAGCATTACAGTATCACCAGTAGCTTATTTAAATTTTTGTAATGTTTGGACAGTGAACAGTGATATTTAATTTTTACCTACCTATTTTTTCAAATACACTTTCCAACAGATTCTCTATCATTTTCTCCATCTTATTTAAATATTATTTCTTTATTAATTCTTTATTCTTTTTTTAACAAGTACACATCTTCCAACATTTTTTTATTCAATAGCTGACTATTAGAATAGAAAAAAACATTTGCAATGTGAACAGTAAACTCTACAGTGTTCTCTACTTGTAGAGAAGCACTGTAGTAATTCTAATCTAAAAAATTGAGATGGAGAAGCTATTGGAGTGGGTTTTAGGGGTGTTTTCTATCTAAAATTGGCTTTAAAGAAGCCATTGGAGATGCTCTTACGGTTTTAAATGAGTGACTTTCTAAAGCTTGAGCCTACAATTTTTTGGCCAATTTTGTATCCACTATATGGTATATATATGTATTTGTAAAATGTATAGTAGCAGTGTATTTACCCTCTCCTTCCCTGATATAGTGAAATTGCTGCAATTCCATGAAAGTTAGCACATTACTGAACCATGTACATCTTATATTGTGGGATTGATTTTTTTTTTTTTGTTGCAATTTTTTCTTTATTTTTCTCATCTCATATATTTTTGGAATTAGGATAAATTCCTATCAAAAAGGCGGGAGAGAGAGAAAAACTAGCAATAGAATTTAAGGGCAAATTGTTGAATGAGACATTTTATTTGTTTGTGACTATAAGAATTTAAATGGAACGGAGCATTTTCATTCAAGGACAAAATGAAGGTGACTATCACAAATGCATAAACCATCTTTTACCAAGAAAATAGACTAAAAAATTTTCATTTCAAAACAAATAGAAAGATTTCATAGTATATTTCCTAGTCCCACAACTTTTATGATACCATTGAACTAGTCGGTTGGAAGAAGAGCAAAGGGAGAGATAAGGGGTCCCTCACACCAGTAAATCTCCCAAACTCATTTGTCAGTCTCACTAGGAGACATGCACATATCATATAAGATCTAAATTGGGACGTGTGTCTCTCAAATAATCACAGTCTAATTCGCACGTGTAATGGGCTTCGATTCAAAAGTTATCGGAGTTGTTGTTGATGATATTAAAGCACCGCGTGCATGAAGAGGGAACCACATGATGCACTCCTCTTTTTTCTTCCCCTTTTGTGTGTTAATGTGAAAAAAAGGTTCGGTTTCTATTGCATGCGGATAAGATGCCTACGGACCTAGTTAGTCCATTTACAATTACACCAAGCCACCACAATTATGAGGAGGATCAAATAATGTGAGCCATCTTGCTTTAAAGGCAAGAAAAGTTTCTATTATTATAGAAGTGAAAAGTGATTTTGGAAGCACAAAGTAAACGACATTACTTTTTGTGTTTCTTTGGATTTAACTTTGAGTCTAGTGTTCTAGTATATTGTGCAAGCGTGCATGGATTTGACTTTTGTTAACGAGTAGACTTATACTCATTCAAGAGGCTTTAAAAGTGTTTCACTTACATTGATAAATAGTAAAAGCTAATAAAATATGGATTTTAAGTTGAATGTGACTTTGCTCTCTATAATAAAGGAATTGATTGCATTATAAAATTCTACCTTAACAAATGCATAAAGGCACCCATTAACAAAAACCATTGATTATTCAACGTAGCACAAATATAATTTGTGTTTAGAAAATGTCACGTTTACTTCTGAATTGCTGAAGCACTAAATGGAAACTTCACTCCTTCTCTTCCCTAGTATAGTTGTACCTAAGCAATTTGGGATAAATTTCATCGCTTGTGGTTGTGGTCCTTGTGGATGGTCTTGATGGGATTTCATAGGAAGATGCTTTTGGAAATTATTCATCTAGGGCAAAGATAATTTTTCCAAATGGTATATTATTTTAAGCAATTTTGTACCTGCCTAATCTTACCATTTGTATAATACTTCCAAAGATGCCTGCTTCAATTTTTTCCCCTCTCTTTTCAGGATTTCTTTTTTTCTTTTTCTTTTTTTTTTGGGGGGGGGGGGGTTGGTTAAAAGAAACACAAAAGGAACAAAACAATAAATTATTTGAAATGATAGCTTTCTAATTCGGACTCACTAACAAAATAGTGAAATTTGAAATAATGGAAAATAGTACATACTTGATTCTTTTCTTACACAATTAATAACCATCCACTTGCATGATCTAAACTAGTATAGGGTATCATTCAGCCAAAATAACAAACAAACAAACCAACTAACGTGGCAAGCCCTTCTATCAAAATAATAATAATGTGGAAAACCCTTATCTGAATATTGAATAGAAGAAGAATAAAAGATTAACATGTTAATTAATATATATATACACACACTCCTACAGTCCTACTATATGGTACAAGTATTAAAAATCTACTTACAAGAGATATATATAATCACTTCTAAACCACCCGTGCCTTTTTGACATAATGAATGGAAGGCCAAACCCGTGATGTAGCTATGATTCTTAATTAACCCACACAACCAAGCTGCAGAGAGCAATTCGATTACCAACAACATCAATTTGTGAGAGTACCTATTTATTTAGAACTTTCACAAGGGTGGCCCATAATTAAGAGCGTCACCTGCAAATCTCAACCACCATAATCTAGTCTTGTAAGAACTCTGGAGCGAAAGAGATAGCAAATATGTTTCCAACCTTAAATTAAATACCATACCTAATTCCAAGTGATGCATTATACAAACTCTATGTCAAGTGATTCTGAGGAGATAAGATTGCACATTTTTGAAGCTTGAAGATTAATTAAGCGGTCAAAGAGTTTTAGACATTTTGTTGTTAAAAAACAAGCACAAAACTCCTTATGATTTTCTCATAAAACACAATACTCCTGAGACTGTGTGATATACTAGTAATATTTAACCATCCTATGATATTGTTTAATTAATAACAAAAAACTCTTTGGCAAACTAAGCATTAAATAACTAACGGTTTACACATAAAACAATATCGCAAAGGATTTAAGTATTACACTCAAAACTTCAAGGGTTTCATGTTTTACATGAAAATAACAGTGTTTTTGTATATTTTTCCAAAAAAGAAAAGTGTTTCCAGCCAAATAACTTTATGATCTCCATCAAGCAAAATATCCCCTATTTTTCATCTCTCATATTACAATTATAATTGAAAGCTAGGAGAAATAATAAATTGAGAGCTGGGCATTTTAGCAAATAAAGTTCAACCACATCTAGTTTCAATCCTTACCACTTCAAGGGTAAAGACAGGACTAAGGCACCATAGGGACACTTTAGGTGTCCTATAATAGTGTTGCTACTTGCTAGTCACTGTTGAAATGAACTTTCCGAATGTGATTCCACAAATCTAATGCATTGGAAAAAATAGTGTCTATCAAAGCCTGTGTGGTTTTATTCCTTTCACATTTAAAGATATTAACTTGTTGTGAACGTTTAGAATCTTGCTTTGAAGAATTTTAAAGCCACTTGGTACACTGGTCCTTCTGAAGAAACAAGAAAGAGACTCTGGCTAAAGTAAATGAAACACATTTTATGCCAAAGCACATGCTACCAGTCATTTTATAAGTCATTATATATCGTTTTCTTTACATGAGCTTAAATTGTATGGTTATGTCCTTATTGTGAGTGCCACCCCCTTCTTACTCTTTAACTTTTTATCCCCACCTTGATTCATTGTAATTTGTTGGTAAAGTGAAATACGTACTTTTCAACTTTTGATTGGGAATTGCATGCATCCACATATAAAGATATAATCTCCAAGTTGGCAATGACCCATAGAGATAAACTTAAAGAAGCAAAAACTTTCTTGAGCAGTAAGATTAGAATACTTAAGCATTTTAGATTCCTAAATCCTAGCCTAAGTTTTCAAGCCTAACTCATATGGTCAATGACTCAATGTTTGGCAGCTTATCCTATTTGTGCAACACACTTAGGGTGCAAATAAATCTAACAAGGGCAAGAACAACATTTTCTATTCAATGGAACCTGCTAAATTAGCTAGCTGTCCTCTAATATAGTTCGTTATCAACCAATATGAGTATTTAGACTTTGAAGTTTGAAATTTGTAGGCTTTAATCCACTAAACCTCATGCATATCCATATAAAAAAGTCGTAGAAATGTGTAATAGAAATTGCTAAATTAGTCAACTGTCATCTAAATTGTAGTTTATTATTAACCAAGATGTACAATTTGAATTTGAATTTTATAAGCTCTAATCCACTAGGCCTCATGCATATTGCGAAGTGGATTGCATTTGAAACTTTGAATTTAACATTACCCAATATGAATGCTCGAAATTTCAAAAGAGAACCTAACTCAAGGAAAAGCAATAAAGAGAGAGATATGAAAGTAATGTTTTGGGGGACAATGTTGGGGTCTGAACCAACAAAACTTCCACTATGAAAGCCCGGAAGACTTTTGTTTTTTTTTTCCTTTCCCATTGTTGGCGTCCCAAGTAGTAGCGATATTGTTTATCTAATTCCACTACCAAATTGAAAATATGCATTCACTCTTATTTGTTACTCCAACGTTTGTCCTCAAACTTAACTTTGCCTAAATCAACTTTGCAACATTCTTTCTTTATCATATGGGCCCATCCTAATGGGCTCTCATGCTGACATGACAATATGTGATTGATCGACAAGTTACAGAGCCAAAGCAGAGAAACAAAATTTTTCATAATTTCTTTCAGTGTGTTAAGATAATAAATTTTAAATGGAGTACCATAATTTTGCATCAATGAGTTCAAAGATACATTGTGGGCTATTTGGTTAGAGTGTTTTGAGCAATAGTTTTCAGTTTTTAAACAATATTATACGTATTTTCACAGACTTTTTCACTAACATGTATTTCTAAAAAATACAAATAATTTTACTAGAACAATATTACCAAGCGGCCCCACAATTTTTCACAACTATATTTGATATTTTAATAAATGTAATACTTAATAAAAGTAATGTCAGTAAATGAAAGTAATGTTATTTAAACACAAGTCACAATTGGTGTTAGTAGTTGTAAAAATATTATGTCATTAGTATTATTCTTTCAAGTTGAATTAATCTAGTACTCTAGATATACAACAAATTTCACATTTTTTTTCATAATTGTTAAGGAGTGGGTTTTGATTGGTCCACAATAAAAGTTATGTTAGTTGTGATTTAATGTGAAAGTGATATTGTACTCATCACAAATTACTACATGAAATATTAAATATAGTGAAATATAAAATGGACAATTTTGGCTACAAACTTGGTTGTAGCTTAAGACTACAAGTTCACTTAATATCTTTTTATTGAATATGAATTTAGACAAATCCACTATCAAATTACATTTTCTTTTTATATCCTTCATGCTTGCATAATTTCCAGAAAATCAAAGATTAGTAGCTATGTTATCAATTAATTGTTTAAATTACAAGTTTTTGTAGTCTAAAATTATATATAAAAAATAAGTTTTAAAATCATACATTAAATAACATCTGATTGGCACAAATGACATGTGTGTTAAGAACGTAAAGAACATACAATCTGACGATTATATTTTCAAAATACGTAACAATATTAAATTTTTTAAAATTAAATTATAGTTTAAGATTATAATCAAATTTGTAACTAAACTTTATTTATAATAAAAAGTTGTGAGATTTGTCGGTTTGAAACATTGTTGTTACTCATTCCATAATTACTCCTACAAAGTCCGTAATTATGGAAAACAAAAATAGTATTAAATTTATTGTTCAAGAGTAAATACCGGTCAGCCTTTTTTGGTGAAGGTGGTTAGTGGAGCGATTAAAATAACCTCCGACAACCGGTGACTGCAGTAGTGAGAAAACTGGGATGTGTTGCCGTAGCCGTAACAGAACCGGCGCCAGCCAGTTATTGCGGAGCCTTGCCTGTTTGACGTGTCAGGAGTTTCTGTTTTTTTACTTTATTTGTTTTTAATTTTTTTACTTTTCAAAAGTACTATTAAATTTTTTATTTTTAAAAAATACTATAAATTTTTTATCTTTTTCGGCGGAGACCGTTGATTGCGGTTGAGAATAAAGCACTCTGACATGGGACCGACCTTTTTGACCATATTTTCATTTGTTATTTACCTCTTCCTCTTTTTCTTTTTCTTTTTTCTTTTTTAATCTTTGTTTAGTCGTGGACTATTAAAAGATTTTTATAAATAAATTGAAAGCACACTGACCACTATTTAGGAAAAATTAGAGGAAAAAAAAAATTATATACAATGCTTTATTATTATTTTTTGAGAAGAGAGAACCATGCAAATATGCAATTTGATTTGACCTCTCTGTAACTTTTTTTTTTTACTTTTTTGGCTTTTAACCCGGTATTGTCGGTGCACATTGAAAATGAATTCCAGATAGGAAAATTAAATGGTGGTGAGTGTGGTTGGTCGGGTTGTCGGGTTTTCGAATCCTTGTTGCAGGTCAATCTTCTGTGAACTGTTATCATCTTCCAGGAACCAGGTTAACCACACTGCCATGTTTCTCTTTGTACCTCCCCTACTTGGCTACTTGATTGTCAACTTTCACATTTCTTATTGTGGTTAAGGATAAATTTCACTTTCTACTTTACTTATGGTATTTACAATTTCAAAGTAAGTATTTTCATAAGGTGAGAAAAAGTAATGACTTAATATGAAAGTGATTATCTATAGTCCATAGTTAACAAAGTTTAAATTGTAAAAAAACTTATGATATTACAAACTTAAATAATATTATTTAACAACTATGGATAATAAACAATTTGCTTCCCTTTTTAAATACATCATCAAATTTAACAAAATTCAAATTTATATAATCGCATATTTCTTGAAGAAAAAAAAAAACATTTTTGTTAAACTTGACTGAATTCTAATGATAATAATATTACTTAATTTTGAAGTTTTCATTGGAAGAAAGAAAAATGGTTTTATTTTAATTTTTAAAAAGGGAGGATAAAAATAGTGAAAGGATAAAAAAGTAAGAAAATAAAAAAAAATATTTGTGTTTTTCTTTTTGTAGAGATGATGGAAGAGTGGAAGGATTGAAAGAGTGAGAGTGAATTACCATTATTATTAAAAGTGGAATGATGAAAAAGTAGAAGAATGATGAAAAAGTAGAAGAATAATTTTGTAATTTTTTCTTAGAACTTTTCTCTCCCCATTTTCTTTCCAACATGTGAGAGAGGTGTTAAAATTATGTTTAAATGATTAAATTCATTATTTTCTAATAATTTAAGTTTTTTGGAGAATTTGTAATTAAACATGGGTTCAACCGTTCAAGTGATAGTCAAGTGATGATGAAAACCTTTATAGTACCCTATGTTTATAGGTTAGACCTCACTGAACCATTTCATGAGATACCTCCTCCCCGAGGAGATGCGTGAAAACAATGTCTTCCAATTGTGAGCAACCTCTCTAAGCAAGAGCATTGGTATACGCTAGAAATATTGAGGCATAAATAATGCTAGGGCCCCTTTACATTTAAAATTTTAAAGAACAAATGCTTAAGCAATTTGTGATACCAAGTCTGGCAACTGGCTTCGTAAGGTTTTAATTGAGGGGCCGGGACATTAGATGAGACTTGAGACAATAGAAGTAGAACTACTTTTTTTTAATGACCTTAACACTTTGTGGTAAGTTTCTTGAAACTTTATGCTTTGTAGCTATTGATTAGTTAGATCTGAATAACCTTATTAATACATTTGCTTTAATATTTTTTGTGAAGCTCTTACAATAAATCCCACGTTTTTTTTAAAGGGAATGTTTTGATAAAATGGGTAGAAGTAGAACCTTCTTGCTAAACTTAAAACAATTATTGGGATGTAACAAAAAAAAAAAAAAAAAACATAATTATTTGTTTTATTTTAAATTCATTTAATAAGAAATTATTTAAATTATGCAAACAAATTTAGCCAGACCACATGGGTTCAGCCAGCAGGCTCATAATTTTCATGATTGATGGACAGGGAAAATAAAAATATTTTATGTCTCAATGGAATTATTTGAATGAAGCTTCAAACACAGATATGTAACTGTAATAAAAGCTTTTACATGGGGTACCAAAAGATTGATGCGCATTATAGGAACATGAAGCATTTACTAGACGAAAAAGAGATGTTCTTCCAAGTACTATTGTTTCTGGACACTGGTCCATTGATGATAAAACCACCTTCTTCACATGTTGATGTTATATATAACATTGCCACATGCCTTTCACAGTCTCAATCACTCATAACAGGTACATGTACTACGATCACCTTGAAAACTTTTTGGACAGTAAAATTAGTAAATTCATTCTTGGTAGATGAAGGGGGTTGGGTATTTGAAAGTTGAAACAGTGACTATTGAACATTAGAAATTTGGAATTAGATGCATTTATGCCCCTCCTAATATAGACCAATTTTATTATTTTTAGGAGCACTAAGTGCTTGTTTGATTAAGCTTTCTTTTCTTTTTCTTTTTCCTTTTTAAAAAAGAGCTGTACACTTTTTAAGATTTAATCTATTTACGGGTATATTATATTTTTACCTAATCTATTGTGTTAAGTAAAATAAACCGTTAAATCTGTAGGTTCTAATTAGTTTAACTTACAAAACCTTTGATGGTTGAATAAAAGATTTAGATTTTAATTCCTGCCTACACCAAAAACAAATTGGTGTTTTGGTTTGACGATAAAGAATGCAATCATAAAAAACAGACGTCATAGGTTGAAACTCTATTAAAAAAACAAAAAAAAAAAACCATTAAACCTAAGCTATACCAAACCAATACTAATTAGTTTAGTTCGGTACCCAAGAATCCCTTCAAATTAGCAAGAATTCTCATGTTTGGTTGCGGATAGTTTAAGTGAATCTGGATTCCCATTTTTTGAGACCTATATATGGATTCCCTTTTAAAATGTGATTATCCAAGTTGTCATGATTTGGGAAGGTTCATTTAAATTGACACTTATTCTCCCAAATTAATACCATTTAGCTAATTAGAATATAATTTGATAAAATGTTTATATGTGTGTCAATATATATATATATAGCCTAAACACTTTACCATTTATGAATTTTTTTTGGATTTTTTTTCTACTTTATGTATTTTTATTTTTATTTAGAATTTTTAAGTCTTTTAAGAAAATACATATTTTTTTACCCATTAGGCATTATTTTCTAATAAATCATAAAATTATCAATTATTTTGGTATTGTATGGGTTAATGTAATACTACTATTTTAGTAAATTGGACTAAATTCACAATTTAAATTATTTTTATTAATTTATTAATAGAAAAACCATATAAATAATACATGATACATTTGACATTATATTTATAGCTCTTAGAATACTTCTGAAAAATAATAATTTCTATAAAATTTCCAGAGATAAACAAAACATGGGAATCTCACAATCCTGAAAATCTTATATTCCGAGGCATCTAGGTTTACAAGTATAGTTCATTTCTAGAAATCTAATTATCATAAGGCATATTGGATTTCCTAAAGGTTTTTAATGAGTGGGTAGTGAATCAATATTAAAAAGAATAGTAGAAGAGTAGTGAATCAATATAAAAAAGAATAGCAGAATCCAAAGCCATGCATCTAAGTAATTTACCTTAAATAACTTGGAATGAAATCTCTCCTCTTAGAGGAAAAAAATTATTTTTCCCCTTAAGATTGAGAAAAAAGAAGAAGTTAAAAGGTCATATACAAGACTAATACATAAAAGGAAAAATGATAGCTACTACTTACACAATTTGTTTCCCCTTGATTTTTTGTTGTACAAATGGAGAAGAGGTGAAGAACTCTAAGGTTATGTTACTTTCTAGATAGTTTTAAGAAATTACGGGGAAAAATTGCAAACTAACACCATTCCTCAAACAATTTCATTAGTTAACAACGTTTCCCAACTATATAGGAAACTAGCATCTCGAGTCTTTAAGGTTCGAGATCATTGTAGCAAATCGAGTCGTTTACAATCGAGTTCGATGTGGAACTCAAGTCTATAAGACTCAAGTTTCTTCAAACCCATTTCCCACCGCAGACCAATCCAAAGAACACAACACAGGAAAAAAAAAAAAAAAAAAATCAGAAAACACAACCCAGAGAACAGACCAAAAAACACAACCCAGATCAACAAACCTTTGGTGCCGAGATCAACAAATCCAAGCTTTGGTGCCGAGATCGTCAAACCCAAGCTGCTTTGGTGCCAAGATCGTCAAACCCAAGCTAAGATCGTCAAACTCAAGCAACTCCAGTGCCAAGATCATCAAACCCAAGGCTGAGATTGTGATTTTTGGGTTTGGGTTTTTCTGCTTCGATTTTGAGATCGTTATTTTAAGGGTTTGGGTGTGGGTTTTTGCTTCGCTCATGAGATCATTATTTTAAGGGAAGAACTATCTTGAGTTTTAAGGGCTTGATTTTTGGGTTGGGTGTCTGGGTTGGGGAAGAAAGACTCGAGTTCCACTTGAAATTGAGTTGTTTATACTAGATGTAGCACTCCAAAATCGAGCCTTACACAATTGAGATGTTAGTTTCCTAAATAATTTGGAAACGATGCTAACTAACGAAATTGTTTAGAGATTAGTATTAGTTTGCAATTTTTCCTGAAATTATGTGTTGTGAGTTCCAGTTTGTTAAATTAGTAAAGTTAATTGTCGTCAAATAAAAGTATAGAGTTCAAATCTTATGTACACTAAAAACCTATTGGTGTTTTGACCTAATTATAAAGAGAAATCATTATGGAGTGTTACCATAGATTAGAATTTTTTCGTGTCTATAAAAAATTAAACAATTATATGTGTTATGTGTGAAAGCAAAACTTCACGATTATCACATACTTGACAATATAGAAAATATGTGAATAATAGAGGTGTGTTATTCTAATCACATATAGTTTCAAATTTTCAATATACACATTTCATGTAAATAACAGAACAGTTATATATATATATATAAATGTATACATTCTGTTATGTCTCGTGTTTTTTCAAAACTAAAACGATCAATTTGCATGAATATAACAATTGATAGAGACTAGTTTAATTAACAGGCTCAAGCATTGGTGTACGTGATTTGGAGTAAACATGTGCATAATATATAATAATAATAATAATAATAATTATTATTATTATTATTATTAGTAAGTGATAATAATTTGTAAACGAAGAACTTTTTATATATAAAATTGTAAAATGTGGGACTTTTATAGGAAGCCAGCAATTTACTCGTACAGGGGAGTGCGCAAATATGAAATCAATCTTACTATTTGAGTTTTCATATTCTACTAAATGCAATTATACTTTTTGTGAAATTTCTTTCAAAACTATTTTTAACTAGGTGTCAAAAGCTTTATAATTTAACTGGTTGACACTTCATTTGAAATCAATAAAAAAAACTATATATATAGCTAATCTTAGCCAAAATATCAAAGGTAGAAAATGGATTTTTTTTCCAATAAAGATGCAAAATCAATATCAATACTTTCAGGACCACACATTTTCTCACACTCTTCCACAATTATTCTATGTAGTTGATTGTGAATCTGTGATAGATAAAGAGTAATAGATTCATATGAAAATGATGAACAACCAATTATAATTTGTCATGTAAAATAGTTAACAAAATTATGTTGTGTTCTTTGAACAACTCAACTAATATAACATATAATATTCACTTATCTCTATTCTATAATCTTTGATACATCTACTAGTTGCACCAGAAAATAATTTTGAAACATGAAAAAGCAAATAGAAAAAAGACAAAGTGGAAGATGTAGAACACCCAAAATCTCTGTACATGGATCTTTTACCGGCTTTACTTAGCTAGTTCTCTTCACATCAAAGGTACAGGTTTGTACATATGTGAGGGGAGACGAAATTTCAAAGTGGTACCTTCCAAGTTATGTACAAACTTGTTTGGGGAGGAAAGATTCCCAAAGATTGTAGGAAGGGAGGGGGAAAATTTCACATTTGGGGCACATCAGATACAGTTGAGTTCACGGACGCATTCACCACCCAATGCATTGTTTGGAGAACTAACATGGAATTTCAAGAGTTTAATCATAGCATAGGAATCATACAAAATCATTGGATTACTCATTCATGGTCAAACTTTTTTCTTTTTCTTTTTCTTTCATACTACTAATATAACCATCTTGGGTTAGGCTTAGGTCCAGGATCTAATAGTATTGAACCCGTTAAGATGATGACATGTGTCAACTTTTAGACACATGTCACCATCTGATCAGGTCCAGTGTACTGGACCTAAGCCAAGTCCACTATCTTGTTTCAGCCTTGCTAGTCAATTCGAGTTCACCTATAATTGAACTAATTTATCATATTTTTTTTAGTTTTAACCTATGATGTTCGTTTCTGATGATTGTGCTTATTATCATTAGATTAAGACACCAATTAGTTTTTAGTGTAAACGGAAGTTGAACCCCAGATCTCATATTCAATTATCAGAAACTTTACCTATTAATTAGAAATTATTACCAATTTACAAAAGAGAGAGAAAGAGAGAGAGAGATGGACTCACAATTTCATAAATGACAAGGCAATGCAAATTGCCAAAGGCACCAAGCAAATCAACAAACAAGGCTTTCGAAAAAAACGTAAAT
The DNA here is from genome assembly GCF_932294415.1 of Quercus robur. NCBI lineage: Eukaryota > Viridiplantae > Streptophyta > Magnoliopsida > Fagales > Fagaceae > Quercus > Quercus robur. Next base: position 31,305,689 of record NC_065535.1, on the reverse strand, counting down.
TACAATTAATATACTTTCGATAGTTCCAAACTGAACCCTAAAGTTTAAAATTATCTCTAATTTAACTTTAATTATTTCATTACTTTCAATCTGAACACTAGACTTTTTAAAAGTGCCTAGTAAATCCAAAAATCTAACACAAAACTTCAAGTTTTAAAATGTTGGAGTACGATTTTCAAAGTTCACAGTTCTATACGTTTCTATTTGAAAGTAGTGAAACTATAAAATTTAATTCATAACATTTTTAAACTCTTAGAATTCCCTTTTGAAATTATCCCTAAAACACAATTTTAAAATGTGATTTACCAAAAAGAGAATAAGGGGCATTATGGACAAACTGAAATGGGAACCCAACCCAAACTAAAGATTTTTTTTTTTTGGGAAGAAGAATCAAAACTAAAGTCTAAAGTCTGTATCTGAAACTTTTATTGACTCTTCTACCGCTGATTACTTTCCGCTTTTCTTCTTTAGGTAATTCTCCAATCCAACTTACCCAAATAAAATAATGTCTAAAACCTCAGACAACCATTAAACCCATAAAAAGTTTCCATCAATCTTTATGATTAATTACAATATTAAAAAGTTCAAAAACTTATTTACTTATTTTACTTTCTTGTTCCTTTATGAGTCCACATCTTCATTTTCATTCTTCCTACTCCACTATATACTTTCATTCTTCCTACTCCACTATATACTCTACAAATAAAAATATGTTACATTCACATATCCATCTATTTTATTAAATGCTAAATTTATGCCTTCTGTTATTTTAATTATCTAAATATGATGGTTTATTTATTTTAAGAAATTGAAATAATAGAAAACCTAAATTTAACATTTAGTAAAACAAATGGATATGTGGAATGTTTTATTTGTGGAGTATATAATGAAGCAAAAAAAATGGGATTTAAGATTTTGACCCTATCCTTTATTGTGGTAGCAGTAACTAGTAAATTAATTTTTTTTTTCTTTTTAACCAAAAATACATTAAATCCACACCGACCTGAACTGTATACAACCAGGGACACCCACATGACCCTGTCCTTTCTCAACCGTTTCCAGCACTCTAAAAGAGAAATATTTGATGAAAGAATTAAATTATTTAAAAAAAGTTTTGATTTTTATTATTATTATTATTATTTTTCTCTTTGCTGGTATTTCGGGTCTCGGTTCCTCAATATATAGACCCTTCAGCACCTCCCATTGAGCTCTACCCCTTCTCTCACTCTTCCCCTCTGTCTATCAAAGTTTCTTCCTATAGGAGCCTCTCTATTTGGTTGCTTTATCAGAAATTTTAACTGATAAACCATACCAACATTGCCATTTTTTCTCTAATTAAACCACATTTCTGTGGGGAGGCCAGCGAAGAGCTAAAGGTTTCTCCTTTTTTCTGTTATAGGAACTTGAAAAAGAGGAAAAACAATCCCATATTTTAGCAATTTATATAGCATTTGTTACTGAACGGAGCTGTCTCTGCATTTGGGTTCATTTTTCTTGAAATCTCTTTTGTGTTAATTGTCCATATGGAGAGTTTTGTGAGACTCATTTCCATGGTTCCTCTGTTTTTGCTTCTTGGGCTTCCTTTTGCTTTAGCTGGCCATGACTATGGTCAAGCTCTGAGCAAAAGCATTCTCTTTTTTGAAGCTCAGAGATCTGGTGAGCTTCCCCACAACCAAAGAGTCACATGGAGAGCTAATTCTGGTCTGCAAGATGGCAAAGCTAGTGGAGTAAGCTCATTTCCCACATTAAAAACAGAGTCCTTACATTTCCTTATTACAATTCAATGGGCTTGCAATACAAAGTTTGAAACTTTACTGTTGAAAACGTGTAACAAGTTGTTGTATAGTACTAATATGTATCAAAATGTGCAGGTGGATCTAGTTGGAGGGTACTATGATGCAGGGGACAATGTTAAGTTTGGTTTGCCAATGGCATTTACAATAACAATGATGTCATGGAGCATAATTGAGTATGGGAAGCAAATGGCTTCAAGTGGAGAGCTAAGCCATGCTATAGATGCTGTGAAGTGGGGTACTGACTATCTCATTAAAGCACACCCAGAACCTTATGTTCTCTATGGAGAGGTACCTTTCACTTTCAAAGACCTCTCTTTCTTCTTCACTGTTTCTCTCACACACAAAACCCAACTTCCCAACTTTATCAAACATTATTTATTCTATTCCAACAGTTCCCTCTTAACCCCTCACTTTTTTGCTCAACTTGTTAGCATCACTTTAAATCGATATAGTGGTTGATGGTAGCTTTCCTAATTAAAAGAAAAATGAATTGTCCAAAAATTGGATTTTTTTTGATTGGTATAATGGCATCAACGCCCAGCCCGTTTTGACCAATAATAATAAAATATAATTACTCCCTGATCACTAGAACTGCATCACAAAATTGACATTTTTTTAGTACCTTTTTACAATTCGGACCGGAACCCAACAATTTTGTGATGGTATTTACTATTTACTTTAGTTTTAAAATTAACTTTTTAATGTTATGGTTAGGTGGGAGATGGAAACAGTGATCACTACTGTTGGCAAAGGCCAGAGGACATGACCACCGACCGCCATGCCTACAAGATTGACCCAAGCAATCCCGGGTCGGATCTTGCCGGTGAAACCGCTGCCGCCATGGCCGCCGCCTCCCTCGTCTTCCGCCACTCCAACCCTGCCTATGCCAATGAGCTCCTAAGCCATGCCCACCAGGTTTAAACCCACTCTTTATTTTGATATTGCTTTTTCATAACAAGTTAGAATATGTTGCTCATACATTCAAATGGGTCTTAATAATAATTTATTTGTTCATTAATACATAACACACATTTAATAAACACATTTTTCTTAGAATTGATAAGTTATGCACGCATCCAATAACAATAAACTTTGACCTTATATCATATTCACTCAGAACTCGTTGGCTTGTTATGGTTTCTTAAAGAAGAAGAAAATTTGGTGCAAAGAAGAAAGGAAATTACGCTAAAACTTTGTGTGTAGACTTTAGCTTATTAGCTCTCCAACAAAAGAAAAGAAAAGAAAAGAAAAGAAACTGAGTGTGGACCACAATGGGTTAGCACATACGTTTTGTGCGCTGCGCCCAATGTTTTAGCTAGGTGGGCTATGGTGAGCATAACTGACTGACGCAAATTTCAGTTTCAAAGCCTTTTTGCTTGACCGCACATGAAAATGGTTAGTCATAGTTAATGAGGCAGTTACACTTGGTAACTTTTGTCAGAGCGGTCGTTGCCTTTGCCTATTGCTGCCATTTATTGTGGAATCTGGAGAATCAACCAGCTTTTTACTTGTCTTGTAACCTTAATTGTTGACCCCTATTAATTATTGCGCAAATTACGAGACAGGATGGGAAATTTCAACACCTTAACTTGACAGTCTTTTTTTTTTTTTTTTTTTTTTTTGAGAAAACCCTAACTTGACAGTCGGTTTCAATTTTCAATTCTTTTTTATTAAAGAAAATATATATGTGAGAGAAATTGAATCCCAAAACTTAATTTAATTGAAAAAAAAAAAAAACAAAAAACTTAATTTTCAATAGCTCATTCTATATACATGTTTTGTTTACTCCAAAAAAAAAAAAAAAGTCTATACATGTTTTGCAAGTTGTTTCTTGTATCCTATAAAAAAAAAAAAAAAAATTGTTTCTTGTAAAAAGATTTTAAGACTATTCCTTTAAGCTATAACATTAAATCATTAAATAATAAGAAGTGTTCAATTTTTTTTTTTTTTTTTTTTTTTTTATGCTTATAACAAATAGGGAGGAAATTTGAATCGAAATTATCTTTCATAATAGAAGTGTGAAATACCACAAAGTTGATATCCCATTTTTATATGTTGTGAAAGGTAAAATTAAAATTTCAAAGCAAGGTGAATTAGTTTAAGTGAGTATTAACACTTAACAGTAAACAGTCATGTGATATCCCATATATGAAATTAAGAATGGGGGTTAGGCTGTTGAGTCTCAATCCAACTACTTACTTAGAGTCTCATTTAATGTCACGTTGCAACTAGTTGTCTAGAAAAGGAAAGAATAAAAAAGATAAGGTAAGGTAACCTTTTGAAGAAGAGTTAGCTTCACTCACTTAACAATAAAATGTAGATGCACAATAAATTACACACCACTATTAGAAGAAGAAGAAGAAGAAGAAACTGGACCCCTACCAATACATGTCGTTTCTGCATTAAAATTTAATGCATTTTCGGCGCACATTTTGGATCGTGGAAGTGGGAGCTTTTGCCCGTCTATCACGGGCAGTGTCGGCTGACCGTACAGATCTACGTACTTTCAGATCTGAACCGTCCAGTTGTAACGATCCGAAAAGGTCGCGATAGTGATGGTCTTGTCTTGTCACGTGAGAACTCTGTCGGTGCTCTTGTAAAAGTCACTTATCCCCAAAACAACCTCACACTTCTCCTGATATTACATTGCATGCATTACCTTTACCATAGTATTTTTATTTTTATATTTTCTTATTCATAATTCTTTCTTCTTTTTTTTTTGGTCTTCAGCTATTTGATTTTGCCGACAAATACAGAGGCAAATATGATAGCAGTATCTCTGTGGCCCAAAAGTACTACCAATCCATCAGTGGTTACAATGTAAGTTTTTTATTTTTCACATAAACCATGTTTGGTGTCACAGAATTTTTAATTTTTAATAGCGTGACATTAAATACACTTTAAATTGGTAATATCTAATCTGAACCATATATTGGATTGATAAGAGAGGTTTTGAATTAATTTTGAAGACTTGCTAAATCTATTATAGTGTATTAGTAGCATGTTTATATTGATTTGATTTTTTTGGTGTGTAGGATGAGTTGCTATGGGCTGCTGCATGGTTGTACCAAGCAACTGACAACCAGTACTACTTGAACTACCTTGGCAAAAATGGTGATAATCTTGGTGGAACTGGATGGAGCATGAGTGAGTTCAGTTGGGATGTGAAGTATGCTGGGGTTCAGACACTTGTGGCCAAAGTAAATAATTCATGAACTGAACAACTTGATTTGCTTCTTCAAAAATATGTTGCATGTCAATAAGGACTTCATTGTATGACAATTTGTTAATCAAATCCTCAACCATGTAACAGTAGTGAAAAATTTGAATAAATGGTTTTTCTATTCTCTTGCAGTTCCTAATGCAAGGAAAAGCTGGTGGCTATGCATCAGTTTTTGAAAAGTACCAGGAGAAGGCAGAATCCTTCATGTGCAATTCCCTTGGAAAGGGCAGTAAGAATGTTCAAAAGACTCCCGGTGGCCTTATCTTCCGCCAAAGGTGGAACAACATGCAATTTGTGACTAGTGCATCTTTTCTGACTGCTGTCTACTCTGATTATCTTTCTTCTGCTGGAAAAAATATGAATTGTGCTTCTGGCAATGTTTCACCAACTGAGCTTATCTCCTTCTCCAAACAACAGGTAATTCAATCATATTGTGCAAATTCTACATTGTTTTTGTTGAATTGGGGCTTTGATTATATCACAAGTAATAAAGATTTGCACAAGTTAACACTACACAAAAACGTGTTATCAAGTTATGTGAAGCATATAATTGATGTTATGCAATGTTAAAACTCTCAGGTGGACTACCTTCTTGGGGACAATCCAAGAGCCACAAGTTACATGGTGGGATATGGGAACAACTACCCACAACAAGTTCACCACAGGGCTTCCTCAATTGTTTCCATCAAGGTTAACCCTTCATTTGTCACTTGCCGAGGAGGTTATGCCACTTGGTTCAGCAAAAAAGCAAGCGATCCCAATCTCCTTGTTGGTGCAGTCGTTGGTGGACCTGATGCCTATGACAACTTTGCTGATCAAAGAGACAATTATGAGCAAACTGAGCCTGCTACCTACAACAATGCTCCTCTTTTCGGTTTATTGGCACGACTAAGTGGTGGTCATGGCGGGTATAACCAACTCCTTCCAGGTAAATGCACTATAACATGATCATCTCTAAAATTCACTTTCTCACATTGCCTTATTATGAGCATTTAATCATGATATTTGATGGATAAATTTTCTTACAGCGGTTGCCCCAGCACCTAAGCCTAAGCCTGCTGTTACCCAACCAAAGCCAACTCCACAACCCAAAGTTACTCCAGCTCCAGGTACACTTTGACCTCTCATGGGCCTTGGAATTTACCAAATTTGTTTAGAGATGAGCTTAACTTCTTTTTAAGTGTGTATTGGAAAATATGGTCTAACTGAGGATTATGTTTTGCAGCAGCATCTTCTGGCCCAATTGCCATAGAACAGAAGTTGACAACTTCATGGATTGCAAATGGGAAGAATTTCTACAGATATTCCACTATTGTGACAAACAAGTCTGCTAAGACACTGACAGATCTCAAGCTTTCAATATCCAAGCTTTATGGTCCTATGTGGGGACTTACAAAGTCCGGTGATTCCTATGTTTTTCCATCATGGCTCAACTCTTTAGCTGCTGGAAAGAGTCTTGAGTTTGTCTACATTCATTCTTCTTCTCCAGCAGACGTATCTGTCTCAAGCTACACTTTGGCCTAAGAAACAAACTAAGATACACAAAGAAGGTTCACACAGTTATGGGAAGGTTCACACAGTTTCTGGGGTTGTAATGTAAGAATTGTGCAGCTATACAAATGCAGTCCAGAAAGGTCTTTTTCTTTTTCTTTTAAAATTTTCATCTTTACTTGTTGATTTGGGATCTTAGTAGGGTTTTAGATGAAAGTAGGATAAATAAGTCTGTAGCTTGGAGGGAGAAAGGAGCGAAGGGACGGTTTAAAAAGTGTGCTCATCCTCTTTCTTCTCCACTTCATTACTTATATAGAGTGATCTGAGAGAGGGGCAGTGAAAGAGTGACGATTGAGAAGTAAAGAAAATGACTTCTCAATATATTTCGAGTTTTTACTTTCTTTACTTCAAAGAAACTTTGGGTGTCAGTTTTTGTTGTGTGATGTTGTAAGCTTTGCAACATTTCTCGTTTCCTATATGTTGTAAGCTTTGCAACAATTCTTGTTTCCCATATGAATATAGTTTGAGTAACATTATCTCCATTTACTTGTGTAATTGACAAATTGTGATGACTTCTGTTAATGGCTTCATTTTGATTTCTTATGGTCTTATGGAGTTCATGAATTATCAATAGAGATAGTTACCAGGATATTGCTGATACCATGTTTCAAAATTAATTGCTCCTTTAGTAGTCCAATAATACAAGAATCCAACTTTTAGAAAATGTATTGTTGGGTGCCTCTTCTGTGGAGCTGATTAGCTCAACAAAGACAATTTACAGATAACTACTCAATTAGCAACATGCCAATGCGATAATTACTTTTTCATGTGTGTATGCTGATTCATAAATTGCTGATACCAACGGGGAAAACTGAAAAGTTACATGTTGGGGTTCCATGCCAAACTTGATGAAAGAAGTAATTGTCTACATGAATAGGACAGATGGTATAACACATGTATTGCTCCTATATCAACACACTTGGAACTGCAAAGTGTGTTTATCCTTAAGATGACAGAAATCACTTAAATTCCCAAACAGTCGGAAATAATTACCTTGAATTTGTGCTAAAACATTTTGGGTAAAAACTAATAAGTTACATGTTGGGGTTCTATACCAAACTTGATGAAACAAGTAATTGTCTGATTGAACAGGATAGACAGTATAAACACATATATTGCTCCTATATCAACGCACTTGGAAGTTGGAACTGCAAGGTGTGTTTATCCTTGAGATGACAGAAATCACTTAAATTTAAAAAACAATCAGAAATAATAATCTTGAATTCGTGCTAAAACATTTTTCTTCTGGTCATGAGGCATGTGGGTATTTATAAGGTGAAAATACACTTTTTGTCCCTATATTTTGGGTCGATTCTCAATTTGGTCTATAAATTGATTTCACTCTTAGATCAGTCCCTGATTTCAGAAAATTGTTTTTATTTTGATTCCTGCCGTTAACCCAGTAATAGAAAATGAATACGTGACAAACGAAATACACTGTTGGTTGACGTAGCTAATAAAATAATGGCAAAAATACAAAACTGACCCTCTGTCTTTCATAATTTTTCATTTCATTCTTCTAACTTTCATTTTTGCCAATTCAGTCTTCTAACTTTCAATTTTTTGTCAATTCAAGATTCCGTTACTACTCAGTTACTACTGCCGTAAGAACTGAAAAATCTGAAAAAAAAGAAAACATTAAGGGGAGTTGTCGTTCCCCTTCCCCTGAAATCAAAAGAAAGATATACTACGAACCTCATCTTCATCATCAAGCTCAACTTCTATGGCAAAAGAAAGAAAGTAACAAAATCAACATTGGCAAATGCTTTGTATAAATTATTTGTCAGAAACTAAAAATCAAACAGGAATTGAGCGTGAAATTGTACCGGGACTGTATCCAAAGTCCTTGAGGCGAAGTTCGAGTTCGGTGAGATCGGACTGGTTCTTCTTGTAGACCTCATTGCAGTAACCTAAGAGCTCTTCGAAAGAGACGGTGCCGAAGAGGTTGAGATCGTCGGTTGCGATTGATACGCGGCGTGCTGGATTGCTTGAGAGCGTCGCAACTGGACTCGACGTGGTTGCAGAATGAACTTAAGCTTCCACAAAAGCTTCAGATCGACTCCTCCATTCTCTCTCTCCCGAGCCAAATCTTTGGGTGATTTTTAATTCTCAGGGATTTCTTTCTTTTGATTTCAGGGGAAGGGGGAATGACGTCGTCGTTCCCCTTAATGGTTTTTTTTTTTTTTTTTTTTTTTAAACCACAAGCAAAAACGGCGTAGTTTTAAACGGCAAAAGTAGCTGAACAGTAACGGATCCTTGAATTGACAAAAAATTGAAAGTTAGAGGACTGAAATGAAAAACGGTGAAAATTAGAGGGTCAGTTTTGTATTTTTGCCTAAAATAATAATATAAAAATTATATTTAATATTTTTTAAATGCCACGTCAGCATTTAAATTAATAAAAAAAGCCAACTCAGAAAATTAAAAAAAAAAGAGTAAATTAAATTATAAAAAACCTTAAATCTAATTTAAACTAAAATCATTTCTTAAAAAATCAAAAATCATTATCTTTTTAATTCTTTAACCTCATCAGCTTAAAAAAAAAATCCCTACGCTATGAATGATTAATCTCAAATTCTCTCTCTCTTCACGCTCAATGGATAGAGTCTCTCACTCTCCACTATCCATGGCCAAACCTCACTCAACCTTCTTTCTCCACCACGCGCTGGAGCTCACAAGCAAACCAACGGCGAGCAGATCAAGCTTCTTCTCCCTCTCTCTTTCTACAAAAATCTGGTCTGAAGCTCTCTCTCTCTTTCAGCTTTCTCTCTCTTTCGGCTTTCTTTTTGGGATTAGGGTTTGATTTGGGTTTAGAGAGAGATGGGCCGAGATTGATGGTAGTTGATGTTGATACAACGGAACCCCCATCAAAGGAGACTGAGACAACGACGGAGGATGTTGAATTTGAATCGGAATTGGAGTCGAAGTCAGCTTCTTAACGTCACATTAGATCCAATCAAAGAGTCAAGACGATTGAAGAAAATCCACGACAAAGTCAGGGTTCCATTAGAGAAACGGAGATTCCCGTGGTTAAGCTCCATGTAACGGCGACCCCAGGCATCAATGAGCGTCGACGTGGCGTCCTCTCTCCAACAATCTTCGTGGACAGGTAATGGACGCGAGGATTGCGGAGTAGCAACGTTAGGTGCAGTTAAAGCTAGGGTTGGAAGCGGAGGAGTCGTTGACGGCATCAAAGTGTCCGTTAAGTCGCCCATGGTGGTGGTGGCGGCGAGATATGGATGAATCTATGTTGGTAGTGGTGGTGGTGTGTACGGGGTTTTTGTGGTATTGAGGAGAAAAAGGAGAAAAGAGAAAAAGGAGAGATAAGTATTGATGCGGCAATGAGGTGTGATTAGTGTTTGGTTTGAAAGAAAATCTTGATTTTCTGGGGAAAATGTTGATGATTTTCTGGGTTTGTGTGTGTTTGTTTCATAAGAAAATTTCTGGTTTTGAGTGGAAAGAAAATGCTGTGATGAAAATCTTAGGCATCGGCTTTTCAGATGTGAATTTTTTCAATGTTTGGTGAAATTTTCTGGGAAAGATGTTGAATGCCCAGAAATTTTGTGTTCTTGCGTTCTTGTGATCTGGGATCATGTTCTTGAGTTCTTGTGTATTCACGTTCAAATCTGAAACTATGTATTTTTATGTTTTTAATTTTGTTTTTATCTTTTTATAATTTTTTTCAAATTGATAAATTATTATTATTTTTAAATTAGACGATGACATGGCATGCTGATGTAGTTTTTTATTTTATTTTATTAGCCACGTCAGCATCTAATATGCCAACAATACATTCTGTTTGCCACGTATGTATTTTCTGTTACTGGGTTGACGGTAGGGATCAAAATAAAAATGATTTTCTGAAATCAGGGACTGACCTATGAGTGAAATCAATTTAAGGACCAAATTGAGAACCGACCCAAAATGTAGGGACTAAAAGTGCATTTTCGCCTATTTATAATATACTCTTTAACGGGTGAGGATCAAAGCAATGGGCAGGCACTGGATTTGTGGCTTGTGTCAATCAATATTGTAATACCCAAAAAAAAAAAAAAAAAAAAAAAAAAAAAAAAAAAAAGATTAGAAGGAAGGGTATTTAAGTAAATCTTTGCACTGGATTTGTGGCTTGTGTCAATCAATACTGTAATACCCGGAAAAAAAAAAAAAAAAAAAAAAAAAAAAAAAAAAAAAAAAAAAAAAAAAAAAAAGATTAGAAGGAAGGGTATTTAAGTAAATCTTTTGTGGGGTCAATTTGATAATTTATAATTATAAGGGAGTTTTTTTTAGAAAATAATATAGAGAGAGATTTTGAGAGAGGAGGCTACTCAAAGGACTGAAGTAGAGAATGATTGACTACACAATTGAGGTAAGAGCCAATAAATCTCTTTGTTGTCAAATCTAAGCTTTACTTGGATTTAGAGTATATTTTATGTTGGTATTTTTGGCTAGTAGCGGAATTATGTAAAAAAAAATTTCTATGGGTTTTACGACATAAGTGTAAATAGAGAAGGGTTGGAATTGGGCGATAAAATCCTTTTTTTTTTTCATTGCACGTGTTTCTTTGTAATATCGTTAATTCTAGTGCTTTGTTGGGCATGGAGTTGCTTTGGGTGCATATTACTCTTTTTGTGAATATTTATTATAAGAAGCAGTGGACTATTGGTTAGACCACCATTAGTCCAATAGCCTATTAGACTTTAGAGTCTATGGAGATAAGAGACAAAGGTTGTTTGTTAGAGATTGTACTCAGCTTTACAAAGTATTCAATCCTTATGAATGCTTTTAAGTTTTAGCCTAAAGAATTGTGTAAGGAGAGTCTCATGTTACACAGTGCTTGGGATTTTGTGTGAAACAAATTTCAAATGGAGTTAATACAAATGATAGAATGTGGAATATAGCCATAGAGAAACTGTAGGAGAGTTAATAGTAAGAAATTATTGGAGACTTTAGAAGTTTCTCATTTGGTCAAGTAACTTGTAGGTTATTCTTATTATTTGATTATTGAGTAAATGGTGCTTTAAAATTGTTAGGTGATATCTAAAGATTTTAGAGACAGTGTTAGGGAGAAGTTCTTGTGGTGAGCTAGCTGAGGTAAGTAACCTTATCCTAATTGGTTTTATTAGAAACTATGATTTCATATATATGATTATGAACAATCTGACTATGAATTGATTCTAATACCCAAACCAATGGAGGTTATTCATTAGTACTCTGATACCCAGTCAATAGGGGTTATTCATTGATACTCTGATACCCAAACCAATGTGGGTTATTCATTGGTACACTGATACCCAGCCAATGGGGGTTATTCATTGGTATTCTGATACTCAAACCAATAGGGGTTATTCATTGGTATTCTGATACCCAGCCAATGAGGGTTATTCATTGGTACTCCGATGCTTAGTCACGGGGATATAGCGTGATCATAGTCATAAGATTGTTAAGAATATGAATTACATTTGAATATTTGAATATCTTGAGTCCTTAAAACTACGTATGTGATTTTTGAAATGTTTGAGTATTTGAACTATTTTGTGTCACTAGAAATGCTTATGTGTTTTTGGAATCTATTGTAAGTTATAACTTTTGATATATGGAAAACTGACCATTTTCTAAACCGTCTATTATATATTTGTAAGATTAAAGTATGTGACCTTTGTGCGACTTATTATTTTGAGACTATGAAACTTCTTCAGTTATTTTGAAAACACATAGTATATTATAACTTTTGAAAACACATATTACATCTCATATTTTACAAATCTATTGCTTGATAGAACTTATTAGGACTTTGGTTACTTATTGATTTGTCAACTCACCCCCTTTTTTTTCCTCTAGTTTCAGATTGTGAAAAATAGCAAGTTTTGGGAGTTTTGATGTTGTGTTGTGAGTAGGAAAAGAAGCTTAGTGATTTTGGGATTGGATGGTTTTCTAATAGTTTTATATTTATTGGCCAATTGGCATTATGTTCATGAGGTTTGGATTTTGTTCCTATTAAATTATTGGAGATTTACTCATAAGAAAATTGTTGAGATATTTTGAATTTATTTGGTTTAATTTTTAGGATAAATTTTAGTTGCTAAGAAGGCCTTGCACACTTGTAGGGTGCTTACTTTATAAGCGTGTGGCAGTTGTCACGTGTCTATCTTTATACTTGGGTTCGGGGTGTGACAAATACCATTGCACCCAACAGGCTGGTATCAAGAATTGTGAATGTGATTTTGGTGTCATTTGCTGCAAAAGCATCCTATATAAGGCCATCGGCTGTAAAGAAAATTATTTACAGAGCCACCAAAACTTGTCCAGAGCTTCAGGCTTTAAAGGAAGGTTGTTGAGGAGAGGTATGATCAAATTTGCAACCGTTTGATGACTGTATACAATGGGAATCTCTCAATATTGCATCATTCTTCTTTGATCTTGTTGAACCTTCTAAGATCATTCGTATGGATTAGGCTTTCCATACATGCACCACTTGTTGAGAAGATAACAAGTGAGAAGCCTTCAATTTAGACCAAAGTTTAAGCCTAAAAATTTAAGTTTTAGTTTATAATTTAATTCAAAAGTTCTTTATTTTTACTCACGTGTATACCCAAACAGCCCTGTACATTCATTTAACAACTCTAGGCTCTCTAGCAGTACAACATTGAAGTTTACCAGAAAAAGAGATCAATGATATCATATCTATATTAACAAGAATTGCAGTAGCTCTACTTCTTCAACTCCACTACTATGACATTGATATTGTCACTTCTTCAACTCCACTACTATGACACTGATATTGTCATTGCTCCCCCGAGACATTGCCAGCTCTGCTAGAATTGCTGCAGCATCTCCAGCAGTAGTTTCACTCGACACCTCTGAAATCCTCCGCTTGATTTGGCCATCAAGACATCTTCTTACGACCTCGCAGGCAAACTTGTTTGAGACAACATCCCATAGACCATCACTGGCTATTACAAGGAAGTCATCTAACTCAGTTCGCTCTGTGACAGTGACCTCTGGTTCGGATATCACATATGGCCTCAAATAGTGATCTCCTGCATCATATCAAAGTCAAAACTATAATCAAACATATGAATATAGGAGGTGGAACAAGTGCATACGTAACTTGTGCACATACCTATAGATCTTGAAGTAGCAAGTACACCAAGGACACGAGAGCCATTCCAGTTTAAGATCCTTCCTCCTGCTGCTTCCACTCTCTCCATTTCATCAGCTCTGTCCGGCTGCACAAGAAGTAACTGTGATTCCCATTAGTTTTCCTAAGAAGGTTTCAAGTGAAATGGTTCAAGATAAAGTTCCGAGTTGCAACTCTGTGCAACGATAGGATTCTACAAATTTTGTCGGTATAACTCTGACAAGGGTGTTTTCAAAAAGAAGAAAAATTCGTTACATACGAGGAAGCCGATGGCTCCATTTAGCCCGTTAGCTTCACATGCATATACGGAAGTACGAAAGTGACAATGCCATTGGCCGCTGACCCAACTTCAATACCCGACGACATCTACACGAAACGACGGAACGAGAGGCCGACTGGAAGAAAGAGGCCGATGGGAATAAAGAAGCCAAAGGGAATAAAAGAGCGTGACAGGTCCAGCGTGGCTTTGCTTGGCCTCTACAAATATCTATGCAAGGAAATATCTTGTACCCCATAGTTAACCCTAGTCAAGGGAATCCCTATAAGAAAAGGATCCCGTAAAATATATGCATTAATGAAGATCTTCCTTACAAGAAAAAAACCCTCTCTACCAAAAAACGAATGTCAGCTCTACGTCACTTTAAAAACCCCAAAACCCTTTCAAACCGAAGTCCGCATAATTTATCACAGTTCTAGCACTCTAGAGTTGTGAAAGTTCTCTAACATAACTTTCAGAGGGTATTTGGCCGGTACCACACCGGTATTCTTTGCAAGGTCTTTTTTGTTTCTGTTTCGTAAATTCTGTCTAGAGCACGTGAGAACCGTGTGACTCACTGACAATTTTTGGCATCATCAACCTCTTTGCACTAGTTACCTTTAATTTTAGTTGCATACAGGTTGTATGCAAGCCTATGCACAGACCATGCGTCAAGGGAGTAGGGGTCTATTGTCCGTCCCATCTCACCCCCTTTCTTGATATGTCTCTTTAAAAGATTTATGCGAAACTTTTGTGTAAAGCACAATTCACTTGTTATAGCATTATGTTGCAACAAATCAATACCACCTTAAGTTACTGAATAAGAAAACTAAGGTTATACCACATAGTACTATACTTGGTCTACTTCTATATATTGGTTCACCACATCATCTTGACATCACAACATGCAAAAGAAAACTGCAGAATGATTCATATTGTGATACTGCTACATTCAATTCCAGTGAAATTGTAATCTGCTATGTGGATTTATAAAAGCTACTTAACACACACACACTTGTCTCCATCAATGCAGACTCAAACAATGAATTATAGCGTTGCATAACAAACAATTACTGCGACAATGACCAATTCAAAGAAGAAAAAAAGTGAGAAAAGAAGAATTTTAACACTTATAGGGACATTGTCATTGGAATAAGCTCCATATAGCACACACCTTTTGGTTTTCCAATATTTTAGGTTACTAAAACCTATAGTCATGCTCTGAATTCTGAAATGCTGACAAAATTTTCCCATTATGTATCCTAGCATCTTACAGTGTAAAGGTGTTGACTTCTAAGCTACTATCAGCTAAAAATATAAGGCTATTAGATACAGTCTAATGCTTGATGAAGTTCAAAATTGTGATGGTTGCATTATCTGGAACTGAAAATTTGCAATGACAAGCCACTTTGTGGGTGTGAAATGGTAATCCCTGTAGATTGGCAAACTCAACTAGAGACCCAATATCGACCCTAGTTTTAAACGGCTCCCTCAACCATCTTTTTTATTTTTTTTTTAGAGAAATAATTACAACATGTTGCTAATTCTGCAGTTCGAACTCTTTCCCCTCTAGACCCCAAACATTTTGTGCATGGGAAGGTGCCAATTCAACTACAAAGTCTTTGACTTTTTTTTTCTTTTTTAAATCATTGCAGTTCACCTGAACTCTATCTATATATATATATATATATATATATGGTCCATACCGATACCTTGATAGAAATTACCATCCGAAATCAAATTCAAACAGTTTTTCCCCCCTAAAATTTATATCGGAATCAAATTAATATTAAATAAATATATAAGTTATTACCTTAATTTTTTTTCGTTCTTATACCCATATTAATTAAATCTATCGTCACAACAAATTTCACTTCTTCTTTTCTTTTCTTTTCTTTTTTCCCCCAAACGATTAAGGTGACAAATTAAAATTATTATAAAAGTAATAATCTCATATGATAGTGACGTATTAATTACAATAAATATCATAATACAGATTCAACATTTTTTAACAAAAAAATTTCACAATTGTTAAAATAGTAGTGACCTAAGTAATGAGTCTATGAATGTGAACGATTTCAACTATTGTCAAGTTCATTATAAAGAAAGTTATATCCGTGACATTACTAAATTACCGATCCGTTTGGATGAGGAGGACTAGGAGAGTAGAGTAAACTCAGTAAAATTGTCCCAAATATAATTTATTTTTAGCTAACTTTACTTTCCTCCTCGCTCTCTAATCCAAACGGACCCAACAATTTGCCACGTAGGTTAAAATTTGAAAAGAAAGAATATGACATTTGTTTTCTATAGCATTTCACACATAGGAGCCACTTCACCTTATGATCACGTGACAGTGGCACGGCGACACCGCCGCGACACAGCACAGCTCTCGAGTCTCCACAATTAGCCACCACTACCTCCTCCTTCCCAACCACCACTACCACCGCCGTGGACCCCACCATCTCCACCTTCGCCCCACCACTACCGCAACCACCTCCAGTCCTCACCTCCTCATCCATCTTCCAAAAGCACGACCTCATCACCTTCTCCCACTCCACCACCACTCCCCCTCCCTCCACCACCACCTCCTTCTCCAGCAGCGCGTGCATCCTCTCCTTACACGCGCTCGCCACCCTGGCCCCACCGTGCCCATCGTACACTCCGAAAAAATGGTACGGGTTTCCCGCCACGGAAACAAACTCGTGCACCACCTTCACCGCGTCCTCCATCACTCTCTGCCTTCCGATCACCGATATCGAACCCGAAAACAACTCCGAGTTGAGCTTTACGACCCCGTTTTTGGCCTTCGCTTCTCTCTTTCTTCTCTTGTGTATAAATCCATCCATTTTCACATTGTGACCGCCTTGGGTGTGGATTCAAATTTAAAGAGGAAGGTAATGAGGGAAATCTGAGCCGTTGGATGCGCGCCACCTGTTGTCGTTAGACGGCGGTCTTTTAACGGGTGAGGTTGGATTTTTTTTGGGGTTTAAGGAAGACGTGGACGAAAGTGATTGTTTCGGAGTGTACACGTGGCATGATATCGAGTGCATGTGATTGGGGATTTTTGGCGGGAGATATGATTTTGGGTGATCTCGTATGGACGTACTTGTGGTTTTTAGAACGATAACGTGGCGTTTCGGAATTAGATGCGGTGCAGTAGCCAGTGGTCATTACTGCCGCACTGCGTGCCACGGAAACATCTCAAAAGAAGAGAAATGCTGGGGACTACAGGTACGCTGTATTTTTGCAGCAAAAGTAACAGGATACAAGGTGCCGGCAATTCTTAACAAATTCGAGAATTATTTTAAGGAAATTTGTATGAAAAAAAAAATAGTGTTTAAATAGTTTTTTTTTTTTTTTTTTTTTTAAATGTATTAATTTTTTTTTTTAAATGGTTTATTAAGAACAGCCGTAAACATAACATTTGCTAATAACCTATTTTAAAAAAAAATTTAACACCATTTTCATTGAAAATATAAAAATCTATCAAAATAATTATTTTACTTTTTAAAATTAAATTAATTAATTTATTTATTTACTATTTTAAAAAATAAATTATAAATTTTTTTTAGAAAAAATAATAATATTTTTTTTCCCGTAAAAAGTTTGTAAAAATATTCTACACCAATGCATCTGGAGTATTGGTTAACTTTTCTCAAAAGTGGTGGCTTAAATGAGAACCCATAATAAGAGATTATGGGCTAAAATTTGTTATAAAAATATTGTAAATAAAAGTCAATAATATATTGTCATTTAAAATTTGTTGTGAATATAGAGCATTCCTTTGAAAAGAATCTTAAAAATATTGACAAGGTTTTGTGTTATGCGTAATGTTTAATCTACAAAGTTTTCATAACAAATTTTAAGTGGTAACCTATTATGAATTGTTAGTTTGTTACAAAAATAATATTAGTGATGAGTCTAGTTTAGAACTAGTAAATGTCATCTAAATTTGTTATTAACATAGTATTACTTTTTGTATCATAGGCAAAAGTACACTTTTTTTTAAGTAATGTTATACTTACAAACTATTTTACAATATTTTTACAAACTATTGATATGACCAACTTCTTACTAGTTCTCATTTAAACCCGCCATTAACATCATTTTTTCATTTACCAATAATCATTCGCCACATCCACAGTTTGTAAAAAAATTTGTATCTCTAACATTACTTTTTATTTTTATTTTTTATATATAAGATAGAAATTCTACTCTAGCCTAATCTAAGTGTATATGTGTGTAAAACTCCTTGGTGAAAACTTGAAACCCAACCCTTACCTCACACACCCCAAAAGAACTTATACTTATAAAATGACCATCTCACCAAGGGTATGCGATAGTAAATTTTTTTTTCTTTTTTTTAGTAATGCTACAAAGACAAAGTATTTTACAACATTTTTACAAATTATTGATGTAACAAATTCTTACTAGTCTAATTTGAGCCCACCACTAATATCACATTTTTATTTACCAATAATTATTTAGAAAATGTTAAAACCACATCAACAATTTGTAAAAATAGTGTAAAATAATTTGTGTTTGATCATCTGTAGCATTACTCTCTTCTTCCTTCTTTATTTATTTATTTATTTTATATATATTTTTAAGATAGAAGCAGAGCAATATCTCCGGAAGATATATTTCTATTGGAACCATGATATTTCTTTAATAAAGGCAAAGGAGAGCACCAATATCAACACGCAATGCCATTAACTACCAAATAATACCATCGCATACCCTTGATGCGATGGTCACTCCACAAGTATAAGTACTTTAAGTACTTGTGGGCATAGTTTTTAGAATCGGACCGGATTGGGAGGTCGGACTGTGAAAACCAGGAACCGGGATGAAAACTGGTTTTTTAAACCTAAAAAACCGGATTTTTTGTTAATTTCGTGAACCCCTAAAACCGGGGTTGGACCGCACGAATCGGTGAGAACCGTGCAGTCCAACCCCTTATAATTTAAAAAAAAAAAAAAAAAAAAAAAACCAATTTAACACAATTTTATTCTACTTAATTAAATTATCCATCTCTTACAAGGAATAAAAAAAAATTATAATTAAAATCCTTCAAAGACATTCAACTTTATTTCAAATATTAATCATAAATTTTAATGTTTTCATAGTTATTATTTTATTTTATTAACTTTCTTATTTAATTATTAAATATATGCTTGAAAATCATTAAATTTCCCTCACATATATAGATATATTGTCAATTTTGCTAGTTTCATAAATTTAATATCTATATTTAGGCTTTAATTAATTATTAAATTAATTATAACATCATCACGGTTCAACCCCGGTTAAACCTCGGTTCAACCTCAAAAACCTTGAACCTCTCCCTTTTACGGTTCAATGAACGGTCTGGGTCTGAAAACCTTGCTTGTGGGGTGTGGAGGACAAAGGCCAATGTTCAATTCTCCAAAAGTTTCACACACATATACACTTAGATTAAGTTAGAGTAGAATTTCTATCTTATATATATATATATATATATATATATATAATAAAAAAAAAACTACCAATTAATGATTATTTCTTGAAGTTTTGAACTGCATTACGATAAAAATATTCTATTTTTGGGAATTCAACAATTATACAAAACATTTTTTTTTCTTTTCATTGCTTAATAAAAAAAATTCTTGAAACCAAGAATGTGATAATTTGAAGGTACAACTATATTTTTGCAAGCTAGGGTTACCCGTGAAATATCCACCATTTGTTGAAGCATGTCATTTGCAAAAAATTAAAATGTCATCATAAACTCCACACTCGAAACTCGACAGCCTTATAGTTTTATATAATTATAACAATTATTTTTTATGGATAAAAGATAAAAAGGCCCCAATTGATATATATATTGTAGGGACATGATTTTTAACGACCCAAGGATGACGTTGGGCTCGTGTGTAAAAGGCCCGAACAATATGATTTGTAGAGAGTGGGTTTGGAAAGGCCTACCTGCTGGGTTTCGGTCTGGTCCTGGTTTCATGAGCGATCATACAAAGATGGGTTTGGATTGTATAGCTGAGCCTTGCATCAATGTAGTTTGAAAGGTTTGACTCCTCGGAATTAGTCCGAGGAGCATTACATTCTCACCATTCCTCCTTTTTCTTCCTTCTTTCTCCGGGGGCCTCCTCCCCTCTCTTTTAGCTCTCTTTTCCCTTTTATACTAGTATTCACTTGCCCTTCTTCATCTACGTGTCAGTTTCTCCTTATTTGGGGTAATTACTCGTCCTATCAATTCATACGTCAGAGTGGTTGGGAAAAGCTGGATAGCATGGTATGGAGAATGGGCTTGTCAGGCGCTGGGCTCCACATTATGGTGTTGGCAGCTTTCTCGTTTGTGCTGCTCTTGTACTGAGTTTGTCATTTTCCCACAGACGTTTTGTGAGGTGTTGAGTGTGGGATCGTCCTCGGCCACATTCTTGGGCCGTTAAGGGGCTTTCGTCATACGTCCTCGGCAATAGGCTCCTCGGCTTGGGCTTTGGGCCCTTAATGTGAAGTGGGCTGGGATTTCAAATTTCAAGCCCCACAATAGCCCCTCAAAATCCTGCTTCCCGACTTTTTAGTTGGGGAGGAGGGTTTTGGTGATGTTGGGCCCGTCTCGCGATTTGCTCAAGTTCCGCACCTTATTGCTGTTTGTGTTCTTCCATTTGCATGGGACATGTGCCGAATTTAAGAGGCATTACTTTATTCTTCACCCGCGCAGTGTCCTTTTAATGTTTCAGTATTCGAGGCGCGCCTTCACGAGGACCTTTAAATCTTGTGGTGGTAGATGGTGTTGGAAATTGTGCCAGAGTTGCTTTGTCTGCAGCGTTTCTTGGGAATCTGCTCAAATTAAATTAAATGACACCTCCTTACCCCTTATATAAGTAGGATAGGTGGTTATTCTCTTGGCGTATAAACCCTTCTGCTCTCTTCAAAATCATAACCCTTTATCCATAACTAGTTCCCACCTCTAGTGTTGTCTTCCCTTAGTGCAACATGTCTGAGGCTTGGGTGGAGGCAGAGGAACTTCACCTGCCACAGAGGCACCGGACCCTTCCAAGACTTAAGGTGATGTGGTCTGGGCAGGGGAGGCACAGATTTAAGGTGTCCTCCAGCTTGGATATGGTGGGGACGGTACCCCACCCTCTTTCAGTCAAAATCCGAAGCAGGTTCTGGTCACACTAGATTTTTGGTGTGTCAGAAGAAAGGTTTTCCGCCATCAGCGCCGTCTGCGATACCGCAGGCGTGGTTCCGTGGAGGCTCATCAACTTTCGGTTCCCTGCACCTTTTCTTCAGCAGGGCTAACCTCGAGTTGGACTCCCGGCACCTTTTCTTCAACGGTGTCGACCCGAAGTCGGGCTCTTTTGCTGCCTGAGTTATAGGCATGTAAAAGTATTGAGGAATGGCTCCCCTAGACGAAGTTTTAAAGTGGTAGCACGTCTCTCCCCTGCACCTACTCTTCGGCTTTTTCTTAATTCCCTTGTATTTTTTCTTTTTTGTTTTGTGTAGTTAGTTTCAGTATGAGCTTATTTGAGCTCTTTCAATGTACGCTGTACTGTTCCTTTGTTTTAATAAAAGATGAATTTATTTCTTTTTATATACTTTTCCTTTCTGCAACAATTATTTTGAGCATGGGTATGCTACGTGTGTGCTTTCCTTTGATGATACTTAGAGCAGGAAACCTTGAAACAGAAACCTACTAATTCTAGTTTATCGATATTATCAAGCATAATAATGATAATTCTCAGTAAATTAAAACTCATATAACTAACCGGGATAATGGCCGAGTGCTTCATAATGCAGGCAAGGCGACCGTCCGAGAACGATAAACTCTAAATAATTCATCTGAGAGGGTAGCCGAGCAGTGAGGGACTTCGACTCTATTTTTGGCAACATATTGCCCTATATATTGCATCAATCCTCTTGGTATTGAGGATCCGAGGATAAACCGGGGAATCCATGTGGTTTAGGGATTAGCCCAACTATCAATGGGGAATTCTCCTCGGATAGATTCTAATGTCCATATGACATCCAGGCCGTGCCTAAACCCATGTTGTCTCTTCTAGGTAGTCGGTTTCCCAATAGCCTTGAGTCCGAGGACCATACAAGGCCTGGGTTCTGTCCAAAACTTGTAAATTTTCTTTTGAGTACTTGGTTTCCCCATAGGCTTGAGTCCGAGGACCATGCAAGGCCTTGGTTCTGTCCAAAACTTGTAATTTTTCTTTTGAGTACTTGGTTTCCCCATAGGCTTGAGTCTGAAGACCATGCAAGGCATTGGTTCTGTCCAAAACTTGTAAGTTTTCTTTTGAGTACTTGGTTTCCCCATAGGCTTGAGTCCGAGGACCATGCAAGGCCTTGGTTCTGTCCAAAACTTGTAATTTTTCTTTTGAGTACTTGGTTTCCCCATAGGTTTGAGTCCGAGGACCATGCAAGGCCTTGGTTCTGTCCAAAACTTGTAATTTTTCTTTTGAGTACTTGGTTTCCCCATAAGCTTGAGTCCGAGAACCATGCAAGGCCTTGGTTCTGTCCAAAACTTGTAATTTTTCTTTTGAGTAGTTTTTTCTCTGTATTTATTTGTTTTTCGAAGGTCAGCCCCTAGACCATAGCGGGGAGAGTTGGCTTGAGGCCGGAAGCCCCTAGAGCTGCCCGCGCCGTTGGCACTGCAGGGTGTAGCCCCTAGCAGAAGTTTATGTCGGAGCAACAACTGCATGTCGTCGGAGATGGAGGAAACCCCGCGAACCTTTACTTGCTAGAGAGTTGACTCTATCGCCACCTGGGCTAACGCGCAAGCCTTCCCACAGACGGTGCCAATTGTAGGGACACGATTTTTAACGACCCAAGGATGACGTTGGGCTCGTGTGTAAAGGGCCCGAACAATATGATTTGTAGAGAGTGGGTTTGGAAAGGCCTGCCTTTGGGGCGCTGGGTTTTGGTCTGGTCCTGGTTTCATGAGCGATCATACAAAGATGGGTTTGGACTGTATAGCTGAGCCTTGCATCAATGTAGTTTGAAAGGTTTGACTCCTCGGAATTAGTCCGAGGAGCATTACATTCTCACTATTCCTCCTTTTTCTTCCTTCTTTCTCCGGGGGCCTCCTCCCCTCTCCTTTAGCTCTCTTTTCCCTTTTATACTAGTATTCACTTCCCTTTCTTCATCTACGTGTCAGTTTCTCCTTATCTGGGGTAATTACTCGTCCTAGCAATTCATACGTCAGAGTGGTTGGGAAAAACTGGATAGCATGGTATGGAGTATGGGCTTGTCAGGCGCTGGGCTCCACATTATGGTGTTGGCAGCTTTCTCGTTTGTGCTGCTCTTGTACTAAGTTTGTCCTTTTCCCACAGACGTTTTGTGAGGTGTTGAGTGTGGGCTCGTCCTCGGCCACATTCTTGGGCCGTTAAGGAGCTTTCGTCATACGTCCTCGGCAGTAGGCTCCTCGGCTTGGGCTTTGGGCCCTTAATGTGAAGTGAGCTGAGATTTCAAATTTCAGGCCCCACATATATATATATATATATATATTTTTTTTTTTAGTGTTAAAGCTAAAATCCAAAATGTGGCGTGTGACCAAAATTTTTTTTTTTTTTTGGAGAAATGTGACAATTTTATTTGAGTTGGAAATTTGGGCTTGAGTCAAGGTTTCATTTAGAGGAAGATGGATATAAATTGAATTCATACGTGGGCTACAAGTATTGGGCTAGTGCCTAGTAGCTTTAGGTTTTTTGCAATGCTTATGGCTTATGGTGATTTGAAATTATTAAAGCGATTGCTAGTAAAGGAGTTATCAACCACTGAAACCAATGAATTTGACAGATCCAAAAAATAACAATTCAGAGCTTTATAAAAAGCATACAGTAACAGAAGTCCAAGTGGGCACCGCACGTGGTTTGGGTAGTACGCTTTGGCTGAGTGGACCGAGGTAGAGAAAATGAGTCGTCACCTAGTTTTATGGTCTAAGAACCATGACTATAGTGCCCTTACATGGAAGGACTTGATCTTACTACCAGAGTATAGGTTTGGAGTTTAAGTATAGTCTTGAGAAGGTGTTAAGCACCTAAAACTGCCCGACCCGTGGCTTGATTTTCACTTATTATGTCTTACGTCTTAATCTTATTAAAGGCACACTCAACATTGCATCTTAAACACACACACACACTAGCATACATCTAAGCATACAATATGACATTTCATCCCAAAACCTAACATATTTCTATCATGCTTTTCATACCATCACAATCCCTAGCATACATCTATTATGGTAATCATCTCATCCAAGGCAGCAAACAAATCAAGACAAAAACATGGGCATGGCAACAAGGTATCAATCATCAAATATATCCCAAACAATTAGACATGAAATCAAGCATTAAACAAACATATTCATCATGTTCATCAACCAAAATGCATGTTCATGTGAATGCATGACTTACCTCACTTACCTTACTGCATCACAGCACCTATGCATCAATGGATGGACATATGAATGCATGTTCATGGTATTAAAGCAAGAAATAAAGGAAAACCCTAATCTAGCATGTTAAAGGCAAACAAACAATTAAACAGAGAAACAGAGACTTAGAAGGCATTAAATGAGCAAAACAGGGGCATATGATATGAAAGAAACAAAGAAGCAAAAGTAGAAAAACTTAGATTAGGGTTTCTAGGTACAAGTACATGTGCGCATACATAGGCCCGTGTATCTAGGCCAATTGTATGCGTACGCATACTTCGAGCTTGCATACGCATGCAGAAACAGGCGCACACAGACATGCCCTAAAGAACCCAAACCCAGAAAGCAAGAATAGAAACTAAAAAATAACAAATCTAACAACCTAGCATGCTTTAAAATAGAAAACAACTAAAACCTAAACTAAGCAAAAGCAAGGAAGTGAAACTAAAAAGAGATTAAAAAGCAAAAATGAAAGAAATACCTCACAACAAAAAGCTCTTTGGCATGATTTTGACCGCCCCTCAATTAAATCTATTCACAACCAAACACAAATGATTAGTAAACGTCAAAACTTGAAGATCAAGACTAGAAAATGTCCCAATGAAAATAAAATTGACTTTGGGGTGTTTTGTGAAAAACTCCCTCTTGATTCACTAGACTATTTCTAGTGAATCTTAGGTTTTCCCTTAGGGTTTTCTTTGTGTGTTTGACAATGTACCATGTATGACTTTATATAGTGTGAAAATAAGGGTTTGGAACGGCTCTCAGACGATGTGAGATTCGTTTCAAATCTCAACATTAATGCAGAAAAACTTGTCTTTCATAATTTCTAGAACTCTAACTGCGTGTGCAGGTCCGTGCTTGTATATGCATGCAATAGGTCTACGTACGCAGGCCGAGGGTTTCCATGGCCTTTTATTTTTCAAAAATAAATTTATTTGCTCATAAAAAGTTATATTTTCCATTTTGACATCTTTCAAGTCAATTTGTAATTTGATTGGGCCCCAAACCAACTTTGAGCCTTAAAATTTTAGCATTATTGAGGAAATGGGGTCTGACTTCCGAGTCGTAGGAGATACAAAATACGGTGTTTACTGTTCTTATCCCATAAGAATTAAAAAAAAAAAAAAAAAAAAAAAGTTCAGAGAAACTTTTAGAGAAACTGCGAAAAGGATTATTAAATTTTATGTTGTGTTTACAGTTTTGAGAAACTGCGAAAAGGATTACTATGTTAGTAACTTTCACCATTTATGAGATGCCACTTTAATGTACAAAGAAGCAACAGCTTTGCATTTTGTGCTATTATACTACTCATTATTAGGGTCATTTAAAGGATTTTTTTTATATATAAATATTTGTTAATGGATAAATTTTTAAAAATTTAATAAAATTTTTTTGAAAAATATATAAGGTGTTCAAAAAATTAAATTTTTTTATTAAAAATATTTTATAAACCAATGCATATATGCAATAAAATAGCAAAGCCGCAAAAGCATAGAGTTCTTTTTAAAAAATACTCGGCTATCCTGTTGGTTTTGGTTGGCAGTGTCAACTTCTTGGGCTTATAAGTTTCTTTTTGGTCTTGTGCCCTTTCGATCACACAAAGAGTTTTAGGAAGAGCCCATTGAAAGATATTTTGTGCCGTGTTTATGGGGATGCGAAACGTTGAACTTGAAAGCTGCAACAATGACTCATCAACCATTTCGCTTCCTCAGATTCTCATTTATTTGGCCACAAAGGAAAAAATTAATGAATAGACTATTTCCAGCAAAATATTAGGCGTATGAAATGCGTTCAAATTTATTTAGTTAGTTGGACTCTTTTTTAAAGTCGAGTTTGGCAAACTTGACTTTGAGCTGGAAAGCAAATACTATAGTGGCGTTTTTTTTAGTGCCTATAGCAGCGTTTATAGAAAACGCCACTATAGTGGCGAAAAAACACTACTATAGTGTCTGCTTTCCAGTCCAAAGTCGAGTTTGCCAAACTCGACTTTCAAAAAAAGTCCAACTAACTAAATAAGTTTGAACGCATTCCATGCACCTAATATTTTGCTAGAAATAGTCTATTAAGCAATTTTTGCCTGCAAACAAAGTAGCTCACTCTTTATCTGGTGCTAGGTTGTCTTCAAACTTATCAGTTTGGATGGAAGAGGTTCTATCGTATGTATGAGTATCAGTTGAACAAGCCAATTTGGCTAATACTCATCAATGTAATTCTTGTCCGGTTTCTAAAAAAAGTTATTAAAAAAAAAATTTAAGAGCAATTGCACCAGTCAATGTAAAATATAAAAAATGGTTAATTTTATACATTTTTTTTCTGGTCAATGTAAAATACAAAAAATTGTCAATTTTACACATTTTTGTTCAAAAATTATCCATATTAGTGGGTCTATTATATTGTACATAGGCAAAATTATTACAGTAATAGTGTAAATATACACTATTACAGTAATTTTCTATTTTATTATTTAAATCAATTTTTCTCTCTCCACTTTCTTTTTCCCCAACTCTCTTCAATCCCAAAAAAAAAAAGAGGAAGAAGAAGAATAAATCAACTCAAATAAATTTGAGAACACTATCACAAATCCAACTGAAAATCAATCCAAAACAAAATCCAACAGAAAACTCATTCGAAAATATCAAATCAACCCAAAACCCACACCGAACCTATTGTCGTCGTTGCTGTTGAAGCTTAGGTGGAGTGCTCGCTGTTGCCATAAAAGAGAAAGTGAAGATTCAGGCCTTACTAACCTAAATTGGGTTTGTGATGGTTGGTTCAAGGGTCGGGTTTGACTTAGACCTGTATGCTAATGTCGAAAATGGACTTGGAGGTTCTTTTATGGAGTTTTTCAGTGTAAGAAACCCAATTCTCAAACCTACATGGAATCCAAAATAAAATAAAAGAGATGAGAGAGAAGGAGAGGATAGCGACCGCTGTTTGTGGCGGTGCTGCTAAGCTTCGCTACCATCGGAGGTGCTGAAGGCTTTGGAGCTCTCACTTTGGACAAAGGTCAAGGCGAGTTCTGGATATGGAGGATTGCGAGAGACAGAGAGTTTTAGAGATTGAGAGAAGATAGTTGGGCCGTGGAGAGAGAGAGAGAGAGAGAGAGAGAGAGAGAGTATTGTTCATTAAATATAAAGAGAGAAAGTGTGTGTTTTAATGTGGGTATGTGAAATAATTAAAGAAAAAATTTATTTAAAGAAAATAGAGTGTATAATAGATAATTTGATGTTGGTGTTTTTGCAAATTACTTGTTTAAAATAGAAAAAAGTGGATTCTTATATTAAAATAGACAAAATATTTTAAACAGACTGATGTGAATGCTCTAACATTTAAAAATTTTGATCTACTCTAAAAGTATTAGTCTATTAGCTTTAATTAGTAAGACTTATTATTAATGTATAAAAAGTATTTAGTACAGTGAGAGAACCATGTTAGTAGTGTTCAATGGTCCTCCCACAAAATAAAAAAAATGTTTAAGTGTTTTAATTTTTTTTTAATGAAAATAAGTGTTTTAATTTAATGACTCTTAACCACACGAATAACATATTTTAAATAGACCAAAATATCCTTCCATTGGATGGCATCCACCTATGTCGATGGAGGGCTAGCTAAACCAAAATCTTCATTGGCATTTACTCCTTGATCTCGTTGTAGTGGGTTATATCCTAGTTCGATCAAGTCCGATCCATCTCTGTCAAGGAACAAAGTAGGTTTGCCCACTTCAAAATCATGTTGCCTGAAGCAAAAACCCACTTCTCTCCATGACCATGGCTGCATTTTCCTTTTGTAGATGGTTTCGTGTGGACTTGATCGATTGCATCCTCAAGCTTCTCGATTCTGAAAGGTATATGGTGTATTTTGGTCATTTTAGTCTTTAGTGGCCATGTTAAGTCATTAAATTAAATTACTAGTTACTCCTTTTTTTTTATTAAGTGGGAGGACCATTAAACATGAAGGACAGGCTGAAGCGCTTTGACAAAGAAGAGGACACCCTTTCTCGCAGCACAAAGATGTTCAAAGAGAGTCATCACCCAACCGAGACGAATGAGAATGGAATGGGTAACAAAATGGGGAGTTACAAGGAAAAACTTGTGGGTGCAATCCCTGGAGCCTTTGCGCAAGCTTTTGGCTTTGATAGCTCAATGCAAGAGGATCTGGAGTTTGATATCGAGGAGGACCAAATCCATGATGGTGGTGTTAGTGTCTATTTCTCCAAAGAAGATAAAGTCCGCATGAGAGCACCATGGCAAAAAGCTCTTATCATTAAAACCTTTGGGAGGCGAATGGGGTTCTCCTTTCTTGTCAATAAGGTTCGAAGAATGTGGAATCCAAGTGGAGGTATGGAATGCATTGACCTGGGCTGTGATTACTTTCTAGTTAAGTTCGAATTAGTTGAAGATATGGATACTATCCTTAAGGGTGGTCCCTGGTTCATTGGATAACATTTTCTTGCAATCAGACAGTGGGAGCCAGAGTTTAAAGCATCCTCTGCAACTCTCTCTTCGGTAGCATTCTGGATTAGATTACCAGAGCTACACATTGAGTTCTATGAGCCAAATGCACTCCTAAAAATCGGGAGAGCTATAGGTCCAGTTCTTCGAATTGACTCACACACGGCCAATAGGGAAAGGGGTCGCTTTGCCAAATTATGTGTTCAAGTTAATTTGGACAAACCTCTGATAAGGAAGATATACCTTGGCAAACTTACATAGAGTGTGCTATATGAAGGGATTAATTCACTATGTTTCTCGTGTGGTAGGATTGGTCACAAATTAGAATCATGTCCATACATCATCAGAGAACACCCTAAGGAGCAAAATATGGAACAGAGTGCTAGTCCTAAAGATCTCCAAAATGCTCAAGGGATGGATGGAATAAGAGAGGAGGGGAAGATGCAGGAAGAATATGGTGAATGGGTAGTTGTCCATAGATGGAAAGCTAATAATAAGGCAAGGAACAAGCAACACATGCTGGAGATGAGCCAATCGATGGAATCAAACCCAATGCAAAGCTCCATAACTGAACCTAGAGCAGCGAAACATAGCAGGAAGGATGGTAAGAGGAAAACTCTGCACACGCAACCTGTTGTGTCACTGAGGGAGACCTACAAGATAACTATGTCTAATCATAGCAAATCAACACTTGGTAGGGGTGCAAAGGGGACGGGTGTTCACGCCAAAATCAACCAAAAAGATAAAAACTTAGTTGGGTTTCAACCAGTGGGTGTGGGCCCTAGCAATACAAGTGGGCTATTTGTTTTTAGGTCAGATGTAAAGCCTTTAAAGCTGGATGGGGCTTGCTAGAGCCCATTCTGTTTCTCAAGCCCCCCAAGCCCAAATCCTAACCCTAATACAACGAAGAAGGAGGAAGAATCTAATACTTCTGCTAGTTGCCAAAATGGAAGGAAAGGAGAAGTGGGGTATCTTTTACAAAGGCAAGGTAATTCCTGTGGGAGACGAGACCATTCGATGGATAAGACAGGATCCAACCGAGGTTTGGGGATGGTTCAAATTAGAGCTGATGATAACTTGGAAGAACATGTTTCTATTGACGGAGATAAGCAAGAGATTGGGGTATCTGCCATTGAAGGATGAGGCATGGAGCACAACTCTGAATTCGTGGTGGAGGTTCTTGATAGATAGACCACCAGTGCCAATACCACTGATGATAAGCTTAGGGCCATTAGCAACAGGATTAGACATGCTAAACTCGGAAAAGTTTCTGTCAGAGGCAGAGGCGGAGTGGACAGAGCTGGTGGTCACTGTGAGGAAGATATTGCAAGACAAATCGGTGGAATGCTCAATGATGGGCAATCTGCACAGGGTAAAAAATGATTCAATTTGCAGAGCCTGAGATCAGTGGCACAATACTAATCAAGGCAATGCAAAATATTTTGGGGATAATCAAACATCTCTATTCCAGGGAAAATTGGAGTTGAGGAGGGAGATTATGGAAGAATGGAGGTTGAGGGAATTGAGGATTCATCCTCACTGTCTTATTTTGATGTTGCCTCTAACCCTCATAAAATCATGAATATATTGATTTGGAATTGTAGGGGTGCAATGAAATTGCAATTCAGAAAGACAATAATGGATTTGGTGGAATGGCATTCTACGATACTTATGGTGATCACAGAAACAAGATTGAGTGTTGCAAGGGCTGATGAGATTATTGAAACTCTACCCTTTGATGGAGCTGTTGTGTTAGATACAATCGGATTTGTAGGAAGGATTTGGTTGCTCTTGCAATCAGATTTAGTCCACATGGATGTCCTGACTACTATAGAGTAGGAAATTCATGCATTAATCTGGGTAAGATCTCAAACTCTTAACTGGTTAATTAGTGCAATATATGCTAGTCCTAGATTTGCATAAAGATGCATATTATGGATTAATCTTAGGATGTTAGCAAACATGCATGACTTGCCTTGGGCTCTCATAGGGGATTTCAATGAAGTTCTTTTAGAGGAGGAAAAGTATGGGGTGAATCTGATATGTCAAAGAAGGGTGAGAACAATTAAAGAATGTATGGATGATTGTCATATGCTGGATCTAGGATTCTCAGGTCCAAAGTTTACTTGGTCAAACAAGAGGGATATTGGGGACTTAATTCAGTGCAGACTAGATAGATGTTGGGTCAACTCGGGTTGGAAAGCCTTTTACTCAACGGCGAATGTTACACACTTGACTAGAGTCAATTCAGACCATTGCCCCCTTTTATTAAACCCGAACCCCCCTTTTGGGCACTACTTCTAATGGGCCCTTTAGGTTCCAGACCATTTGGTTAAGCCATAATGAATTTCCTTCTGTTGTGAGAGATGCTTAGTTAGGTCAGGTCAGGAGAAGAATTTAGCTGGGACAATCTTAAACTTCTCTACCAAAGCTCAAAGATGGAACAAAGAAGTTTTTGGGAATGTCTTCATAAGGAAAAAACAAATCATGGTAAGATTGCTAGGAACTCAAAGGGCTCTAGTTGTCTGTCCCAATAATTTTTTGCTTAATCTACAAGATCAATTGACTGAGGAGTACAATCTAATACGCCAATTGGAGGAAGAGTTATGGGTAATGAAATCCAGAACAAATTGGATTATTTTGGGGAAGAGAAATACTTCTTATTTTCATATTTCAGCCCTCAATCGAAGAAGTAAGAATAGGATCACCTGTGTACAGAACTGTGATGGTGTTTGGTGTCACAATATTGAGGAAGTGAAGGAAATTTTCAATTCAACTTTTAAGAAGCTTTATAAGATTGAACAATATTTCTGTCCTATTGCCCCATAGTGGAGTTCTGATTGGTGTGCTAAACTTAGTCAGGAAGAGGCAAGAAGCATGGCTCACATTCCTTCAAATAGTGAAATTTGGAATACCCTCAAATCAATGAAGCCATACAAAGCCCCAGGCGTTGATGGGCTTCATGTTGGATTTTTTCAAAGATTTTGGCTGGTGGTTAGTGAATCGGTGAAGAGGGAGATCAGAGAGGTGTTTATAAGACATAAAATCCCTGAATACCTTAACCAAACCTTGATTGCTCTCATTCCCAAGCAACCTGGCCCTGAAACTGTCAGTCAGTATAGACCTATAAGTGTATGTAACACAGTTTACAAGATCATTTCAAAGATTATTGTTTTGAGGCTTCGTCCCCTCCTGCCATCTTTGATCTCCCCAATGCAGACATCATTCCTTGAAGGGAGAAGGGGCACTGATAATGTTATAATTGCCCAAGAGTTAATCTATTCTCTTAGGAAAAGGAAGGGGAAGACCAAGTATATGGTAGTGAAAATTGATCTCGAGAAGGCCTATGATCGTCTAGAATGGAGTTTCATCAAAATGGTCCTTGAGCATTTTGGTTTCCCTAAGAATATAATAATGCTAATCATGAGTTGTGTGTCTACAACAACCATAACCTTGTTGTTCAATGGAAGTAAATTGGACTCTTTTCAAACCTTAAGAGGAATTAGATAGGGTGACCCCATTTCACCCTATTTATTCCTGCTATGTATGGAATTTTTAGGAGCCCAAATCACTAACATGTGTAAGGAAAGAAGGTGGGATAAGATTAGGGGTCCTAGAAGTGGGCTGAGCTTCTCTCATGTATTTTTGCTAATGATTTGATGTTATTTGCCAAGGCAGACTACAAGAATTGTGAAGCTATTATTGAAGTGCTTGACAATTTCTACAATCTTGCTGGGCAGAAAGTTAACCTGAATAGGTCTAGGACTCTTTTCTCTCCCAATGTCACAAGAAGAAGGAAGAGACGCATATGCAGGAGATTGGGAATGAGTGCAACCAACAACCTAGGTAAATACCTAGGTTTCCCTATCATTCATCAAGGCAGAGTAGGTAATGCCTATAGCTTTGTGGTGAACAAGATCCAAAGCAAACTTGCTGGTCAGAAAACAAAACTTCTTTCAAAAGCTGGAAAACTGGTGCTGGCTAAAACTTTTGCGGCTCCTATGGCAGAATATGCAATGCCAATTTCTCCCTGTCAAAGTTTGTGAACAAATGGATAAGATTATAAGAGACTTTGTATGGGGTTCAACAGAAGACAAGAGAAGTTTGCATATGGTTAAATGGAGTATAGTGGCTCTGCCTAAAGAACTTGGTGGGCTGGGTTTACACAGCATGAAGGACAGAAACCTTGCCATACTAGCTAAGCTTTGTTGGAGGCTAGCCAATGAGCAAGAGGCCCTTTGGGCTAAAATGTTAGTGGCTAAGTACCTTTCCCACAGTAAAGTTATAGAGGAAGGAAAAAAGCTACCTTGCTTTAGTATATGGACTGCTTGTAAGAAGGGAGGTCCAATATATGTCAATGGGTTGAAATGGTCTGTGAAGAATGGGGAGACAATTAAGGTCTGGAATGATTTTTGGCTACCCTTAGGCACACTGCGCAGTCTCATCGAAGGACCATTGAACCGTGAAGAAGAGCATATAACTATTAAACAATGCTTTGACTCCAATCATGAGTGGAAAGCACAAAGCTTGTCATTTGAGATACTAGATCACATACTCAATGCCATTAAAGCAACTCCGTTGTCTTATAACCAAGAGACAGAAGATTCACTTCAATGGGCATATTCCAAGAATGGGTTCTTCTCTCTGAAATCAGCATATTTATTGGCAAGGGGTTTAAACCCTTTGAACCTTGACACTGTGTCGGTAGTGTGGGTGTGGAAAGTTGAAACATACCCCAAGATACAATTTTTTCTATGGCTATGTCTGCATAATAGTGTGCCTACCGGGGAAGTTCTGGGTTTAAGGGGTTTAAATCTTGACCCCATTTGTAGTTTATGCCACCAGAGCAATGAATCCATTGATCGCCTCCTAAAGGGTTGTGTAATAGACCAAGAATTCTGGTAGGAGCTGTAGTACCCACTTTGCATGAGGGAGACCTTCAAACTACCTCTTGGAGAATGGCTCGAGATCAACTACAAGAAAGACATCAAATCCAAGTGCATGGGCATCCCCCGGAAGGTTTTATTTCCTATAGGGGTGTGGCAAATATGGCTACACAGGAACAACTTTATTTTCAAGACGAGCAAGGTGGATTGGCTAAACTTTAAGAGGTGCATTAAAGAAAGTATAGAATTTTTCTTTATTGGCATGAACGCCAAGCTGCCTAAAGCCAAAACTATCGTTACAGTGGGATGGGAGAAGCCACCAGAGGGCTGGGCAAAGCTTAACTCAGACGGATTAGCTATTGGGAATCTTAGAAGGGCAGGGGGAGGAGGTGTGATCAAGAATCATGAAGGGGAATGGATGAAAGGCTATGCTAGGCCTCTTGGTTACACCAATAGTTGCATGGTAGAACTGTGGGCCTTAAGAGATGGCCTGATCTTGGCCAAAGAGATGGGACTGAATAATCTCATTATTGAACTTGATGCCTTAAGCGTAGTATTGCTCATGAACAATAATACTGCTAATCTGTTGATGGAACCATTATTAACTGATTGCAAGAACCTGGTGAGAGCGATACCCAACAAGCAGATAATTCATGCCTATCGGGAGGCCAAATAATGCGTTGATGTGTTGGCCAAATTGGGTGCAAGTAGTTTATCCTCTTTTGTTGTATTTTTGAATCCACCGCCGGTGGTGAAAAGTATTATAGCTTTTGATAAAGCTAACTTGCTATGTAACAGATTGGTTATTTCTTAGCTTAATGTAATTTCTATGGTTGACCAAAAAAAAAAAAAAAAAAAGACAATATTATTCTCTACATACACAAAAAAATTTCTCATTAATGTAAGATGAAGTCTTAATCTTTTCAAAAAAAAAAAAAAAAAGATGAAGTCTTAATCCAAAAGATAGACTCACAAATCCCTAAAAAAAAAAAAAAAAAAAAAAAAAGATCGTCTCACAAAGGCATCTTTCTCATAAATGTATTGTAGAATAATTTTTCACAATCATAGGAGTCCTCTATCCCAACATTTGTAATAAAAAATAAATTAAAATAAAAAACTTTTTTCTTGCCACCATTACTAATCGAGAATTTTAAATAATCCAAATCCTGGCTGCTTGGCGAAGAAGAATAGAAGAAGCACCAGCTGATCACAGTTGACATAAAGAGATAATAAGTAATAACTTCCTTCCCACGCATCAAAAATTACCAAACAACAAAAAAAGTCAAGGCTGAAGACCAAGAAAAGAAGTTCAGAACAGAGAGAGAGAGAATGGAGAGCGAATTGGTGAGACTGTGCATTGAAGCGGCGTGCGAGAACCGAGAGAGCGTAGAGAAATGGCGGAGGCAGAGGCGGAGTTTAGAGCGATTGCCATCTCACCTCGCCGACGCTCTTCTCCGCCACCTCATCCACCGTCGTCTCCTCTTTCCTTCATTACTAGAGTACCTCTTCCTCTTCTTTTCTTCTTTCAAAATTCTGAGTAATTTGAGTTATCACTGAATGAAATCGATGATAAACTCTCAAATTTTACCTTCATGTGTGCGATTATTCGAATCTGGACTCAGTTAGGGAGGAGATAATTTAGGATTTTTTACTGTATTATTAATCATTTTCTTTTCCTAGATTTTCTTGGCAATCAAACAGATCATTACGTTAGTGTTTGATTTTCATGCATCAGAGACTAGTGTGGTTCTTACTTGCTATATGTGTCTCATTTGTTAATCTGAAATTATTGTAGCTGAATTGATTTGTACTTTGCTTAGAATTAGGGTTTAGAATTTTTGGAAAATGAATCTATAAAAGTGAAGCCAGAAGATCATATAAATTTTTCTATAGCTTGTATTCGTGAATCGGAGGCAAAGAAAGAAAATTCAGATTGAGATTTTGGCATTTTTTTTTTGTTAGTTTCGGCCTTTCCGTATAACTCAACTCTCAAGTAGTTAAGCAAATCTTGGTTAAGATCATCATTCTGTTCATCACAACAAATTAGGAAACATAGGTTCTTATACAATATCGAATTTGTTTTCCTTTTGTCTTGTAAGATTGTAGTGTTTATCTTATTAAATTTGGTTACTGTAAGTTATTTATTTATTTATTTTATTTTTTAATACGTGCGAGATTGGTCTTTGCTAAACTAGATTTGGTTGGGATTGTAGAGTTTTCAAACATAGTGTGGAGAAGATTGATCTCGGAGGTGAGAACTCTGTGGATGCCGAATGGATGGCATATTTAGGAGCGTTTCGTTACTTGCGCTCTTTGAATGTTGCGGATTGCCATAAAGTTACTAGTTCAGCTCTTTGGCCTATTACAGGTATAGTTAACAAAAAAATTATCATATATTTGCAAGGAAGGGTTTTTTTGGGTCATATATGTATATGTAATGTTTCCTACCAATCACCTTCCCCAAACCCTGCAAAAATGGGAGCTTTGTGCACTGGGTATGACCTTTATAAGGTGCTAAGACATATTTGCCTTTAATTCTCCTAGATAGAAACTTGATTTATATGTTATTGTTTTCTAAATCCATGGTTTGACTTAATGACTGGGAATGCAAAGGATTCTTACATTTGGCCAACGTTTATGCTGTGTCTAGGGATGACTGGTTTAAAGGAGTTGGACCTTTCTAGATGCATGAAGGTTACTGATGCTGGCATTAGGCATATTATATCCATTTCAACGTTGGAAAAGTTGTACGTATCAGAAACAGGTCTCACCACAAATGGAGTAACACTTATCTCTTCACTTAAAAACTTGTCTCTCTTGGACTTGGGTGGTTTACCAGTGACTGATCAGGCACTGAGTTCACTTCAGGTACTTCATTGCGTTTTAATTTAATTTGTCAGATTTTTTATATTTAAAATTACATGGTATATAATTGTTTTCTCGTGTCTTTTTGTCCTTCTGGAACATGACTTATCCATGACCTTTGTTTGACATTCCATGCTTTTGTTTAACTTAAACCCAATATGCACATCAAACATCCTCAATATAAATGGATGTTTATTAGCTGAGTAGACAATAGTTTTCTGCTACAAAGAGCTAATGTGACATGATAAATGCATTCTAGAAATCAAGATGGTGTTCCGATTTTTGTGCGTCAATACTAGAGGGATCTCTTGAACATAGTTATTTGATCATTTGATTTCTTTGTCATAAGTATTTGCTTGTCCTCATTTAGGCAGGCCTAAAAGTAAATCAGTAATGTTTATGCACATTTTATTGGGTCTAATGTGTGGGATATTGGAGCTAGTTCAAATGTGTATTTTTTGCCGAATTGGCCTTTGAATTTCTGGAATTTCAGAATAATTTCTCACTTGCAATCAGTATTTTCATATTTAGAAAATCTGTATTGATTATATCTCTTGTTTTTTTAGGTACTTACAGAACTACAGTACCTTGACATTTGGGGAAGTGAAGTATCGAACAAAGGTGCTGCTGTTCTCCAAAAGTTCTCTAAGCTGAGTTTCCTTAATCTAACTTGGACAAATGTCACAAAGTTGCCAAATTTGCCATCTCTCAAATGCCTACACATGAGTAACTGTACCATTAGCTCTTTACTTGAAGGAGATGGGGGTAAACCTCCATTAAAAAAGCTTATTTTCTCTGGAGCTAAATTCGAAAATGAGGCTGAGGCCTTAATGCATATTGAAACGAGTTTTCTGTCCTTTTTGGATGCATCCAACTCTTCTCTTCAAAGATTCTGCTTCCTACCTAATATGGAAGCACTGAAACATTTGGATCTCAGCTCGAGCATTATGGGAGATGATTTAGTCAAACATGTTGCATGTATAGGAGCAAATTTGAGAAATCTAAATCTCAGCAAGACAAGAGTCAGCTCTGCTGGAGTTGGGATTTTAGCTGGACATCTTCCCAATCTCGAAATTCTGTCACTATCTTACACACCAATTGATGATGTTGCTGTCTCATATATCAGCATGATGCCTTTGTTGAGGGTTGTTGACTTAAGCAATACCAATGTTAAAGGTACAAATTATTCCGTACACTTGTTTTAAATAAAAAAAAAGGTGCATACCACAGCAGTGTGTTGTAGGCCCCTTGTATCAGAATGATGCTTGTACCTTTAGAACATGGTGTTCCTTAATCATATTTTTTATGTCACTAAATCATAGGATGTTCAGTATCATCTGAAAACCTAATCTGCTTCCCTTGCCCTGCTTGCTAAATGATCAACCATATGTGTGCATGCAAACACACCCATTGCCAACCACCCCCCCCCCCCTCTTGCTTTCCCATTGCAGGACAGTATAGGTTAAACAATGCTTGTAATATGGCAGTTGCTTATTGTGTACCTATTACTATTTGCACTAGGGCTTGTCTTGTGTTGGCTTGGATTGTCCATATGCCATTGTTTCTGTGCCAGTTCCTCGATGAATAGACAATTTTTATGATTTCAAAGATAACAACAAAGAAAAAAAGAAAACATAATAATACACTTCGTCAGCATGCGCACTAGCTCCCCTGTAATCCGCTTGTTGCAATTCTCAAACTACCTCATTTTTTGGATGATCAATGAGTTAAAGGATTTCTTTTATTGGCTGGGTGACTAATAGGTGTTACCAATTAAAAACTAAATATATGTCAATTATGTGGAATTTAACAAACCGAATATTCGTTACTTTCTTCTTCTTTTTTTCCTGATAATGTAACATCAAGTTCTTTCACTTGTACTTTGTAACGTCAAGTTTTTGTACTTCAGGTTTCATTCACCAGGAAGGTGCTGAGCCAGACTTT
The DNA here is from genome assembly GCF_932294415.1 of Quercus robur. Lineage (NCBI taxonomy): Eukaryota > Viridiplantae > Streptophyta > Magnoliopsida > Fagales > Fagaceae > Quercus > Quercus robur. The sequence goes on along the minus strand of NC_065535.1, from coordinate 31,267,132 downwards.
TTTCTCTCACTGAAAGCACTTGAAAGTCTCAATCATTTGGAAAGGTTGAATTTGGAGCAGACTCATGTCAGGGATGCAGCTCTTAAACCTTTATCAAGCTTCCAAGAGTTGAGAGACTTGTCTCTTGGAAGTGCTTCCCTTACAGATGTCTCCCTGCACTACCTGTCATCTCTCCCAAAGCTGACAAACCTTAGCATTCATGATGCTGTGTTGTCAAACAATGGGCTCTATTTATTCAATCCCTCAGCGACTCTAAAAAAGATGGATCTGTACGGTTGTTGGCTCTTGACTGAGGATGCTATTTTGTCATTCTGTAAAAAATATCCTCAAACTGAAGTAAGGCATGAACTTGTACATAATTTGCCATCAAACCCAAATGGCTCTACGAGTCCATCTCCATCACGATTAACATCAAGGACCTTGCTGGTGAACCAGAAGCAGGGGAATATAAGCATATCTCCAAGTTTTGTAGGTACGAATTTTTATTCATTAATTTTTCAGCTGCAGCTTCTTATAACCCTCCCTAATTTCATTTTCAATTGTTTTGAAATAGATCAAAGGTTGAAGTATGACAGAGAGGAGCTACTAGCACTGCGATATTCTTCTTTGTCTCTTGCAATTCCTCTTGATAGAGGCAGTACAACTTCCCAGTTGCTAATGAATCAAAGCTCTTCCATGTCGTAATTTACTGATATTATTTCCATAATCATAGCTGTTGCTCTCCTCCATCTGTTACCATGGAAAATGAAATTGAAGTGGATAACAGTAATGGCTCTAACAAAGCCTCTTCCTTCAAATGTATTCCCCTGGAGCTAAAACTGTCCATTGTGTCTGATCAAAAGGTCCAGACCTGGGAGAGCTAGAACTTAATTGAAATAGTCTTTACCATTGATTGGAGAAGTTCAACATGTTGGTGTGGTCCCTATGGTTTAACAAGAATAAATGGAAGATTGGTAAGCAAAAAAAATACTGCTTGTGAAAGTAGCTGAAGCAGCTCTGAACCTTCTCTAAGAATACCAAGAGGTTCAACACAACAGTGATCCCAAAGTGCTCACTCTGAGAACATTGGCAAGCTCTCCAAGCCGGTACCTACAATAAATTTTGACGGTTCCATTTTCAACAACATAACTACATCTAGGCACAATCATCTGAAGTGAGGGCGATGAAAGGTCATGGCATTAGCAAGCAAGAAAGACAATCCAGTTCAGAATTCAAAGATAGTGGAAACAATGGCAGCCCTTCAAGCAGTTATATTCGCACAAGAAGTTGGCTTCGAAGACAGTGTTGGAAGGAGATTCTCATATGATCATTTGAGCACTGCAAGAGGAGGCTCCATACACTTCACCACAGAGCCATTTGATAGGGCTTACAAAACAAAGGCTTTTCCGGAGCTAGTTGCTATGAGCTATGAGTTATCCCATGTGAAACGTGATGCGAATATGGCTGCCCATCATCTGGCTCGGCATGCATGCAATGTATATGAGCCGAGTGTCTGGCTGGAGGAAGCAGCAAGCTTCCTCTCAGCAAGCCTCCAAAATGATGTATTTGAATTCTAATGCATGGAAGTTTCGCTTTAAAAAAAATCATTATTTATACGAGTACGTTTCTATCAATTCCTACAATCCTCGGAGCATTGCCAATAGTATAGGTAAATTTGCACCTAAATTTTGGCTGTTTCAACATTAAAGGTCCATTTGGATAGAGGGGTTGAAAAGTAGGAAGATAGAAAATAGAGAGATGATAGGAAAGTTGGAAGATAGAAAAATTTTTAATTTTCCCTCATGTTATTAAGTTTGAGAGTAGAAAAGTGGAAATATAAAAAATGTAGTTTGTATAAATTTATTTTCATGCCTCTAATAGATAAAAACGAAAGTAACAAATTAGAATATGTTTATATATATATATATATATATATATAAAAGTGGGAAGACAGAAAAATTTTTAATTTTTCATTGTGTTATTTAGTTTGAGAGTAGAAAAGTGGAGATATAAAAAATGTAATTGGTATAAATTTACTTTTATGCCCCTAGTAAATAAATAAAAAGTAAAAAATTAGAATATATATATATATATATATATAGAAACACATGGATGAATAAAAAGAAAAAAAGAAAAAAAAAAGAACCAAATGAAAAGTATAGAAAATGACCAAAAAAACAAATAAATAAAGAAGGAAATTGTAAAATCCATTTTTTTGTCGCTTTCTATTGGCGGCTCAATGGTGGTGACTCCCGTAAGCTAGACAAAGGACTCGGTGAAGTTGGTTGCTAGCTAGAGTTTGAAGGGCTTAAGTACACAAGGAGATGGTAATAAAGTTGCTTACAGTTTAGCTAGGTTAGTTCTGACATTACCAAATTTTACTGTGTGGATGAAGGATGTTCTATTTCGCACTTTGCCTTTTGTTCAGGCTGATTTGGTCGCTCTTTAGTTTATTTCAATAAAAGTCTTCTTTCTCATTTAAAAAAAAAAAAAAAAAGTACACAAGGAGATAGGCTTGGAGGGTTTATAGTTATCCATATATTGCAATTATTCATGCCAGTGTAGTTTTCTGACGGGTGGTTAAAGGAGAGGTTTTTTCGCTGGGGTGATCAAGTTTTCTTCTTCAAAAACACGTCTTGGTGTTTTCGTGTGGTTTGATTTAGTTTCGCATTTACATCTGCATGCTTTAGATTGTTCTTAATCTTACTTGCAATATGAAACTTGTCTAAACACTTATATTAGACTAAGTTGTTAGTTTAATACTAAAAGTGATTAAGCTGTAAAACTTTGATTAAAGGGTCTAACTATTGTGCTATGGTGTTTCTAGCAGATTTCAGAAATTCAAAAAAAAAAAAAAAGGGAAAAGGACAAAAAACTAAAGAAGAAAATTAAAAAAGAAAAAAGAAAAGAAAAAGAAAACAGTTGACACATAACAGAAAATGACAAAACGGAAAAGGAAAAAAAAAATGAAAAAGTAGAAAACCCAACACATTGTACTGTTGTATACAGGTGTGCCACTGCAACTGGCTTCACCAATTTTTTTTTCCTCTCCTTCTTCCAACTAGGGGTGTGCTATGTGCATGGATCAAGTTGAGGAGTTTTTTCAACCCAACCCAACCCACTATAATGAGTTAAAAAAAATCCAACCCAACCCAACCCAACCCATCACCAGGGATGAAGCCAAGACTTGGAGTTTAGAGGGCAACTTTGCTATTGGCTGCGTGTAGCAGCTTTGAACTCCAGCTTTGCTGCTTAACCGTTAAGGGGTTTTATTTATTTATGTATTTTTGTATGTGTGTTTTTGATGTGTGTGTTGCTTCTAAGTAATGACAAAATCATTTCATTTTAAATTTTTTAAAGGGTCGGGTAGTTTGTTTTTGGTAAAATTGTTTAATTAAACGTAATTGTTTTTAGCTTTACTAATGGTAAGTTTTTTGTTGGGCTAATTTTTTTGGACTTGTATATTTTGTTTTAGATTTTAGATCTATAATTTTTTATTTATTTATTTTAAATCTGCAAACCTTTTTTTACAAATTGCTGATGTAATAAGTGGTTATTGATAAGTTAAAAATTGATGTAAGTTGTGGGCCTAGATGCTACCCAATAAATGATGTAGAAAATTTTGTGCTCATAGCATTACTTGTAAAAGAATTAATGATAATATTAAGGGGGAAAAGTGTAATTTTATAGAAAAAAAATTGCTATAATTAGTTCTTATGTAATACTAATATTAAAAAAAAAAAAAGGGGGGGGGGGGTGGGGGGTGGGAATTGCCCCCAAGGTCCAACTATGCCTTTGTCCTTGCCTATCACAGGGGTCCAACCCAACCCAACTCAATTCACATGAATCAAGTTAGACCCATGGGTTGGACAATTTTTTTTAATTATTATTATTATTATTATTATACAATTGAACATTAAAATAACATTGCCATAAATAAGAGCAAATTTATAATAAAATAATCATGAGCATAACACCAAACAAATACAAACTATATGAGGAAAACTTAGGGTTTGAGTTTTATTTGGGAAAATGGGCAAAAGACTAAATAACAAAATTATATAATATATTTTTTTAAATTTAAATATATATTAAATATAGGTGAGTCAAGCCGGATTAGGAAAATTTATGAATCTTGTGACCCAAACCCAACTTGACCCACTATTAAAAAAAATTTCATAATCCAACCCAACCCACCAATCCTTAAAAACTGACCCAACTAGGCTGGTTAAGTTGAATCGAGTTTGTTTTAGCAAATTAGCTGCGCACCCCTTACTTCCAACCAAACACCCACAAAAAACATTTTCTCTCCACTTTTTTCTCCTTTTTTTTTCCCTATCCTCTCTATTCTACCTCCAACTAAAAGAACCCTAAAGCTAACTACCTTTTCAAATACACTATCAACAACTTTCTTGTTCTTTTTAACCAGTAAAAGTTTAAAACATTATTATTACTTTTGTTCGGTTTTATTTCTTTTTCAACGGCTAGATCAAAGAATTTTTTTTTCTTAATTCTTTCTCTCCTCTACCCCTTTATCTTGTTCCTATATTCCTAAGTTGAGGGTCAAAGGCATTGCTTCCCAATACTCTTCTGCAAGAGAAATTGTCTTCATGCTTGCCTCCCTTAGCATTCAGGACTAAAGAGTCCCTCGCGATTGGAGCTGTAACAATACGAGCCATGATTGGCCATTACAAATCACTTGGGTGGGGTCGATTAGGGTGCTATGACATGCTTGCCTCCCTCGGTGTTCTGGTGCCACGACAGCACGCACCTTACAATGGGAGCTACAACAATACGAGCTTTGATTGGGTACTCTGAATCAGTTTGGGGGTCGATTAGGGTGCTACGATGACTTGCAACATTAGGAATTGGTGTTTTGTGACGAGTTCCTGGTTGATCTACGATCTACAACTAGGTTTGTTTGGAGTAGGTTGTGATTGATTTAGTTGTGGAGGAGCTTCTTGATTTGGGGATATGGTCATGTCATGGTTGTTTGATTCATGAGGGTTTGGATGGTTCAAGGGTGACAACATGGCCAAGTATTACATATTGATACTGTGACAATTGGAGAAAGAAAATATAAATAGAATAAGGTGGTGGAAACTGAAAATGCAGATGAGATAGATACATCATACAGTGACTCCAGTATGGGTGGTGGTTGTAGCTTTCAGCTTATCTGTGGGATGATATTGGTGAAAGACACCATGTTTTGAAGAAAACTATTTTGGCTATCTTGTTGAAGATGCCCAAACCCTAATGAGGTGCAGGATGAGGTAAGGAGAAGGGGTTAAGAACAAATTAGTCAAGAACTTTATTGTCCTTTATGAAAACATTAGCTTCATATACAAGAGTATGTTTATATCAATTCCAAGGGTCCCCCCTAAAGGAACTGCTCTTCATTAGATATATTTTAATTTTAATTTTATCAGATGGTATATGGATACCCATATATACAGTCGCAAGAATAAAAAGACTAAAGCAAAATGCAACGTGTTCGCTAAATGGGAGAAAATTCTAGCTCCAGAAGTGAATTCTTCACACACGGGAATTGTTTGCACTCTTGTACATGTTGTCAATCACATTCTGCGCAACAAAGACAATGAGTCATTAGTTTCATCGCCAAGGATCTTTTTCGATCTCATTGGGAAAAAAAAAAAAAAAAATCTTCTTAAATGTGAATTGGCATATAGAAATCAATTGAATAAGTGATGCATGAACTAAACAACTTGATGGATGAATCAAAACAAAACTTTTTATACCACCAAGCCTTCGTATATTAGCAAGCATAGTCTCAAAAGGCCCACAACCATGTAGGAAAAAAAAGGCAGCAGAAATTCTAATATTTGGTTTCTAGATGCATTATACTAAACTTTACAAACTGCATCTAGGATTAGGATATAGAGCACTGCCTCCGACCATGACATTCTGACATAACTTACATATGCTCCAAAAAACATAGATATTTCTTTTACTGTGAGTAAATCAGATCGTCCAGTTTTGCAAGTGTAAAAATCAGTCCTAAACTTAAATGGGAAGTTCACACAAACATGTAATGTGAGAGAGAGAGAGAGAGGAGTGACCTTGTAATATTTAAGCATCTGGGGCCTCTTTATTTTATATGTTGGTGTGATAAGGTCACGTTCTATGTCAAATGGCTCGGGTTCAAGGTGAACAGCTTTTATAATCTCAAATCCCTTCAACTGCAAACAACAAAAGTTAAGATTTACAAAGTGCTTAGTCATTGTAAGTCAGAAATTTATTCTTTAGTCAGTAAAGTGACAACAAAACACAGACTACTGAAAGAAAGTAGCAACCTTTTTTTCTTTAGCAACCTTTGTGAGCTCCCCAAGAATGTATTCTTTAGCCCTGGGATTTTCACAAATAGAATTGAAATCCCCAGTGACACTATTTTCTACAGCCCAACGTTCAAGTGCTTGCTTATTGGGGTTCACAACAGAGACTAGGAAGGACTCGAAGCTGTTTCCATAGACCCATATCTGAATTTGGAAGAGTAATAACAGTGTCAAAATAGTGCAGATTTCACTGGATGGATAAAAGCTGGAATTATACTTAGCCAACAAAACATCAAACCAAATCTTCGAAATCATATATGCTTGATAAAAAATATAAAAAGGATAACCTTAGAATTAAGTTACTATGAGATTGTTGTCACCTCTCTCCATTGTCTCCCCCAAAAGAGGTGACTGTATTAAGCATGCAAGTATATCATACTACGAAAAAGGTCAAGACACAAATCTTGCAGGTGTCTTGTATGTGAGATGTGGTTCAATAAGTAAAAATCAACATCATATGGACATGCTGACACTGTATAGCACTATAGTGTTTGTAACTATTATTCAATAACAGCTTTGCTAATTAGATTTGTGCAGGTGTCAAATGACAATGTCACAGACAGTATTGTAGTATCCACATTTTGCCTGCATACAACCAAAGAAAAGAGGAAAACAGAAGGATACACTAAAAAAAGTGCTCACTAAAAGGCATACCGAATCAATGGCAGAAACATTAACATAAATGTTCTCCAAGTTTTCAACGGCAACATATTCTCCTTGAGAAAGTTTAAAAATATTCTTCTTGCGGTCAATGATTTTCAAGCTTCCATCCTGTTGCCACTCACCAACATCCCCTGGTGCAAAGATCGTTACCAGCATGGTTAACTCATAAGCCAATTAATGATAAGTGACTAAACTAAAATCTAAAAGAGACACTGATATGATATGGTCAAACCTGTATGGAACCACCCATCAACCATGACCTCTTTGGTGAGGTCTTCACGTTTATAGTACCCTGAAAACAATGTTCTTCCTCTTACACATACTTCTCCTCGTGGTGTGTTAGAAAGGGCATCATATCCCATTTCAGGAACAGATTCTAGGCACACATCTACATTGGGTACTGGAGGGCCTACTGTGCCAAGCATTGGCATTTCATTTGGTAGTGACACAAATGTCCCCGCACAAGTTTCCGTCAGACCTACATTAACATTGATACAAAATAAAATGATCCATGTTCATCATGTAACCGAAACATGTAGACATTCAATGCAAGCACAAAAAGAAAAGAAGCCATTTAGTAAGCAACATGAATTAAAGATTGACATACCATATCCTTGAAGAACATGAGCACATGACACAACTCGCAGGAAAGCTTCTACATGAGCGGAAAGAGGTGCTGCTCCAGATAGAATAAGGCGTACCCTACCCCCCAACCCTTGCTTTACCTGAGGACATCACAAAAACCAATGAGATTCAACTGAGAAACTGGAGATAGATATAGATATTGTTAATTATGTCTAGAGGGGGAGCAGGAGGAAACCAAAGAATGTATCAAAGTGTGTATCTCCCTTTGAGACTCATGTACTTTTGGACACTTTGTGTTCATCATCATGAACATAAAGCGTATTTGATTTTCAATGAAATTAAATTACTAATTTATCAAAAACAAGAGTATAGAATGTGTGTATCCAGCACCTGACTAAAGACAAATTTGTCACAAATTGGAGATGCCTCTTCATGTTTACTCCCGTTCTGCATGTTATGATGCTTGCTGCAGCAGATAAAAAAAACATTTTACAAGAAAGGTTATAATCAGATCAAGAAACAACAATTAAGTGATCAACTGGGCACTTAAGAGAAGTAAATACAACTAAACTAAACTCAACAAAGCCTTAAACACACAACACATGTATGGACTAAATATAGCTGTAGATTTAAAGCAAACAATAATCCATGCAGAATGATCAAATAGATAGTAAAATTACAGAAGGATGGTGACACAGGACAACCAGAGCGAACTAAAAACAACAGGAAAATAAATGGATATGACCTAAGAGTCAGCACCTGGGCCTGGCTTAGAATCAACACCAAGCGGGAAAACCACTAGAAGTCAGCACCTAGGATGGACCTAGAGTTAGTACCAAACCAAAGAAAGACCAAATGACCATTTTTTTCATTCATCAAAACATCAACTATCTCCTCAAGGAGTACAATAGGTTGTCTATAAAGGATTGCTAAACCCTAGTTCTAATTGGCTAGGAAACCCTAATTGCCTTACTACAAAAACAACCTTGCATTCAAATTAAAATACTAATAGCCTAATAAACTACTAGGACCTAAAACATAAAAATACAATTGACTTGCAAACATAAATAATACTAAATAAAAATCTTCTTGCGTCTCCTGCATCAGATGGTTGGCACAAAATGAAATTAAACAAATAGAATGTCTAAGGTGAAAACATTGGTGAATTATCTGAAAGTCAACTGTAAGGATATACCATATGACTTACAGAAAAACAAAAGGCATGCACAAAGCACAAGTATATTTTATCTGAAAAAATGAAACTGTTAAGTGTTAACATATTCTTTCTTGATCTCTAGTATTTCCATTGGTGAGGAAATGTTTACTGCTTCATATCTGAGTTAGTAAACCCAAGGATACCTCTCTCTCTCTCTCTCTCTCATTATAAGACTTGAGATTATGAATTAGGACTTACAATGAGTATGCAAGATTGAAAAGCGTCTTTTTCAATAAGCCCCCTGAAGAAATCTTCAGATTCAATCCTGAAAATAAAACAGAGCATTTATTATATCTTGACAGTTGGAGATGCAAAATTGTTCATGCATTCATTTCACAAAACAACTGCACATAGAATAAAAAAGTAAAAAGCACAGTTCAGTTGCCCAACTTTAAACAATGCACATAGCAGGACATTTTTCTTACTGATATAACAAATTTTTCTGATTACTTTCCACACATGTACAAGAAGCAGAAACCAAACTCAATGGAACTTTCAGCCCAAACAGGAAGTTTACCTGAGTAAATTCTATCCAACACACGGGGGACAGCACAGAAAATTGTTGGTTTTAGCTCCCCAAGGTCCTCAACCAATAGTTTGACATCCTGCAAAAACGTCAATAAGTAATTATGACATTGAACTTCTATTGACTGAGAGAGTAATGCGTAATCATACTTACCCCACGCCAGAACCCAATTGAGGCCCCAGTTAAAATAAATAGCTCCTCAATCACCCGATCAAAGATATGAGCAAGAGGAAGATATGAAAGATACACATCTTTGTCGGTCAGCTAAAAAAGGAAAAAGAAAATGATGTGTGAGAAGTCAGTCAGGAAGATAAAAAGGATAAATCAAATTATATAGCAAAATGCATAAGCATCTCATGTCAAAAACTAAGTTCTACTCACTACATTTTTAAAGGATTTTTTCCCCATGTTTAAATAAATGAGATGTATATGTGTTAAGATGGGAGGGAAACCACCTTTTCATTAACACTCTCTAGAAGGCGCTTCACCCCAGCTAAAAGAGCAATAATGCTATCATTGGATATCATTACACCCTTGGGATCGCCTGTAGTTCCACTAGTATACATAATAGTACAGATGTCACTTTTCTTTTTCACAGGAAGATCAAATTGTTTACCTTCTCCCTGCAAAAAAAAGATATCCAAAACTTGAATCAGAACTAATAATTAAATACAAATAACAAGAGCATTGGACAAATCATTTCTGCAGGTTCATGAATAACAATGAATTAAAAAATTCTGCATTTCAAAAACATATAGAAATCTTACATTCCAGATTGACCTCTTTGCCTCAAATGCTAGAATTTGTGATTCCAATAGTAACATAGATGGTGATACAATTTGGTCCACAGAATAAGATAACTTATTTAAAATATTCACCCTAATAGTAGGTGGATTTTTTTTTTCTTGTATCAAAATTCATAACCATTTAACAAACACAAATATCAAATATATAACCTACCAGTTGCAAAAATTCATCCCATGAATATATCACCAATCCAAACTTCTCAACTTCCTCTCTTTGTTCGTGGGTAACCTTGCCAAAGCTCACAAGTGCTACATAATGAAATACATATAATTTATTCTTATTGGCATAAACATAAATAAAGGAATCTAAAAAGACAAGCCTAAGTGCCTAACTTCTTTTTTTTATAAATAAAAACATAATTCTAACTTACTTTTAAGGTACTGAGTTGTGCTAGGAAATGTTTTCAGCAGCTGAAAGGGCAAAGGAAAAGTCAATGAGAAGAACATTCTTAGCATACGAAATCGTAAAAGCTCCCAAAATGCCAACAACTTTTGCTATTACACCTTGTCAAGTATCAGCTAAGCATAGAATGACTAGGTAACTTTACGAAATGTGCCAAAAACAACTTTAATCAGAAATATGGATTTAAACACGGTAACAGGTGTACCTCAGGAATTTTTTTTTCTTCAGCAAAAGCAATTGAAACCTCTGCATGGTTTATAACAAATTCCACCGCACCAGCACCTAACCAGCAAATCAGAAGATATCAAACAGCTATGAACACAATATTGTACATAAGTTCAAGATTTAAGGGTAAATCATATAAATTGTCTAATTTTGGAAACAATGTTAAACACCTTACATATAAAAAACTATAAAAGTCCTCCTTAGTACCCTGAGTAAGAACTTGGGTTTGTCTATTAGTGAAATTTAATTGCATGTCCATGTAGAACTATTTAAGTGGAAATGCATACCTAAACTGTCATATAAAGGAACACAATAGAGCCCATGAGCATTGCAGGCCTGCAGTGGTTTTTCAGAGTTAAATCAAAATTTTCCAGAGAAAAAGCATGCATAATATTCTAGAAACAATAATAGTGAGTGACAAGGGACAGAATACAACAAACTGTATTAAGTTCCAGAAAATAAAACTAACTTTTTGTGAACGTTTTGCAACAATTAAAAGACTAAATGAAGATTAAAGAGGACTTCAGGTAACAACATTGATGACAAAAGTAAATTGAAGACAAAGGTGGTTCAAATAGACATTTAGCTGATCAGAAAAGTATCAGTTTAACCAATATCATTATCGGCTAGGAACAATGAAAGTCAGTGACAACTAAAGGACAGAGAACATCAAAAACTGGTATAAGTACCATAAAAAGGAACTAAGTTTTTGAGAGTGTTTTGCAACAATTAAAAGACTGAATGAAGATTAAATATGACTTCACAGGTAACAAAATTAACAACAAAAGTAAATTGAATAAAAAGGTGGATCACATAGCATGACAAATTTAACTAAATAGATATAATTTTCAGTAATCAAAATCATTATTGACCGAAACAAAAAGGGGAGAATAAATTTATTAAGGGCCATAAGCTTTGAGCAATTATAAAACAAAATAGGAGTGTGAAGTCCACCCAAGCTTTCTCATTTTAATTTGATAGTTATTACAACATATATCTTCTCTCATGACTGACATGGGGGAATCTGAAAAAAAAAAAAAATAAAATAAAAACTAATATTAAAAGGCACCTCCATGCTTATAATCCACTCTGCGCAGTTGGCACCATAAATACCACATTTCACTCCCTACAATCAAGCAATAAACAAATGTAAGCCTCACAAACACATAAACTACAAAGATGATACTTCAAGCAAACCATTTATCAAAAACCTAATACTTACTTCCCCCAAACCACAACTCCGCATTGCATTTCCAACTTTAATCACCAAGTCATATACTTCGTTATAAGTTTGCCACACATATTTACCAGGCTGCAATGATAGAAAGCCACAATATTACACCATAACTCAAAGTCAAACCAAGTCATATAACAACAAAAGCAATCCACACGCATAAATCATTCACAAGATCCAAATTTTTATTATTATTTACCTTCCCATTCACGGATTCCCGGCGACCAAGCATCGGATTATTCGGACATCTCTCTACGCTCATGCTGTAAAAAAACATGAAAATTTTCGAGTGATCATCATCTTCCTAAACTCAATTCAATTTCAAATTTTTAGTACTAACAAAAGCTATTATAGTAGTATTTAATGGAAAATTTATAGCAACAATATTTCTTCAAGAAAATGAAGTGCTTTGGACTGAATTTTTATTTATTTATTTATTTTTATTTCCAGCAATTTGATCAGGTTCTTAATTATACTGTGTTACAGAAATAAAGCTTGTTGAATATGCAATTGAAATTCTCAAAATTTTTGAATAGGAAGAGCTAGTATTTTGCTCAAATTAAAGCAATTAGATTCTGATACTAGTAATTAAAATTCCAAACACTATCTCTACATGCTATAACGAGAAAATGAAAATAGTGCAATAAATCCAATTCGAAATCAAAGTTCTGAAACCACGATAAATTATTAAAAAATAAAATAACTTTTTGTTATGAGAAACAAGCAGTCAACTTTTCGTCGCGAAAACGATTTGTCTATTTCGTTCCGTGTAGTTTTAAAACCAAAAAAATAATAATAATAATAATAAAAGAGAGAGAAAATTACAAAAGACTCTTTCTTTTCTTTTAATTTTCGTTTGTATTTTCCCGGATTTTCCGAGCAAACAAACAGAGAGAGAGACGTACCGAAACACGTCCCAGCAACTGTCCATTCCTTGAATCGGCGCAGGAAATCCATCTTTGGCGAACAAACTCCTGTACACAGGTCCTACGGATGGCCTTCCATCTTTAGCTTCCTTCGCTTTCTCCACCTCCACTAGATAGTTCTTCTGCGCCATTCTCTCTCTCTCTGCCTCTCTATCAGAGTCTGAGTTTTTCTTCTCACTGATAAAAATCTGAAATGAATGAAAAAGAGTTTTGTAACTTTATATTGAAATATATAAAAGGACAAATAGTCTTTTAAAAAAAAAGAAATAATATATAATAATTATATTAGGTGGCTGATGTGAACAGAAGAAATTATATATAATAATTATAATTATATTTGGTAATTATAATGATTATATTAGGTGGCATATTTGGTAAATGCGGTTTCTTTTCTGTTTTTATTTTTATTTTTTTAATTATAAAAAAATAATAATACATTAAAAAAATAATAATACTGCAAGAGTTTTGATGAGGTACGCTGAACTGAATTTTGACTTCTTCACGGAGACAGAGTCGTAAGCGACGGAGTTCACAGGCCACAGCCAATTAGGGTTTTTATTTCTTTTTAAAAATATATATATTCCTAAAGGTAATAATTAGATAAAGGATTTTTAGGTAAAACTGGTAGAGGATTGGTCAACAGAAATGTTGAATTCAAGTCTTGATAGGACTTTTCAATCTGGATTAGGTTTGAAGGTCTGAATAGGTGGTTCTCCACTGGATCAATCTATTTTTTAGGATAATTTGATAAATAAGAGATTGATTTAAATTATAAATGTCTTTTTTTTTGTAATATTAAGATTGTGTTTGGTATTGGCTCAAAAAGCCAGCTTCTTTTACTATTTAACTTATTTTTGTTATTATTTATGAGTCTCATTATACTTTTTAGTACTATTTATGGGTCTAACTGTATCATTTCAGTTACCTTTTAATTTTATTTACAGTATTATCAGCAAAAAATTTTCAGTTTCAATTAAATAAATTGTTCCTAAATAGACTATAAGAAATCACAGTTAAGCGATTTTTGGATCTACACGAATGGGAAGATTATTTGAAAATTGAGATTAAAATTGATTTTTTTTTTTTTTTTTGCACAAATTTTGCACAACTTCATTTTAAAAAAAAAAAATTTCTCAATTCTCAACATTTTTTTTTTTTTGGGAGAATCTTCTCAATTCTCAACATGGTAGGTAAGATTAATTATTATTATAATTATAAATAAGTCATCATACGTCTAGAAAAGATTGTCTTGATTTTTAAATCAATCCAAATTGAGCTCTCGTGAGTCATGAGTCAAATAGTGTATATATATATATATATATATATATATATAAGTCAATTATTCCTTCTGTCTCAATTTATTTGTCCTATTTGAAAAGTCAATTTTTTTAAGGAAACATCATTTATTGTTTTGTCTGCCTTATAAAAATGAATAAGTTTTCAAAACTACCCTAAATAAATTTATCAGCTTTTTAAAAAAAAGTTACCCTTAATGAGACAACTAAAAAGGTGCTCCAATTAATTTTTTTTTTTTAAATATTAGTAAGTTTTCTTTTCAAATAGTTTTAAAAATAAAGTAGGGATATAATAGGAACATTAGTAAACTAATAATTTTTATTTTTAGAAACAGGACAATATTTTGGGACATTCCAAAATAGAATAGAGAACAAGCAAAATGGAATGGAGGTAGTATGTGGGTTCCAGTTAGCTCAACTGGTAAAGTCTCTGATTGTTGTATAAGAGATCTGAGGTTCATTTCCCGTCTACACCAAAAACTGATTGGTGTCTTGGTCTGATGTCTTGGTCTGATAATATAATATTAATATTAATATTATATTAATATTAATATTATATTAATATTAATCTTAATATAATATTAATTTTTTAAATGACATAACACTATTTATGTGTACCATACCATTTAAAACTCAATTTTACTTAATAAATTTTAAATGATGTGTTGTCCATATGATAAGTTGTTAATAGTAGATACAATAATAATGTCATTGGTAGACTAAGATGAGAACCAATAAAAATCTAATAATTCAATTGTTATGAAAATTATTTGTGTCTTAACATTATTCAAAATTATTTGAATTCATACAAATAGAGAGAAACTTTGTTCAATTATTTGTGAAAGAGTGGTGTTATGATGAGGGGTGTGAGCAATCATCTTACCATGTGCCATTTTTTTTTTTAAGAAACAAGGGTGTCTAGAGTTTTTTGAACATCTGACAATTCTCTCAAGTGTGTATACCTTGAATTGGTTGAATATACATAATTTTACACTTTATTTGAAAATTTGTGTGCATTAACTATATAGAATTGTGTATGTTGAATATATAAAATTGTGTACGTTCTTTTGAAAAATTGTATACATTGAGTTTACAAAATTGTTTACATTCTTTGATGGTTTGGATATTGAATGTATAGATTTTACACTCTCAGTAATTTGCGAAGATAAATGTCTACATGTAAAAAAATTGTGTACATTGAATATACAGACTTGAGCATTTGACAATTTTCTCAGGTGTGTGTACCTTGAATATACAGTAGAAATAACATGTCCAATTCGACACAATGGGTGCTATTTTTGCTTTCTATCTCTCTTCTAATTCTATCCTCTATCCCATATTTCTCCTTATTCTCTCTCCTATTTTCTTGCAAATTCGGCATCATGCATTTTTTTCTACACAATTCTGCTGTCTAGGTACCAGATTTCACCTTTCTTCTCATTCAACAAAAAAATTTGAACAATGCGTATATAGCCTATAAACTCTTGTTTGAGTAATGTTTAGCCAAAACACTCCAAAAAGTTGTGTACGTTGATTATACATAATTTGTAAAATTGTATACATCCTTTGAAGGTTTGGATAGTAAATATACAGATCTTACTCTCAGTAATTTATGAATAAAAATGTTCATACATTGAAAAATTGTGCACGTTGAATATACAAAATTGTGTACATTCTTTGAAAAATTATATACATCAAATATACATAATTTGATAATTAGGTATATTGAGTATTCTTTGAAAAATTGTGTACGTTGAATATGCAAAATTGTGTAAATTCTTAGAAAAATTTGTACATTAAATATACAGAATTGTGAAAATTCTTAGAAAAATTGTATTTGTTTGAATATATAGAATTATGAACATTATGTGAAAAGTTGTGCATATTTAAAATGTAGATTATGTACATTGAATATGTTAGGACATATGTGAATCATGTTAGGAACATATGTCAATATAGAATTGGCTAATCCTTTGACAAAACGCACTGTACTTGTAATTGAGTAGATCTAGGATATGTTTAATATTTCAAGGAACAAAGTTTCAAGATTAAGTGTGTGAGAGTGCCTTTTTCTTTAGCACACAGGCCTAAGGATCCTGGGCCAAATAATTATAGTTTGGTGGACTGGGCTTTGGTTCACCGCAGCTAAAGGGCTGTTTAAGAACCAAGTGGTGCATAGGGCATATTTCCTACAATACACATAAACTAGCAAACGAGAATATTTGTATTGAACAACAATGAAAACAGCAAAAGGAATGGAAAGTAATCAGGAAATACACAAAGCAATTGTTAGGGATCCTCAAATTAATAAGAAATACTTCATTAGTTTTTCTTTATTATGGTTACAATGTGCTCACTAAGACGTGATACAAGGTTCAAATAGGTTCAAAAATTACAGACTTAGATGTCTATCCAAGCCTTTAAGACTTGTAAAGTTTGAATCCTTTTGAATCCAAGTATGTGTTATAGTGGCTGTTTCTGGGATACCGGGAGATATTTTACTACTTTCTTTGAGTTTTTCGATAGAACTTTCTCAAAGATTCTGTTGTGATTTTCTATTGCTTTCTCACACCAAATTCCTCCCCTTTTGCCAGCTGCTTTCCCCCCTTTTTATTGTGTTATTCTAAAGTCCCGAGGAACTATTGATTTCCCTATTTTGCTCCTTGGGTACCAGAGCCCGTTTTGTGCCCATCACCCAGAAGATTGAGCCTTTCCCTATTTCTCATATTTTCCTCCTTTTGGTGATGTCTCTTTGAAAGCCCATGGCTGACTTTCCATTCCGAAGTGCACTTGTTTCTAATGTCACGTTCCTTATGGTTCAGCTTTTGGCCATCCTTCCTCTTTGTCATTTTTCCCAAGTGAGCGAAATCCAACTCTGTTGGTTTAAAAGTTTTTTGCTGCTACTTCCTTTTTTATAACTCCTTATTTTGGTTCCCCAAGGTATCGTTCCTTTGCATTGTGAGTGGTTATTCCAGGCTTTTTTTCTTTTTCTTGCTAGATCTCTAGTACCCGAGAAGGATGTGTCTGCCCTTCGTTTCTTGTGTTTTTTTGGTTTTTCCTTTAAGCTGTCTTAATCCTGTCTTAGCTGTGCTACACGCCTTGAGGATCTCGAGCCTTTGGCAGCCTTTGGGATCCTGACTCAGCTCTTTACGCTGGTCTTTCTCCAATCTTCTTATCTGGGCTTTTTTCTTTTCTTTTTCTTCCTTCTTTTCTCATAAGCTTTAAGGCTTGTCTCTTTATGGTTTTTGGGCTTCAAGCCTTTTGGGCTTACCACCTCTTTTTAATTTCATTTTCTATGGCCTCTTGTGTTATTTCTTTGGGTCTGGGTGCTGTGATTTTTTAGACCTCAACAAAGTGTTAAAAGCCATGCAAGTTTGTCTAAGAAATAAGTGAAGAAGTGCTTGATTTTAAAGCTCGACAGCTAGTATCTATTGAGGTTTAAAAAGCTGCCAAAGCCCAATGCTCGACAGCTATCTCGACTGATAAGCTCTCTATTGAGGTTTATGAAATTCAATTTTTCAGAACTGATTTCAATCCAATCCGTGAATACATATTTGGGCTTTCATTTCTCACAACCATAAACATATATAAGGCTTATTTTAAGGGCCGTCAAAGGGTGCGCAAGTGTGAAGCAAAGTTGTGTTCATGCAAATTGTGACCGAAGACAGAATTTGCCCTAGTTCATCTTTCTCTTGAAGAAGCTGCGGTGTTTGTACATTGTAGGGTTCTGTGATCAAGGAGTTTCGTGATCTTCATCGTGTGATGAACTGAAAAACTTTGCAACCAATATCTTTCTTAAGTTGGTGAGTAAGATGCGTACTAGGATCCGTACATCAAATTAGTTGGTCACATACTCAGAGCAGTGCATTACAAAGAGAGATTGTCACTACAGAACCAAGTCCAATTAGGTATTGAGGTAAGAGTTCAACTGTAGGTTGGTATAAGGTATTGAGATTCTTTTACTTGTAACCGCTTGTTGTGATAATAGTGAATTTTCAGGAGTGGAGACCTTAAAATCATCCAGTGGGGTTTTTGCCGTATAGGTTTTCCCCATTCGTAAACAAATCACCATGTCAATTTATTTTTCGCTGCATTTTAACTTAGTTGGTGATTTGTTTGTGCTACCACGAGTATTGCATGCTAATTGAATTAATTAATTAACTTGGTTAATTAATTTGTTAATTCATCACAAGGGGTCAATACATTCTTGGCCTATCAAATGGTATCAGAGCAGGCATACTCTGATTAGATTTTAATTTTTGTTGTGTGATCCATTAATCCTTGTTTGTCATGAATAGAGAAAAATCTCTTATTATACCTCCATTATTTGATGGCATTAACTCTGCATATTGGAAAGTACGCATAAGAGTTTTCTTGTAGTCTTTAGATTAGAAAGTGTGGCAAACTGTGAAGATAGGCTGGATCAAGCCTAAGGAAGCGCCAGCTGATTGGGATGATGCTAAGAACAAGACAGCTAACTTCAACAGTAGGGCATTGAATGCTTTATTTAGTGCAATCACGAATAAGGAGTTCAAGAAGATATCATCTACTGAAACTGCTAAGGAAGCATGGATCATTTTCCAGACAACCTATGAAGGAACCAAGGCTGTCAAGGATTCAAAACTTTAGAGGCTTACCACGAGCTTTGAAGGATTAAGACAGAGAAGGATGAGTTATTTGATGAGTTCTATGCCAAACTCAATGACATAGTGAACTCAGCCTTTAATCTTGGGGAAACCATTCCTGAATCCAATATTGTTAGAAAGGTGCTTAGATCTCTATCTGAGAGATTTCATGCAAAGATCACCGTGATTGAGGGATCGAAGGATATTGACAAAATTCATTTGACAGAGTTGGTTGGCAATCTGCAGACCTATGAGTTGGGTTTGACAGGATAGGGAAATCTGGTAAGGGAAAGAGCATGGCATTGAAGGCCAAAAGCAGTGACACTGATGAGTCTTCAAACGATGAAGATTCTAAGATGAAATCCTATATCGCTCGGCAATTCAAAAATTTTATGAAGAATGTCAATGCTAAAGGATTTGACAAAGACAGCAAGCAGTCCAACTCGTCTCAGTTCAAGAACTAGGACAAAGGAAAGAAGGATGCTAAGGATGGCGGTCAGTACACTGTTCCTTCAAGACCAAAATGCTTTGGATGTCAAGACTTCGAACACATGAAACAAGAGTGCTCTACATATCTCAAGACCATTGGGAAGAGTAAGGCACTTGTTGCTACATTGAGCAACACCGAGCTTGAAGATGATTCTAACAATAAGGATGATGGAATCTTAAATGCCTTCACTACCACTGTAAATCCTACTGAAGGGATTGTTGAAGATGTGGATGAAGAATAGGACTTAGTAGAGTCTAAATTTGAGAAGATGGATGAACAAGATGACATCTACACAGCCTATGTAAGTTATATAAGGTCTTGAAAAAGCATGAGAAGTTGTATAGGCGACCAAAAAGCTCAATGATGTGGAGCTTGAACGGGAAGAAATCTTCACAAAGTTTGATGAAGCAAATTAGACTATTGGAGTACTGAGATTTGAGAATAATTTCTTAGCTGAAAAGATCAAGAAACTTGAGGCAGAACTGTTCCAAGTTAGAACTCAGTTGGAAAGGACTTTAAGTGCAAAGCTTAATGAGATGCTCAATTTTTAGAAATTTGCTTCCAATTGAACTGGTTTAAGGTATGATTTCTCTTCTCCTAGTATTGCTTTTGCTAGTACTACTATTTTTGTTCCTTCTAGTAATAATGTTGAATCTAAAAACAATGTTGTGCAAAATGTGTTAGCTAGTGAGAACATAGACAAGGGTAAATCTATCTTAGGAGCACCCCTTAAGCAGGATAAGAAAGAGATCAAAAACCCTAGGGCTAAGAAGGGAAACACTCAAAAGCCTAAACAGAAGAAACAACATCTCTGTCATCATTGTGGAGCAGCTGGACATACTTGACCAAATTACTACAAGTGGTTAACCAATCAACAGAGCAACAGTATGATCTCATAGGGAAACCAAAATCAGTTTCCATCCTTCTTTGCTCCTCTTGGAGATCTTCTCAAAGCCCTCATGTTCCTTTCAAACTTAAACAGTTTCAATTCTTCCCCCTCACCGCCGGATCAAGGGTTTGCTAAATAAAAAGGTTCTTCCAAGGTGTGGAAGGAAAATGGCTCCAAGTGATTCAGTCACTTTTTCTCTCTCTCCCCTTCTTGTTTTTGTTTTTGTTTTTGTTTTTGCATTACTTGTGTGTTTTATTTTCATGTTTTAAGTCAGTTTAGTTTTATGCTTTATTTAACATGTTTTTGTTTGTTTATTTTTTAGTTTTGCTTTATTTTTTTCTTCATAAAAAATCAAAAAAAAAAAAAAAATACAAAAACAGTATGTGTTTGTGTACATTGGTATTTGTGTACCTCGGATGGCCATTGAAACAAAGTTTTCTAAACTTTGTATCTTTTGTACTTAGATGAGCATCTCTATACACAACTAAGCAAATGAGCTTTATGACTCGTGTTTGTGATGAGTAAGATTAAGTAATATCTTGTATTTAACACTCGTATCACTCTTTTTAATGGGAAAGACTAGAAAATCCTAAGAGAAATGTATAAATAACCATTTCACCACTGTTGCCCGCTAATCATGAAATGACATTTGTATGTTTCGGAATAGCAAAAGTGGAATATCAAATGCTTAACATCATTGGGTATTTCTTTTCTATCTCTTATATGCCCATGCATTGTTTGCTCAAAAGAAAAATATGCAAAGAAAAATAAAAAGCAAAAAGAATCAAAATGCTTTATATATGATTGCAAGCATGTCTTCTAGGAGATGTGAAAGTTATAAGATGTACCTCGAAGGTAATAGTCCCTATCAAACAGTTATGACTGTGTGTGAGTTAAAGTGATTTTCTTATATCTCAAATCGTTATAACATGTAGACACTTATGCAATCTTGCGATATTTTTCACACGCAACACGCAATAGTCTTTGCTACTTTTGATACACGTACAGGTACAATGTGATTTGGCTATCACAAGGAATACATGTGTTAATGTATGCTCACTAAATTGTCTTAACTTGTTTTTGAAATATAAAATTGGTTAGACTTGTTTAGTGTGTGTGTGTGTTTTGGATCTATGTGCTAGACATTTTTCTTGTTAAGAGATAATTTTGAGAGCTTAAAATTTTGTTCGAATCTTTGATTATATAGCATGCTTGATTGCATTCATGTCTGTGTTTTTCTCTTCTTGAAAAACTGTTTTTAAGCAATCTCGACAGCTTCTGGACACCTCTCGACAGCTAGGCTATCTATCGAGCCCTTTCAGCTTCTTTTTATCGCATTCTTGATAGCTTTTCGACAACAACTTGATCCATTAAGAAAGTTTTTGGATACTCGATAGATTCTCAATAGCTTCTTGATCCATCAAGCCCCTTTTACTGTGGACACCTCTTGACAAATCCTCGACAGCTCTTCGACAGCTATTTCACGCATTTTAAATCTTGACACCTCTCGATTTGTCGAGCTTTATGATTTTCTATATATACGTTTCAGCGCGATTTTCTCTCATTCCTCCCCGATCTCTCTTGACAGATCTTGTCTCTTCACCTCCCAAAACCTTTCTCTCTCACTCTAAACTTCATTCCTAAGTGATTTTCAGCCTAGATCATGTTCTTCTTCATTGGTAAGGGTCCTTAATCCTTCATTCTTCATGTATTTCACGCATTAGACCTAGGTTTTTGAATCTTTTTTTGGGTTTTTCAAAATTGATGAAGTTTTGGTGAAATTTTTGGGATGGGTTTTGTGTAAATGATCATAAATGTTCATACATTGCATCACATTTGCATTTTAACTATATGTTCATGCATTTTAGATATGTGATTAATATGTTAAATTGTTGTGTGTTACGTACCTTCATTTATCTTTATATTGATATTGATATTGATATTGTTGGTGTTTTTCTGTTTGTTTCTTTCTCTCCCTCTTTCTTTCGTTGGTTGTGCTATGGCACCTAAACGAAAATCCACCCCGTCCTAGAACCCTCTTTGTTCTGGGGCATCCACTTCTTTTGACTCCACTCCTTTACACGTACGGTTTCGTGATGATAAAGCCCGTAAGGACTTTTCAGAGAACTTTTCTCGACGAGGCATTCATTTGGAATGCCAAGTCATTCTCTCGAATTTTTCCAATACTGACCTTCCCACTGTCATCTACAGTCGAGGTTGGGAGTTACTATGTGGCATCCCGGTCACTTGTTCCTCCATGATTATACAGGAGTTTTACTTCAATATGCACAGATTTGATACTTCTGTACCTCATTTTTTCACTCACGTTCGAGGTACGCGCATTGTAGTTACTCCAGATATTGTATCCGAGATATTACATGTTCCTATGATAGCGTATCCTGACTATCATGGCTATAATCATCTGAGGACTGTGTCCAAAGACGAACTCTCGTCTCTATTTTGTGAGACACCCTCATCTTAGGGTGACTGTCAAAACACCCCTTACTCGGCCTTTGTAAAAGGTCCGAGATTCCTTAAAATGGTGATGACATTCATTCTTCATCCTTTGTCTCACTATAACTCCATCACAGAGCCTCGTGCTCAATTTTTGTTATCCCTCTTAGAGGATATTTCTATTGACTTCTCTTCTTATTTTATTCTATCCTTTATAGATGTCTATAGGGATACGACAACTCATGATAAGCTCATTTTTTTTTTCTTTTGCTATCACGAGGCTTCTTCGCCATTTTTTTGTCTCATTTACCTAGTCTCCTCGTTTTACGATTGTGAGTGTCATAGACATTGCTACCGTTAGACGGAGCAAGGCACAACTTAGACCAAGGCGGCCTCGGACCAAGACGGGGACTCTCTAGCTTCTTCCGCTCCATCCACCTTCACTCCTTCATCTTCTGCGGGTGGAGTGACTTTAGAGGCCATTATAGCACAGCTTGTGCGCATGGATGCTCGCCTTGACACACTCAGTGATAAGTTATGTCAGGTGATGACCCGTGTTGGTCGTATTGTATGACAATAGGCTGCCATGGGTGGTTTCACTGCTTATACCTCTCCATCTCCATCGGCTTCAAAGGATTAGAGTGATGATGGATTTGGCAGTGATGATGTTGATGAGGACGAGGATGTTAGCTTGCCTAGTGATGATAAGATGTCTATTTGATGTACTTACCCTTTATCACTTGTGACAAAAAGGGGGAGTAGTTTTGATATGAGAGTAGTCATATAGATAAGGGGAGAGTTAGCATAGGAGGATTTTGTGAGAGGGGGAGTGTTTATACTATGAGAGATGTAGTAAGATTTTTATGTATTATCTTTTCTTTCTTTTACATTTACCTCATGTATATTGGTCTTTGACCATTGGACATACATTGTACTTATATTTGAATTTATACCTGTTGATGTAAGTTATTCACCTATCTTTACATGTGTTATTTCTTTTCTCTATTTATGCACATGAGTCTTATATATTTTATGCAATCATTTATTTCTGTTTCACACTAAGATGCCGTGATGAGTTTTGTTTAAAGTGTTTCAGAAATACAAGTTGTCAAAGTCTTCTTGCCATAAACTCTCATCTTGCAAAGTTTTTCAAGAGTTTGTGTTAGGATAGATTTTATTGTATTCAACAAGTGAGTATGAGTTGAATGATTTATGACTTCTCTCATATGTTCATTTGTTTGTTGTGGTTTTGTCACGGATTGCCAAAGAGGGAGATTGTTAGGATATATGTGAATCATGTTAGGAACATATGTCAATATAGAATTGGCTAGTCCTTTGACGAAACACACTTTACTTGTAATTGCGTAGATCTAGAATGTGTTTAATGCTTCAAGGAACAAGGTTTCAAGATTAAGTGTTAAAACCATGCAAGTCTATCCAAAAAACAAATGAAAAAGAGTTGGATTTTAAAGCTCGACAGCTAGTATCTATCGAGGTTTAAAAAGCTGCTGAAGCCCGATGCTTGACAAATATCTTGACAGATAAGCTATCTATCAAGGTTTATGAAATTTAGTTTTTTAGAACTGATTTCAATCTAATCTGTGAATACATGTTTGGGCTTTCTTTTCTCACAATACTAAACATATATAAGGATTCTTTTAAGGGCTGTCAAAGGGCGCGCAAGTGTGAAACAAAGTTGTGTTCATGCAAATTGTAACCGAAGACAAAATTTTCCCTAGTTCATCTTTCTCTTGAAGATGCTGTTGTATTTGTACACCGTAGGGTTCTGTAACCAAGAAGCTTTGTGATCTTCATCATGTGATTAATGGAAGAACTTTGCAACCAACATCTTTCTTAAATTGGTGAGTAAGACGCGTACTGTGATCCGCACATCGAATTGGTTAGTCTGTGAGAGACCGCGCCCCCGGCCCGTTTTTGTAGATGTTGGGCCAAACCCATGTGAATGGGTGGAGTCGTGTTATTGCCTCTCAAAATGGAGGTTCGACTAGTTATATTTTTCCCTTTAGATTAAGGGTTTTACAATGAAATCGTCACTTATTTAATTATTGGAAAAATAAGAAAATCATAATTGAAAAATTCTTCATTTTATTAATTTGAAATTGAATTTACATTGATCATAAGAAAATTACATGACTTTGGTCCTAGATACAATCTAAGATAAAGTACATGACTTTGTTTCCTAATTACAATCTAAAAATCGAAAATTACATGGATAAGCATTTGATCTACTAACCCTTGATCTAAGCTCGGAGGCTATGTTACAAGATGGGAAGGTGTTAGGTACCCACCTTGCCCGGTGAAACCGGTCTTCTAGACTATAATGACCAACATTCATATCACATCATCCAATATGTTATCAATCAATTTGCATGTTGAATTTAATGCGTGTGCATGTGATAAACTCTAATTCAATTTATTAAGTATTGCATTTGGATTGAAAAATAAATTCTAGTGAATGTGTGTAGATGGTGATAACCTAGATTCAAGGATTTGAAAGAATTATTAAACAAACATGTTTTTCATATTTTTGATGTGGATTTAAGATTAAATCTAGTGATATGCATGAACATGTGAAGAACACATAAGAACAATTAAGAACATTCAAACATATTCAAAGGAATTATCATGCTTTAATCTTAAATTCTCATCATGACAATATAAACAAACAGTTAGGGAAAGAGATTATATCTTCATGCAAGATCCATATGGTGGAGGAGGGGACTCTTGATGGAGGTTCTAAAGGTGGAGGAAAAGAAGATCTAGGAGAGGGAGAGTGAGTCTCACTCAATACCTTGAGTCTCAAGAAGACCAAGATATGACAAGACAACTCAATTTCACTAGAACTTAAGAGAAGAGAAGAGAAAGGGGTTTTTTGTGTTTTGGAATGAAAGAGAGGGAGAGTTTATATAGTAGTGGTAGAGGAAATATGAATGGAAGGTCATTTAATGAGGGTTGACAAAGAATCATAAACCTAGACCTTATTTTAGCCTTTGGGGAAATCTGGTACATTAAATGTGGAGATTGATGAGAGTGAAAAGCAAGCAAAGTTCGGTTTTCCCGTAACTGCTATAACAGCCTGTAGAGCCAATTTTGAAAAATCATATCTGCCTCAATTCTGATCGGAATTGTCTCATTCTTGTGCTCAAATTGAAGCCCCGGATGTTTAGTTTCTGGGAAAATTAATCTCATTCACAGATTCAAAATATTCTGAGAGATATCAATGAAATGGTGAGCAGAGGTCATTTGTTAGAAAATGGTTTCAGCACAATTAACATTAATAGGTTCCAAATTAGCTCCTAATTAACATTAAATGGCTCCAATCACTCCCATTTTAGATTTAATTGGTTTCAAATTTACTCTAATTAAAAGATAATTGTACAAATTACTCATTGAATAATTAATGTTTAACTATCTAGTTAATTAGGTGTGTGCAACCCTACCATAAAATGTAGTCCTAACCAATCAAATTATGACACATCATCGATCTCAAATTGATTATACTTATAACCAATTGAAATCAATTGTTCATAATCACATATAGTCGGACTCAATTTATGATAGTGCATCTCAGCCATTAAAACTTGATTTGATGATAACTTTCAATCTGATGGTCTGATTAGGGCTCATGACCAGTTGATTTAATCGTTACAACATCAAGATCATTTTGGTAAAATGAGATTAAGAATCTAATGACCAAAATCAAGATGCATATTTCCAATGTGAAATTACCCTTTTACCCTCCATGTGAGGTTAAATACGGGTTGCAAAATAGGGTGTCAACATAGTCACATATTGAGAGCAGTGCATTACAAGGAGAGATTATCACTACAAAACAAGTCCAATTGGGTATTGGAGTAAGGGTTCAACTGTAGGTTGGTATAAGATACTAAGATTCCTTTACTTGTAACCGCTTGTTGTGATAATAGTGAATTCTCGGGAATGGTGACCTTAAAATCACCTAGTGGAGTTTTTGCCGTGTAGGTTTTCCCCATTCATAAACAAATCACCGTGTCAATTTATTTTCTGCTACATTTTAACTTAGTTGGTGATTTGTTTGTGCTACCGCATGTATTGCATGCTAATTGAATTAATTAATTAACTTGGTTAATTAATTTGTTAATTCATCACAAGGGGTCAATACATTCTTGGCCTATTAGAATATATATAGTTTTTGATATTATTTGAAAAATTGTATACATTAAATGTACAGAACTTTGAACATTCTTTAAAAAAATGTGTATATTGAATATACAGAATTGTATATATTGAAAATTTATGTACATTGAATATACAAAATTGTTTTGATTCTTTAAAAGTTTGGATTTTGAATGTACAAACCGTACACTCTTAGTAAATAATAAAAAGAAGTACACATATAAAAAAATTGTATACATTGAATATACAAAATTGTGTACATTCCTTGAAAAAGTATGTACATTTTTTGAAAGTTTGGACATCAAACATACATAATTGTATACATTCTTTGAAAGTTTGAATAGTGGATGTACAAATCTTACTCTCTCAGTAATTTGTGAAGCAAAATGTCCACACATCATAAAATTTTGTACACTGAATATATATAATTGCGTATATTATTAGAAAAATTATGTACATTGAATATACAAAATTGTGTATATTTAGAGTAAAATTTAACTATTAGTTTTGAAAATATGTAACCATGTTAATTTTGTTAGTAGAAGTTGTAACCAATGACTACAATCAAATTTGTAATCATACCTTATCTTAAACACAAAATTTAAGACATTAAACTCCCTTCTTAGCATGCTGTGATGAGGCTAATTATTGTTATTTTATTTTCTTTTTACTATCAATTGTGATTATATTATATATTAAAATATATTTTTATATATTTTTATTAAATCTTGAATTGTACTTACATAATGCATTTTTAGATCGAGACATAAGGTTGATATATGTTTGACTGTATGAATTTACAATTGCAATTTCGCTTTTTAAAATAAATAAATAAATAAAATAGCTAATACGGAAGGAGGGTTTAAATTTAGATTCTTCTCATGGAAAGAACCAAATAATATGTTCTAAGGCTCTTGACAATTATAGCTTGACATATATACATTTTGATAGTTGTAATTTGACATATTGGTTGTTGTTTGATTAAAAAAAGTAAGTCCTTATAATTAGTCTTAACTCTTCTTTTATTATTATTGTTGTTGGTGAGATAGTATTAACTCTTAAACTTTTTTTTTGAGAATCTCTTAACTCTTAAACTTTAACAAAATAATAAGTACAGACATATATAACTTTGATAATGAAACTTGATACAATTTTTACTGTAATAATTTCCTATAAATATCATGATATGTCTTTCTTGGGCAATTCTTAGACAGTCCTAGAGTAGTTTCAGGACTACCTAAGTTTTTTTCCTTTTTCATATATACGAAGAACAAGTCTTGGTGTGTCTATTGAAATTCTTTTACGAATTTTGCTGTTGTCTGCCCTATGCCCCTTTGTAGAATTTGTTTTAATCTCCCATTAATAAAAAAGAGTACGAGAAAATCTAGAAAATTTTTTTTTTTTGGGCCATAAATCTAGTGTAGTAGACTGTAAAAAGAAAAATAGTGGTAAGCAATCATTAACGGTCTGTTTGATGGAGTGAATTTTGTGGCAAAAAAATTGTGGTCCTAAGACAACTCAAAAGGTATTCTTTGCTTTCACTAAACATAGAAATTAAAAATTATCAACTATTTAGCATCCGTTTAGGATGAGCTAAAAAATTCAGCTTACCTGCACTTTTAGCTTATTTTTGCTACTATTCATGGGTCCTACTGCATTTTTTAATACTATTCATGAGTTTTACTGTACTATTTAGCTTATTTTTTAACCTATTTTCTACACTTTCAGCAAAAAAAATTTCAACTTCAGCTAAATAAGATGTTCCCAAACAAACACTTAGCATACGCCATTAGCTTTTGTTGTACCTATGTCTGTTCCTTGATTATAATTACCAAAAACAAAGGGTTTGCCCTTGATATGATAATTACTAATTAGTGCGTTTACAAGCTACACCTGAGCCTCAGAGATGATATGGCACCATCCTGTATGTACTTTAGGGCTGCTAATAGTAATGGTACTCCACCTCTTTATATTACACATTTCTATCCTAAACTTTTGTTTCATTTTTCAATGTCCCTCTAAACTACCAATTTGCTTGATTGACACCCCACTTTGAAAGAATTGTTCAATGTATCCCTACTATCTAAATCAAGTGTTAAATTTTCCTCAAAAAAATTGGGTAATTACACTTTACCACCTTAAACTATACTCTAGATTTTAGCATCAGTCTATCTAACATTTTCTGTCTACTCTACACATAAGAACTTACTTTTTCTATTTTACACAACTGTTTTACAAAATACCCACATCAAACCATCTATTATACACACTATTTTATTTAAATAATATTTTTTATTCTTTTTTATTATTATTTTATTAATATTATCTCCATTAAAATATCTCTCTCATCTCAATAGTCTCCCCCTCTCTCTTTCTTTCACGTCTCTCCATCTCCTTCCTCAAATCTCTACCTTTCTCATATCCCAAACCCACACACTCTCACACATGGAGGCAAGGAGATCTAATGAAAATGACAGCAAAGATAACAGCAATGGATCTATCATTGATGACAATAGCTTTGAGGTATATCGATGGCAACTCTGCTGATCTCATTAGGTATTTCTTATGGGTTTTCGTTGGGTTTTTGTAATGGATTTGGTTTTGATTTGTATTTGGTTTGGATTAATTTTGAGTTGGAAAGTTAAAGCAATTTCTATATCTACCCAATAGGCAAGGGGACCAGGCAGGATCAGCATCTTAAAGAGATACTTCTTCAAGGCCACCTTTAGGCACAATTAATGTTATCATCACTACTCTAGGAAGGATCGGTTCTCATCCCTCTAGGGTGATATCTGTGGCTTGGCCTCCTGCCGAGGACTCCGACCTTGAGTCTAAGAGAGGTAGGATGGAGGTCCGACCAGTTTTGAGTTTTTCTAATGACGATAAAGTTGGAACCTTGCAGCCACATGATGATGCCCTAGTGGTCACCCTCAGGATAGGAGGGTATGATGTGAAGAGGGTGTTAGTAGATCAGGGCAGTGGTGCAAAAATCATGTACCTCGATTTGTATGAAGGACTAAGATTGAAACTTGGAGATCTAGCATGTTATGATTCACCCTTGTTGGGCTTCAATGGGAAATTTGTTATTCCAAGGAGCCAAATTAGACTACCCTTGGAAGCAGGTTCAGAAGTGGTGGAGGTGGATTTCATTGTGGTGGATGCTTATTCTCTCTATACTGCCATTGTAGCAAGACCCTGGCTTCATGCCCTAGGGCCCATTTCCTCCACCCTACACTAAAAGGTGAAATATCCATTAGGGGATAGGGTCGAGGAGCTAGTTGGGAGCCAATCTATAGGTAGGTAATGCTTGGTAGCTGCAATTAGACATCAGGCTAGAGGTGAGTCCTTGGCGCATGTCAGACAGGACTTATAGCAATCAACGATGCCAATGCTACCCATAGGTATGGTGATGGAAGGGGCAGAGTGTGAGGGATTAGAAAGAGTTATTGTTGCCAATGATGAGGAGAAATTTTTCCAGGTTGAAGTCTAGCTGCCTCCTCGGGAGAAGGAAGAGTTGATAGTCTTTCTTAGGAAAAATATTGATATATTTGCATGGGATGCTTATGAAGCTCCTGGGGTGGACACAAGTTTCATTTGCCATCATTTGAATGTTAATCCATCTGTCATCCCCAAAGAGTAATCACCTAAACGCTCATCTAAGGACCATTCTGATGCCGTCAAGGAGGAGGTGATCAGGCTTAAACGGGTTGGGGCTATTAAAGAGGTATTTTACCCTGAGTGATTGGCCAATACTGTGGTGGTGAAAAAGAAGAGTGGAAAGTGGCGAGTATGTGTGGACTTCACAGATTTGAACAAAGCCTACCCAAAAGACCCCTTTCTCATGCCTCTGATAGATCAGTTAGTGGATGCAACTATAGGCCATAATCGGATGAGCTTTTTGAATGCCTTTCAAGGGTACCATTAAATAACATTGGCTTTGGGTGATCAGGAAAAGATAGTTTTTGTTACTCCTACTGGTAATTACCACTACAAGGTGATGCCCTTTAGATTGAAGAATGCAGGGTCTACCTATCAGAGGATGATGACTAGAATGTTCGAGCCACAACTAGGCAAAAGTATTGAGATTTATATATATGATATGGTGGTGAAGAGTAAGGTGGTGTTCAAGCACGTAGAAGACCTTGGGAGTATTTTTGAAATACTAAGGAGGCATAAACTGCGCCTTAATGCTTCCAAGTGTTCTTTTTGCGTTGGCTCAGGTACATTTCTAGGCTACATGGTCATTCATCATGTGATTGAAGTCAACCATGATCAGATTAAGGCAATTAACAACTTGCAACCTCCTCGGTCAGCAGACAGGTGTAAGCCTTTCTTTCGGTTGTTGCATAAGTGGAAGGGGTTTGAGTGGACCGAGAAGTGTGCCCTGGCCTTCCAACAGTTGAAGGAATACCTTTCTTGGCCACCTATTATGTCCCGACTTGAGAAAGAGGAAGTCTTGTTTACTTATGTTGCTGTAGCCTCCCATGTGGTAAGCTTAGTATTGATACGAGTTGACAATGGAGTACAAAGACCAGTTTATTATGTGAGCAAGTCACTACATGAGGCTGAGGTGTGTTACCTACCACTGGAAAATGTCATTTTGGCAGTGGTGCATGCTATGCATAAGCTCCTTCACTACTTCCAAGCTCATACAGTTGTTGTTTTAACCTAACTTCTGCTTCAATCACTACTTCAGAGAGCTAATAACACAGGAAGGATTGCCAAGTGGGGTATGATTCTTGGGGCTTTTGATATCAGGTATATGCCTCGCACCTCTATCAAGAGCTAGGTCCTCACAGATTTAGTGGCCGAGTTTACTGAATCCCCATTGCAAGAGGAAGGAGAAAAGCAAAACATGGATGGAAAGTCAGTTGACATGGTCTCCTTGTAAGAACATTTATCCTGGAGGGTATTCATAGATGGTTCAGCAAATCAGAGAGGATCTGGAGTGGGGCTAGTTGTAATATCTCCTAATAAGATCATTATTGAAAATCCTTAAGGTTGGATTTCTCGGCCAGCAATAATGGGGCTGAGTATGAAACTCTGTTAGTAGGAATGACTATGGTTCAGAAAATGGGAGAAAAAATAGTGGAGGTATTTTCAGATTCGAGGTTGGTTGTAGGCCAGGTATAGGGAGAGTTGGAGGCCAGGGATGTTAGAATGCAAGAGTATTTAAATTAGGTTATGCGCTTGCAATCAGGGTTCGAGTCTTTCACCTTACTACAAATCTCTAGAAGCATAAATACGCATGCTGATTCTCTTGCCACCCTTGCAACCTCCTCAGCGCAGAGCTTATCTCGGGTTATTCTTGTTGAGGACTTATGTAAACCTACTGAGATAAAGAGGGGAAGGTCCAAATTCATCAAATTAAGGTGGGACCTAGCTGGATGGATTCTATTGTGCTATTCCTTAAGGAGGGTATCTTGCCCGAGAAGAGGGCCAAGGCTAATAAAGTGCGAAGAAAGGCTCCTCGATTTTGGCTGTTTGAGGATCAAAAGTTGTACAAACACTTTTTTTCTGGGCCATATTAGCTATGCATACATCTTGAAGTAGCAGAGCCACTCTTAGAAGAGTTACATGAAAGGATTTGTGGAAGTCATACAAGAGGCAGATCCTTATCTCACAGAGCCCTCACATAGGGATATTGGTGGTTGAACATGTAAAAGGAAGTACAAGAGTACGTGAAGAAGTGTAACCAATGCCAAAGATTTGTTCCAAATATTCATTAACCAGGGGATGTCCTCAACCCTCTATCTAGCCCTTATTTGCTCAATGGGGTTTGGATATCATAGAACCATTCCTTAAGGCAATAGGGAATAAGATATGGCTGCTAGTCGGCGGATTACTTCACAAAATGAGTTGAAGCTGAACCACTAGCAAATATCAGGGACGTGGATGCCAAGTGATTTGTGTGGAAAAATATTGTCACTCGGTTTGGGATCCCTCATACCCTTATCTCGGACAATAGTCTTCAGTTTGATAGCAAAGCCTTCAGGAGGTACTGTTGTGACCTGGGCATTAAGAATAGGTATTCAACACCAGTCTACTCACAAGGAAATAGACATGCCGAGGCTATCAATAAAGTCATAGTAAATAGACTCAAAAAGAGGTTAGATGATGCCAAGAGTAAATAGGCAGAAGAGCTGCCACATGTTCTTTGGACATATCACACTACTCCTCTTAGGTCAACAGGAGAAACCCCTTTTTCAATGACTTATAGGGCCAAGGCTATAATTCCTTTGGAGACCGGATTCTCGACGCTGAGGACAAGCTCTTTCACTCCGAACGACAATGACGGGTTATTAGAGAAGAGTTTAGATTTGATTGAAGAGCAAAGAAAAAATGCCATGGTTCAATTGGCGTATTATCAATAGAAGCTCAAGTAGGGATATGACTTAAATGTGAGGCTAATGCCATTAGAGCCTAGAGACTTGGTATTAAGAAAGGTTTTGGGTACTACAAAGAACCCAGCATGGGGAAAGCTAGGGTCCAACTGGGAAAGGCTATATCGTATCACCTCGGTGGCTGGAATAGGTGCGTATTACTTGGAAGATCTAGATGAAAATATTGTACCATGCCCTTGGAATGTAAATAACCTGCCAAGGTATTATTATTAATGAAAGTCTTTTCTGCTATATTTTTGTTCATGACATTATGCGTTTTACACCTCTTATTTTTTTGAGTATTAAATAGAACATTGGTTATACCTGCCTTCTCGGACCACATACCTTGGGTAAATTAATACTTCTTATTATCTGCCTAAGTATCAAACAAAACATTGGTCATACCTGGTTCCTCGGACCACATACCTTGGGTAAATTAATACTCCTTATCATTTGTTTAAGTATTTAACAGAACCTTGGTCATGCCTGGCTCCTCAGACCACATACCTTGGGTAAATTAATACTCCTTATCATTTGTTTAAGTATTGAATAGAACCTTGGTCATGCTCGGCTCCTCGGACCACATGCCTTGGGTAAACTAACACCTATCACTACTATAATATTCTGATAAGTGGATAAAAAAAAAATTGTTGTAAGCCAATGTATGGTTTACCATTATCTCAGATCAAAAGGGAAGGCCTAAAGAACCTATTGTCAAGTTAATGACTTGTTTCAAGTATGTAAGCAGTCGAAGCTTTTAGGTGTTATATATATGAGTGAGAAAAGTAAGCGGGAAAATTCCCACTCCAATCCCCATAAAATCTCCAGCCATTCAATCTCCATTGTGTCGTAAAACGTGGGGAGCATAGAGCCATAAAAATTAAATGCAAGTGCGTCCTGGATGTCAAAACGTCAGGAGCATGCTTCGAACAGTTGAAAAGATGCCTGCACAGACAGAGATGACGTATGGTAAGATTGTGGTAATTGCAATAATATCAAAATCCTCTTTTTTCTTCCGAAGAGCAAAAGAGGAGAATTTCGAGAGGCTATTATAGGAAGGATAGGCTCAGAAATGTATATTGGGCCTTAGGTCTTGTCTGAGGACACTTAGTAGTCCGAGGACAAGGGAACATTGATATAAAGGTACGAGCTAGTGAATGGAGGAAGGTGGTTGGTCATAAGGGTTCAAAAAGGTGGTTCGAGGACAAATGCATCCTCGACTTAATAGAGTAGAGGTCAAAAGGGTTGACATGCCGTCAATGGCAATATTCTGGGTAGTTCTAATGGAAAGGAGGAGCATCAAAAAGGAATAAGACAAAGGGGAAGGTAAGAAATATCTAAGGGAAAGCTGCTACCACCGCATTAAATGCTTTATAACTAACTCTCTGGTCGCATTAATATGGAAGTGATACCTGAACAGTGATGTTCAGCCTTACAGCTGCCACTAAAAGTTTTAGGAAGGTGCTGATGGGACAAGGATAAGAGCCGGCCATTTGATCTACACGTGGAGGGTGGAGATAGAATTAAGGAGGGTAATATAAAGGAAAGAAATCCCATTACAAGGGGGGATCAGAGAATCTATGGAAAAACACTGTAGCATTGAGAACTATAATTGTAACCCAGTTTAAGAGAAATAGAGATTTCAAGAACTACTCTCCTCGGATATTGCTGAGGAAGAACTTCTTTGCCCAACACTTGTTTTGCTATTGTTTTTCCTTGCTTTCTTACCCTCTTTAGTCCAAAGTGAGCATTGTCCACTTCATTAAAGCCTAGTTTTTAGCCCACTTTCTACAAATTCATTGTATCGGGCTCTTTGGGTCTCAATCCAAAACCATTTGGGCTTGGGACTTAAATCTTGCTCTTACAGAAAGAAAAAAATTTTCTTGTATTTTTTAAATCAAAAGCATGTTTGGTTAGTTGAGAAAAAAAAAAGTTTTCTGAAGAAAAAAAAATTGAAATATGTTGTTAGTAGGATTCGAACCCTGACACTAACTCATTAAATGGGATGGATTCATTAAATCAGACACGTGTTTTCATTAGCTTTTGAAAACTAGAAACTGAAAATAGCATTTTGCCTATTTTCAAATTACTTCACAAATTGAGTTTTGAAAACAGTTTTTGTTTTTTGTCTATTTTGGATTGCCAAACAAGCTTTTTAATCTCAAAAAAAAAAAATTGCTTTTGAAAACAGAAAGTAAAGGGAAAAAACAGTTACCAAACATACCTTTAGATTTCTTAATTAGAATTGTGGTAAGAGATTCAATAATTCCAAATATACTTTTTACATTAATAATTTAATATACTTTTTGATAGATTTTCAAGTTGTTTTGAAGTTTATTATTTTGAAGAAAATTATTGGTTTATGTTGTGCTAGTAAAATTTACATCATAAATTAAACAAATGTTTCATATTTTCCATATTTTTGTCCTTATTTCAAGCTATTGTTTCATATTTTTGTTCCCAATAACTGTTGCCTTTTCAACCACTAATTGCATTTGGACCATGCATTATATACAAAGATAGTTTTATAATTATATCATGCCAATATCGTGCGACGTATATGAGTGGATTGATCGTGCACGTATTATTATTACTAGCCTCTGAGCACGTGCTTAAAGTCTCTTCTATTTTTTGGGTAACGGTTAATTTAGAGCATCCATTATAATTCCAGATCCCTATATTTTCCAATAACAAAAAAAACCTAGGAGTGTGATGAGTATTATGTGTGGTGAAATAATTTTTCTTCACACCCCTAGGTTTTTTTTTTTTTTTTTTTAATTGGAAAATGTAGTGATTCGAAATTATAATGGATGCTCTAAATTAACCCTTACCCAAAAAATAGAAGAGCTTCTGACATAAAACTAACATGCCAAAATTTATATTTTTCCCCAAAATAATCCTAGTCCAAGCAATGAATATTTTTTAAAAGGTACAAAATTATGATCTCACCATTAGTTTCTGGCATAGCACTTCGCTCAACTGGCATATTTCGCGCCAAGTTACGAATATGCGTAAGACGACAACTTGGTGTAGCCTCGCGATTAGGTGGTATTAGTGATACCCATGATGATGTTGAATTAGAATGCACAACGTCTTCATTTAAATTTGCTGGACTTCCCACTAAAGTAATATCACCACCCAAAGTTTGTTGTCTTTGTCTTGCATAATTGGCACAATTTCTTGCCAATTGAATTTGTCTGCTTTTATTGTCTTCTATTTGTCTATTACGTCGATCATAATATTTTCATAGTTCTCAACGACGTTCTACGTCATTAGTATGAGTCATAGGTGTATTTTCCGAACTCATTTTTGCATTAAAATAGACAAAAATAATCGTGTTAGTTGCACATATATACATATTTAGCACAATAATTATTCCCTAGTTCAAATAGGGTGTATTTAAACCTGTAAACATTGGAGTAAATTATAAATTTTTGTTATATAAAATTTTTGCAAAATAATATTTCACCCTTATTTTTGAGTTGCAATAGTCTGACACTAAAAATATGTAAACACAATATTTTAGGCATAATATAATTTTTTTTAAAAAATAGCTCAATTGGTTGAAATTTCCCTCCCCCAACTATTGAAGGGTATTTAAAAAAAAAATTGTATAGAAAAGGCTTCATTTTATTAATTTATTTTTCTTAATAATATTTTAATGGGAGTTATATATGAAGTTATTATAATCTTAAAAGATAGTCACTTAGTAAAAAAAATCCATAAAAATAACTAAAAAAAGGTAAGATGGGTATTTGAATTTAGATTAACACCAAAAATTTACACTGTTGTTTTGGTTTTTTGGTTTTGGATTTTGAAAATTGATCCAAAACATTTCAAATAGTCATCCCTAGACTAATAGATCATTAATTTCCCAATGAAATACACCACACACTTCTCTCTTGCTTGCACCACTATGCAATGTGAACAAATGACATGAGGATCTTAAGCCAACTAATTGCTTCTAGATATTGTGCAACATAGGAATCTCTAGGAGCCTCTTTTCTTTTTTCTTTTTAATTAATTAATTAATATAAATACCATTTGAGGAGTCCACCTATTCTTTAAGTTTAATATCAAGTGATGTAATTTTTTTTGGTGCATGTATTATTTTTTTGAACCCAAGCCTTAATAAATAAAAATACCTGGGTAAAAATCTATAAAACGTGGGTTTTTATTTTTTCCTCTTTTCTTTAAATATAAAATTATAAAATCATGGAAAGAACTACTTCTAAATAATAGGCAAAATTTTAGGAATAAAAAAATTAAAACTTAAAAAAAAAATATTTAAATGTAAAACATAGTTGGCATATTATTAAAATACCTAAAACATCGGATTTTTTTTTTTTTTTTTTGCTTGAAGTTGTAAAAGAAAATAGGAAACCAACGTTGAAAGACTCACTGCCCCCCCCCCCCCCCCAAACAAAAAAAAAAAAAAAAACATTGAAGGACTCACAGTTTATTAACTGAGGACACGTAACACTTGATATAAATTGAAAAGGCATGGTTTGTTTGGATAACACTTGATGCATAACATTTTAAACTATTAAATATAAGATATATTTAATGGTTTAGGTTTTTACCCCTAAAAGTTAGTCTATTAGTTAGAAGCAATTTTCACCACAATTTTTAAATTTTATCTTTAAAGATAACTTCTCCAGTATCATTCTTGCTTTAGCAAACTTGTGTATATGACAATTGCTTATAGAATCATCAAATGTGCAATGAAAGGCACAAAAAAGGACAATATTAAATTTCATAAGGTAGGATATTTACAAAAAAATGTTTTTTAACAACTACTTGATAGATTGACTACCAGTTTGCTCCCCCGAATTCATCCAATGTGTCTGGTTGTCTGCTATGCAATCTAACCAAATTGTTGATATGTCACCCTAAAAAAAATACAAAAAAATAGAGAGTAAGGCTTAAATGTAAGAAAAACAACAAACAAAAATAATAAGAGGAAGAGAGGGCACCACTTAGAACACATACACTAAAATAATGAGTGAAACCCGATAACTACAAAAAAAAAGAAAGAAAAAGAAGACAAATCAATATATATCATTCCTATTCTTTAAAAAAAAAGTCATTAATTAGAGAAAATACTTAAACACCCATCAAACTGACCAAATAAAAGAAAAAAAAATGATAAGATAAGATAATGATATGGAAAGGATAATGATAACAAAGTGTAGTCCTATTTTGTAGGCACTATTTTACGTGGGAATTAAATTTTTTTTTTTCCTTTTAGATTCTAAATCATGATAAAATAATAAGTTTTTGTTGGAGATAAAACAACCCTTTTTTACAAATTAAGCAATAATTATCCTATTCCCGGAATCTACCACATATATTTAATTTATCATTGGTAAACCAACACATGGAGAAGAAAATAAACACATAATATGATAATCCAAGACTTTTTTTTGCTAAACGATAATCCAAGACTTAATATATTACTTGCTGCAACTTGTATTAAGACCCAATATATTACTTGCTGCAACTTGTATTAAGACTCAAGAAAGCACAAACACATACTGCGAGGAGAGTAAAAATCCTAACTTGAAACGTGTCGTTTTGAGAGAATCCCTTGCACCCAAAATCAATTTACTCTCTCTCAATCTCTCTCTCCTTCTCATGCTGATCTCCTCTACCTACACATCAGTATGGTAATTCTTCTTTAGCGTCTTGTTATTGGCATTGTTATTACGAAAAATAATATAGAGAAGAACGAAGCCGAATAGTATTGACCTCAAAGCCTACACATCTGTGAAGAGTCATAAAAAATGAAACATCTTTTAATAGTGTCTTGTGAAGGCCTGTAAAACAATAGACTGTAAAATATCCAGTAAGTCTCGAAATAACAATAAGCAAAACATGGCCAAATAATGTAGAGAAGAACTCCATAAGAACTCTAAAAGGCAAAAATAACCTCATAATTCTTTAAGTTTTCATAATCTTCCCGAAGTAAAACTGTGCTAAAATCACCAATTAATTTATCGTCAATTTGTCACATGTCCACTCACTTTATGTACTTTAGTTTAACAAAATTAAAGTTAAGAATATATGAAGAAGTGAAGAAGTGCTCGACAAAACATTCACATAACTTTTCCATCAAAAAAAAGAAAAACTAAAGAAAGAAATCCCTCAAAAAAGTAAAAAACTACAAAAAGAAAAGATATAAGACTAAAGAAAAGAAGAAAATTGTAAAATCAACTATTAGCTCGCCTCTAAATAGCATTAACCCCAAATAAATCTTTTATTTTTATTTTCTTTTTTATGTTTTACGGGTTTTCAAACCTCTGAAATCAACGGTCCAGATCTGTTCTCCGTTTTAACCCTAATTGTTCGTTTATATATGTGTGTTCTTCTCAAGAGGAAAAACTCAAACGTACAACACTACTATTT
Organism: Quercus robur; assembly: GCF_932294415.1. Classification (NCBI taxonomy): domain Eukaryota; kingdom Viridiplantae; phylum Streptophyta; class Magnoliopsida; order Fagales; family Fagaceae; genus Quercus; species Quercus robur. Next base: position 31,227,496 of record NC_065535.1, on the reverse strand, counting down.
AGATCCCTTGTTTCATTTTCTCAAAAAAAAAAAAAAAAAAAAGAAAAAAAAAAGACCCCTAGTGAGATGAGATTAAGGAAAACAATAAGCAAAACATGGCCAAATAGAGAGAGAAATTGAAATGAGAAAAAGCTTACCTCAAATCTATCTACTATTGTTGTTGTTGTTTGTAGTGAAATCTGAAGCAAAGAGGTGGGTGAGAGGAGTTTCTTAACAATGATGATAATGGTGAAAAGAAGAATAACATAGAATTGAGAGAATTGGAGAACTGAAGAAGAAGCAATTTGAGTTTGAAAACCAACGTGAGTGTACGGAGAGTGTGGTCCTATTTTATAGATAGTGTTTTACATGGAAGTTAAAGAAGCATTTTTACCAAGTTTTGCCCCTACTTAAACATAGGCTGTAGGGGTATTTTGGAACAAAAAGAAAAAATCCGTTCCAAACAGGGGAAGCCCCTTAAATAGTAGTATAGATGTGTGTTAATTGTTAACTAAGAAAACGGCAATTTATTAATATTGGTGACTGTCCATGACAATTTTCATTTGAATTACAGTCTACCGCTGCCATGTAAGACAGTTGTGACAAAATGTGTGATACTAGTGAGAATTTTGCCTCTTTTGTAAAGAGTCCCTCTCTTTCTGTTTTGAGCAAGACAATAGGTGTGTTACCCGCCACAAAGATTTCATTCAAATATTTATTTATAAGATAGTCGAAGCCTATCAATCACATCAGTCATAGCAATTTACAAGTTTTATATAGTAAAACATGTATTATTTTTAACATTTTTTTTATAGCTATTGAGCAGGATATAAGCCCTGCTCTGCTGTATTCAGTCTCTTTGGCTGTTTCTTTCTTAATAAAAGCAGTCAATATATCCAACAAAGAAAAAAGAAATGAAAGCAAGTTATGTAAAATCAATGACTTTTAGAAAACATTTTGTCGATCAACTAAATTGCAAAATGTCGTGAATGTACTGATTACTCAGTCATTGCAACACATGCCAATGCATGTTGCTGGTTATGTTGGAAATATTTTAGTGAATAAACAAGTTTTGATACAAAAAATAATATCCCAAATAATTAGCAAGAACATAAAATAAAAAAGGAGTTTAGAACAATCTCACAATGCTATAGAATCACGCTGCGAAAGCGTTGTCCTTAAAGGTTGATTCGTGCCACTCAAAGTAAAACTTGGTGCGATTGGTTCTCTTGGCCAAACAACCCCCCAGGATTAGACTATAGCGTCGACCTTTGTGATGTACGCACTTCCACTTACAAAAGGTTTAAGAACAACCCTCTATTGCCTTTCCTTATAACAAATATTCTTGTAGAAAAAATATGAGGGAGAGAAAGATAATAGACTTGTGTATTTCTAAAATATAGAGTAGTAAAAAAGACCCCTTTAGAAAGTGTGTTATGATGAGTATCATATAGGCTACTTATGAAGATAATAGTCTATAGTTATTGGTTACTAATAACCCTTAAAAGCCCAACGGCTATATTATCAATTATTGCCTAACGACTATTTTTCTCATAATTGCCCAACGACTATTTTACTCATAAATTTCCAACGGCTAGAAAATAAATTAGAATAAAAGTGTTTGAAACACACACCCACACCAACAACCCCCCACATGTTACAAACACAAAATAGGAAAGGCACGTAATTAAAGAAAGCATGCATCAATATGGTACCAGAAGGTTTTAACCATACATAGGATAAATAAGTAGGAACTAAAAGACAATGGTGGAGTTAAAACTCTTTTAACCAAGCTATTAGTAAACCAAACTTACCACCCACATAACTTTCTTTATCAAGGTTGTTCTTAAGCGGGTTGGCGCCTTATCCAGGCCATGCGCCACTGGGTTTCATGAGAGCTCTAGAGATCTACCCAAAAAGTCTCATAGGAAGCGGCACAACTTCCACTCACACATAAGTGGCATTTATCAGGAGTGCGTGCAGAACACCCCATCCCAACAAGTAAGGAGTATGGATCCATTAAGAGCCTAAAGCTTAACCTCCAACAATTTGCAACTTAATCGGTGGCATCCATCAGGAGTGCGTGCAGATACACCCCATCCCAATAGGTAGGGATATGGATCCATTAAGAGCCTAAAGCTCAACCTCACCAAATTTTGCAACTTAGCACTGTCTCACACCATAGGGATGGACTCATCACTAATCTCCTTACCGAGATAGCGGAAAACACGTAACAAATGACAGTGCCCATGGGCCACTAATGACCTCTACCCATTTAACCTCTTGCGTGGAATCACCCATCATGGAGGTTGGGCATTAGCCACAGTGTCGCAACTTGGGTATCAGTCCAATCCCCCTAGATGTCTCACTCACCAGCCTCATTGCTGAGGTTTGGTCAAAGGATCGGCCAAGTTCCTTTCAGACCTCACAAAGTTCAATGACATAACATCATTATCAATAAGCTGCTTCAGCCTCAATTGGATATGTCGACTTTTCCTATTTCACAAAGTCCAATGACATAACATCATTATCAATAAGCTGCATTAGCCTCAATTGGATATGTCGAATTTTCCCATTATAAACTTTGCTCTTAACACGTGTTATGGTAGCCTGGCAATCACAAGGAAAGGAAACAGAGACAACAGAGTTAGTAAATGGAGGCATATCAATTAATAAACTCCTAAGCCATATAGCTTTGGACCCAACCTTCTCTATAGCCATTAACTCTGTTTCCATATTAGATCTCACTATGCAAGTCTTCTTAGATGACTTCTAAGAGAGAGCCCTTCCAGCTAGTGTGAGCACATATCCACTAGTGGGCTTTACATAATCTGTATCAGAGATCCAGTTAGCATCACAATATCCGTTTAAAACAATAGGATAACCACAATATGACAAACAAAAATAAAGAGTCCCCTTTGAATATATCAATAATATAGATATTGTATCCCAATGTTCAACACTAGGACTATGAATGTATCTATTCAATCTACCAACATCATATGAAATATCAGGGCAACTACAGTTTGTCAAAAATATTAAACAACCAATAATTTGTACTTACTTATCTTGTGAAACATTATTACCACATTTTTTATCAAGTGCACCTTTAAATCATACATAATAGGCATAGGTCACATATCAAAGTGTTTAATTTTTTTTTTTTTTTTTTCACATAATGAGATTGTGACAGTACATTGCAATCATTATCTTTAAGGATCTTGATGCCTAAAATAGCATTTGCCCCAACCAAAATTTTCATATCAAATTTAGAGGCAAGAAAATATTTAGTATCATGCACAACATTATGGCTAGTTCCAAATATAAGTAAGTCATCAACATATAAACAAATAATAACACCTTCATTATTATTTAGCTTATTATATATGCATTTATCCTCATGATCATAAATCACAAATCCATATGTAAGCATCATATATCAAAATTTCCATGTCATTGTATAGGTGCTTGTTTTAATCCATATAAGGATTTAACTAATTTACAAACTTTATGTTATTGTCCAAGGACAACACAACCCTTGAGTTGCTCTATATAATTTTTTTTCTCCTTTCTAATTCTCCTATTAGAAAAACAGTTTTAACGTTCATATGATGTATAATAAGTTTGTAAATAGATATAATAACAAACAACATTCTTATAGATGCAATTCTAATAATCGAAGAATAAGTATAAAATAATTTACATGATATTTTTGCTTATAGCCTTTAGCTACCGAACATGCCTTATACTTATCTATGATCTCATTCAGTTATAAGTTTCTTTTAAAAACCCACTTGCAACCATACAAATTTTGTTTTAAACACCCACTTGCAACCAACAGGCTTAACTTTAGGTGGAACCTCAACCCATTCCAAGTGTGATTAGACATAATCTAATAATTTGTTAAAAGCTTCCAACAATAATGGTGCATCAACAAATTTAATTGCATCATAATAACTTACATGCTCATCTTCAACAATATATGTAAGAAAATTGTTACTGTAACTCTTTTTCTCCCTAGTTCGCTTACTTCTTCTCAATTCTTGCACATCACAACAAGATCATTAGAAGTATCAATAGGTTCATGAAACATATTTTTCTTATTTTTCAAAGGAAACTCATACTTAAAGAAAGTATTTTTTAAGATTTAACAATAGTATTAAATTCTAAATACATCACTATTGATGAAAATAATTCTATATCATGAACTATAACAAACATAACCAATAAATACACAATCACATATTTAAGAATCAAGTTTCCTCCTTTTAGGTTCATGTAGCATGACCTTAGACAAGTACCTCCCACACTTTGAGGTATTCTCATTTTAGATTTGGGTAACATCTTAGCCAACTACCCTCACAATTCGAGGTATACCAAGTTAGGCTTATGTCATTCTTGCACGCACTCCTGATGGATGCCACCGATTAAGTTGTAGATTATTGGAGGTTGAGCTTTAGGCTCTTAATGGATCCATACTCCCTACTTGTTGGGATGAGGTGTTCTGCACGCACTCCTGATGGATGCCACTTATGTGTGAGTGGAAGTTGTGCTGCTTCCTATGAGACTTTTTGGGTAGGTCTCTAGAGCTCTCATAAAACCTAGTGGCGCATGGCCTGGATAAGGCGCCAACTCGCTTAAGAACAACCTTGATAAAGAAAGTTATGTGGGTGGTAAGTTTGGTTTACTAATAGCTTGGTTAAAAGAGATTTAACTCCACTATTGTCTTTTAGTTCCTACTTATTTATCCTATGTATGGTTAAAACTTTCTGGTACCATATTGATGCATGCTTTCTTTAGTTACGTGCCTTTCCTATTTTGTGTTTGTAACATGTGGGGGATTGTTGGTGTGGGTGTGTATTCCAAACACTTTTATTCTTATTTATTTTCTAGTCGTTGGAAATTTATGAGTAAAATAGCCGTTGGACAATTATGAGAAAAATAGCCATTAGGCAATAATTGATAATATAGATAAGTAGCCTATATAATACTCATCATAACACACTTTCTAAAGTGGTCTTTTTATTTTATTTTATTTTTATTTTTATTTTATTTCAAATTCACAAAAACCTATCCACCATCTCAAAACAACACATATAGCCAATTATTGCTTAACGGCTATATTATCAATTATTGCTTAACGGCTATTTTTTTCATAATTGCCCAACAGCTATTTTACTCATAAATTTCCAATGGCTAGAAAATAAATAAGAATAAAAGTGTTTGGAACACACACTCACACCAATAGGTTACACAAATGAAAGGGAAAGGTCAGACATAACTGCTTTAATTAATTTCTTTATTTTAAAAGCCTTTTGTTTTGCATGATCACCGTATTTCACTGTCGAGATCGAACATGCAATTACATTTTGAAACGATTTTTAGATGGGCAATTTCAGGGGGAAAATTTTATTGGCAATTTCACATTACAAAAATTATGATGTATTTAATTTAAATATGTATATGTAAGTTTTTTTTTTTTGGTAAATTGTATTTACCAAAATAAAAATAAAAATTGCTGAAAATAGCTATTCCGAAGAATCTGAAAAAAGAAAGAAGAAAAAAAAAGTTCATTGCTCAAACGAAAACATGATTCACTTGAGGGAATCATTTAAAACTTGCTTCATCAACAGTGAATTCGCTTGAGCAAAATAGTGAAACAGGTTGATTACTAAAGTTTACACAAAATTCTTGCTCAAGCGAGTCGCATTAGATTCTAGAAGACCTAATTGAAGACCTACCTATATAATTAACGATGCTTAAGGCATGATTTTGTGAGGAATATCATCCTACACAATGCCATTCATTATCAAAACCTTTCTTTCTTGTTCACATATTTGAGAGTGAGATTAAGTGGGTGAAACACATTGTGTTTAAACCGTTGTTCTTGAAATCACAAACCTTATATCTAGTGAGGTTCACTGCAATAAAATCTTCAAGGAGGTTCTTTGGAGTAGGTTCTAGTTCCATGCAGATAAGAAATTTGAGGAAGAATTCAAAGATTCTAACTACTGCAGTAGGAATAGAGACAAAGGTTCCTCTTTATTTTAATACTAATTTTTTTAATGTTAGATGCAAATTTTCCTTTATTGGCCCCCCTTTATATTTAATATTTTATTTAAAAAAATTCTATAAAGTTATGAAAACTTATTTAAAATACTTACATCTTTTCTTCTTCTTTTAATATTCAATTTTTTTCCATATTTAAGTCATCAACTTTAATAGCATTCAAAGCATATATTTCTAAAATTATATAAACAAATCTCATTAATATTTTCTTCTTTCATTAAAAAAAAAAAAAAAAAAAACTCTTTTTCATTTTGTACTTAGAATTTTTTTTTTTTTTTTTTTTTTGAGAATGCACGAATGCATTTTTTTTTTTTATTATAAGAAAAAATGTTATGATTTTTTTGATGAGAAATACTATATTCATAACATTTTCACAACAAACTTTAGGTGGTAAGTTTTTAATTATTGATTGTTATTGGTGGGCAAAAAAATAATTTCAATGATGGATTGAGAGTCTGAGATTAAAACTAATAATAACTTGTTACCTCAAATTTGTTGTGAAAATTCTCAAAAAAAAAAAAAAAAATTGTTGTGAAAGTGTTGTGAGCGTAATCTTACTTTTTTTTTTTTTTTTTTTATTAAAAGTTTGAGAAATGGTCTACTTTGTCATTTCCCAAATATTGTAGCTAGGAGTGGGATATTATAGGTTTCAAATCATATTGATTCTATAAAAAAAATGCTTAAAGAATAGTAATTGTGATTAATATAATTCAAAAGATAATTACATATGATTTAATAAAATAAAATATTTGTCTTGAATTGTATAAAACTAACGATGAAATTTTATCATATTCAAGAAAATAATATACATATACATGCATATATATTATAAAATAAAAGTTAAAGACATGTTTCATGTATAAATTATACATATATATATATATATATATGTATATTATTTTGTGAATTTAAAAATTATTGGTCAGATTAACTTAGCCACTTTGTAGGAAGGTAACTGATGTGTTTGCAGAGGTTACAATAGAATCGAAAGTTTGACTGAACAAAGATTTTGTAAATAAATTATTAGTAATTGCTTTTCCTATAATGGACTTTCTATTGGATTAGGTCTCCTTAATAAACCTTTTGCTAATGAAAAGGTTCTTTGGTTTTCTACTATTGGTGCATGCATAATTGAGTCTAAATCTTCTGTCTCATTTTTTCTGCTCCACTTTATGTTTCACCAATAAAAATTTGCCACATGTTCACTTAATTAATTAAATACTATAATTATTGACTTATTAATACTATCATTATTAATTAATAGTAATATTTAATTAATTAGGTGAACACGTGTCAAGTTTTTATTCGTGGAGCATAGAGTGAAGCAGGAAAAATGGGACAGAAGATTTGGACATATATCCTATAATTTCACTATATTTATCAAATAAGGGTCTAAATAAAACTATATTAATTAGATGTATCAGATTAAATTAGTCAATAAACAGTGGCGGCTCCAAGAATTTTTCTCAGGATGATTATAAAGAAACATAAATTAAACAAAATCTAATAAAAAGATAAATTCATATATTGACAACAACCAAAAATAAAAGCAAAAAAAAAAAAAAACCTTATACATAAAGTCTTACAATTAATTCCTTCTACGAATTTTTTCATTTTAAAATCGTTGCATGATAATCTCATTATCAATGCTGCAAGTTACATCTTTTTCAAAATTTTAGTTAATTAAAATTTTTCTTGGATTTTTCTTTTTGTTTGTAAAGGCTCAATATATTGTTAAAAGGAATAAAGTTTGAGGACAACATTTGACTACAAATTTAGTTATAGTTTAAAACTACAACTTTCACTAAACAAATTAACATGACTACATATTTTGAAAAATCTAACTGATGAATTATATGTTCTTTATGTTCTTAAAACACATGTCAAATTTCATGTTAATTAGATGTTATTTACTATTTGATCCATAAACTTATTTTTTGTGTATAATTTTAAACTGCAAAAACTCGAAATTTAAATATTTGATTGATGAAATAAGCTATTGATCTTTGATCTTCTTGAAATTTTGCAAGCATGGATGATATAAGCAAAAAAATGTAATCTAATTGTGGATTTGTCAATGTTTACATCCAATAAAAAATATATTGACTGGAGTTGTAGCCTTAAGTCTACGACCAAGTTAATTTGTTACTAAACTTTGTCCAAAGTTTAATTACATTGGGTTTAAAAAATTTTAGGATGGTCACACATTTTTTTAAAGGTAAAAAAATCATAAAATTTTTAGATTTTATATATAATAATAATTTTTTTTTTCAAGTCAGGGTGTCTTGTAACCACCCTGGCTCTAACATGGAGCCACCAATGTCAATAAAACAGGATATGTTTTCTTAAACATAGAACTTTCATGATTAATAATTACAAATTCTAGATTGATTTAGACTATAGAAATTATTATATAGAATTACAATTGAGACCGGCCTTTTTGGGATGTAAATAATGCATATGATGATGAGCTTATTTTCATTTGTTTATTTTGAATAAATTGGAAAAAAGTAAAACTGTGTATTAAAAAATGAAATTAAAAAAAATTATTCATAAAAAAAAAAAGTCAAACCAGACAAAAACTAGTGCTTCCCCAAGTTAATAGTTATGAGCTGTGACAAGATATATTTAGTCTAAGTTTAGCAAAAATTATTTTTGCCAACTTATTTTACTATTTATGGGTTCCACTGTATTATTTCAGCTAACTTTTACCTTTATTTACAGTTCTTTCAGTAAAAAGTTTTCAGTTTCAACAAAATAAGAAAATCCCAAAATAAGCAAATAAATTTATAAAAATATTTGATTATTGTATTAATATTTCAAAGTAACATTTTACAACTGAAGTCCTAGAAATTAGAATTTCAGTTCAACTAAAAAAATAAACCTTCCGAAGAAGGAAAACAAAGCATTTGAGTTTACAAAACCTACACAATTGTGTATCATATTCCAGAGGAGAGTTTTGTGCTAAGAAAATTTCCAGCAATGTATAATTTATCCCAGAGTACCTTGACACTTGACACACACACCCCACTCTCTCCTCGAAGAAAATTAGAAAGTATCACCATGTATTGCTAGCTGCAGCTTATATACCTTTAAATTAAGGATATTAGTAATTTAATAATTTGCACGCATTGCACATCTCACGTCTCATTGAGAAGATATAGCTCAATGACATTATAAACTATATTATATATAATATAGTAGCATTTTTTTTTTAAAAAAATTCTCATGCATTGCACATCTCATGTCTCATTAATTAATAAGATATAGCTTAATGACATTATAAATTATATTATATGTAATATAGTTGCATTTTTTTAATTCTCATGCATTGCACATCTCACATCACATTAGTCAGATATATATATATAACTTAATAATGATATTATCAATAATCTCTTTTGAACATAGTCATTGTAACTCCCCCAATTGCTTAAGAAACAAGAAAAAGAGAAGAAACTTGAAGACACATAAATAATGCATTAACATTAAACAGGTTTTGTGAATAATTAATATTCCAAAATTTTCTTCATACATGCATGCATAACGAGGATGGTGACATTTAAATTTAAAAAAGAAAGGGGAAAAAAAAAGACAAATCGAATCTGTCAAAAATGTTCCAAAGCATAACCATTCAAAAAAAAAAAAAAAAAAAAAAAATCTTCCAAAGCAGATGACTTTTTTTATAAAAAAAATTATTTTATTTATTAAGGCTGAAGTTTTTTTAATTTTTTTTGAAGAAATTATTAAGGCCGTAGTTAGGCACAAAGAATATGCCAGTGTAATTATCAGCATAATAGACTATTGGTAGACGTTGAGATTATCGGATTTTCTCAGAAGAGCAAATCCAAAAAAGCCTTAGTGGTTAGGATCATGATCATGTTACTAATAAATGATTAAGAGCTTAATGCTACTGATCACTATGAGCTGTGAGATCACCACTTCAATAATATTCTATATACTCAAAAGTAGTTTAAATCATTTTTGAAAGAATTGGGACCCTACAAATCACTGACATTTTCAATAATTTATTTTTGTTGTTACCTTGATTCTAAATAAAAGATGTGGATAAGTCAAGAGCACTATAGTTTAATGTTTCTAACAGAGATGTTTAGACTCCGGAGTTTGAATTTTCCCTTTACTATATTACTGTAACTATTGAATTATTATATATATATATATATATATATGGATAAATTATACCACCCTTACCGAGGTTATCAAAATGACACTCCTCCCATCCCCCCCCCCCCCCCCGCCGCCGCCGCCACATTGAGATTTGCAAAAACAAAACAGTTTAGTCAATGTACTCTTAAACTAAAACTTTGATTTTGCTAATAGATGTTTCATTTTAGATAAAAATTCTTACCCAAACTATAGACAAAATGACACTCCTCTTTAAGGTATGTATAAACTAATATAATTAGAAGAAAAAATGGTTAGTAAAAACTTAACTATTGCATAAATACAAATCTCAAGGGGTTTCTCCACCAAAAAAAAAAGAAATTCTCAAGGGGGAATGTCATTTTGTGAAACATTTGTGGGAGTGTCATTTTTCATAAAGTCTTAAGGGAGTTTGGTATAATTCACTCTAAAATATTAATGGATCCTGTTAACAGATGCCCTAGAGCACTCATTATGGTTAACTTTTATACTACAGTCGAGCCACATTTTATAAGGAATCAAGCTACTTTTAAGTTTAAAGTCCATATTTTTATTAATTTTTTGTTATTTTCATATGCGTGTGGGACTCATTTGAAACTCCCTTAATGAATGTACAAAAACACCCATACAAAAGTCAATATATATTAAGAGTAATGTGACAAACAAAAACTATTTTACAACATTTTTACAAACTGCTGATGTGACAAATTCTTATTAGTTCTAACATAGGCCCATCACTAACATCACATTTTTACTTGCAATAACTATTTGGAAAATACTAAAGCCACATTAGCAGTTTGTAAAAATGTTGTAAAATAGTTTGTATTTGTAGCATTACTCATATATTAAAGGCTTCTATTAACAAATTCTCTAAGGTAGTTAAGATGCATTTAATACTTTGTAATATAATGTTTTTTTATATATATATACCCATTCATGTTAACTTGTTTGGCAATCGGGTAACATTATTCGGTGCATTTTTCTATATATATTAATAGCTAAAACTTAGAGAAAGTTCAATTATAATTTGGAATTAAAATCCAATTTTGCGCCATGTGTCTAAATTTATGTGGGGACCACACTATAATTATCCATTTAAGTTTTTTAATCTTTGTGCTAAGTGAGTTAATAAGTGCAAAATACTAGAAATCTAATATTAATGAATTATAAAATTAAAAAAAAAAAAACTAATCACATATACTTAATAAAAATCACCACATAATAAAGATCACCACACCTTCTATCTTATTAAAAATTAGAAAAAAAAATGATCATAAGTAGTATTAAATTTATGTAAGAATTTTAATATGTGACTAATTACATTTACTTAAAAAAAAAAGTAATTTGACTAATTATTTATATTTTTATGATAAAAATTGTGTTTAAATTTAAATATATCTATATGTATGCATGTGTTACATGCTATTTAAAAAAAATTGACTAATTATTTATATTTTTATAATAAAAATTGTTTTTAATTTTAAATGTATCCATGCATTTGCATGGGTTACATGCTAGTTTTATATAATGAAGCAATTCACCTCTTATGTAGGGTTAATTTTGGGGTTCAATCCCACTATTTAGACTTTAAAAAAAGGGGAAAAATATCCAAATCCATTTATCTGCACCTATATAATAGCTAAGCCTTAACACAATTTTTTTTTTTTTTTTGAGAAGACAAAAAAAGAAAAAAAAGAAAAAAAAAAAGAGCATCTTACCCATTATTGCAAAATACTAGAAATCTAATATTAATGAATTATAAAATAAAATAAAAAACTAATCACATATACTTAATAAAAATCACCACACAATAAAGATCGCCACACCTTCTATCATATTAAAAATTAGAAAAAAAAATGATCATAAGTAGTATTAAATTTGTGTAAGAATTTTAATATGTGACTAATTACGTTTACTTTATAAAAAAAAAGTAATTTGACTAATTATTTATATTTTTATGATAAAAATTGTGTTTAAATTTAAATATATCTATACGTATGCATGTGTTACATGCTATTTTTTAAAAAAAAATAATTTGACTAATTATTTATATTTTTATAATAAAAATTGTTTTTAATTTTAAATGTATTCATCCGTTTGCATGGGTTACATGCTAGTTTTATATAATGGAGCAATTCACCTCTTATGTAGGGTTAATTTTCGGGGTTCAATCCCACTATTTAGATTTTTTTTAAAAAGGGAAAAAAAAATCCAAATCCATTTATCTACACCTATATAATAGCTAAGCCTTAACACAATTTTTTTTTTTTTTTTAGAAGACAAAAAAAAAAAAAAAAAGCATCTTATCCACTATTGAAACTTCTAATTCAGGCAATTATTTTTTGTTGGAGCATTTTAATATTAATTAATTAAAATGAATAAATATTACAACATAAATGTAAAAATGTGAGAGTGAATATGAAAGATGAGGAGTTAGTGAAATTATTTAATCCCACATTGAAAAGGAGAGAGACTATTTTATTCTTTTTAATTGTGGTGATTAATGGGTTAATATGAATTGACTTAGATATTGGGCTAGATACATGCGCAAGGGAGAGGAGAAGGGCGGAGGTTCTAGCCATACAACACTTGTTGGGCTATTGTATCTTGGGGAAGACAAGTCAGAGAAGGTTTGCACTGATTACAAAGTTTAGCTAACCAAGGGTTTGAATTTCCTTAAAGAGAGTAAGTGTCACGTTTGCTACCATCTTAAGGTCACCTCCAAGAGATACTTCCCAATACATGCCTAATGTAGGTAGGATAAAAGGATTATACATATCCAATAGAATATTCGAGTGATCGAAAAAGTTCTAAATATCAATGTTCACAAAAATCTAAGTTTATTCAACAAGGGTAAAATACAGTTAATACTCTAGAGGTTTAGGCTAATACCAGTAAGGTCAAAAACTTTTCGAAATTCACCAATTTGGTCCCTAAATTCAACTTGGTCCCTCTAAACTGTTAACTCATTTTCTCATCTTTCTTACCGCGATTAAGAACCAAGTGAAAAGTCTTGGACTTGGCTGACATTAGTTCAAATCTCAAGGGTGTTAACTATATATTACCCTATAGATAATTTATTGTGAAAAACATTGATTTGTTTTTTTGCTCAAATAAGCTTTTGTTGTGGAAATTTTAACAGTTCCGAATTTGAGAAGCTGAGCTAATATGGAAGGTGTTGGCTCAACATATTTGGAATTGGAGGCCTAAGTTATAATTTTAAATGAGTCTTTCTATATTTAAAATCACTTAACTAATATTTAGCTAGTATTTTATATTATAATGTTTTAAAATTAAAATTCATAATTTTTAGTTTTTAATATGACTATTTCGTTTAATGGTGATTGTGTTAGATTTTTATTAATCCATAATTTTTTTGGATAGAAATGCTAGAGTTATCTATACTACTAATAACATGATTTCCTTACTTAGGTTTCATCATTTTGTGTACAAAAATATTCACATACAAATGCTAAAATCACATACTCTTTAGTTTAATTTTATTTGCTATGAAATACAACAAAAAAATTAAAAGTGTAATTTAGCATTATATAAACCACCCAAAATCCACGAACCATGTTCATTTCACCTAAGTTAGAATCCAAATCCCCTTAACTACATACCATTTGTTCTCTATTTGAAAAGTCTGTTTTCTATTTGAATTCAAAAGCTCTCAATTATGTTCGATTACTTTTTTTTTTTTTAAGGGAATTGCGTATGTTTACTTTAAAGAAAAGAAAAGAAAAGAACCTCTCCTATCCAAAACAAGCACAGTTCTATTAAAAAAAAAAAAATCAAACACTTTTAAAAAAAAAAAATGTTAATCTCAAACAAAAAGAATTAAATTTAAAATAAAGTGATTGTTAGAGATATATTAGCCTATTAGCATAACCCCAAGCCTAATTCTACTTTGTGTGCAAGCCACGTCTCCTACTTGTACTAGAAGTTTATTAGTCCAGGGTTTAGTCTATTATATATACACATGTTATGATTCATTGTAATACAGGATTTGTACTACACTCTATTATATTATTGATGTAGCCCTTTAAGGTTTCCTCCGTGGATGTAGGCCGTTAGGTTGATCACGTAACTCTCATGTGTTATTGTGTTCTATACTTTATGCTTTCGCTTCTGCATCCATACTAGCATATTCAACATGGTGTATCAATGCTAATATTTAACATGAGTGAATAATTGTATTTCTCAGTGTTAGAAATATTGAATGATTGTATTGTATTTCTCAGTGAAATAATATACGTGAGTGCCTTTATATAAGAGGCATATGAGTGCAGTACAAGTAAGAGTGTAGTATAAGAATGTGTGCTATACAAGTAATCTAGTTGGGCCTAAAGCCCACAACACTATACACATTAACAGCCCCCTTCAAACTCAAGGTGGATGTGAGACCAACTTGAGGTTGTCAACCAAAGTACGAAGGTGTCCCTTAGGATGTGACTTGGTGAAGATATCTGCAAGTTGATCTTTAGAGGAGACTGAGATCAGCTTGAGAGCACCATGGACAAGATGAAAACGGATAAAATGACAATCGATCTCGATGTGTTTAGTCCGTTTATGGAAGACATCATTATGAGCAATATGAATGAACTCTGGTTGTCACAATAAAGAGAAGTAGCAGAGAATGTAGACACACCTAAGTTTTTGAGAAGCCATCGTAGCTAAAGGAGCTCAGATGTGGTATTAGCAAGGGCACAATATTCTGCTTCAGTACTAAAGTGGGTCATATGAGTTTGTTTCTTGCTTCGCCAAAAAATCAAAGAAGAACCAAGAAGAAAGCAATAACCAATGGTGGACCTGCGATCAGTGGGATCTACTGCCCAATCAGCATTAGAAAATGCATGGAGAATAAGAGGAGACTGAATAGAGTAGAAAAGATCATGGAAGAGAGTGCCCTTTAGGTATCGAAGAATGCGCAGAACAGCAGCATAGTGAGTTGATTGTGGAGCAGACAGATACTGGCTCACCTGGTGAACAGCATAGGAAATGTCTAGACCAGTGACAGTGAGATAAACTAGGCTGCCAACCAAGTGTCTGTAAAGAGAGGGATTAGACAACGGTTTCCCCCTCTGAGGGAGTTAGATGTGCATTAAGCTCAACTGGAGTGTCGACAGTCTTGCTATTAGTGAGTCCAGCTCGAGATAAGAGTTCAGAGGCATACTTAGCTTGAGTAATATAAAGTCCATCTATAGAATGAGTGATTTCAAGACCCAAGAAGTAGCTGAGATGTCTAAGATCTTTCATCTCAAACTGTTGATTGAGAAAATCCTTAAGTTCTTGAATGCCACTGAGGTCATCACCAGTTATGATCATATCATCCAAATACAGGAGAAGTAAAATAGTGCCTTTGTTAGTGCGATGAAGAAATAAGGCAGAATCATAATGACTGGCCATGTAACCTAAGCGAGAGATGGTAAAACTGAATTTAGCAAACCAAGCTTATGGAGCTTATTTAAGGCCATAAAGTGCACGTCGAAGGTGATAAACCTTATTTGATTCAACAGAGAGACAAGGAAGAGGTTGCATATAAACTTCTTCACTTAAAACCCTATTAAGGAATGCATTTTTGACATCCATCTGAAAAAGGTCCCATTTACTAGCAGTAGCAACAGCTAAGAGGGCACGAACAGATGAGAGACAAGAAACCGGAGAAAACGTCTCTTCATAATCAATCCCATACTCCTATGTAAAATCTTTTGCAACAAGACGAGCTTTGTAGTGCTCAATAGACCCATCAGAGCGAGTCTTAATCTTGTAGATACACTTACAACCAACCACAGATTTCTCGGGGGGAGTGTCACCAAATCCCAAGTATGGTTTTTAGATAATGCATCAAGTTCCTCTTTCATTACAATTTACCATAAAGGGTCAGTGGAAACCTCACGATAGGTGTGAGGCTAGTGTAGTGTAACAAGGGCAGTGTAACAATGATAGTCAAGTAAATGTGCAGGAATAGATCTCACCCGAGTTGAGTGACGAGGTGAAATGTCTTGTGCAAAATCTTCAGGCGGAGCAAGAGCAGGGGACCTAAGCTTAGGGTTGGGGTTGGGTAGCTCGTCGTTAACCTGTTCATCTTCCACCTGTTCATTAAAGGGTGAACGAGGAAAGGGATCAATGATATCTGGTGGTTGGACAGAGAAGTCTACAGGAGAATCATGAGCAACTATAGGAGGATCAAGAGCAGCTACAGAAGGAATATGTGCCTCATTTGGAAAAAGATCTAAGGCAGAGAAGGAAGATAGGGAGGCACGGAAGTGAGAGAGCTCGACAAGGAGGCAATGTTCCCAAAAGACAACATTGCGGGAGATACGAAGACGATGAGAAACAGGATCATAACACCGATACCCCTTTTAAGTTTCGCCATAGCCAAGAAAACAACAAAGCCTTGACCGAGGCTCAAGTTTGTTATGCTCATGTGGTTGAAGAAGAACGAAACAGGCAGAACCAAAGGAGCGAAGGTGATGATAATCTGGAGATGACCCAAAAAGGCGCTCATATTGAGTTTGATTTTGGATGACAAGATTGGGAATGCGATTAATAGTATGAATAGCATGAAGTGCAGCTTCGCCCTAAAAAGGAGCAGAAACTTTGGCAGGGAGAAGGAAAGCACGAACAATGTAAAGAATATGATGAAGTTTTCATTCGACTATACCATTTTGCTAAGAGCTACCTGGATAAGTTAGTTGATGAACAGTGCCATAGGAATGCAAAATAGTTTGGAAAGCATATTGAGTGTATTCAAGAGCATTATCAGATTGAAAAATTTGGAAAACTGAGTTTCAACCATTTTTGCAAAATTAGAATATACTTGCAATAATTCAGAACGATGTTTCATATTAAAAATCCAGCTATAGCGAAAGTAATCATCAACAAAGACAACAAAATATTGAGATCCACCAATACAAGAGATGGAGGAAGGCCCCCAAACATCAGAATGAATTAGGTCAAAGATATCAGTGGATATTGATTCACTAGTATTGAAAGGCAAAGCTGGTTGTTTTCCTAACTGATATGAAACACAATCAAAATTTTCTGTAGACACTGAACCTAACAAACCTCTAGAAGCCAATTCTTAAACCCAAGAGGAAGATGCATGACTAAGTCGGGCATGCCAAAGTGCAAGGGAAGGAATAGAAGAAACAACAGTAGCTGCAACAACAGAAATAGGAGCAATAAGTGGAAGACGAAGGTTGTCCACGGGAAACATATGCCTAACTCTGGGACCGGTCCCGAGCTCTTGTCCCGTCCTTGGATCATGCACAATACACCCAGAATAATCAAATACAATGCGATAACCCAACTCAACTAATTGTCCCACAGAAAATAAATTGTAAGAAAGGTTAGGAACATTAAAGACCCCAGGAACCTAGAGGTTGGAGGTCGAAACAAAACCTATATTATGACCAAACATTGTGGAACCATTTGCTGTGCGAATATGAAGAGGGTGTGGTGTAGGTTTAAGGTCAGAAAATAAGGACGAGTGAGGTGTCATGTGATTGCAACAAGCAGAATCCATAAGCCAAGAGGTAGGAGACATACTAAATAAAGCTGAGAGAGAAGAGGAATAAGATGCATTACCAACCATTTGAATGACATTAGCGATGATGTTTATAAGGTCATCTCTGGAAATGGTGAAAGTGGATCTAGATGACTGAGACTGTGCAAAGACGAGAGCCATTGGTTGGACACTCTCAGTTTTAGCAATAGTAGCAATAGAAATTAAAACAATTGATTTGTTGTAATGATAGCAAGTCTCAATATCGTGGCCAAAACGCTAGTAAAAATTGCAAAAACGTTTGCTGGATTGTCGGCGATGATTATTGCAACAAGAAGAAGACCTGTCCTTATTCTTCATTTAGAAGCAAAATATGCAAAAACAAACTGCAAAAATGAAATCTACCCGAAAAATTGGGTAAGGAGCACCTAGATTGTAAAAAGTCAACACTAGAGAAAAGTCAACGGTCAAAGTTAACCCTCAGTCAAAGTCAATGCAAGTAAATGGTATGGTCAACAATGACGTCAGATGATGTGGTGGGTGACGTCAGCAGAACAGTGGACGATGATGTCAGCAGATGACGTCACCTAGGGCCAATGTCAGTAGGTGCAAATCTGGCGTGTGGAATGCGTGAGCTTTGACACAAAATCGTTGGGTGACGCATGCAAGCTCCGATGATGGTCAGGTTTCTACAAAGTTGTAGATTGGCGGAGGACGATCTTAGTGGCACCTGCAAAAACATAATCGGGCAAGGATCACGGTGGCGACGGTATGGTAGTGGTCTCTAGATTCTGAACAATGGCGGTTACAGGTCTGGAACCAGAGACGGTGACTAAAATGCATTAGAGGTTTAACGACGAATGGTTGTAGCAGCAGTTGTAATGGTGGACACAATTGTGAGTCTGGAATAACACCATGGAGAGATAAGATTGCAAAGAAAAGGTTAGAGCAATGGCTAATACTAAATGATTGTATTGTATTTCTCAGTGAAAGAATATACATGAGTGCCTTTATATAGGAGGCATATGAGTGTAGTACAAGTAAGAGTGTAGTACAAGAATGTGTGCTATACAAGTAATCTAGTTGGGCCTAAAGCCCACAACACTATACACATTAACAATGATAAACTTCAAACTGAACAATTTCCTTCATGCACGTCTCTCACTGAATCATGTTCAAATGATTAACACTTTTATTTATTTATTTTATAATCTCAAACAAAATAAAATAAATTTAAAACAAAGTGATAAACTTCAAACTGAAGAATTTCTAATAGTTTCCTTCATACATGTCTCTCAATAACTCACGTTCAAATGATTAAGACAACCTTAATTCATAACATTCAAAAAAATTGAACTCTTCTACAAAATATCCCTTTGTAAAAATTTGACAGAGAAAAAAATGGTAACAAAAGACCAAAACCTCTACGAGGGATGCTTAAGATTTCATTTGCCAATCAATTGATGGCATGTTAATTGATAATGATAATTTTGCCATATTGGCACTTACCCATGATAAGGCGAAAAGTGATGGTCTTAAATAACCCCGTTAGCTTCACTTGCTTGGAAACGACAATAGGAGGTCTACGGCTCTACCTCGAAGCTGACGGCAGTATCGTGGCTGACGAAATAGGAAGCTGATGTGAGGGAGTTTAAGACTACGTACGAGTCTGACGATGCTGGTGTGGCCTTACTTGGCTCCTACGCATATGCATATAAGGAAATATCTTGCACCCCGCGTTCAATGCTAATCAAGAGGACTCCTGCAAGGAAAGGATTCTGTAAAATACATTCATAGGGACTCCTACAAGGAAAGGACTTCTAAACCAAGGAATAGATGTCAACCCTCTACTACTATAAAAACCCCCAAAATCCTCACAAACCAAGGTACACATAATTCACCCCAACTTTTGCACTTTTGAGTGGTAGAAAGGTTTTCTAACTTAACCTTCGGAGGGTCTTTGGCTAGTACCACACTGGTACTCTCTTAAGGTTTTTCTTTGTTTTCTGTCATCACAAGTATCATCTCAAACTCGTGAGTATCGTGTGGCTTACTGACGATTTTCAGCATCATCAGTTGGCGCTATCTGTGGGAACCAAACGTGATCAGGAGATAAGCCATATTCATTGCTTCTCGGACAAAAATTTGCATGATACTTACTTATTCGATGGCAACCACCACCAATAATCAAGGTGACGAACCACGACCCATTGCCCTGGAGAGGCAAGTCTAAACCCTCACAATAGCAGTGGAATGCCTCACCAAGCAGAATCTTGACCTAGAGGAATAGCTACGCCAGAAGAACGCGGAGATGGATACCCAAGAGGAAGACCAAGAAGGTATTAGCATTGAGAAAAGGAACCAAGAAGGACCAGAAGGTAGCAACGCCCCGAGCAAGCCAGAATGACAAGACACCAGTTGCTTATCCATCACTGATACAATTCCACCTCATATAGTAGCCGAGATGCAGATGATAAAGGAATGGATGGATTTTATGATGAATGCCCTTAGAGGACGGGTGTCCACTGACCTCAATGATTTGGTCCATCGAACTGATTCACCATTCACGGCGTCCGTCACTTCATTCCCTTTTCCACTGAAGTTTCGCATGTCATAGGTGGAAAACTACGACGGTTTTAAGGATCCCTTAGATCACTTGGAGTCTTTCAAGACCCTGATGCACCTTTAAGGGGTGCCAGACGAGATCATGTGTAGAGCTTTCCCCACCACGCTGAAGAGATCCGTAAGAATCTGGTTCAGCAGGCTAACACCTAACTCCATTGGAACCTCCAAGGAGTTAAGCGCCCAGTTCGCTTCACACTTCATCGAGGGGCACAAGTATAAGAAGTCTACTACGTGCCTAATGAACATTAAACAGTGGGAGGACAAGACGCGGAGGTCCTACATCACTCGCTTTAACAAAGAGGCTTTCTCAATCGATGAAGTAGACGACAAGATACTCGTAGCTGCCTTCACAAATAGACTACGGAACAGTAAGTTCCTGTTTTCCCTATACAAGAACGACCCGAAAACTATGTCGGATGTGCTATATAGGGCAACCAAGTACATGAACGAGGATGCGTTGCTAGCTCGAGAAGAGAAGCCCAAGAAGAGGGAAAGGTAGGAAGACTCGAGGCAAGACAGGGGGTAGAAGATGCCTAGAACCGAAGATGGACGAGAGGACAGATGCTCCAAGCCCCCTACAGGGAAGTTCACAAGTTTCATCCCGTTAACTGCTCCAATCAACCAAGTTTTGATGCAAATAAAGGATGAAGGAGCCTTAACCTTTCCCGGCAAGTTGAAAGGAGATCCTAACAAGAGGTCTAGGAATAGGTATTGCCGCTTCCACCGTGATAACGACCATGATATAGCTGATTGCTACGACTTGAAGCAGTAAATTGAGGCCTTCATCAGGCAAAGGAAGCTACAAAGGTTTGTCAGCAAGGAAAGAATGGACCCACCATAAGAACAGGCTCCCCGACGGGAAAACGAGTGTCTTAGGCCGCCTTTAGGTGACATAAGAATGATTGTAGGGGGAACAATGACTACCGGGTCGTCTAAAAAGGCCCGTAAGACCTACTTGAGGATGGTCCACAATGTCTAGTTGACAGGTTCCATGTTGAAGATGTCGTGGATCGACAACCCCGTCATCGAATTCTTGGAAGAAGATGCCCGACGTCTCCACCACCCACACGACGATGCACTAGTCGTTAGCATACAAGTAGGGGATTCCAACACACACCGAGTTCTGGTTGATAATGGTAGTTCAGCTGACATCCTTTACTACCCAGCATTTCAACAGATGATGATTGATAGAGAGGGACTAGTTCTGACAAACGCACCACTTGTTGGTTTCGGAGGAACAAGGGTATACCCCCTTGGCGCAATCACATTATCCGTGACGGTGAGCGACTACCCCCAGCAGATCACTAAGGACGTAACATTCCTTATGGTTGAGTGCTCGTTCGCCTATAATGCCATCTTGGGATGGCCTACCCTCAATTCATGGAAGATCATAACCTCAACCTACACCTTGATTATCAAATTCCCCACCAATTATAGAGTAGGGGAGTTGCACGGAAATCAAGTAGCCGCTCGTGAATGCTACATAGCTATTATGGAGATGGATGACCACCTCTAGGCCATAAGCATAGAGGAGCACCGAACAGTGATGGAGCCCATCGAAGAGCTTGAAGAGATACTTCTCAACGATTCCAAACCTAATCGAACGACCAGAATTGGTACTTTAGCCAACCCAACGATCTGCCAAGCACTTACAACTTTTCTCAAAGATAACCGGGATGTATTCGCTTGGAGCCATGAAGACATGCTAGGAATCGACCCCTCGATCATGGTACACAGACTGAATGTATCACCCTCCTTTCCACTCGTTCATCAGAAGAAGTGAGCATTTGCCTCGGAACGGGACCAAGCTATAGCAGAAGAAGTTCACAATCTACAAGAGGCAAACTTCATCCAAGAAGTTTACTACCCCGATTGGTTGGCAAACATGGTAATGGTCAAGAAAGCCAGCGGGAAATGGAAGATGTGCGTAAATTTCATCGACCTAAACAAGGCATGCCCTAAAGATAGCTACCCCCTCCTGCGGGTCGACGTCCTAGTTGACTCTACAACCCAGCAGATCAGGAGAAGACTTCGTTCATTACTAGCCAAGGCATCTTCTACTACAAAGTAATGTCATTTGGCCTCAAGAATGCGGGCGTGACGTATCAAAGGCTCATGAACAAGATGTTTGCTTAGCAGATTGAGAGAAATGTATAGGTCTATCTTGACGACATGTTGGTGAAAAGCTGAAAGGAGGAAGACCACTTAGGGGATCTCAGAGAAATGTTTGACACCCTTCACTCCAACAACATGAAGCTTAATCCAGGCAAGTGTGCCTTCGGAGTGACGACAGGAAAGTTCTTAGGGTTTATGGTGTCTTAGAGAGGTATTGAGGCCAACCTCGACAAGATTAGGGCCATAGTAGATATGATCCCCCTAAAGAACATAAAAAGAAGTACAAATTTTAAACGGCAAGGTCGCCGTCCAGAACAGGTTCGTGTCAAGGGCAACGGATAAATGTCTACCCTTCTTTCGCACGCTAAAAAAGTCCTTTGAATGGACGGTCGAGTGTCAGTAGGCATTCGAGGATCTAAAGGTTTACCTTTCTTCCCCACCACTACTGAGTCCTTCATAATCGAGGGAAGTGTTATTCCTTTATTTGGTCATCTTCCCTACAGCCGTCAACTCGGCCTTAGTCAGGGAAGAAGACAAGGTTTAGAAGCCCATATACTATACTAGCCGGGCACTTTGTGGTGTAGAAGAAAGGTACCCACCAATGGAGAAGCTCGCCTTAGCTTTAGTTACGGCAGCTCGCAAGCTCAAACCATACTTCCAAGCCCATACGGTGATCGTCCTAACTGACAAACCATTACGACAGGTGATGAGCAGCCCTAAAGCTGCTGAGCGATTGGCACTATGGGCGATAAAGTTGAGTAAGTTTGACATTTAGTACCGCTTGCGTACCACCATCAAGGGACAGGTCGTTGTTGATTTCATAGCAGAATTCACCAACGAAGAAGGCAAGGAGGTAGACGAGTGTCCTCGGTGGAGCATACATGTAGATGGATTGTCTAACAAATAGGCTGGTGGAGCAGGTATCGTGCTTCTTTCTCTAGAAGGAGACAAGATTGAATGTATGGTTCGCCTCGACTTCCCCACCACTAACAATAAAGCAGAGTACGAAGCTCTAGTGGCAGGACTTGATCTTGCCAAAGCGGCAGGGGCCACAAGTGTGGTCATTCATTGCGACTCCTACGTCGTCACCAACCAAGTAAACGGAGATTACGAATGTAAAGGTGAAAGGATGAAGAAATACCTAGAGCAAGTAAAGAGAAGGGTGGATGACCTACAAGCCAAGGTTGTTCAAATCCCCAGAGGAGAAAATGAGCAAGCCGACTGCCTCGTCAAAGTTGTTTCAGCAATGTACCCTCCTTTGTTCAGCGTTCTCCACTAATAGATTCCATCGATGTCCAGGAGATAGTTCTGAAAATAATTGGACCACACCATTAGTCTCCTACCTAAAAAGTGGCGTGCTACCAGACGGGAAGGATGATGCAAGAAAGCTGAAAGTTCAAGCAATGCGATTCGTTCTAATAAAGGACATCTTGTATAAGAGAGGCTTCTTCTGCCCATACCTAAGGTGTTTGGGCACTGAGGAAGCAGACTACGTCATGAGAGAAGTCCAGGAAGGGATTTACGGAAACCGCCGTTCAAAGAGTTAACTCCAATGACAGCCCCATGGCCTTTTGCTCAGTGGGGATTAGACATCATGGGATCATTCCCGGTAACAGTGTGACAGTTGAAGTTCCTCATAATAGGCATAGACTACTTCATAAAGTGGGTAGAAGCTGAAGCCTTGGCAACCATTATAGAGAAGAATGTGCAGAGCTTCATCTGGTGATACATCATTTGTAGGTATGGGATCCCTAGGGTCCTGGTCTCAAACAACGAGAAACAATTCGACAACGACTCCTTCTGTGATTTTTGCTCGTAGTTAGGGATTAAAAACCATTACTCCTTTCCTACCCACCCTTAAGCTAATAGACAAGTTGAAGTCACAAACCGATCCTTGCTTAAAATCATCAAGACTCGGCTCGAGGGGGCAAAGGGTGTATAGCCTGAATAGCTGCCAAGCATACTATGGGCGTACAGGACAACAGCAAGAACACCTACCAAAGAGACACCATTCCGGCTAACATACGGGAACGAGGCGGTCATTCTAGCCGAGGTTGGGCTCACAAGCTACAGGGTGGACAACCACGATGAAAGCAAAAATGATGAGGCTATGCGTTTGCAGCTCGATCTACTAGAAAAAGTCAGGGTGACAACTGAACAAAGACTGGCACAGTACCAAGACCTCATGACCAAGCACTACAACTCCCGAGTCAGACACAGAGACTTTCAGGTTGGAGATCTCATTTTGAGGAAGGTAATGGGTGCCACTAAAGACTCTACCCAAGGAAAGCTTGGCCCCAACTGGGAGGGACCTTACAGGATTACTTCATGGCAGAGGAAAGACACCTACCATCTAGAGACACTAGACGGATGGAAGCTGCACTATCCGTGGAATACCGAGCATCTACGGAAGTACTACCAGTACAGTTGATAGCGTGGAAAGCAACACTCTCCAATCTCCAGTTTACTTTAATTTTAGCTACACTCCCTAATTTTTCAGTTTACCTTCGTTAATTTTTTCTACGATACTTTTTAAGCCCAAAGGGCAGGTATTTTTCTTTAGAAATCAATTTTTCTACGAATGCATGGTTTATCATAATAAGAAGAGTTTATTCAGATACGACTAATGCGTTTTTCTACAAAGTATTATTAAGTCCATAAAGTGGATGAGTTTATTATCAAGTCCATAAAGTGGATGAGTTTATTATCAAGTCCATAAAGCGGAAAAGTTTATTATCAAGTCCATAAAGCGAATGAATTCATTAGTCCATTAAATGGATGAGTTTATTAGTAAGTCCATAAAATGGACGAGTTCATTCCAAAAGGATGAATTATTACTAGTCCGTAAAGTGGACAAATTCACTAGCAAGTCCATAGAATGGACAAGCTTATCTCATAAAGATAAGTTATCATCATAAAGTTTGTATAAGAACTCACAAGTCCATAAGCAAGACGAGTTCACCCCACAAGTGGACGGGTTCATGAGTTGGTCCACAAGTGGGCAAATCTATAATTAATGTGGACGGACTTATCGAATCCACAAGTAGACGGACTCATAAATAGTACACAAGTAGACGAGTCCATCAAAACAAAATGCCATCAAGTCCATAAATTAACTGGATGAGTCCATAATTAATCCCACAAGTAGATGAGCCTGGGCCTTGAGGGTCTTAAGGCCATAAAATCCTTGGGTGGACAAATTTATTCAAAATCCAATAAGTAGATAGGTTCGTCCTAGTTTACTGAGTACAAACACATTCTAGCATGCATATAGACGTACAAACAGAAAGCAACACATATATACTAAAGTAACGGATATAAAATAACGTAAATAAAGTGAAGTCTTTACAAACAAAGCCCAAAAAGCAGTAGGGCATTTTGTAGAGTCTTAAAGATAGAATTAATGTATGATAAATCAAAAGAGGAATACATAAACCTACAAGGCCGGAGGGTTCTTGTCGTTCTTCTCTTGAGTGTCCTGGGCAACAGGGTCTTCAACGTTCACAAGCTTAGTGGACGAGACCAAGGAAGTGACGGGAGCATCAGTGGTTGGCTGGGTGAGGACGACGTTGTCATCTTTTGGATTAAACTCTGTGGAGTCGTCAGTTTCTTCTTGGACAGTGTCACCAGCAAGAGTTGACGGTAGGGGCTTGTCCATGGTGACCTTTGAAAAATCTAGGTGAGGGTAGAGGGACTTGACCTGTTTAAGGCAGCCTTCAAACCCTTCACCGTAATAGCCAGCACAGAAATCTATGAATGGTTGTGAGGCCTTGTATTCATTTACAACGTCAGCCCTGGCCGTCTCCACTTGCTCGAGAAGGGTCGTCAGCTCATTCTCTACCGTTTCCTTACCTTCTTGCTCTTTCTTTCCTTAACAAACCTCCTCCTCCAGCTTAATCGTTAAATCCTTTACCTCCTGGTTAAGGGTACAAATGACGCCCTTGTATTACTCCTCTTCGTCCATAAGGATCTGCATGCGCTTATGCAGATGGGTAATCACCCCATCTTTGGCGATGCCCCCATCTTGCAAAGCTTTCATACAAACCATCGCCTACAAGGCTAAATAGCCATCAGCCATTGAACAATAAAAATAAGTGAATAAAAAAAGTGAAGGCAAAAATGTACCCGCGCAAGATCGAAGAGGCCTGACGCCCCTAACTCCTCCGTCCCTTGCTCAGCACAAGGGTCTACATCCTTGTCCCTGATGATGGACTCCATCATCTCAACGGCGTAGTCCTTGTGTGTGAGGAGACGGCGGTTCAGTCCTTGAGCGACGGGGCCTGATGTCGTCATCAGACCTTTACCTGGCCCATGGCTAAGCTTGGGGGACGTCAGCTTTTTGAGGGATTTGTCACTGAGCAGTGACAGAAGCCTTCTTAGGAGGACAATCGTCCTTCTCATCAGCTTTTTTCTTGGGAGCGTCCTTCCCGACAGCTTTTGGAGCTGACGACAACACCCCATCCCCCTTCATTTTGTTTTCTTCTTTCTTCTTGGTAGCAGCCGCCCGCACCTACGCCCTCAGCCTAGTAGCCTCCATTTCTGCAAAAAATAAGTGACGGGCATTAAATCAACCAACGACTAAGAAAAGAAGAAAAAGGAAAGGACGAAAGAGATAATTACAAATACTTACGACAACGGGAGTAAGTGTTTAGCCTACGAGCTGCTAGGGTTGGCTCTGGACCACCATAGTACACGTGTAGTGTGTCAAGGGTGATCAAATCCCTACACTTACGCTACTCAAATGGAATTTCAAGAACCCGTTGAATGAAGGCTTCCTACTCGTCAGTTATGGATGGGCGGATACTAGCTGAAAAAGGAAAAACGACGACATTAGAATGCTTAACGAGTAAATTAAAAGGTTAAAGCAAAGCTAACGACATTAAACCTGAATCATTGACAATGCCCCAAGTATTGTCAAAACCGTGAGGCATTGTATCCCACTCCTCCAGATGGCATACCCAATCCGTCCCCTTGACAAAAAAGTATTTGCCCTTCCAATTCCTATTGGAGTTAGGCATGTCTGACATAAGCATTAGCACTTTTTTCCGTGCAGCAAAACGATAAATCCTTTGTGACGAGACGATGTGTTGGGGCCTGTAGCACCAAAAGAACTCGTCTAGCAAAAGCTGACGGTTCCCGCCGCTTAGATGACCCCACAAGATCTCTGCCCCTATGAAGATCCTCTAGACATTAAGAGCGATCTGGCTGACAGATAGACTAAGGAAGTTAGCCAGTTGACGGTGTAATGTCGTTAGTGGCAACCTTAGCCCCGTTGCGAACGTGGCGTCGTACATACCAACATCCGCAGTATTCCCCGAGTAGCACTTCTCGTACTTCCCAAGGAGACGGATTGGTATGTATTCAGGGATTTGGTAACGGTCCCTCAAGTTCTTAAAAATATTGGTCATCATTTTTGGTAAAAAATCATTGACGGTTCACATTTGAGGAAGGATGAACGAACAAGCGTGCCCACTCCCAAGACTTCCTAAACTCCCAACCTCGGGGGTCCTCTCATCCGCGTCATTCTCATCTCCATCACCTTCCATTCCCTCATCACCTTTAACCTCTCCCTCACCATCAACTTCTCCCTCATCTATCTCTTCCTCATCTCCCTCTCCTATGTAACTTTCCTCGCCCTCATCAGGAGAACGGGCTGACATCTCTCTCTCTAATGACCAGGAATGGCCCTCCTCGGGCTTATGACCTGTTTGGAAGACCTCGTCATAGCCCACTCCTTCACGAACTGACGACTGCTCACTAATCGCTTCTCTAGACATTTTTTACCTACAAGCGACGGAGGTATTCTAAGTACCTAAGTTGACAGCCTCACTAAAAAGTTACACAATCAACTAAAACAAGCAAACAAAAATGGAAGATAGAAGGAAGAGGTGACTTACCAAGTAGATGGTCTCTGAAACAATGACGGTCGCAGCAAAAGGTAGTAAGACGACAGGCACAAGGTTCTTGGAGTAACAAGTTCTCTCTCTAGGTCAACGATGAAATAGGAAGAATGGGGGATATATAGAATTAAGAATGCACAGAAGACAAAGAGACACCTTCGTCTAGAAGCGAAACCAATTAGAATGCGCCACGTGTTCAAGCATTTAATAAAGGCTGCTCGAGGAATCCCCCAGAAATGCTTTTTCCTTATTCCTGAACAAAAGAAATTAAATAAATAAAAATTATAGAAAACTAAACTCCATAACCCATCAGTTTTAGCTGACGAAGCTATGGAGTAGGGGGCAGTTGATAAGGATAATTTTGCAATATTGGCACTTACCCATGATAAGGCAAAAAACGATGGTCTTAAATAACCCCGTCAGCTTCACTTGCTTGGAAACAACAATAGGAGGTCTACGGCTCTACCTTGAAGTTGAAGGCAATACCGTGGCTGACGTGAGGGAGCTGAAGACTACATATGAGTCTAACGATGTTGGCGTGGCCTTACTTGGCCCCTACGCATGTGCATATAAGGAAATATCTTGTGCCCCATGTTCAATGCTAATCAAGTGGACTCCTACAAGGAAAGGATTCTGCAAAATACGTTCATAGGAACTCCTACAAGGAAAGGACTTCTAAACCAAGGAATAGATGTCAACCTTCTACTACTATAAAAACCCCAAAACCCTCACAAACGAAGGCACGCATAATTCACCCTAACTCTGGCACTTTTGAGTGGTAGAAAGGTTTTCTGACTTAACCTTCAGAGAGTCTTTGGTCGGTACCACACCGGTACTCTCTTAAGGTTTTTCTTTGTTTTTTTATCATCGCAAGTATCATCTCGAACTCGTGAGTATCGTGTGGCTTACTGACGATTTTCGGCATCATCATTAATCTTCAACACTCATAGGAAAAAGACAAAAAACAAAGGTTCTCTTTTTTTTCTCACTTAAATTTTTTAGTTAACCAAAAACAAACAAGTTGTTTATATACTACTACTGTTTGAGTCTCTATGATTATTTGCTTCAATTTTTATTTATTTACAAATTTTTCGGCCCTAGATGTCCATGCTAAACTGCTAATTTTTCACCATTGGAGATTATTTTATTGGCTAATTGAATCAATGCAAACTCTAATGCAGTTCATGACAAAGTAGCTTTTGTTCCTTCTAGTGGTTTGATTCTAATTTTACATCTACAGATGCTAAGTTTAATTAAACTATGCAGCATGGTATGCATTTTACAACCTAATGGTCTAGTCTTGTTTTGTCATTTATTTGATGATTTTTTGTTGTTTTTTCCCCTTTAATTTTCTAAAAAATTATGACACTAATTTTTTTTAATAAAAAAATAGCCTCAACGCATGTGCGAATCGCGTGTTGAGGCTAGTAAATTATAACTTTTACTACAAAAAAAACTTACAAACTGATGTTACAATGAATATGATCGGTAGCACTTCAAGAAGATAATAAATGAGTATTTGAATGAATGATGATAAGAATATTACAAATTTTACATGAGCCTTTGCCAATCATAAAAAGTAATTTAAATATGCATTTATTAGGTTGTTATTGTAATTTGCAAATCATATTTATTGTCACATTATATTGTAAAAGTTATGTAAAAATTATAGTATCTATATATAGACTCTAGAATTTTCCAATTTGAATTACGTTTTGTGATTGCTGACACATCTATTTGTAAGACTAGTGTATTTAAATTTATAACTATTTTTTTTTCAATACCTCTTATTAACAAATGCCCTAAAAGCACTAGTTAAAGGTCAATAAATGTTTAATTATAAGCTATAATGCACACTTTTCAAAAAATAATCTATGTTTCACCAAAATTCATTTCAGTTCTCTAATTGAAGATCTGTTTGGATATCACTTATTTTGCTGAAACTGAAAATTTATTACTGAAAGTACTGTAGATAAAGGTAAAAGTTAGTTGAAATAATACAGTAGGGCCCATGAATAGTATCAAAAAGTGTAATGAGACCCATGAATAGTAGCAAAAATAAACTGAATAGTAAAATAATTTATAATTTTCATCCAAATCCAAACGCACACTTAATTTTCGTTCATTTCAGTCCTTTAACTTTTAAGTTTATTCAATTAAGGCTTTTCCATTAACTTTTGTTATATGTTATAACTAATTTTTCAATTTTTTAAAACTTTTCTTCAAAATTTTTTAATTAAAAAAATTCAACTAATGATTTAAAAGTATTTTCCAGATTTTTTTTTTCAAAATTTTTTAACAAAAGTTGACAAAAATACCTTAATTGAATAAATTTGAAATTTTGGAAACTAACTGAAATGAACAAAAGTAAAATTAGAAAACTAAAATGAATTTTGAAAAAACTTAGAGGATAAGTTTTACATACTAACCTAAATTTATTATATTTATAATATTTACTTTTCTAGATATATGTATACAATTTGACTTTATTTTTTAAAAATATATAAAATATTATTTAATAAAATGTTAAATGTACCTCCACCACTTAACCCCTCGCCTTACTTAACAAAATCTCTAAAAATAAATATCACTTCCTACCTCATATTTGGCCATTTGGGGTCCTTTATTTAGTAGGTCGGCCCTACGCCATGGCCTAAAGTGAAGCCGATGAATCTGGACTAGGAATAAGAAATGTTTCTTTTGTTGATGAAAACAATGTTAGTATTTGCTGAAATTTATTGCAAGAACTGGCTAGGTCCAAGCTAAGGGGCAGAGGTATCTAAGAAAATGGGACTGCTGTATCATAAAGGTCATACAGCTGACAGTGACATCAATGTACTCGTGCAGGAGTATTTATAATTTATTGGTGGTGATTTTTATAAATTATTGTGATAAGGAATTGGTGGTGCAAATTTGATCGTGCATAATTCATGTGGACCGAATTAGAGGTGAACTGGTACATAAGTAAAACTATTAAAAGTAATCGCAGGAACATTTTAATAATGCAAATCGATACCAACGAATTAAAGGGGAACTAGTGCGGAGAAACAAATAAAATAGATCTATGTTTATCAAAAAAAAAAAGAAAGATAAATTATTCAGGAAAAAAAATTAGATCCATTTTAACCAGGTTTTTTTAAGATACAATAGAAATAGAATGATGTTTGTTTCAAAATAATTTTTCTTTACTATCTTACCAAGATATGAATAAATATATTTCCTTTTATTGTAAAATGAATTTACACTTGAATTTCTTGTTCAAAGAAAATACCTTTTTTTTTTTAATTTTAAAATTCAGTAACTAAGAGAGAGAGGATTTAACTCTTAAATATTTTTGTTACAAATATCATAACTCATTAGTTGAACATCCACAATGAGGTTTACAATAGTAACAAGGGTGTGGTGGACACGTTGAGAGCTTCAAAGATAGACTACAAGATTTTAGACAAAGTCATCTCCAACATGTGAAGAGACAAGGAAATAAATCAGCACATATTTTGATAAAGCACGCCAAAGAAATTGATAATTTTGTGACTTGAATAGAGGAAAATTCACCCATTATTGAATCAATTGTAATTGAAGATGCTTTGTATTTATCTTCTTCATGAACAAAGTTACTGTCCTTCCCATAAAAAAAAAAACACTCATTAGTTGAACTACAAAACTTTTGACAACAATACGATTTATTAGTTAAACTAACTTAACCTACTTAAACCTTAAGAGACCGGTATAATTATTTCTAAAACTCATAATTTATCATCAAACGGTTGACATGACTTTACCTTTTTCCACTAGAACTGCTCAAACAATTTTTTGGAATACCAATAACTATTTTTCTCAATAATTATTTAGTGTGTGCAGAGGAGGGGTTGAATATATCAAAAATATAATAATGTGCTCAAAAAAATTTGGAAAACCATACTAAAAAATAATTATCAATATTATTTATTAGGATTCATATTGCCCTAATATCATGATGACTAGTTGCAGTCACTATAAATCAGGAATTTTGAGTTTAATTTTAATTGTTTGAGAGGCAAATAATTAAAGACACGGCAGGGGTGGCGGGAGAGATAAGTAGTTCAAGGTTGGGAGTTGGGACTTTAAAGAACCAACCGTATTGAATTTGTCAATAATGACTGATAATTGATTAAAGCCAGCACTATTGTGACTCTCAAGAAAATGACTCAACTATTTTCCAAACAAAATAAAATCGCGATGTTTGAATTTCCCTTTCAAATGTTGAGAAAAGCAAAAACAAAAGGAAATAGAAATAAATCAGTAATAGTACTAGTATTCCGCTTCTATAGTGGATGTTTTGAGAGATGATTTGTGTATGTTTTGAAGATTGAAAAAAAAGTAAAGTTATACATTTTTTTTTTTTTTTTTTTTTTTTTAAGGATGAAGTTAATGTGACAGAAAAAGTAATTTAAGTGGTAATTTTTTTAAAAATTTTTTTTTAAGGCAAAACGATAATTCATTCATCATTCTTTTTTTTTTTATACCAAATAAGGCAGATTACAAAAAGGCTGGATTAAACCAGCAAAGTTTAAGAGGCATTATAGTTGCCTGTCTAGCTATATTACATAAGGACTTACACAGCACGTGAGGGACTAAGATCATTTTACAGAGGAATCCATGTAGAACAAGAAAATTGATGTCAGCAAGTCTAACATTGTCCTGCCCATCAGAAGCTCTTCCAGAGTTGAAGACTTTGACAAAACCTCTGCAGTCACTTAGAAACAAAACATGATGAAGACCATGGTTTTCTGCAATGAGACAAGCTTCCACCACAGCTTCAAGTAAAACTCCAGGTGCTATTCTTGCCAAACTACTATTAACACCAAAAAACATAAAATCTCCCTGTGTGTTTATAGCTTCATATACATAGGCCCTTCTATTCTTCTTCTTGTTTCTGAAACCAGCAACTTTGATAATTAATTGCCAGGGTCCTGCAGCTGACTGGGTTGGTGGTTTAGGTCTACTTGAGAACCAGTTTGAGTTTTGTTGGTCAGAGAATGCATTACCGTACCATCCCTTGTGAAAAAGCCACAAAGAAGTTTCTGTCTGATATTCCTTCCTAGTCGACCAAATTCTGATCTGATTCTCTTCTTGGGAGGAACTTGACTACCTTCCAGCCATTCTTCACAGTGCAAAATAGAAGATTGTCCAGGATCCGAGGCAATAGAAATAGGGTATGGTGGGCCTGGGCCAAGGTTTTCAATCTCCATGTTCACAATATTGGTGAGTCCAGTGTCCAAACTGACTGTGTGGCTATGAGTAGTTCCCACCTGTGTTTCAGGCTCTGCTAGGTACTGGGTCCATGAGCCATCCTGGCCCATAGCTTAGGGACTTCTAACCTGAGGCCCATCACTGTCTACTCTTTGCACTAAATTCTCAATACTTGGTTCCGGTATGTCAGGAATTTGTCCTCTATTCCATGCATCCCTACATACCCATTCAGGACGATCTTCATTAAGTCTATCCAAGTTGAATAGTAACACTGTTTCATCGCTGTCTGTAGCAGAATCAGACCGAGTATCCTCTCTAAGAGTACCATTAGTCATGAAAGGTCCATTTCCTTCAACCCAAGTCCAGCGAAGGGAAGAATCCACAAGTAAGGCACAAGGTGGACGAAGGATGAAAGTATCACCAGAAACAGGGTGAAGAGCTTGAGGCAAGTCACCAAGGGAAGACTGATCTAAGGTCGGATTGGGTGGAGTATCAATATTCAGGGTATGACCAGGGGAAGAAGCAGGGGGGTTGAGAGGTGTCAGAGTGGTGGAGGGGTTACTTAAGGAAAGGGATAAAATAGCAGAATGAAGGTTTGCATGTCCATTCTCTGGATGTATAGGGGCAGTAGTAGTAATGAGGTGGGGATTAGGAATAGTAAGGGATTCAGGATTAGGAAAGACCTGCAAATTCCCATCCTGAGTTTGGTTAGGGGGATAAGGATTAGGGAAAGGGTGGTCAGAAGGGTGAGGAGCCTGTGCATGTGAGTGATGAGCGGAATGTAAGTTGCCATACCTCACTTGAGTAGTCCACCTCCGTCTTCTATGATAGTAAGCCCTTAGATCGTTGTGGAAATGAGGTTCCAGGGAATCAAACCTAAACTGGACTTGGTGAGTTCGCTGAATCCTGTTCCTTTGACGGATGAGCATTCTCTCAATCTCATCCATACTCTCATTGCATTGGCCCCTCATGTGTCCAATTAAGCCACAACGGGTACAGAGCTTGTGCACTCTTTCATATCTACACTGCACCCAAGTTCGAGTCCCCATCATCCAGTTGAAGCATGAATCCAGTAGGCAGGGGCATCCATGGATCAATTCTCACCCTTACTCTCATAAATCTAATGTTTAGGAATACAATCCTCCGAATCCACCTTCTCAAATATTCCCATTAACTGACCCATGCGCTCAGCCAATTCTGGGTATTGATAATCAAGGGGCAATCCGTGAAGCTGGACCCATAGAGAGACATGGTTGAGCTGCAAACGATTGAGCACCAGATTTGTTCTCCATTTTTCCAAGATTAATAAAGCACCATCTACAGCCCAAGGACCTTCCGAACAGAAGTGGTTCAAATCCTCTAAAAGTTCAAAATGAATGAGGTAGAAAAAAGAATCTCGGCCAACAACTGAAACTACCCCTCTGATACGCCATGCAGAGTTAATAACTTGTTGTAGATGTTGTACAGAAAATTTCCTGTAGTCCAACAAGAACCCAATGGCACAATGGGACCAGAGATCTCTTTGCATGTTGAGATTATCCATGTCCGCTTCAAGAATTGGTCCATGCCGAGCAAAAGGAGTCTCATTTTCGTCACTAGTCTAGGAGGAGGCATCAGTAGCTCAAGTGAAGGGGCCGACACTAATATCAGACCCACTGCTCTCAGTCCAGCCATACTCCCTTGCAGGGATGTGGTCCCCCATGGTCAGTATAGAAAGTCAGGAAACAGGGACCCAAAGAAAACAAGGAAAGACATGGAGAAGAAAGGACAAAAGAAAGGAGTAAGGAAAGGTTGAAACAAGTAATAAAGGAGTTGAAAAGGTAGACCAAGGAAATAAAGGAAGGATAAACAAAAGAACCATACAAAGTCTACTTCTCGGGTTCAACAAACAAAGCAACTAAAGATAAGAGGTTGAAAGTTGGGAAAAGCAAGAGATATGCGAGTCTTGAGGAGGAACAAGTGTTAGGATGAGCAGAAGTGAAGAAAGAAAGGACAAAAGGGACAAGACAAGGCAGGAAATAGGAAACAACGCCAAAGTAAAGCGTCGACAAAAAGCAAACCGGAGTAGAAAGAGCTCTCAGGTAAAGGGAGAGTCTTGAAGATTGAGTTTATTCATCATTCAATAAACTAGCATCCAAGTACAAAGCATCAAGGGCTGGGGGTGGGGATTCTTCTAGCCATACAAGTTCCTCCTCCAAGTGACTGGCATAACGCGCCAGGCTATAGGCAACAGAGTTGGCACTCCGCTTGATACATCCAACAGACAAACTTCTAAACCCAGCAGCTAACGTGTGAATGTCATCATATATGTGTCCTTGCCTTGATCTATCCAATCGTGGAGATACAATGGCCTTCATCACCATGGCATTATCCCCCTCAATCACAAGATCCATGAACCCCACATCAATGGCAAACTCAACAGCTTTCCGACACGCTAGCACTTCTGCTTCCTCACTGCTTGCCACAGCCAGACCACGAGCTGACAAGCTAGCCATCACCTCCCCCAGACTATTTCGAATAACCACCCCTACACCTGATGATCTTATATTAACAAAGACCACCACATCGAAGTTAAGTTTGTACACCGAACCTGTGGGAGGTCTCCAAGCCTAAACTGATCCCGAATTTGCTGAAACAACTAGTTGAGCCTGCATTCCTCTGAACTTGTTCAAGTAATCTCTTGCATGTTTGTTCATAAGTGTTGGGTTCTGTATTTTATCTCCATGCAACGCCGAATTATGTTGACTCCAGATTATCCAACATTGAACCTAGAATAACTCCTGTTCTTCACTGGACAGACTAAGAATCAAATCCACCACTAGTTGCATAAAGTTCGTTTGCCCAGTTTTACCTTTTTGCAACTGCCTCAAGCTTCCAGCCCATATATCTTGCGCCACCCCGCATTGCCAAAGAACATGAATCACAGATTCCAAATTCATTTTACAAAACTCACAACCGTCATCCATAATCACTTTGTGACAAGCCAGATTCTTCCGAGTTGGTAAAACATTTTGGCAAGCTCTCCACCTAAAAACTTTTATTTTGTTTGGGAGGTGCAGTTTCCACAAGTGCTGCCAAACTAAACTTCCATATACTTCCCTTGAGCACTCCCCCATATCACTCTCCTGTTTTGCTATCCCTCTAGCAATATGATACCCCGATCTCATAGTATATTCTCCATTTTTTGTATGAAGCCACATGAGCAGGTCAGAGGCATTTCTACAACTCAATGGCATGCTTAGAATTGCTTTGGCATCCTCCCTATGAAAGTTTGCTTCAATAAATTCCTGATTCCATGTCTTGAACCTCCAGTCAATAAGGTCAGCCAACCGCCACTCCCACTCCTCCTCTAACGATGGGTGGAGAACCATGTTTGTTGGATGATTTAATATCCACCTATCCTTGGTGACATGTATGGATGCACCATCTCCCATCCGCTAGCAACACCCTTGTTTTAAGATTGGTTAAGCAGCCATTAAACTCTTCCATACATAAGAGCTGTTTGGAACATCCGAAACTTCTAGAAAACTACAACGTGGGAAATATCGAGCTTTAAAGCACCCATACAGCAAAGATCCTTGGTCTTGGAGCAATCTCCACCCTTGTTTTGCTAGCATTGCAAGGTTGAAATTTCTCAAATCTCTAAATCTCATCCCTCCTTCCTTTTTAGGTTTAGATAAAACACTCCAGCTCTTCCAATGAATTTTCTTCTCATCCCCAACCTGGCCCCACCAAAACCTAGCGCACATTGCATTAAGTTCATTACATAGCTTCACCGGCAATTGGAATACTCTCATTGTATAGGTGAGGATTGATTGAGCAACCGCTTTAATCAACACTTCCTTGCCTGCTCTGGAAAGTAATTTTCCTTTCCAACCTTGAATCTTCTTCCAAACTCTATCCTTCAAGAAAGAAAATGTTTGATATTTTGCCCTTCTAACCAAAGTAGGCAGTCCCAAATATGACTCAAACCAGTCAACCTCCCTTACTCCCAACTCATTTTCTATTTGTTCTCTTTGCACTTCTTTTGTGTTGTTGCTAAAGAAAACTGAGAATTTCTCAAAATTGATACACTACCTAGATGAGGCTGCATATAACTAAAGAGTGTCTGAAATACACTGTACTTCCTCCTAGTTGGCCTAGCAAAACAGTAATGAATCATCAGCAAATAATAGGTGGGATATAGTTGGTGCTCTCTGACAAATAGATACCCCATGAAGTCGTCCTTCTTCTGCTCTAGCTACTAATGATGTAAATCCCTCAACACATAGGAGGAACAAATAGGGTGAAAGGGGGTCTCTTTGACGCAATCCCCTTGTTGGGATAATATTACCATAAGTTTTGCCATTGATGAGAACTGAAAAGGATGATGTAGACACACAACTCATCACCCGGTCAATCCAAGCCTAAGGAAAACCCAACCTGGGCATGATATTTTTGAGAAAATCCCACTTAACCCAGTCATAGGCTTTACTAATATCCAACTTCAGTGCTAGGGAGCCTTTCTTGCAGAAAATCCCACTTAACCCGGAACAAAGGCACTCTGTGTAGGAGAGATCAGCTGAGGAAGTATCTATTTAAGCCTATTAGCCATCACTTTGGAAATAATTTTATAAATAACATTACATGGGCTAATAGGTCTATAGTCTGACATTTTTTCAAGTGACTTAACTTTTGGAATAAGTACAATGTGAGTGTAATTTATATCAGGATTCATATTACCAGAATTCAAAAAATCTAGAACAGCAGTAATCACATCATTACCAAAAATATGCCAAAATTTCTAGTAAAAGAGAGCATTCATACCATCGGGTCCCCACGCCTTTGTTGGCCCCATTTGGAACAACGCCGCTCTGATTTCTTCAGCACTATACTCATAGTTTTTTGAAATGTTATGGATGTAGAACTTGTCATAACGTTAGCACCATTTGTCTTACATTGCACATTGTGAGTAGTGAACAAAAATGATGGGTCTATATGATAATGACAGACAGTTAATCACAATCTACTACATAAAACAGTTGTGACAAAGTGTGTAGTACAGGCATTATTATTATTATTTGATAAAAAAAACTGAAATTTCATTAACATTAACAAGAAGGAACTACATCAACTGAGAGAGCATGTTCTAAGAAACAAGGGCTCTCCTCAATCCAAGTAACAAATTGCTTAACACCCTGAGCATGTTTTGCTAACAAATGAGCTACCTGATTACCTTTCCTACCAGCATGTGAAATAGGAAAACTACAAAAAGCACTTAAAAGAGAACTAATTCCACCCACAATTGATGCTATCGAAGATGGAGGAGGAGAAATGCCAGCAATTGCATTTGAAACCATGACAGAATCTCCCTTAAGAGCAATCTCACGAAAGCCCATATCTCTAGCAAACAATATCCCCAATTCATAAGCTTTTGCTTCGGCCTCCAAGGAACCCAGCTGCTGATTTAACTTCATTGACAAAGCTCCCATAAGAAATCCTTCACAATTACGAATTACCAATCCAACTCCTGACTTTCTTTGTTGTGCAAAGACAGCCCCATCAAAATTTACTTTAAAAACAGAACCCGCTAGAGGTGAACCCACAACACCTTCCAAAGTGACGTCATATTGCTATTGTTTGAACTTGATCTTGAATCAGCTTGCTCTCTAGTCTCCATTGCAATTTTGTAGGCACTCCTCATTGAGA
Organism: Quercus robur; assembly: GCF_932294415.1. NCBI lineage: Eukaryota > Viridiplantae > Streptophyta > Magnoliopsida > Fagales > Fagaceae > Quercus > Quercus robur. The sequence continues at coordinate 31,188,214 of NC_065535.1, read as the reverse complement.
ATTTCCCATTTAGGGTTGTGCTCCATATCAAAACATCACTAGGCAGAGTTGAACTTAGTGGCAAACTAAGAATGATCTTAGCTTCATGTGGTAAGAAAATTTGATGAATTAAATCAGCCCTCCACTCCCCATTCTCACTGTTAATCAAATCAAAAGCAAGAGCTTCACAACCCAACAATTTTGGTGGTGATATTACTTTAAAAGTTGATGGGATTGGTAGCCATTTATTAGACCAAACCCGAATCTTCTGTCCATTTCCAACCTACCATCTTGCTCCACTCCTAACAATATGTTATGCAGCCATTATACTCCGCCACAAATAAGATGGACGCCTTCCAACAGTAGCTTCCACAAACTCACAATCAGGAAAATATTTAGCTTTAAGAACTTTATATGCAAGGGAATTAGTTTCTGTCTAAAGCTTCCAACCTTGTCTAGCTAATAAAGCTAAATTAAACTCCTTCAGTAGTTTAAAACCCACACCACCCTGATTTTTTGGAACACAGATTCTCCCAACACATCTAAGTCATCTTTCTTTCATCACCCTTCTGCCCCCACCAAAAATTTCTTACCATACTTGTCAGCTCTAAGGTATTGCGTTTAGAGCAACCCACCAAACAGGGACGGAGCTAGGACTTAGAGTTAGGGGGGGCAAAAGTGTAAACAATTTTTTTTTGAAACTCCAAGTAAGCATTCATTTAGAAGAGAAATGCTATGTCCACAATATTTTCACTACATTTTCACAATAAATCGTAAGTGGTAATTTATTATTAATTGTTACGAGTGAGCAAAAAAATAATTTAAGTTATGGATTCAAATTAGAACCAATAACAACTTACCGCATGTGATTTGTTGTGAAAATGTTGTGGATGTAACACTTCTCAATTTAGAAAGTTAAGCTTTTTTTTTTTTGGTGTCTTGTGTGTTGTCAAATGTGTGTGGGTGTTCACTTAGACTAGTTAGAATTGGCTTAGGAATTTTTTATTTTATTTTATTTTTTGTTTGTGTCTTGCGTGGGTTTGTTTGGGGGTGTTGTTTGGGCTTAAGTTTGTTATTGGTAAATTTTGTTGTTAAGCTTGTTAAATTTATTTCAAATTTTAGATCAATAAAATTTTTTATAGCCTTTAAAAAGATCAATAATATTGTTGAGAGAGCAAAGTGTAAATTTATTGAAACAAATTGCTAAAATTAATACACACACACACATATATATATATATATATATACACTAAAAGAAATTTGAAAAAATTTAGGCCGTCAAACTATAGTTCCGTCACTGCCACCAAAGATAGAAGTCCAAGATATTTTTCATGTTGGCGAATGACTTGGGCATCAAATCTCCTTTTGAATTCCTCCTTGATATCAGTAGGAGTATTTTTGCTAAAAAATAGAGAGGTTTTTGCTCAATTTAAAAGTTGACCTAAGACTTTTTCATAAATCCCAATTATTCTCTGCAAAGATTCACACTCTTCCATGGAAGCTCTACAAAATATTAAACTATCATCTGCAAAAAATAAATAAGAAATACTTGGACCTCGTTTGCAAGCAGCCACCCCATGTAACACCCCGTTCTCCACTGATTTTTTAATTAATGTAGAAAGTCCTTCATCATAAATCAAAAACAAATACGGAGATAAAGGATCACCTTGACGTAAGCCTCTAGTTGGAATAATAGAACCACTTGGTACACCATTGATCTTCAAAGAATAAGTGACCGTGGTTATGCATTGCTTCATCAAACTTCTCCACCTAACATTGAAACTCATTCTTTACATTATCTTCTCCAACCAAATCCATTCAACTCGGTCATACTCTTTATTAATTTCACACGGTTCACACCGCGTACAACTGCACCATACATACAGCATCATTATTCTATTCTTCCCCACTTGTGAGGCAAAAACAAGATCAACGGGAAATGCAATGTAGGAAAAGGGTTCAGAATCGGCAATCTTCTAGATTTAGAAATTAGAACCGAACCCTACTTTCTATAGTAATATTCTATTTCGGTCTAGATCTGCCGTCCACCAGAGGGAAACAAAAACCTACTCTTGGTCCACTGCTATTGATTTGGACAATTTTTTCGACTATAATTTAAGTTTTAAACTTGTTCAAAGTATCTCGAATGTTAATATTATCCCAATAAAGTCAACGTTTACATAAGGAAAAATATGGGCAAAGTATATTTATTCTAAAACTTTTGAAAGTAACATTATAATTTATAAGATATTATTTTATATATAAATCATAGTCGTAAAAATAAATTGTGAGTTGTTCATGTAATAATACGTGTCCAGTGTCCATATTCAAAATTGTATTTTCAAGTAAAATAGAAACATAGGGGTTAAGCGATATTCAAATGTCAAAGAATTTAGGGTTTTACAAAGAATTTACATGGAAATTTTGTGTATTCTTTTTTTCACAAATTTAAAAAAGAAAATCCTACGCAAAAAGTTATGACTGAGCCGAATATACATACATGGCATAAGAAATAGAAAATTAGGGAAGAAACCATTTAGGGAGGGGAAATATTTTTCTTATTCTAAGTACATTTTTTTTAAGTTTGATTGACATTTTTTGTTATACATCTATTAATTTATAAAATAATTCATCTATGTGTTGAAAATGCTTATAATTTTTTTTTTTAATTTTACTATTATTATTTTATTTGTTTTTCTATGTGTCCAAAACTATTTGAGGGTCTAATTATTCTCCTTAAGTATGTGTGGTCCCCCTCTTCTACACGCATCATCTATACTATATATAAGAGGATTCTCCTCTTTGAACTGGACTTTTATATTGTTCAAAAATACTTTCATTAATAAATGACAACTTCTTTTAAAAATATGGTCATAAATATCAAATAACAAATTTTATTTTGAATTCAAAAAGAAAACTCCTAAAATTTAGGATTTTTTTTCCTTCACATTCATCTTTTTATTCCTAAAATTTATCTTTTTTATTATTTATTTTCTATAATAGATGCTGTGGGGACATTAGAAGGCTTTTGTCCGCTTTGGGGAGCCAGTCCCTCACGGTTTTGTCCTCGTCCCCGAGTGTGGTGTTGGGGGTTTTTGCCTTTGAGGTGATTGACACCTAGGCTCACCTTAGTCCCACATCGGTTAGAGAACCCTCCCACTCAAGGTTTATAAGCTTTTGGAGCGACCAAGAGTGTACCACTACTACACAACCCCCAACACCACACTCGGGGACGAGGACAAAACCGTGAGGGACTGGCTCCCCAAAGCGGACAAAAGCCTTCTAATGTCCCCACAGATGCAAATTATTAACTTTTACTAAAAAAAAATAAATTAAAGAGCCTCTGAGCACGCACAACGCGCGTGCTTAGAGGCTAGTGTAATTATAGGGATAAATTATTAAATCTCTTGTGTTGCATTTGGATAACAAAATTTGGGTATGTGGATTTGGATTTAACCGATTAAAATTCAAATATCTTATTTGGATAATTTTAAAAAATTAATGATTTAGATTTGACCAAATCCACTATCTTTGTAATCTTTGGATTTGAAATCAAGGTATTTAAAATCTATTAATTTATCCAAAATCCAAATCCAAATTCAAATTTCCAAATACAACCTTGGAGTAATTTTAAGATTTTTTTTTTTTTTTTTTTGAGAAACAAACTAATTGCTAAACACACACACTTTTTAATTACATTCTCTCACCCAGCTCAAACATATTAATAAACCCAAAGTATCACTACAAAAGGACCTAAATTTTAAAATATTGGTTAGGAGTTTCAAATTCAATATCTCATGGATATTATGAGACCTTGGGAACCACTAGAACAATATCTTATGTTTTTTTTTTTTTTTTTAACACTTATATATAAGATAATATAAAGAATATATTTTAAAATTAAATTTTAATTTGCCCCCAAAAGATAAATTCCTCGTTGGTTTGGTTTTAATATTAGCTCTGTTTTTAAATTTTTAATAATAGAAATTTAATTTAAATGACTATTTAATCTAAATAACCATTTAAATTTATTGAAATTTTGGTGATAAAGTTTCATCTAGAGCATAATTGTAATGGGGTAAAAACATTTTTATTATACATGTGACATAAGAGGAGCTTTTAAAACACCACTTTTATACTTGTGTATAAAAAAATGGAAGAAGAAGTAAAAGGAAAAAGAAAGAAAGAAGAAGCAATAGAAAAGATATTCTTCCAAGATAAAAATATTTGGAGGTAGTGAGTTATAATTATAAATATTGGAGGTATCAGTTGAAAACATTAAGAAATGTTAGTTAAACTATAAGACTCTTGACATATAATATCACTTTTTAAAAAGTAGTATGTTAAAAAAAAAGGATTAATTATTTGGTCCCAATGATTGTGTCACTATCTTAGGGGGCGTTTGGTTCACTGTGATGTGTGCTTGATGTAATGCACATTACGATGATATGACATTAAGATTTTTGGTTTTTTTTTTAATATTACTATAATCTAAAATTACAAAATATATCACATCACCTTAATTTCATTACATTCCTAAACAATGTAACGTTATATTCATGTATTGAGATCACATTAATGTAAAATTACAATTGTAAGGACCAGATTTGAGTTCCCAACCCACTATGTGGATAGACTTAGGCCCAAAAAGCCCAAAAACAATGAATTGTAAAGAGTGGGTTGGAAAAATTGGGCTTTAGTTAATCAAACAAACACTGGGAAGGATTCAGATAATAAGAGGATGAAAAGAAAAAAAAGGGTTGTATTGAAGAAAAATTGTCCTTGGCAAAGTCCGAGGAGGTTTGTTTTTATATATTACTCACAAGTCTAATTACAAGTTTGGTTCTGGAATGCTATCTTGTTTCTCTTTTCTCCTTTTTTTCTCAATCCCCTAATCTCGTTGCCTCCTTCTTCTTTTATACACTCTTTCCTTTTCATCTCCACCTTCCACCTGTATACTAGATGGTTAGTGCTGATACTTGTCCCATCAGCACCTCCCATAAGTCCTCATGTAGTAGCTATAAGACTGAAATACACTGTTTAGGTATCACTTCTATATTAATGCGGCCAAGGAGTTAGCTGTAATGCATTTAATGCAGAGGAAGCAGCTTTCTCCCCAGATATTTTGGGGCTCCTCCTTATTTGATATCTTTGCAATGCTTGTCCACCCCAACTGAATTTCCGAGGTTGTCATCCTTTCTGTCAAACCATCTTCTAAGAGCTCGGCCTAGTCTGGCCAAGGACGTTTTCATCCTCAGCACACTCTCCAGAACTATTATTACCAAATCCCACCTTTCTATTTTTCAACACAGTCTCTTCTAACGAAGGCCTCTCCTCCTCGAGCGGGTCCTTGTCCTCGGCTTGGGCCATAGGCCTAATATACGGGTAGATAATGAACCTTAGAGCTTACAATAGCCCCTCGAAATTCTTCTTTCTGGCTCATCAGGAAGAAATGAGGATTTCGATGTCTCTACATCAGCTCCATGCCCATTTCGCTCTTCCTCTGATTGTAAAGATGCCTTTTTGATTGCCCAAGACACGCTCCTAGCGCTGCAGCGTTCAAGACATGTCCTCATTAAATTCTTGCAGCTCTCTGTCCCCCATGTTCTACGGCGTGATGCGAATCCTATGGTTGAGGGCTTTGGTAGGAATCGAGCGGAAATTTTCTTACTCTCTGCTCTTTCCTTGGTATAAATACCAATTCTTTAGTTAATCAAATCAAACCTTTTTTTCTTTTCATTCTCTTATCATCTGAATCCTTCCCAGTGTTCATTTGATTAACTAAAGCCCAATTTTTCCAACCCACTCTCTACAAATTCATTGTTTTTGGGCCTAAGTCCATCCACATAGTGGGCTGGGAATTCAAATCTGGTCCTTACAACAATAATGTAATATTACCAGTGGCGGCTCCAAAAAATTTTCTTTGGATGGTCATGAAGAAACATAAATTAAAAAAAAAAAAAAAAAACCAAATACATAAAGTCTTACAATTTCTTTTTACGAATTTTTTCATTTTGAAATCGGTGCATGATAATTTCATTATTAATGTTGCAAGCTATATCTTTTTCAAAATTTTACTTAATTAAAATGTTTCTTGGATTTTTCTTTTTGTTTGTAAGGGCTCAATATATTGATAAGAGGAACAAAGTTTGAGAACAACATTTGACTACAAACTTGGTTGTAGCCTAAGACTACAACTTTCACTAAACAAATTAACATGACTACATATTTTAAAAATCTAACCATTGAATTATATGTTCTTTATGTTCTTAAAACACATGTTAAATTTCATGTCAATCGGATGTTATTTATTATTTGATCCATAAACTTATTTTTTGCGTATAATTTTAGACTACAAAAACTTGAAATTTAAACATTTGATTGATGAAATAAGCTATTGATCTTTGATCTTCTTGACATTTTGCAAGCATGGATGATATAAGCAAAAAAATATAATCTAATTATGGATTTGTCAAAATTCATATCTAATAAAAAAAAATATTAAGTGAAGTTGTAACCTTAGTCTACAACCAAGTTAATTTGTTGCTAAACTTTGTCCAAAGTTTAATTACATTGGGTTTTAAAAAATTTAGGGGGGTCACACATTTTTTTAAGGGTAAAAAAATTATAAAATTTTTAAAATTTTATATATAATAATAATATTTTTTTTTCCAAGTCAGGGTGGTCACAGGACCACCCTGGCTCTAACGTGGAGCTACCAGTGAATATTATGGTATAATGTAACATCACAACGACCCAAACGCCACTTAATTATGCCATTAAGCTCTGCTATCATCTACCAAACTCTACGATACAGCATCAGCTGAAGGCTTCAAGTATTAAAAAGCTATCAGTGTTTGCACCTTTTATAATGACACATTATAGTGTGCTCTGTGCACAAATACATGGCAATTGCTGTTGGCTCTCTCTCTCTCTCTCTCTCTCTCTCTCTCTCTCTCTCTCTCTCTCTCTCTCTCTCTCTCTCTCTCTCTCTCTCTCTCTCTCTCTCTCTCTCTCTCTCTCTCTCTCTCTCTCTCTCTCTCTCTCTCTCTCTCGTAGCTGAGTTTAAATGTCAAACACATAATCTATTTACAGGTCAGGGTAACCATAACAAGAAGTTCTTAGGGTTTGGGCAAAGCCTTTAGGACTAGGCAGCACTGATTTATCTTTAGCCCAGTGAGATTTTGGCTAAAACTTATATATTGGATGTAAGCCATTAATGACCCATGTCAAGTTGACTAAAACTCTAAAAGTTTGTAAAGGAATAAAATAGAATAATTCAAGATAATGGAATGGAAATTTATATATAAATAATGAGCATAATAATAATGGATTGTTTTGTTCGTTCAAGTTTTGGAAAAATGTGTATTAGATGCATTATGTAACAGAATTGGACATTCTCCCCTTCCAGAAAATTCTGGCTGAGACAAGCATATAAGCCCATTGTCTCATTGACATGTGGGCCAGACAGGCATATAAGCCCATTGTCTCACTGACATGTGGGACCCACATATCAGTGAGACAATGGGCTTATATGCCTGTCTCACCTAATACCTTATCCTCTCCTCCTACCTCGTCCCTATTCGTTTCCTACCTTTTTTATAAATCCCTAAAAGACAGGCATATTATATGGTTTTAGATACAACTCACAACTCCTAAAAACTGGCCCCTCCCTCTTTGGCTTTCTTCTTATTTTGGTATAGGTTCACACATCTCCCAACCAAGGAAATATATAATGTGCGTTTGGTTTATTGTGATGTACCTTTAATATAATGTATATTAAGATGATGTAACATTAAAGTTTTTGGTTTATTTTATTTTTTCTAATATTACCATAATTTAAAATTACAAAATATATCACATCATTTTAATCTCATGACCTTCTTAAACAATTTAATGTTGTATTCTTATATTGAGATTACATTAACATAAGATTACAATAGCGTAATATTACGGCATAATGTAACATCACAGCGAACCAAACGCTCCCTAAAGTAAACTACTAAATTAAAAATAAAAAATAAATAATAATAATAATAATAATAAAAACTAACCAGTTCTTACAACATCAAACTTAATTTACATAACTAGTGGCATGCTATCGTAGTCCCAATGCCCTCACTATTTGATATATATATATATATATATACACACACACATTGTACACAATATAAGGACATCCATAATATATGTTTAACCTGGCTTTTTGTTCCTCTTCTAAAAGAGCTCCCTGCAATCATAAACCAATGTGGAAAGATCTATGACACAATCTTCTCTGTTAAGTAATCATTTTTTCTATGGGAGTTAAGTAATCATTTTGAGTTGTGATAGGACCACCAAAAATGGCACAACTTTGTGCCACAACTCACCACATGGTGAGTTGTAATTGGTGAAAATATGTCTATGGGCCATGTGGGGACATACCTTCACCAATCACAACTTGTCACGTGGCGAGTTGTGGCACAAAGTTGTACCATTTTCGGTGGTCTCAGCATTTTCCAATCATTTTTATTACTAATTCAGAGTTTGATTCTAGATTGAATGGCATTCTCATAGCCCAAATTCCGTGCCATGGTTAGCCCATGTTGAATATCCCATAATTCCACTGAATTATTCGTTGTATTACCTAAAGGTATTGAGAATCCTATAATCCAGTTCCCCTCTTGATCTCTCACTACTCCTCTAGCCCCTTCTTGGCTAGGATTGCCTTGAATTGAACACTCCCAGTCCGTGTTAAGTTTAACATAATTGGCTGTTGGCATCGTTGGGGTCATTTTCTCTTTTTGGGTAGAGAAAACTAATTCATTTGCGAGATGTACAATTGTATGAATGCAGTCTTAAGGGAATACAATCTCTAGGCATAAAGCTATAAAGATATTAGCAAGGGTTGTGAAGTTTGGAATAATTATTAGGTATTTCCGAAATACAATAAAATAGTACTCTTTTCTTTCACAGAGTACACGTTACTGTATTTCAAGATTACCTAATAGTTTTCCAAAAATTTGTAGGGAGAATGATTGGGAGAGACTGCCACATAATCTTGGCCCATCGACAATCCCTTAGTACGTGTATAGTTGTTTCCTGTGATTTGCATAGAGGGGCATTGTTGTTCCCTGGTGCTATGCGTGCCAACAAAACATGTTGCTACGACCACGAGTCAAGGTAGCTTTTCCAAGTAAAGTATTTAATATTTTTTGGTATTGATAGATTTTATATCCAATTCCCCCTAAAGTCCCTCTAATTGAATAGTGTTAGTTGGAAAAGAAATTGGCTTGCCACTTTCACAGAGCAAATTCCATCCAGCTTCCTCTAAATTTGTTTTCAGGGATATTGTTTCTTATTGGGATTGGTTGTGCACAAATCTGGTCAATATTTTTGGGGATGTCAAAGGAGATGTTTGATAAATCCCACTTTTCTCTAGACTTTAATTAGAGAAACATATTTGAGAAAAAGTAAGAAAATCTTAACCTAAGCTTATCAATCTTTGAATACAAATCAATTCTTCTACCCACAGCCAAGCTCATCAACTCAGACCAAAGGAAGTGATTTGAATGGCAGTAGTATTTGAGGAGAAGAATTTGGACTTCAAATTTCAATTCAAATGACTTGAATAAAGTATGAAATGGCAATTTTGTTTTTCTTGATGAAATTTATGGATGGATTTTTAACTTAATTAATGTGTGGATTTAAAATACTTAAGCGTATTTATATTAACAATTGTTCTCCAAATCCTTTGATTTTAAAAACTGAAGACTCCAGATTGCATCAGAAGAAATAGTGGCATACCTTCATTAACTCGTGTTATGTAATGAACACGACAATTCAAGACTAAAATATGAAGGATCTCTCTATCCCTTTAACATACACAACTAGCAAAACTTTCTAATGTCACATGTTTGGCCCGAGGCTGAAACAAGAGGAAGAAGTAACTGTTTCTGGCTGCACAACCGCCTGAGAGATTTTCAATACCGTGACAATGAAAAAAGAGGCCACCCAAATAATGTAAATCAACACAAAAGTTTAAAATACAACAGGTATCTGGTTTTAAGGCTGAGTTGAGTCAGAGTTATGAGTTTATAATATCATCCAAAATTCATATTGAATATATAGACATGGGAGATGGAAACACAAATGGCATTCAAAATAGATGCATCTTCGTGTTTATATTCTACTAAAGGATGTGAGCCTTGAATAGCCTCGTGAATCCATTCAGACAACAGATATTGCCCCCCCAAGAAACACATATCCTTACAAAAAATTTCAACTCATTTGGAGAATTACAAAAACTCTCTAGTTTTTCACCTAATTATTGAATAACCTCCTTATACTGCTCTCTCTTTCTCAGGTATAGACCCTTACCCAATAAATAAATTTTGACTATTTCAAAAAATATTACATTAGCTTAAAAAGCAGTTCTAACAACATACTTTTTTCCTCACCTCTTCTTGTTTTTCTTTCTTCCTTTTGCCTGTTTCTCTAAACTTTTAATCCTTTGACTAAGAACTGAAGTAGAAGATATTCTTTGGTCTGGAAGCTTCCCTGATTCAAGAGGTACTGCGGTAGATTCTGCTTTGACTGCCATAGCACGTTTCAGGGCTTCCATCGCAGAGAAGGCAGGTTGTGGAGCAGTAGTTGGCTTTGTAACAGGTATTTCAGGAACCCCCAAGAACTTCTTTACTCCAGGATATTTAAGCACTGGAAAATTCAAAAAGAGTGCCATTCTTTAGGCAAAAAGTGAATATAAATTTTTGTTAACAGCAAGAAGTGAAGTTTTTCATTCAACTTCCAGTCTTCTACAGTAGAAATTAATGCAAATTGGTGCATGACACAACTAAAGAGCATATCACTGAAGAAGCTTTCCACAATCCTTAAGATGGAAAAGGTGAAACTGAAGTAAAATTTCTGACAAACTAGAATCTAAAAGGACTCACCCAGTCCATACGAGAGCGAGAACAAGTTGGATGTAATCCAGTAACAAAATATAGCCTGCAGTAAAATAAATGTTTATGAACATGTAAACAAACGAAAGAACCATTCGTGCGGAGAGAAGTATGCAATGCTGTAAACAACTGAAAGAGGCTTATGAACAAGAAACACTAAATCCATATGGGCAATTTTACAGGAAGAACCATTATAGTGCAATCATTATTGCCAAACTCATGTTCATATTAGAAGTGAACAAAGAGAAACTTGTAAAATGTAATGTCGAAAGTAACTAAACAATGGAGAATTACCTTAGGAAAACTCATGGTGAATGGAACTGTAAGAACAGCTAGGCCCCTTGAAACATTTTTCATGGTGCCAGCAACAGGATTTCCTTCCATACCCTCCTGCATGTTGCACTGAGGAACAGACAGAAATGAGTTAAATTTAAATTGGTTCTAGAAAAAGAGGGAAAATGTTAAGAGTGAAGCAATTAGGTTCCAACCCCAAAAAACAAGAACAAAAAATCAAAAACAAAAAGACACAAAGCTAAACTAATATATAAATAAACAAACTGCAAAAGTTCATAGTGAAGCAATTAGGTTCCCAACCCAAAACGGAAAAAATTAAAAATAAAATAAGAAACAAAATTAATTTTATTTCAATCTAACATCTAGCATTTAATACTAGATATTTTCTGCATGGATCAATTGCTTCATTCCTGGTTCACATAATACTAGTGGAAATTGTTAACCATAGAACATTCTATAAAGGAATTGATAATTGGTCAAATTGGTTCTACATTTAATTAATGGACATAGATGCAAAAATAATGCACTTTAAACAAATAAGTCAACTGCCTATGTTCAGATCTAACGGAAGCAACCTTATCCCGATCAGAGTCAAACACATTACTCACTCCACTTGAAATGAAGGGAAACAGTAATGATAGTGTTCAATCAGTACTTGAGTCAAACTCATCATGGTAATTTCTCAGCCTCTTCAGCTCCACATTAAACAGCAAGTAGGCCTGTCCAACAAAACCGCAGACCTGGCCCACCCCGCAAAACCGACCAGACCCGAACCGACAACCGCCCAACCCAACTACCTGGCGGTCGGTGGCAGGTCCCTGCCATCCCAAACCAATTCCGGCGGGTCGGATGGCAGGTCTTCCCTTCCAAAACCCGATCCACCCAACCTGACCGTGTATATAACGCAGTTCTTAGTCATTTTATATTCTCCTCCAGTTCAGACCATCACCAGCTCACTCACCCTCAGTTTCTCTGTCCACTTGCTCTCTCAGTCTCACCTCAGAGTCTCACACTCTCGATCTCTCTCACACTCAACAGCCAACACCATTGCCAGCCAACACCATCGCCGATCTGAATCTTTAGATCTTTGAACCTCCACCATCGCTGAGCTACGAATCTCCTTCATCACACCATCGCCTATCTGCAAGTAACACTCTTTATTTCTTCGTTTTAGTCTCATGCAAGTTCAGATCTGCTATTATTTCTCTCTATTTCTGTCTGTTTCATCGGATTTGTGGTTACTGATATTTGGGTTTGTAGATTTGTTCTTAAGATTTGTGAAATTTGTACCAAGTTTCGTCTTTGTTTTCATTCTTTTGGTCGAGTCGGGTCCAACCGCCGTCCACCCGAGCCTGATCCGACTCAACCCGTAGTTTTTCATGGTCAGCGGCGGGTCCACCATCCTTCAACCCGACAGAGTTGGGTTGGTTCCAGGTTGAGCCCAAACCCAACCCGTGGACACCCCTAACAGCAAGTAAGAAAAGTTGACATAAATGATTAGAGATAGTGTAGACACCTACCTCCACAGTAATTAAGAATGACAGTGCAGTCAAAACTGGAAAAATGTATAAAGCATCAGGAGTTGTGAGATCCAAAAACCAGTACGCACCACCAGTTTTGAATGATGGGACTTTCTCTGACATATTTCTAATCTGCCAAAGAAAATGTTGTCAGAGATATATCTAAAGACCAAGGATAAAAGCAAACAATTAATCATTTGCAAGATGTTATGAAAAAGAAATTTATCTTACAGCCATGAAAAAACTGATGAAGACAGGACCTTGTATAAAGAGTCCCTTCAGTGGAGTAAATGGATTCACACCATATCTGTAGAACCCAATCATAATGACAAAATGAAGATGTCAGGCAAAACAAAGGCCAGATAGGGGAGAATTGACGAATTGAAAAACATTAGACATAAGAAGCATATTCTATTCATAACACCTCTTTAGCACTACAGAGCTACCCACATGGGATCCCTTTCAGTCAAGTTGGTAAAATTGGAAACAGAAGGAGGTGAGGCTTGCATTTTTGCTATATAAACACACATCATGCACCACCCCTTGTATAAGCACACATCTCCTTTTTAGCTTTATGGTTAACCTAAGCTCCAAAGTCAAGACCATGAAGAGATGAATCACAAACTGATTATGTAACTGCCAATTTGAAAACAAATCCCATTACTAAATTTATGAAGTTGAAAATCCATTCCTCTATGTCATTTGGATCCTTCCCTTTTTTGATAAGTAAAATACTTTATTGGAAATGGAATGAGAAAAAATACAATGACTATAAGGCACATAGGCAGTGTGCTATAAAAAAAGCCAGAATATGTAAACTAAATAGCAGTGGAAGTACAAAAATCAAGTAAATCAGGCAGAGAATTAAAAGTAGAAACACCTGAAGCATTTGCCCACTCAAACAGAGTATGAAAGAAGGAAAGCTTTAAATCATGAAACGGTCTTTCATTTCCTTTAAAAATATGTGCATTCCTTCCCTCCAAATAACCCACATCATACTCCATATAGCATTCTTTTCTGCACTACTTTTATCAAGTTCCTCTCCTTTACCCTATTTTAGAGATCCAACCAACAAGACTCCAAAAGAAAAGTGAAACTCTTCTAATTGTCATAAAACATAAACCCTGATTTCTCAAGTATCTTACTACTGCCCAATATACCAATTATTAATAATAGAATTATAGTAACAATCTTCCAATTAGATAATTCACCAGCACATTAATCCTACGCTATATTATTTGCAACTTTTATCCTATATTACCATTATACGGTATGAAGATATGTGAAATTCAGGTAGTATGAAAGATGGGTCAATCCACTGAAGGAAAATATGAAATTATCCTACATATCCTATTAATTCTTCCATTTCCAGACACTTCGTGGGTCAATCCACTGAAGGATAATATGAAATTATCCTACATTTCCTTTTAATTCACCCATTTCCAATAATTTCCTGGGTCAATCCACTGAAGGATGAAACATGATACAGAAGTCAAGGTTTCAAACATTGGGCTATAAGCATGCACCATAATCACTTTTTGACATTGGCAGAAATAGCAAGGGAGCTATTGTTGAAGTGCTTATTGTTCTCGACGGTCAAAAACATTGAACAGGGCCCTTAATGCAAATCAAAGAAGGAGCTGGCACTATAAACTGTAAATTAATTGATTTGAATGAAGGAAATCACAGAAAATGTGGCATGCATATTATCATCTCAGTTAGTAATCTCTATCACCATCAGGCTCTTTATGGAACCAAAACATAACTACCAAAAAAGGAAAATGAAAGCCACCAAACAATTAAATTGCCATGGGTTCCTATTGCAGGCCGTGGAAAAGTTGCTTACTCCTTAAACAGCTTCTGCATTCGTTGCTGACCGTCAGCAATGGCATTGGGATCCGTAGCCTGAAAAGGATAAATGAACATTAACATGCTAAGAAGAATCCTTTCTAAAAGCATCCAACATCATATGGTGTACATATCCACAGTAGATACAGGCCTAACAAACAGAGTCTACATCCGCACAAGGAGATCTTGAGACCAATTAGGACTGCCATTATTTCAAGAATGCAAATGCATGTTTCTCAAAAGCAAAAATACACAAAGTTGAATAATTTTTTCCAGCAGCTTATTGAAAAAGGACAGAAGCTTGAATGGGCTTTGATATCAATTTTGATTTAGGATCTTTACAAATTCAGAACTAAATTAGATTCTTGACAAGATCTTGAATGGTTATGGCTATTCATTATTGAAACAATGAAAAGAACATGAAATAAAGGAAGATAAAACACTAAGCAATCACACTTAAGCAGGAGAAGACAATCACACCCTACAACTTAAAATAAGCTGCTGGAATTTTATTAAAATCACTCTCTCTTTCAATGTTATTCACAATAACAACTTTATATAGGCTAGTGCTAGATCCTTTTCTAGAAGGACTAGGACTCCTAAATAACCTAGGATTACTAATAACCCAAAAAAAAGTACTTAAAAACTTCAATGGACTCAAAAAGCAAAATAAGATTCATGGGCCTTTGGTACAGCCAAGGACAGCCTATTCTAGAAAATATGGAAATCATCAATTAACCTTATTCTACAAAACTTAATTAAAACTGATCCAGCAACTTTCTAACCTAAAAAACTTAAAACTAAGACTCAATAAGTAAAATAACTCATGAAATATATCATTCTTACTTATCAAAAATAAATAAATAAATAACTCATGAAATTTCCAAGAAGTCCCACATCAAAACTAGACCATAAATCTTGATCTTTTTGTATTTAATCTTGTTTTTGCTTGAACCCTTTCTTGTCTGAGTCATTTAAAGGAAGATTCACACATGGTATCTAACAGCGTAGGCAGGTGAGTGGTGAGAAGCTGAGTTAAGTTAAGTAGCATCCTAGATCTCTCATAGCTTTACCAAATTTAAATCCTAAGCTAACCAATCATGGTATTTGTGGATCATGTGCATATCCAAGCAAGCCCCAACAAAATACTGATGAATATAAAGATGTAAAATCATAGCACAAATATGATATTGGCTGATGGCAGTGATTAACAAATGACATGATGGGCCTTGTCCTTAGTGAGTGACACTGGACTTATGGTTAATTTGTACCAACATGATTATTGCAGGTAGTGATTTATAAAGTGATACAGTGAACAAATAATATTACCTTATCTTGCATCTCCTGCTTTATTTCCTCCAAATGTGGCCTCAAGAGCTGCAGAACATGCATAAACCATTATGGATGTGTTGCCATCATTTTAAAATAGAAGGATGTACATTATATGATAGATTAAATGCAGATTAAAATGAAAAGTAAAAAGAAAAAAAATCATAGATTTATGTAGTTTTGTGGCACTTAAACAGGTCTGCCCTCATAATTTCAACGAATAAAACTACTTTGTAGAAGTAGTAAAACAATTCATAAAACATACACCACGTCAGCAAAGACTATTTACAAGTAATTAATAAATTCTTAATTGATCTGCAGGTATGAGGGCATCAGATTGTCAACAAGCATATCCGACAATTATGTAAATGAGTCACCAAAAACGCAATGCTGTAACTAACAAGTACTGCCACATACAGTGAGTTTTGCAGTAGCTTTAAGTTGATTTATCAAAAGTGGAAGTGTTGCCCCCCGAATCACAAGAGTTGTTAAAGCTATAGCAGCCCACCTGAAAGAAGTAAAAAAAAATTAATATTAATAAAATACTTCCATATTTAACATATTAAAAATCCAATGTTGGTGTAAACTAAAAAGCTATTAAATATAAAATCGCATATTCAATCCATTGTAACTTGCTTGAGTAACTAGAAACCTTGTACTGCAACAATAAAAATTGGAATAATCATAACGAAGGTTGTTAACATCTAAATTATCTTTCATTGCATAACAAAGGAGGTCATCATCTTTTAATGAGAAAATTTGTATGCAAATGAAATGAATAGCTAAATTTCTTCATTATGTGACTTTCTTGGTGACAGCAGCTAATGCACAGGCAGATATTGTTATTGCTTACTATTGTGGCAAAAAAGTCAGCTTTATGACACTGTGTCTCACTACAATTGGGTAATATGAATCCAAAGAACTGACAGTTCAACAAGCTAATTTTTTTTTTTTTAAGGTAAAAAGCCAGTTTTGTAATGTCAGACTTTTTGTAATTTAATGGTGGTTCGTGTCAAGGTAGTTGGGTAAATGAGGTAATCTTCATGAACATCCATTTATGATTCTTTGTGCATCGTTTCTTTCAGTAATCAGCAATTCTTAGTGCATGTTCTTAAGCAATTAATATAAACAATGTTCCACCATATCTGAATTTTGTAATTTTTTAGCATTCAATCTTACAAGAAACCATAGCAGTATAAAGAATTAAAGATGTCATTAAAAATAGAAAATAGAATTGCAAATGGCTCCTCACCAGTTCAAGCCAGTATAACAGTGCACATAATCTATAATGTACTGCAACATCTTGACTGGCAAGAAAGAATCAGCAGCAGCAATGGCAACTTCATTCACTGCTGTGGCCTGTGCAGCTACTGTTTCCATGGATGTATTTGAGAGAACCTCAGCAACATCACTGATTATTTCAACTTTGTCCGGCCCTCCACCAACTGTGGTCGACATATACCTGCAGAAAGAGGGACCTGAACTCGGCAGAAGAAACTTGTGGGAATATCTTCTATCTTGGAAAAAAGCACCAAACCCAGCTGAATTATTGAAGCTGCGACTTCCAAAGGACCTCCTTTGGAGAAAGCTATCAATTCTTTGAGAAGACAAGTCCTCATCAATCGAGCGGGTTTTACTATCATCATCATTATGGAGAACATAACTAAAAGATGGGTGGCATCTTCGAGCTATAATCGTAGCTCTTGTAGATAAACTACGCATAAAAGCCATTGATACACTTCTGAAAACAAATTTCACAAAAACCTAGATGAGATATAGAACCCTAAACTCAATTATATAAATAAAAATGAAAAAATATCACTTTTTCAAAAGTGTAACAAAATTACATAAAAGGTTGCATTAACATAGCTATTAGAATTCAAATTACAAATCAACAATGATGGAATATAAAAATGAATACACGGATCAAAAAAAAGAAAAATTCTTAAACCCTAGCAAAACCCCAACACCATCTATTGCCCCACAAGGTGAAAATTCCTAAAGACCATGACTTTAATGACAAACCAAAACCACAAAAACCAAAATTTAATTCATGGGCATGAAAGCTTTACAAATGCATAGCTTTAGTGAGTAAGGGAAATGGATCCAATATATATTAGAAGCCAAAGTAAAGGACTTTGAATTCGAATTGAAGTAAAAACCCCTGATTTCAAAGCTGTGATTCAAAAGCAGAGGTTTTGTGAATGGAAGATTTGGAAAAGATCTCACCTTTACGAATCAGCACCACAGAGAGGGGAGTCTAAAATCTCAGAGGGGTCTGAGACTGTGTGTCAGACTCAGTTTGGGTAGCGAACGAAGTGTGGCCTAGTCCAAGAGATTGCTTTGCTTACTTGGTAGTTGAACCCAAACTAGGCCAATGACGGTCTAGGGCTTAATTGTACGGTTCGTTAGTTTAGTAATTAAGGAAAATTCTTAGTTTAGATAAACTTTTGAGGATTCTAGCCTTTTACCTTTATTTTTTAAAATATTTGGTAATATGTTTCTGTTTTGAAACTATATAGGTTCGTACTCTTATTTTAAAACTTAATTTTAATAAAATTGAGTTTCAATCAAAAAACTCGATTGGTAGAAAATCGAGTACAGTGCGATCAAACTTTAAAAAAAAAAAAAAAAAAAAATTGCATGGAACTCGAGTTCCTAGAGCTCGAGCTCGAGTTTCATACCTATAGCAGCGTTCAAGAAGACCTATAATGGCGTTTTAAGCCCTATAGCGGTGTTTTCATGCAATTTTTTGTTTTTATAAGTTTGATCGCCCCATATCAGGTTCAGTGAGTCCTATAGTAACGTTTTAAAGCCCTATAATAGCGTTTTAAAGCCCTATAGCAACGTTTTCATGCAATTTTTTGTTTCTATAAGTTTCATGCAATTTAAATGGAACTCGAGCTCTATGAACTCGAGTTCTATGCAATTTTTTTATTTTTTTAAGTTTGATCGGGTATAACTCGATTTTAAACCAATCGAGTTTCAAAATAGAGGCACGAACCTATATAGTTTCAAAACAGGGACATATTGCCAAATATTTTTAAAAATAGGGGTAAAAGGCTAGAATCCCCTAAACTCTTTCTCCAAACATATATATATATATATATATATATTTATATAATGTAAGCTTTTTTTTTTTTTAATTTTTATTTTAAGAAACTAGTATAATGTAAACTAAATCAACATGAACTCACTATATTGGACATTTAAGTAATTTAGGTCATTTTCTTTATAAAAAAAAAAAAAAAAAAAGTAATTGAGACTCAAATAGGTGACCATTCGTGTTCATAGGTTGAGTTCATATCATGTCAAGCTATGGTATTCAGCTGTTTATTAAACCTAACTTGTCTAATAAACATGTCAAGAATTTTCAACCCTAACACAACCCGACTACTTGACATAACACGTTTAACCCGTTTAATTAACAAGTTATATAAATGTCAATACAAACTAGCCTCTAAGCACAAAGACTCTTTTATTTTTTGGGTAAAATTTAATAATTTGCATCAATTATAATTTGAAATTACTACATTTTTCAATTACAAAATGCCTAGGGGTGTGATGAAAAAAATACCTAGGTTTGGTGAGTGATATGCATTTATGGATGAAATATTTTTTTCATCACACCCCTAGGTATGATATTTACAAAAAAAAAAAAAAAAAATGGTCTTTAACAACTACTTCATAGATTGACTACCACTTCGCTCACCAAAATTCATCCAATGTGTCTGCTATGCAATCTAACAAAATTGTTGATATGTCACCCTAAAAAAATACAAAAGAAATAAAGAGTAAGGCTTAAATGTAAGAAAAACAACAGACAAAAATAATTTGAGGAAGAGAGAGCACCACTTAGAACATATACACTAAAATAATTAGTCAAACCTGATAACCACAAAAGACAAAAATATATATTATTCCCATTCTTTAAAAAAGACTCATTAATTAGAGAAAACATTTAATACTTATCAAACCGACCAAATAAAAGAAAAGAAAATGTAGAAGAGCAAGACTTAGGTACAGTACTTAAGTGCTGTACCTTAGGTTCTTCTTTTAAGATTCTGTCATGTGGATTTTTTTCTCATGGAAAATAAATGTATTTTTTAATTAAGTAGCCACATGACAGAATCTTAAGACGAGAACCTAAGGAACAATACCTAAATTACTATACCTAAATTTTATCTAATGTAGAATATCCACACCTAGTGAGAATGTCACGTTCCTTGAAGTTACACATTGATGCTATGAATGCTATAATTTTAGTTACAAATTGATGCATGATGGTGCCAATTAAGTACCTACAATTGTGCTCTCTACGCACCGAATTTATTGGACATGATAAGTGTGAAATGCTTAAACTTGACTAGCCTCTAAGCGTGCGCTCACGCGCATGCTTAGAGGCTCTTCTATTTTTTGGGTAAGGGTTAGTTTATCGCATTTATTATTGTAACGATCCAAGGAAAAACACTAACCACATCTGCGCTATACCTCAAAAGGACTAGTCACAATTAAAACTCCTTATAGTTATTAATAAAGCCCAGATCTACCCAATAAATACCCGATGTGAGACTCGTCACACACCTACACGCATCACACAATCAATCAAATTGGGGCATCACAATCTCCTCCACTTAAATCCCTAACGTCCTCGTTAGGGCCCACTTTGTGGGTAGTGTCTCTAAGCCCACACAGGGTTACCGAGACGACTCTAATACCACATGTAACGACCTAAGGAAAAGTGCTAGCCACATCTGCGCTATACCTTAAAAGGGCTAGTCACAATTGAAGCTTCTTATAGTTGTTAATAAAGCCCAGATCTACCCAGTAAATACCCGATGTGGGACTCATCACACACCCACACGCATCACACAATCAATCAAATTGGGGCATCACAATTATAATTTGGGATTACTACATTTTTCAATCATAAAAAAACCTAGGGGTGTGATGAAAAAATTATTTCATTCACAAACGCATAACACTCACCACACTCTTAGGTATTTTTTTTGTCACACCCCTAGGTATTTTGTGATTGAAAACTGTAGTAATCCCAAATTATAATAAATGCAATAAATTAACCATTACCCAAAAAATAGAAAAGCCTCTGAGCACACGCGTGAGTGCGTGCTCAGAGGCTTGTAGGTATATTTAAGGGTGTAGGTTTTTACCCCTAAAAGTTAGTCTATTATTTAGAAGCAATTTTTACCACAATTTTTAAATTTTATCTTTAAAGATAACTTCTCCAATATCATTCTTGTTTTTGCAAATTTGCATATATGGCAATTGCTTACAAAATCATCAAATGTGCAGTGACAGGCACAAAAAAGGACAATATTAAATTTCATATGGTAGGATATTTACAAAAAATGTTTTTTAACAACTGCTTGATAGATTGACTACCACTTCGCTCACCCAAATTCATCAAATGTGTCTACTATGCAATCTAACCAAATTGTTGATATGTCCCCCTAAAAAAAAAGTAAGGCTTAATGTAAGAAAAACAACAGATAAAAATAATAGGAGGAAGAGAGGACACCACTTAAAACACATACACTAAAATAATGAGTCAAACCTGATAACCACAAAAAAAAAAAAAAAAAAAAAAAAAAAAAAGACAAATCAATATATATCATTCCTATTCTTTAAAAATAGTCATTAATTAGAGAAAATACTTAAACACCCATCAAATTGACCAAATAAAAGAAAAGAAAAGATTAAAAAAGATAAGATAAGATAATGATATGGAAAGAATAAGGATAACAAAGTGTGGTCCTATTTTATAGGCACTATTTTACGTGAGAGTTAAAAGTTTTTTTTTTTCTAAGTTAGGAGTCATCTAAATTAAAAAATAATATATATATCAATGATGACTTAATGGAATTCAATGACGACTATACTATAACTCCATAGAATTCAATGACTACTAAACTAGATGACCAAAAAAGAAAAAGAAAAAAAAAAAAAAAAAGACGAAATGGTGATGAATTGCCAGTTTGAGGGCTAAGAAAGCAACATGAACTTCATCAAGAAGTAGCTCCAATATGGGCAACAAAGAAGCATGGGCAAAAATAGCATTTCGATAATCTTTTTTTTTTGGTTAAAAGACGATTTTATAAAACTCAAAGCATTACATCTAGATTAGTACAGACTCTGTTAAAGAAAACACCATTACAATCATCCTCCAAAGCCTTAGCTAAGTCCACAGGCGGACTTGAAAACAACATGTATTCTAGTTCTTGGACAACCCCTAGTCTAGCCATCAGATTCGCGCATCGATTAGCCTCGCGGTAGCAATGCTTCAACTGAACTTGCTAAAATCTGGTCATCAACTGCCTACAATCGTCCAAAATGGGAGATATAATCTAATTTACATAAGCAGAATTCTTAATGACATCCACAATCACTTTGACATCTATCTCAACAATAAGACAAGAGATATTCAAACTACTACACAGCAAAAGACCATCCCTCAGCCCCCACAGTTTAGTAGCAAAATTGTTAGTTGCTCCTACATGCCTAGTGAATCCAGCAACCCAATTCCCATGCTCATCCCTCACTACCCCTCCACATCCCGCCCGCTCCATACACCCAATAACCGAGCCATCAATGTTTAATTTTTTCCACCCTAAGGGCGGCTTCTCCCACCTGATTCTCTTGCTAACTCTACAGACTGGGTTGCATGGAGATGAGACACAAAACATAAACTCAGCAGCTTGATTAGAAATCTCCCTATATAGGTTCGGATTTGGGCTTTTCCTATTGAAAACAAAAGAATTCCTGCTCTTCCAAATGCACCACACAGCAAAGTTAAACATGATTCTCCAAGAAGGCTTCCCTTGGATAAGACTACATCTCACTTTCCCATTATTTTGCAGCCACTTATGCAGATTACTCCTCCAAAAATCACTATTATCTCCCTTCACACCTAGCTGATTCCATATTTGCTTTACCCTTGGACAATCTCTAAAGGCATGCAATATGGTTTCCGGCTCTCTTAGGCAAACAGGACACCCTTCATCATCCCCAAATCCTCTTCTAGCAAGGCAAGTTTTAACTCCTATGCTATTATGAACACATCTCCATAGGAAAGTCTTAATTTTAGGGAGTGTATCTAATTTCCAAATCCAATCAGCATCTATAATTCCCACATCCTCCACATCATCCACATCTCTAGCAAAGGAATAGGCACTTTTAAGATCAAAACAACCTCTAGCATTACCTCTCCATCCTAACCTGTCCCTTCCTCCATCCCCTAAGGAAATAGGAATGGCTTGGATGATTGATTTAATTTCAGTTGTAAGCTCAAAGGGAATTCAATTCCAATCCCAACCTCCACTTACCAAAACATCTTTAATCTTCCATTGGCTTGCT
Source organism: Quercus robur (assembly GCF_932294415.1). Classification (NCBI taxonomy): domain Eukaryota; kingdom Viridiplantae; phylum Streptophyta; class Magnoliopsida; order Fagales; family Fagaceae; genus Quercus; species Quercus robur. The sequence continues at coordinate 31,164,930 of NC_065535.1, read as the reverse complement.
TCACGGTTTAAAAGACCATGAATGAGGCTATAGATAGGACATTTACATTTCCAATTGTCCAGCCAAAAGCTGAGAGTACTGCCTTTATAAACCACCCACATGCTGCCTTTGTTAAATGTTTCCCTACCCTTCTTGATGGCTCTCCAAATTTGAGAACAAGGCAGCCTATCCATATTAACAGCATTTAATCTCCTATTACTTCAATATTTTCTTTTTAGCACTCTCACTCACAAAGCATCATCTTCCGTATGAAACCTCCAATTCAACTTGGCAAGGAGAGCAGTGTTTCTACCCTTCGCCTCTTGCAGACCCAGCCCACCTTCTTCTTTAGGATTTGTTACTTTTTGCTAGCCAACCCAATGAATTTTCCTAGTAGTCTCTGATGAACCCCACAGGAAGTTTTTATTAACCCAGTTTATACCATCCAAGATTCTTCCTGGTAAGGAAGTGCCTTGCATGACGTAAGAAGGGATTGTTGACATGGATGCTTGAATCAAAACAGCCCGGCCAGCCAAAGAGAGCATGTTAGCTTTCCACCCAGCCAATTTTTGCTTAACTCTATCCAAGATAAAATTAAAGTCTTGAGTGGTGGCACTCGGATGCTTGATGGGAAAACCAAGGTATTTGCCAAGAGAGGCCGTGGAAGCAAAACCAAGAATATCACATAGTGACTCTCTTGTATCCCTATCCACATTAGGAGAGAAACACACTCTAGATTTGGTAATGCTCACTGATTGTCCCGACATGCTACAAAAATCATCTAGAACATCTCTAATAACAGCACACCTCCTCCCATCTGCCCTCCCAAATAACACCAAATCATCCGCGAAAAATAAATGCGAAAAGGATGGCCCACTTTGAGAAGCCTTAAAAGGCTGCCATAAATTTGCCTCAGATTTTTCTTGGATAAGTTGGCCAAGGAAGTCCATACACAAAATAAACAAATATTGGGAGAGTGGGTCTCCTGGCCTAATCCCTCTCGATGGATAAATGGGGTCTAAGGCTTCTCCATTCACCAAGATTGAGGTCGAAACTGTAGAAACGCAGCTCATAATAAGATCAATTAGATCAGCGGGCAAATTGGCTCTAATAAGCATGCCTCTTATAAAGCTCCACTTAAGCTTGTTATACGCTTTCTCTAAGTCCACTTTAATGGTCATATACCCTACTTTCCCCTTTTTTTTGCTAAGGGTATGAACAATTTCCTGCACAATGATTGCATTGTCAATGTCTTTCCTCCCCGGAACAAAGGCAGCTTGAAGAGGGGATATAAGTTTCTCCAAAAAAGGCCTAAGTCTAGCAACAATAATCTTTGTAATCACTTTATAGACTGTATTGCATAAACTAATAGGCCTATAGTTACCCAACGTCTCCGGTCCTTAAATCTTTGGAATAAGGACAATGTGAGTCCTATTCAAGAACTCTGGAACTTTCCTCTCAACAAAGACTTTCTTCACCAAATCAATCACAGAATTGCCAACAATCAACCAAAATCTGTGAAAAAACCCTGCATGCAAGCCATCCGGTCTAAGGGCCTTAAAAGCCTTTAGAGATCACAAGGCATTTTTAATCTCCTCCACCGAAGCATCCCCACTAATACTCACCCTTTCCTCATCCGACAATTTTCCTTGCCATATAGTGGTAAAAGGAATCGACCAAGATGCACTAGAAAGAGAGGATGAGTACACTTCATTGAAACCACTCCAAATGACATTTTTAATAGCATCTTCTTCATACAGCCACTCCCCTACTGGATTTTTAATAGCCAAAGTCTGGTTTCTTTTTCTCCTAACCAAAGTAAACACATGATAGAAGGCAGTATTTCTGTCTCCTTGAATAGCATCAACAATAGAGAATAGATGTATAGAGAATCCATGTTGGTCCCATAATGTACGTGTTGGTGATGAATCAATTGATGCTAATTTTATGACTAACAAATTAAAAAAGAAAAAGAAAAAAGGAGTCACATAATACCACGTAGAGTCACACTAAATAACAAAATATAATAACAAAGGAAACTCACACAATACTACGTAAGAACCCAAAGACCAAGTGAAACTGAGTTCCCAATGCCTTTCTTATACAAACAACAAAGTACAACCTGGAAAACCAACATAAAAAATTACAAAGACCCATCAACATTTTAATATTTTTCATTATACAAACAACAAAGTACAACCCAGAAAACCAACATAAAAACTACAAAGACACAAATGTAGAGAAGAATGAAGTCGAATAGTACTGACCTCAAAGCCTACACATTAGTGAAGAGTCATTAAAAATGAAACATCTTTTAATAGCGTCTTGTGAAGGCCTGTAAAATAATAGACTAGAAAATATCCACTAAATCTCGAAATAACAATAAGCAAAACATGGCCAAATAGAGAGAGAAATTGAAGTGAGAAATGTAGAAATAAAAAAGTGAGATGAGAGAGAGAGAGGGCTGAGATTTGATTTGAGAAAGAGCTTACCTCAAATCTATCTGTTGTTGTTGTTATTTGTAGTAAAATCTGAAGTAAAGAGGTGGGTGAGAGGAGTTTCTGAACAATGATGATAATGGTGAAAAGAAGATTAACACAGAGTTGAGAGAATGACCAAATAGAGAGAGAAATTGAAGTGAGAAATGTAGAAATAAAAAAGTGAGATCAGAGAGAGAGAGGGTTGAAATTGGATTTGAGAAAGAACTTACCTCAAATCTATCTATTATTGTTGTTGTAGTGAAATCTGAAGCAAAGAGGTGGGTGAGAAGAGTTTCTTAACAATGATGATAATGGTGAAAAGAAGATTAACATAGAATTGAGAAAATTAGAGCGAAGTTGTTGTTGGTTCATGGTTGTTGGGGGAGGACAAAGCTGTCTTTGTATTTTTTGTATTTTTTTTTAAAATTTTTTAATGTCAGAAATGGTTTGGGCTTTTGTGAGTCTAATTCTTCTGTCTCCAAACTAGAACCATAGGACATGAGTTGACAACTTGGATTTCAACTATCAACATCAACCGTCGACCGACGTTGGGAAACAAAGGCTTTTTTTATTTTTTATTATTAGACTGAAATCATTAAAATAATAATGATGAAAATTCAAAAAATACCCACTGAATTTTAGGTCATAAATTCACAATCAACCAACCCCTTGTTGTTTTAAATTTTTAATTATTACTTAATTAGAGTCAAACTTTGAGAAATTAACGCTCTGTTTGTTTCGACAATGATATTTTCTAGAAAATGAGTCATTTTTCAAAAATCATTTTTTATAAAACTATCTCATTTTCCAATGTTTGGTAGCAACTTTAAATAAGTTGAAAACAATTTTCTAACTTCCCTTATTTAGCTTGCTGTGAGATAGAATTGTTTTCCAAAAAAATTTAATGGAAAACAATGTCTAAAAATAAGTCATACTTTTTATATTGACTAAAGATAGTTTTCTTTTGACTCATCTTTTTTTATGCTACCAAACACTGGAAAACACGAAAAACTATCTTTACACAAGGTTTTCCATCGAAACAAACGGAGCGTAAGTCAAATAACAAAAGAATGAGTTTGACCAAAAAAAAATGTTATGACCTATTGAACACATTATTCATTTTAATGATTTTTTTTTTTTTTTTTTTATGAATATGAAATAAATCATTTTAGAGTAAAGCTTAATAAAAATTATTATAAGATTCGAAACACCAAACATAAACTAAAAAAAAATTAATAAAACTTAACAACAATATTAATATAAGAACAATCCAAAACACCAAAAAAACATAAACTAAAAAAAATTAATAAAACTTAACAATAATATTAATATAAGAACAATCCAAAACACCAAAAAAACATAAACTAAAAAAAATTAATAAAACTTAACAATGATTAATTGAAACAATATTATGATAAAATTTTGTTTTCGATAATCTATTAAGGTTATTTTCTTTGTAGAAATTATAATTTTGGCCACCCAAAACATATTATCAAATAAACAATTATTAGCAAAATCTAAGAATTAAATTTCTATACATGCATTGTTATAAAATAATAATAATAAAAATAAAATTGCAAAAGTTAAAATTTGTCACCTATCCGATTATTTTCGTTTGGCTAACCTTTACTTTTCTTTAAATGAATGGCATTATAGAGTACTTCTAATACAGCTATTAAGAGTACTTTGTCCACCACAAAGGATTAGAAAATAAACAAAAATTAGTAAAGTCTCATAGTTTAACATCTAAATTGAGCACTATAAAAAATCATGATAAGTAACAAAATAAATACCAAATTATCCAAATCATGCTATGTAATAGAATAATATTATATTTTTATATGCTATATTTAATTCTTTAGAACGCAATATGATAACATTTAACAATCAAAGAAAAATAAAAAAATAAAAAAACAATAACAACAATTTAAAAAACAAAACTAAATTGCATTAACCCAAAATAGAGTTTTAAAGAATATAAAAAATTATCAACCTAAAGTAGAGATGCAAGAAAAAAAAAATCCACCAAAATATTTAGAGAGGGAGAGAAAGGGAGAGAGAGAGTACCATTTTTTTTGTGAGAGAAAACTATGCATAGAATAGAAGAGATAGTGACAAATTTATAATAAGAGGGTGTGAATAAGAAGAGACAAAAATAAAGGAAGATGAAGGGAAAGAGGAAGAATGATATTAATGTAGAGGGTAGTGGGGAGATGAAAAGGTAAGGGAGGTAGAAAAATTGAAGAAGTAATGGAGAGATGAAATGGTAAGGGATAGAGAAAGGTCGGAGAAGTGTAAATATTAAAAAAATAAATGTTAAAAACAATTATAGGAAAATTGAAAAAAAAAAAAAAAAAAAAAAAAAAACCCTAAAGCTTGAAAGGATTCAAATTTTTTTTTTCTTCCTTCCTTTAAACTGAAAAGGCTCACACAAAACCCTAAAACTGAACTGAAAAGGTTTTGAGTTGGGCTTGATAGTAGAACTAAATAAATAAGAGGTGGGTTGGATTAATTATACAGATTTATTGTAGGGTGATAGTGGAAGTAAATAAATAAGTAGTGGGTTGGATTTATTATAAAGTGATAGTGGAAGTAAATAAATAAGTAGTGAGTTGCATTTATAGGGTTGAAAATTGTAAAAATCATTTTAAAATTGTAGGACAAATTATATTTAAAATAATAATAAAAATGACGTGGCAGCTAATGTGACGTAACGTTAAATGCTGCTGCTTTTAATGTGAAAGCAGCAGCATTTAATGTTACGCTTCAGCTTTTAGTAATATATATAGATATAGATTGGGTTCCCTAAATCCATTATACACATTTAAGGATTACAACTCAAGAAAACTTTTAAGGATTAAAACATTTTCAAAAGAAGATTTTGTTTATCAGTCAAAAAAAAAAAAAGATTTTGTTTAGAAACGATTGTCCCATTGTTAAAGACCATTTGATAAGGATGTTGATAATGTGGACAAAGATTTTTTTATTTTTTTATTTTTTTTTGAGAATAGTGGACAAAGTAGTTACTAATGAATATTTAGAAATAAAAGTTTAGAATGCATTCTCTAAAACATAAATGAATATTTCGAAATAAAATTTTAGAATGCATTCCCTAAAACATAAATAGATGACATAACCTCATCAAAAAATTCTAAAACATAAAAACCAATTTGAAAACAAGAAAATGACAATGCTAATCTTCTACCCTATTTGACTTCAAATTGAACAACTGAACTGAACTAGGCATACTCCAAATCCCAGAGTAGCTGATCATCAATGGCGGTGAAATTTGCATCATCAAGGCGCTTCCGAGTTTTGATTGACTGGACTGGTCCCCAGCCATTTTCGGTTTTGTCCAAGTTCACAACCACAACTCTTGCTCTCCTTGCCCATCCAGCCAGACCATAAGCATGGTATCCAAATCCTCCACCATAACAGAGTTGCAAATCAAATAGTTCAGCACAGTAGTCATTGATGTGATCATGGCCAACAATAAGAGCCTTCACATCTTTTGCACCAGCCAAGGATGTGAATAAGCCAGAGTTCACGGAAGGACTGCTAACACCTTCTTGTTGCACACCAACTTTTTTCGACAACATACTACTGTTAAATTCTGGCGGAGGAATGTGAAGGAATGTAAGTGCAGGTGCAGCTACTCTCAATTTTAGGGCCTCTGCATTGGCCATGTATTCTTACTGCAATGAAAAAAATGAGAAAAATTTTGTTAATGCACAAATTTTCCATTTAGACAAAAGCTAAACTCTTATTGTTTTCAAATGACACAAAAACAAAAGATAAAAAGCATAGTAATCCTTGTATCAGTAATAATTAATTGAATGCATCTTATATGAGTTAAGTACCTGAAGCCTTTTAGAAGTCTGTAGGAGCCAAAATTGTTGAGAGTTTTTGACCCAATCATAGCCATATACAATTCGATGAACCTCCGACGGCCCTGGCGATGGAAAATCTCTATCCGCACAGCAGTCTGCATTATTGCCACTGTCTAGGAAGTAGAGATTGAGGACCGATTTGTTTTCAAACTTAGAGCCCTCAGCTCCACCAACTTCCAGGTTATAGTTTCCAAAACCTTCAATATAATCAGCATTCTCAGGATTAAATTTAGACAGTGTGTTCTTTAACGTAGCCGTATATTTCATTACGTCTTCCCTTGAGAGTGAAGATTCATCATCATGGTTTCCCATAATGACAGCCCATGGGATGTTGGATGCGATTGCTGGTGCAAATGCATCACTCAGAGGCTTCTTTGGATTGGGACAGTCGAACCCATAGATATTATCTCCTGTTGCACGTAATCAAATACTTCAATGGTTAGAACATGATGATTAAAAAGCTTAAGAAAGTGAATTTGTGACTAAAAAAAAAAAAAGACTGCATTTTGTATTGTTATATGCCCCCAAGTGTCAAAAGTAAAAAGAATCAGTATTCTATATATAGCATCCTATGTGTAGGGACGTAAACTAGCCGACTTTTGACAAGAATTGAATGTTCAAGCTCTGGCTCGACAACAAATATAAGAGGAAGCGTCCTATGTTAGCACAAACGAATCCCATACCTGTGAAAACAATGAGATCGGGATTCTCAGCAAGGATCGTGCGTTCGAGAAAGGCGGTGGTGTTGAGGTCAGAGCAATAAGGCTCTTGGCTCGGAAACACATCTTCACAAGTCGTGTTTTTGCCGTTTGCATAATGCATATCCGCCACTTGCAGTATCTTAAAGGTTCCATCCTTCCTAAAACGTAGTGGCATGTCAGCCAAGATGCCGATCGGGAACAAAATGAGACAGAGCAGTACTGCCTCCACAAAATTTGAAGAACAACCCACTTTCATTTTTCTTCTTTCTAATCACTTCCTTTCTCTCTTCTAAAACCCCAGTCCGAAAAATCTCACTTTGCTGTGCTCTGTTCTGCTCTGCTGTGCTCCCTTTAAAAAGGTAAATAAATCGGTGGGAATGGTGATTTGAATGTTGTATACAGTATACTTCTTCATCGAGAATCTCTTCCTTGTAGAATTCGAGATCATGGGAGATAAGAATATAAAGTATATTCTCTCTATAATATTGAAGCTTATCGTTATCACAAAATTTTGAAAACAACAGATTTGCACTTGATACGAAAGAAGAGAGAGAACGAATAGATGTGTTGTACCCGTTGGCCGTTGGTGTTGATTTTTTTTTTTTTTTTTCAAATATCTTTTTACCTTTTATTTTTCTATACGCCATTAGTTTTTTATTTTACAATTTTACCGTTAGTTTTTTTAATATGTAATCTACTAGCTAATTTTGGTGTCAAATATAACTTTTTCTAAAAAATATAAAATGGTCTTCTAAACATATTTGCTTGGTTTTTAATATTTTAAAAATTGTTCTTAAAAATGAGAGTCAAACCTATAGGGTTTGTTTGGTAAATAAACTTAAACACATATTTTCATGTTTTGAACAACATTACAACTATTTTCACACACTTTTTCACCCATACGTATTTAAAAAAAAACTAAAAACTGTTGTTTAAACACACATATTAAACGGACCCATAATAATGCAAAAATTATTATTTTAAAACTAGCTTCAAATTCAATTTTTTGAAAACAATTTTCACACTATTTTGAAAACAAAAATACAAATCTACCCACTAACAACTTAAGCTTTAAGATTGTTTGCAGAGAACTTTCATTTTTTTTTTTTTCTAGAATATTTTAGTTTTTATCTATTCTATTGATGAGAGGATTCTCCTATTTCGTCTTCAATTTTTGACGTACTAAAATATTCTCATACAAATTCTAAAATAACATTATAAGGCTACGGTTCGAGTCCTAAGCCCAAAAGGTAAAAAGATCTAGGCCCAGAGGGCCGAATACAATGAATTTGTAGAGAATGGGTTGAAAAATTAGGCTCTAATGAGTTGGGTAACAAGTATAATGGATCCAGATAGTAAGAAAGCAAAGATAGACTAGTTTTTTCTAAAGAAAAACTGTCCTTAACACAATCCGAGGAGATCAATCCTTGAATATATTTCTTGAATTTGATTACAAGTACAGTTTTTACTGCTACAGTATTCTTCTCTCAAATTTTCGATCCCTTTCTCTCAGGGCCTCCCTTCCATTTTATACTATCTTTTTCCTTTCATCTTTATCCTTCACGTGTAAATTAGATTGTTGGTGTTGATCCTTGTCACATCAGCACCTTCTTGAAGTTTTTGAGGAGTAGCTGTAAGGCTGAAAACTACTGTTCAGGTATTACTTCCTCATTAATGCAGCCAGAGAATTAACTATAGAGAATTTAATGCAGTAGTAACAGCTTTCCCTTAGATATTTCTCAACTCCAATTTGTCCTGTACATTCACAATACATATCCTTATCAATAGAACTTTCTAGAATGTCACTCTGGATGACAAAACACACGTTCTGATCTCTGCTTTGTTTAGTCGAGGAAATGCTCCTCCTCGACCTACCTTCCCCAACCCTCTCATTCGTAACTTGCTTATGGAATTCTAAGTCTTACACCTTCACTACTGTTTATCTGTCCTCGGATCACTAAGCGTCCTCAGACAAGGTCCAAGGCTTAACATATATTCTTGAGCCCTTTATCCCTACAAACATACCTTTTAGTGTAGATGGATGGAGATTTGTGATACCTGTATAGAATTTGGATAGCATAAATTATGGACTTTTTTAAAGAATTTTAAAAAATATATAGAAATTTCAGGATAAGAATGAGTAGTTTTTATGTGAGGCAGTGAGTTTTTTTTAATAAGTAATTTTGTATTTTTTTTATAAAAATAATTGAAGTATTTGAATACAAATAGATAACAAATATAGATATAAATCAGACATTTGAATACAAACGAGTGAAGAGAAATGAATAACGGGTTTTTCCCCTTTTGTACGTGAGATAGTATTACTCTTTTAATATTTTTTGGAAGAAGTAATTTGTATTTTTTTTATAAAGATAATTGTTGTATTTGAATTCAAATAGATAACAAATATATATAGAAATCAAACATTTGAATACAAATGGGTGGTGAATTTTTTTTTTTTTTTTTGGTACGTGAGATAGTATTGCTGTTTTAACCTTTTTTGCTTTTTTGTAGGGGAAAAAAAAAAAAAAAAAAAACCTAAAGGGTATGTTATTTCAGAATTTATATGAGGGTATAGTATTTTAGTATGCCAAAAATTAAAGATGAAACAGGGGAATACTCTTATTAATAGTATAGATAACATTGTTTGTCTCCTTTAACTCTTTGGCATTTATGTTTTTCTAGGAAACTGTTGTAACCAAAAAGATATCACGGGAGATATGAAAATAAATTATAAAAAGGAAAATTATTTTAATTCTTTATTTTTACTAAAATGAAAAATTCACCTTTTAAATTTCACTATAATTCATTTCAATCTTTTTTTTATTTTTGTTCATTTTAGTCCTTTAAGTTTCAAGTTTATTCAATTATGGCCTCTCCATCAACTTCAGTTAAAATTTAAAAAAAAAAAATCAAGAAAATATTTTTCAATCATTAATTGGATATATTTTTAAATTTAAAATGTTTGAACGAAAAAATTAAAAATCTGAGCAATTTACCGCAATATTTAACATAATTTGATAGAGAGACCCTAATTGAAATAACTTAAAACTTATAGGATTAAAATGAACGAAAATAAAGGATTCTGGTGAAACATAGAGGATGAGTTTTGCATTTTAGTATAATTTTTTTAGTTACATTTTGCAATTCCATGGAATTTGAATAATCAACTCTAGAAGCTTATTTGGATTAAGGGGAGTGGAGCGAAGGATATCTTGTCTCTCCCAACCTTTTTTTTTTTTTTTTTAATTACCCCATTATTTGAGAAATTTGCAGGGAGAAAGGAAGAGAGGGGTTCCATTTATATTAGGAAATTTAAATTGTCAATTTTGTCCTTGGGTTTCATCAATTTAGTATATATGTTTCTCTAAAATTAGTAAATGATGATCAAAATTGTTACTCTTAATTTCTATGATTATTCTCCTCTCTTTACTAAATTTGTAAAACTTATGAACAAATTAATGGGAAATCTATTCTCATTTTCCACAACTAATTCTTATAACATCCAAATAATGAAAATGGGTAACCATTAACCATGGAGGGTGTGACAAGTTAGAAAAGATTAGGTTATGTTTGGTAACAGTTTTTGTTTTATAATTTCAAAAACTTGTTTTGGGGAATATAAAGAAATTTTTTTTTTTTGTATTTTTGAAATAAAAAAAAAACATGTTTGGTTAGTTGAAATTTTTTTTTTTAAAAAGTTTTTTAAGAAAAAAATAGAAAATACTAAAATATGTTGTTACTAGAATTTGAATTCTAACGCTAACTCATTAAATGAGGCAAAATCATTAAATTTAATGCGTATTTTCATTGACTTTTGAAAATTAGAAATTGAAAACAATCTTTTGCATGTTTTTAGTTTTCTTCACAAATTGAGTTTTGAGAACAGTTTTTGTTTTCTGTCCATTTTGAGTTATCAAATAAGTTTTTTAGTTTCAAAAATAGAAAATTGTTTTTAAAAACATAAAATAAGAAGATAAAACAGTTACCAAACATACCCTTAAGTTTAAGATTTCACCTTATTAAAATTTGAAATAAAAAGGAATTATAAAAGAAATAGTAAAAGATGATAACTCCCTTTTGCCCAGCATACAAACCCATCAGATTTCCCAAAGCTTTATTTATTATTATTATTATTATTTTTATTTATTTATTTTGAGAAACGAAGCTTTATTATTATTAGCCCAACACTTTAGCAAACCATCAACTTTTTTCCCCCCACATATTCACCCCAACCCGTGGGTCCACAAGTCACAAACACAACTTCACAAACTTACAAACCTACCCCATATCTTTTCAAACTTTCCTTTTAACACTCCAAATTTTCCAAAGTTATATTTTTCAACCCCATAATTTTTCAAAATTATATTTTGACCCTACACTTTCCAATTTCATTTCAACCCCAAATATATTTCAGATTTTATTTTGACCCCAAAATTTTTATGAAATTACTTTTTCATCCCTAAAATTCAGAAAAAATAGCACAAATGCCCTTTTGGCCATAAAAATGCATCAAAAAGTAACAAATATTTTGAAGAATGGTTTCGAACTTATTTCCTAAAACTTATAATACAAGATAATCTGATTAACAAATCTTAAAATATAAAAAGCAATTTGAAAACAAGAAAATTATAATGGTCCGTTTGAAAACATTGTTTAAGTATTATTATTCAGTTTTCAATTTTTTGAAAATATATATTTGAGTGTTATAAAAATACGTGTCAGAAGTGTTATTGTTATTTAAACACTGAAAACTGTTGTTTAAATAACAGTGCCAAACAGCCCTAATCTTCTAACTTATTTGAGTTCAAATTGAATAACTGAACTAATAAAACTGAAAATCCCGGAGTGTCTGATCATCAATGGCGCTGAAACTTGGATCATCTAGGCGCTTGCAAGTTTTAATTGACTGGACTGGTCCCCAGCCATTTTCCGTTTTCTCCAAGTTCGCTACCACTACTCTTGCTCTTCTTAGCCATCCAGCCAGACCATAAGCATGGTATCCAATTCCCCCACCATAACAGAGTTTGATACCAAATAGGTCACCACAGAAGTCATTGATGTGATCATGGCCAACAAGAAGAGCCTTCACATCTCTTGCACTAAACAAGGTTGTGATTCGTGAATAAGCCAGAGTTCAAGCCAGGGCTGCTAACAGCTTCTTGTTGCATACCAATTTTCGGTAAATCAAAACTATAGTTAAATTCACGCGGAGGAATGTGAAGGAATGCAAGTCCTGGTGCAGCTATTTTAATTTTAGGGCCTCTGCATCGGACATGTATTCTTCCTGCAATGAAAAATGGGAAAAATTGTTAATGCACAAATTTTCCATTATATGGCTTTCTATGAAGTGAAGATGTATTGATGTGTCTCAACTCTGAAAAAGGAAAAGTATGCCATTTAAATTGGAATGGAGAGAGCATTAAAAATAGGTAAACAAATACTAAGTTTCTTCCGCACCTAATGCCCCAAGAATATTAATATAAACTATAAATTATAAAGCAATGAATTTCTTATATAAAAAAATTATAGCTTGAGTTGGGTTAAAAGCATGGAATGTATTTGCGCCATCACCATCTTCAAATAAAGTATTTATTATGGTAGTACCATGGATAGCGCATGGAAGGGCAGCGCCCAATACACTAGCAACCGCCATCATATGAAATGGGTTCAATGTCTAATTATGAAATCCTTGGAAAAGGAGGATGAATCAAAATATAGCTGGAGTTTAGTACCTGAAGCCTTTTAGAGGTCTGTAGGAGCCAAGATTGTTGAGAGAGTTTGACCCAATCATAGACACCAATATATATCGATGAATGGAGGTAAATATCATATCCTTCTCGGGTCTATCCAAATAGCAGTCTGCCTGATTGCCACTGTCTAGGAAGTAGAGATTGAGAACCGACTTGTTTTCAAACTTAGAGCCCTCAGCTCCACCAACTTCCAGGTTATAGTTTCCAAAACCATCAATATAATCAACATAATTCGCAGGATTAAGTTGAGACAGTGTGTTTTTTAACGTGACTGTATAATTTATTACGTCTTTCCCTGAGAGTGAAAAAGATTCCTCATCATGGTTTCCCATAATGACAGCCCATGGGATGTTGGATGAGATTGCTGGTGCAAATGCATCCCTCAGAGACTTCTTTGGATCGAGACTCTCCCTCCCAAAGATATTATCTCCTGTTGCACGTAACCAAAGACTTCAATGGTTAGAACATGATTAAAAATCTTAAGAAAGTGAATTCTATAAAAAAAAAGAAAAACGACTAGTAAAAACAAACGAATCCCATACCTGTAAAAACAATGAGATCGGGATTGTTAGAAAGGATCAGGCGTTCGAGAAAGGCAGTGGTGTTGAGGTCAGAGCAATAAGGCTCTTCGCTCGGAAACACATTCTCACAATTCGTGTCTTTGCCGTCGTCTACATAATGCATATCCGCCACTTGCAGTATCTCAAAGGTTCCATCTTTCCTAAACCGTAGAGGCATGTCAGCCAAGGCCCAAGATGCCGATCGGAAACAAAATGAGACAGCAGTACTGCCTCCACAAAATTTGAAGAACAACCCACTTTCATTTTCTTATTTCTAAGCACTTCCTTTCTCTCTTCTAAAACCCCAGTTCGAAAAATCTCACTCTGCTGTGCTCCCTTTAAATAGGTAAATCGGTGGGAATGGTGATTTCTTTTTTTTTCTTTTTTTTTTTTAGAATGTTGGGAATGGTGATTTGAATTTTGTATACAGTATACTTCTTCATCGAGAATCTCTTCCTTATAGAATTCGAAATCATGAGAGATGATAGGGATAAACCCCAAGGCAAACGGATCCAATCAACAAAGTTAATCATAAGTGACGGTGTTGCCAAAAGAAACGGTCTAGATAGTCTAATAGTCAAAGAACTGGTAGAGGGAATCATGTCTCGGACAGAAAGGCAGAGAGACGGGTAGATTCTTTGAAGTAGACGGACTCAAGTAAGATGGACAGATTCTTTGTAGTGGACGAATTCTAATGAGATGAACGGATGCAAGGGAGACGAATAGTAAAGCCACGTGGCACCCACGTGGCCTAAGTGGTCTCCAAGAAACCTAATATGAAAATGTCTTGCATCTCACACTCAGAATCCCTACAAGGAAAAAATCCCATAATATATGAGCACTGAAGAGGATCTTTCCTACAAGGAAATACCTTCTCCATTAAGAAATGAAGGCCAGCTCTATACCACTATAAAAACCCCAAATCCTTCACAAATCAAGGTACGCATAATTCTCCCAGCTCTGGCAGTTTAGAGTTGTAAAAATTTTCTCTAATTTAACCTTCGAAGGGTATTTGGCCGATACCACACCGGTACTCTCTACAAGGTCTTCTTTGTTTCTGTTTCGTAGGTTTTGTCTAGAGCACTTGAAGACTGTGCAGCTCACTGACGATTTTCACCATCATCAGTTTGTGCCATCTGTGGGGAAGACTCTCGTAGTAGAAGCCATACTACCACTTCCCAGACAAAGAATTGTATGGTACTCACTCGCTCGATGGCAACCAGCAACCACTAAGGAGATGAACCACGCACTATTGCCCTCGAAAGACAGGTACAAACTCTCGTTGCAGTTGTAGAATGCCTTACTAAGCAAAACCACGACCTGGAAGAACAGTTGCGCTAAAGGAACGCGGGACCCAACAATCACGGAGAGGAGCAAGAGGGTACCAGCGTCGAAAGGAGGGACCAAGAAGGACCAGAAGGCAGCAACGCCCCGAACAAACAAGAGCGATAAGACACCAGGCGTCCATCCGTAGCAGATACGGCACCACCGTACATGATTTCAGAGATGCAGATGATGAAAGAGATGATGGACTTCATGATGAATGCTCTCAGGGGACGGGTGTCAAATGACCTCGACAAATTGGTCCACCAGACGAACTTTCCCTTTACTGCACCCGTCACTTCATTTCCCCTTCCACCAAAGTTCCATATGCCACAGATAGAAGCCTAAGACAAGTTTAAGGATCCCTTGGATTACCTTGAGTCATTCAAAACCCTCCTCTAGAGACAAGTATTGTCGTTTTCATCAGGATCACCGTCACAACACATTTGAATGCTATAACTTGAAGCAACAGATTGAAGCCCTTATCAAACGAGGGAAACTACAATGATTCATCAATAAAGAAAGGGCAAACCCACCATAGGAACAAGTTGCTAGAAGGAATGACGAGCACCCCAGGCCACCTTTAGGGGACATAAGGATAATTGTAGGTAGCACCACAACGTCTGGTTCATCCCGGAAGGCACGTAAGACTTACCTTAGGATGGTTCAGAACGTCCAGCTAATAGGTTTCATTCCAAAGATGGCACGAGTCGACAACCCCATAATTGGGTTCTCGGAGGAAGATGCTCAATGTATCCACCACCCCCATGATGATGCCCTCGTTGTTAGCATACGAGTAGGGGACTACAACACTCACCGGGTTCTAGTTGACAATGGAAGCTCTGCTGATATACTCTATTACCTGGCGTTTCAGCAGATGAGAATCGAGAGAGAATAGCTCGTACCAACCAATGCACCACTCGTCGGGTTTGGAGGAATGAAAGTATACCCCTTCAGTGCAGTTACATTACCTGTGACGGTCAGAGATTACCCTCAACAAATTACTAAGGATGTTACATTCCCTGTTGTTGACTGTTCGTCTGCTTACAATGCCATAGTGGGTCGGCCTACCCTTAATTCGTGGAAGGTCATGACTTCGACCTATCACCTGATGATCAAGTTCCCCACTGAGTACGGAGTAGGAGAGGTACGTGGAGACCAAGTGGCAGCACGCGAGTGCTATATAACAATGTTGGAGATGGAGGACCACTTACAAACCATAAGCATCGAAGAACAACGAACAGTGGCAGAGCCCGTTGAAAGGTTGAAGGAGATACTTTTCAATAACTCCAAACCTGAGCGAACGACCAAGATCGGCACCTTCGCTAGTCCGCCAGTCCATCAAGCACTCACGACATTCTTAAGAGAGAATCAGGATGTCTTTGCCTAGAGCCACGAAGACATGCCCGGGATCGACCTTTCAATCACGGTTCATAGGTTGAACCTATCACCTTCGTTCCCCTTTATTCGACAAAAGAAGAGAGTGTTTGCCCAAGAGCGAGACAAGGTTATAGCAAAAGAAGTTCGCAAGTTGCAAGAGGTAGAATTCATAAGAGAAGTATGCTATCCAACTGGCTAGCCAATGTGGTGATGGTCAAGAAAGCCAACAGAAAATGGAGGATGTGTGTAGACTTCACAGACTTAAATAAGGCGTGCCCCAGGGATAGCTACCCACTCCCCTGAATTGATGTCCTGGTAGACTCAACAGCAAGACACCAGTACTGAGCTTCATGGATACTTTTTCTGGTTACAACCAAATCAAGCTAGACGAGACTGATCAAGAGAAAACGTCATTCGTCACCAATCAAGGCCTTTTCTACTACAAAGAGATGTCGTTCAGTCTCAAGAATGTGAGCGCAACGTATCAGAGGCTCATGAACAAAACGTTTGCACATCAGATTGGGAGGAATGTCCAAGTCTACGTGGACGACATGCTAGTGAAAAGTCGACGGGAAGACAACCATTTGGACAACCTCAAGGAGACCTTCGATACCCTTCACTTTTATAACATGAAGCTTAATCTAAGCAAATGCGTATTTGGGGTAACGGCTGGAAAATTCCTAAGATTCATGGTGTCTCAGAGAGCCATTGAAGTCAACCCAGACAAGATCCGGGCCATAATGGAGATAGCACCACCTAGGAACATGAAAGAAGTGCAAAGCCTCAACGACAAGGTAGCGACGCTAAATAGGTTTGTGTCAAGGGCAACGAACAAGTGCCGGCCTTTCTTTCGTACGTTGAGAAAATCCTTTGAGTGGATGGCCAAGTGTCAACAAGCATTCGAGGACCTAAATGAATACCTTTCTTCCCCACCATTGCTAAGTCCTTCCAAACCAAGGGAGGAGCTGTTTCTCCATCTGGTCGTCTCCCCAGTTGCCATCAATGCGGCCTAAGTCAGAGAAGAAGATAGGGTGTAGAAGCCCGTGTACTACACTAGCCGAGTACTCCGAGGGGCATAGAAGAAGTACCCCTCAATGGAGAAGCTAGCCTTTGCCTTAGTACCCGCAACGTGCAAGCTCAAACCATATTTCCAAGCCTACATTGTGGTTGTTCTGACGAACAAGCCTCTACAGAGAGCAATGAGTAATCCTAAAGCCGCTCAACGGGTGGCGCTATGGGCAATTAAGTTGAGCGAATTCGACGTGTTAGAACATATGTGGATCATGTTAAGAACATATATCATTTGTAATTGGCTAATTCTTTGACAAAACACACTTTACTTGTAATTGGGTAGATCTAGGATATGTTTAATACTTCAAGGAACAAAAATTAAAGTTCAAGTATTGAAGCCATGCAAATCTATCCAAGAATCAAGTGAAAAAGTGTTGTGTTTTAAAACTCGACAGATAGCTCGACAGATGTATCTATCGAGATTTAAAATGTGAAGCTCGATAGATAAGCTCGACAGCTATATTTATTGAGAATTACAAAAATCAGTTTTTCAGGTATATGTTTCACGCATATCCAAGCTATGTGTTTAGATTTTCTTCTCTCACAACCCTAGACATATATAAGGATTATTTTAAGGGCCGTCACACTTGATGCAAGTGAATGCAAAGGTTTTATGCAAGCATATAGTGATTGAAGACATATGCCCTAGTTCATCTTTCTCTTGAGGAAGCTGATGTGTTTGTATACCGTAGGGTTTTGTGACTAAGAAGCTTCTTGATCTTCATCATGTGGATGAACTGAAGAACTTTGTAGCCAACATCCTTCTCAAGTTGGTGTGTTAGTCACATACTTAGATCCATGCATCAATTGGTTAGTCACGTAGTGGGAGCCGTGCATTAAAAGGAGAGATTGTCACTATATTACAAGTTCAATTTTGTATTGGGATAAGAGTTCAATTGTAGGTTGGTATAAGGTACTGTGATTCCTTTACTTGTAACTACTTGTTTTGATAATAGTGGATTCTCGGAAATGGTGGCCTTAAATTCACCCGGTAAGGTTTTTGCCTTGAAAGTTTTCCCTATTCGTAAACAAATTACCGTGTTAAATTTATTTTTCTACTGCATTTAACTTAATTGGCGATTTGTTTGTGTTACCACACATATTGCATGTTAATTGACTTAATTAATTAACTTGGCTAATTAATTGGTTAATTTACCATAAGAGGTCAATACATTCTTGGCCTATCACAGCATACAATACCACCCGCACACTACCATGAAGGGACAGGTGGTCACTGACTTCATCGCAGAGTACACCAATATGGAAGGCCAAGGGATAGAAGAGCACCTTCAATGGAGTATCCACACGGACGAATTGTCTAACAGGAAGGCTGGTAGAGTAGGTATAGTACTTCACTCCCCAGAAGAGGACGAGATCGAGTGAATGATTCGTCTCGACTTCCCTACGACCAACAATGAGGTGGAGTACAAGGTTTTAGTGGCAGGATTGGATCTCACCAAAGCAGCAAGGGCCATAAGTATGGTTTTTATTGCGATTCTCAGGTGGTCACAAGTCAGGTGAACAGTGACTACGAATGCAAAGGTGAATGGATGGATGAAGAAATGCCTGGAGCAAGTAAGGAAATGGGTGGGCAACCTTCAAGCCAAGTTTATTTAAATCTCAAGGGAAGAGAACAAGCAAGCTGACTGTCTTGCGAAGGCCGCATTAGCAGAACACATGCTCATCCCCAATAAGGTACTTTCTTTTGTTCAACTTTCACCTTTGATAGATGGCATTGATGTGCAGGAAATAGGCTCCGAAAGCAACTGGACCACACCAATAGTTTTGTACTTGAAAGACGACATACTACTTGACGGTAAAGAGGCCGTAAGAAAGCTGAAAATTCAGGCGGCACGATTTGTACTAATAAAGGATGTCTTGTACAAAAGAGGCTTCTTCCAACCGTACCTAAGATGCCTAAGTCCCGAGAAAGTGGATTATGTCATAAGGGAAGTTCACAAAGGGATCTACGGAAACCATTCAGAGTCACAGTCACTAGTGCACAAGCTGATTCAGGCAAGATACTATTAGCTTACCATGCAGAAGGATGCCTACGACAAATGTCAGAGGTTCAGCAACATCATCAGACGGCCAACAAAAGAGCTCACCCCGATGATAGCTCCGTGGTCTTTTGCTCAATGGGGGTTAGACATCATGGGCCCATTCCCGACAACGGCAAGACAATTGAAGTTCCTAATGGTCAGTATAGACTACTTTACGAAATGGGTGGGAGCTGAAGCACTGGCCACCATCACGGAGAAGAACATACAAAGCTTCGTCTGGAGAAACATCATCTGTAGGTACGAGATCCCTAGAGTATTGGTTATGGACAACGAAAAACAGTTCGACAACGAGCCATTCAGGGATTTTTACTCACAGTTGGAGATCAAGAATCACTACTCCTCACCCGCCTACTCTAAGGCTAACGGACAAGTTGAGGTCACGAACCGATCCTTGCTTAAAATCATTAAGTCTCGGGTTGAGGGGGCAAAGGGTATATGGTCAGGCAAACTACCAAGTGTACTATGGGCGTACAGGACGATGCCAGAACACCTATAAAAGAGACACCATTTCGACTAGCATACGGGAGCAAAGCTGTTATCCCTGCTGAAATTGAACTCATAAGTTACAGAGTGGAGAACCATGATGAGAGTAGGAACGATGAAGCCATGCGCCTACAACTTGACCTAGTAGACGAGGTTAGAGCAACAACTGCGCAAAGGTTAACACGATACCAGAACCTCATGGCAAAGCACTACAACTCCAAAGTCATACACAGAGATTTCCAAGTTGGAGACCTTGTCCTGAGGAAGGTGACAGGCGCTACAAGAGATCCCTCCAAGGGAAAGCTAGGACCTAATTGGGAAGGACCTTACAAAATCACATCATGGCAAAGGAAATGCACCTACCACTTGGAGACGCTAGATTGACAGAATTTGCATCTTCCATGGAACACTGAGCACCTAAAGAAATACTATTAGTAGATGACGACATGCAGAACACCATTCCTCATTTCCAGTTTATTTTTTTTAGTTAATTTTTATTATCTACAGTACTTTTTAGCCCAAATGGCAGCTTTTTATTTTTTTTAGAACGATTTTTGCTTATATTTATCATAATAAGAGGAGTTATTTAGATAAACCATGCACATTTCTACAAAACTGCATCTACAACTAAGTCCACAAATGGACGAAAACATCCCAAGTGATGCTTCGAATGTTTATTAGCATCCATGAGTGGATGGATGCATCCTGAAGGGATACCTTGAAATATGTCCTTAAGGGGACAGACACATCCCAAAGGGTGCCTAGAAAAATACAAATCCTAAGAATGGACAGACACATCAATTAATGAACGGATACATCCCACGGGATCCATTGAAATTCTCATAAGTCCCATGGAGTGGACGGATACATCCAAGAGACGCATCGAAATTTATATAAGTCCCATGAAGTGGACAAATATGTCCAAGAGATGCATCGAAATATATATAAGTCCCACAAAGTGGATGGATGCATCCTAGGGATTCATTAAAATTTATTAAAATCCATTAGTGAACGGACACATCCCAAAGGATGCATAAAAATCTATACAAGTCCCATAAGTAAATGGATACATCTCAAAAGATATATTGAGATTCATTAAAGTCCATTAGTGGACAAATGCACTGGATTTATTAGTGGACGTATATATTAAATTTTAACAAAGTCCATTGGTGGACAGACATCCCAAGGGATGCCTTAAAATTTAAACAAGTCCATGAATGAACGGATGAAAGGGACCCCACAGGGTACATTGAAATTATATATGGATGGACACATCCCACTTGAAAAAGAGACGAATCGTTCCTAGATATAAATCTAAGTGAAAAGAAGCCAACGGGCATAAAATTGAAATCTCCTAGATGGAACAGAGGCAAATAAACTTAGAATCAAAAGCCCAAAAATGTTAAAGTTATACAACCATTGTTTTCTACATGATTTCAATAATAAAATAAAAATAAAATTTACAAAATCTAAGGCTAGTCAACATGGGCCTCCTCATCCATAATCTTCTCATTACCAGCCGTCTTGGCCTCCTCAAAAGGATGGTTCTCATCCTCGACGGATTTAACTTGTTCATCTTATAGAGCGACGTCTCCATCAACTTGAGCGTCGGGAGTAGGGTTAGCCTCAAACAGTGCATCGGTACCTTCAGGCTTAATGGATATGGCTGGGATCTGGGCCATGGCATTAATGGAGATCTGAGAAATGTCTAGGTCAGGGAAAAGTGCCTTGACCTAACGAAGGCACTCATTAAAGCCGTTCGCATAGCAGCCGCCGAGCTCGTAAAGGAACCCGTCGGAGTTGCAGAACTCCGTTTTCCCATCCTCCTTAGCTCGAAGGACTTGCTTCCTTAACAAGGAGATCTCCCCCTCCTTGTCCTTCAGCACCTTCTTTAGAGCCTCAGCATGACTCTCCGACTCCTCTAGGGCTTTCTTCATCACATCCAGCTTCTTAATCTGCACCTCCCTCTAGGTCTTAAGCTCATTCAACCCCGTCTCCACAGCCTCAGCCCTTTCCTTCAGGTAGTCAACTAGCTTCTTTTGGGCCATGCAACAGTCCACTAAGCCCTTCATCATCAGCACCCCCCAAAAAAATCAAAACAACATTAAAAATAAGGGTAATTGAGGAACGGAAGGGAAAGAGGATGGTTACACACCTGAGCCAAGCTGAAAAAGGCCTTTTTCCCCTGTGGCCTCGGTTGCATGGTTGCCCAAGTCTTCGTAATCATCATCCTTGATGATAGACGAAAGTTGTTTGATGGCTTATCGTGAGTCTTCACGAAGGAAGGGAGGACGCTACTCAACGATGGGACCTTTGGCCGTCATACCTTTGCTCGTCCTATGATAGGGCGGAGAAGGCAGATTAGTAGATGGAGGTGTCTCCTCGATGGTTGGAGAAATTACAACTTTAGGCTTCTTAGCTGGATGGTCAACCTTGTCTGATGTCTTCCTCTTAATAAATGGCTTAATGGGGCCCGTCCCTCTGGCAGGAGGAAAGCCCTCCTCCTGCTACTTCTTTGCCTACACGGTGGCTTGCTGACGAATAAAAGCCCTCCTCTTACCGTCTTCCATTTTTGCGCCAAAAGGGACCGGGGGGAAAGAGTTAGGCAGAAAACTTCTAAAGAACTAAATGAGTAAAGGAATAAGTGACGGACTCATGTTAGCATGCTTGTGCGTCGTAGCAACGGGCAGTGGCTATAGGCTTGGGACCCTTATAGTACCAATGCAGGGTGTCCAAGGTGACGAGCTTCTTCCACGCCCTCTCTTGCAGTGAAATTTTGAAGATCTTCTCTAAAAAGTTCCACTGTTCAAGGTCAACCTCTGGACGGTCCTAAGCTACAACAAAAGACAGTTAGTTTAACTAGTAAAACAGACGAAATAAATAAACGAGCAAATTTAAAGCAAGCGGACGCCTACCAGACGAAGGCATTATACCCCAAGTTCTATCAACAAGGGGCATGTTCTCCCGTTCGTTGGGGTGGCACATCCAGTTGTCTCCGTAGGTGAAGAAGTACTGGTTCTTCCAGTTTCGGTTGGAATCAAAGGTCTCGTACACCGCCTGAGCGATGGTTTCCTTGGCAAGAAATTGTAAATGCCCATGGACTTAACAATCTCAGAAGGACAATAACAATGGAAGAACTCCTCCACGATTTGCTGATGTCTCCCTTTACTTAGAACCTCGTATAACACCTCCGCACCAAGAAAGATTCTATAAGCATTCGAAGCAATCTGGGTGATGCCCTGTCCTTCGTATTGGAGTAAGCGACAGTGGATAGCACTCAAAGGCAGTCTAAATCTTGCCTTGAACATTTGCTCTTACACTGCAACGTCATCAGCACCACGGTAATAGCACTTTTCAAACTTTAAGGGTAAACGGATGGGGATGTCGATGGGAATCTAATATCTCTCCCATAAGGTGTTGAAATGCTTTCTTTTAATGGTCGAGTTAAAATCGTTGACCGTCCACATGAGGGGAAGAATGAAATTCCTAAGGCCGTCAGGGCCAATGATAGATCTAATAGGAGATTCAACATTCTCAACGTTCTCCTCGCTGTCTGAGTCTCCATTTGTATCACTCTCTGACTTGTCCACGTCTGAATCCTTATCCTCCTCCTCGAAAAGTGAGTTGGCAGACGAACCCTTTTAGAATAAGAGGCGCCAGGGTCATTTTGACCTGATGAGTACACCTCATCGTAGCCCGCTCCTTCGCGGACACATGATTGCTCACTTGACGCTTCACTAGACATCTATTACACCTACACGTGATGGATAAACTCCTAAGACTATAGGTCTGTATATGTGACGGATATACAGTACTTAAAGAAAACAAGAAAAGAAAAAATATGTGTATAGGACGGAGAGCACTTACAAGTGTACAATGCCAAAAAGGGACAAAAATGGCATGGTGAACAGACACACTGAGGTGATAGAGTGACAGATTCCTGCAGGTGACGGTGGCTCTCTAGCACTGGAAAATGGTTGCGAAAAGTAGAAATGGAGGGGAGAAGCAACATATATATAGAGGAAACGACACGGAAGATGAGGAGACGCTTCGATCCGAGTAACCAACCACTGAAATTGTGCCATGTGTCCCCTCAGCATTTATAACTCTCAACTACCCTGTCAATCAAAACATGACTCCCTAGAACTAGGCGAGATCATCACTCCACGTGTCTGTCTGGGATACCAGGCGATGGACTCATAGAGTAAGGGGGCAACTAGTAGGGATAAACCTTAAGGCAGACGGATCCAATCAATAGAGTTAGTCATAAGTGACGGTGTTGCCAAAAGAGACGGTCTAGATAGCCTAACAGTCAAGGAACTGGTAGAGGGAATCATGTCTCAGAAAAAAAGGCAAAGAGATGAGTGGATTCTTTGAAGTAGACGGACTCAAGTAAGACGGATGGATTCTTTGTGGTGGACGGATTCCAATGAGACGAACGAACGCAAGGAAGACGAGTAGTAAAGCCATGTGGCACCCACATGGTCTAAGTGGTCTCCAAGAAACCTAATATGGAAATGTCTTGCATCTCACACTTAGAATCCCTACAAGGAAAAAATCTCACGTTATATGAGCACTGAAAGGGATCTTCCCTACTAGGAAATACCTTTTCCATCAAGAAATGGGGGTCAGCTCTATACCACTATAAAAAGCCCAAATCCCTCACAAACTAAGGTATGCATAATTCTCTCAGTTCTAGCACTCTAGAGTTCTAAAAATTCTCTCTAACTTAACCTTCGGAGGGTATTTAGCCAGTACCACACCGATACTCTCTGCAAGGTATTCTTTGTTTCTGTTTCGCAAGTTCTGTCTAAAGCACGTGAGGACTATGCAGCTCACTACGATTTTCACCATCATCAGGAGATAAGAATATAAAGTTTATCATTCTATAATTTAAAAGCTTATCATTATCACAAAATTTTGAAAGCAACATATTTGCACTACAGATACAAAAGAAGAGAGGGAACGAATAGATGTGCTGTTGATTTTTTTTTTTTTTTTTCCAAATATCTTTACACCATTGGTGTTTTATTTTACATTTATACCGTTAGTTTTTTTAATATGTAATCTACTAGCTAACTTTTGTCTCAAAAATAACTTGTTTCTAAAAAAAATAAAGTGATCTTCCAAACATATATGTTTGGTTTTTAGTATTTTGAAAATTTTTCATAGAAGTGGGAGACAAACAGGTATAATGAAAAAATTGCTTTGTTAAAACTATTTTCAAATTCAATTTTTTGAAAACTTTTTTCACACTATTTTGAAAACAAAAACAAAAATCTATCTACCAACAACGTATTGCAATATTTAACAGAATTTGATAGAAAGTCCTTAATTGAAATAACTTAAAACTTAGAGGATTGAAATAAATAAAAGCAAAGAATTCTAGTGAAATATAGAGGGTGAGTTTTGTATTTTAGCATAATTTTTTTAGTTACATTTTGAAATTCCACTGAATTTGAATAATTTTCTTCTATTAGTTATGTAGTTCCTTTTTAAATGTTTGAAACTTTGAATACAAATAGAGTACAATCTTGACAAAGTTTGGATCATAAGGATAAGGAAGGAAACAAGGGGGACTCACTCTTTTGGCCGGTTTTTTGGGCTCCTTGTGTATAAATTCAACTATAGCAACTTATTTGGATTAAGGGGAGTGGAGTGAAGGATATCTTGCCTCTCTTAACCTCTTTTTTTAATTCCCCTATATTTGAGGAATTTGGAGGGAGAAAGGAAGAGAGGGGTTCCACTTATATTACAAAATTTAAATTGTCAATTTTGTTCTTGGGTTTCAATTTAGTATATATGTTTCTCTAAAATTAGTAAATGAGGATCAAAATTGTTACTCTAATTTCTATGATTATTCTCCTCTCTTTACTAAATTTTTAAAACTTGTGAACAAATTAATGGGATATTTATTCTTATTTTTCATAATTAATTTTTAAAACATCCAAATAATGAAAATGAGTAACCATTAACCATGTCTCTCCATTACCCTCTACTCCCCTCTCCCTCTAAACTTCCAAAAATAATGTAGATGTTTTGGCATAATGCTTTTTAGACTAAAGAGTGGACAACATTTCCTCTACATGGAGACTATTATGCTTATGAGTTGCGACTCAACTCAATGCCAACTTAACCTTGGTCTTACTTTTATTCAAGGGTTAAATTTTTATTTTTGATAGTTTGACTTGGTAATGCGGTATCATCTACTTTGCCCATTTTCCTTAATTACTTGGCTAAAAAAATGTATCATTTTTTTTTCTAGCATAAAATATTTATTTTCCTTAAAAATGGTAATAGTATATGCTAAAAAAAAGTACTCTTTGGCATTGTTAAGATCCCTAGAATGAAAATTAAATTCCACATTTGTTTTACATATATATATATATATATATATATATTAAAACATACACCTTTGGATGAATTGTTATCTCTTGTAATTGTACACACCAAGTAAGATAACTGAATGTCTAAATCCAATTTAGATTATGAGTTGTTGCTTTTGGCAAACATTTGATATCCCCAACTTTTGGAAGGGAAAAGGAAAAAATAAATAAATAAAGAGACCCATCCATCGAATACTTGTTGTAATGGTTTAAAGAAAATCGTCGATACTTCGACCAAAAGAACGATAGGTAGGCCATATATGAGTGCCTTAAGCCCGCGGCCCCAAAAGTTAGGGATATTGATTATTCAATCATCATCGTTTTTCCAAAGAACTGTGAAATATCCAACTTGACATTGCCACCCATCTCTAAGGACACTGAATTGTTCAAAGTATCTTTAGACTCATCCTACATGCACACAAAAATAGTACTATATCTATTATCCTCTATTTTTCTTCTTTTTCTTTTTCCCTTTTCCCTTCTAAAAGTTAGGGATATCGAATATTTATCAAAAGCAACAACTCATAATCTAAATTGGTTTTACACATTCAGATATACAATTAGAAAAGAGAACAATTCTTCCAAAAAGGGTTTTTTTTTTAAAAAAAAAAATTATATATATATATATATACTAGCCTCTGAGCATGCGCTCATGCGCGTGCTCAGAAGCTCTTTTATTTTTTTGAGTAAATTTTAATAATTTGTATCTATTATAATTTAGAAATTTTTTTTTTTATGTACGTACTCAAAAGTTCTTTTATTTTTTTTGGATAAAGGTTAATAATTTACATCTATTATAATTTAAAAATAATTTTTTTCAAACAAATAAAAATGATAAACTTTAGAGATAAGCAGTAACTGTAATTTCTTTTTTGAATGTGAAGGGATAAAATCCTAAATTTTATGAATTCTCTTTTTGAATTCAAAATGAAATTTTTTATTTGACATTTATGACTCTGTTTCTAAATGAAGTTACCCTTCATTAATGAGGCTATTTTTTAATCTCATAAAAGTTCAGTTGAGAGAGGGGAATTCTCTTATATATAGTATAGATATATCAGTGGAGGCTCTAAGATTGTTTTCTTAAGGGTTCAATGAGAAACATAAATTATATAAAATCTAAAACAAAAATGATCTTGAATATATTGACATCATTAAAAAAATAAAAATAAATAATGAAAAAAAACCCAAATATATACAAGAAGTTTTACAATTACCTTCTATGAGGTTTCATATTTTGAAATCGTTGCATAATATTTTTGTGGGGCCAGAGAGTTTGTGACCCCAGCCCATTTCATGTTAAGGCCCAAGGCCTGCGCCGAGGAGATACAGGACCAAGTACACATCATAAGAGTCATGGACGGTCTAAGGAAATGGCCGAGGACGAGCTCCTGCTCGGCATGCCATAAATGCCCCTAAAAGGAAAAGTGATCACAGTGAGGGAACAGTACAAGTAAAAGGCTGCCAGAACTGCAATAAAGCATTCTGCACCTGACAGAGCCATGCTCTTCAACTTTTACAACCACTTTGGGTATGGGCTGATGGGACAAGTATCAGTCTTGGAAAAGTCGATCCTACACGTGGACGAAGGATAAGGAATACAGGCTAATATAAAAGGAGGAACAAGCAATCCGGGAAAAGGGGCTGGGAAAAATGGCCAAAAACCAGAGCCTCCCAACCCGCCTCCAAGAGAAAGACTCCTAGAGCGAACACGATTTAATTATGTATGAACACCACGAAAAAACCACTGTCTTGTGACCAAGGCCTAACCTTTCAAACTCACACTTTATAAATGATATTGTTTGAGCATTTTTACGTACAAACCCAACATTACTATAGGTCGTTACGAATTGTGTCGTTACGAATTGTGTCCTTACAATTGGCGCCATCTGTGGGGAAGGCTTGTGTCTTGGCACAAATGGTGGGTTGATACAATCCTTCACATCATTTCCAGCAGCCGGATATAGTGTTCTAGCGTAAAGTTTCACTAGGGGCTACGTTTCTTCACTAGGGGCTGCACTTCGTAGCGTCAGCAGCACGGATGGTTCTAGGGGCTTGGCCGAGGAACTAATCCCCCTAAACCAAGGTCCCACGCCATAGTCGAACTTAAATATCAAGTTTTGGACAGAACCAAGGTATTGCATGGTCCTCGGACTCAAACCTATGGGGAAACCAACTACTTAAATATCAAGTTTTGGACAGAACCAAGGTATTGCATGGTCCTCGGACTCAAACCTATTGGAAAACCAACTACTTAAATATCAAGTTTTGGACAAAACCAAGGTATTGCATGGTCCTCGGACTCAAACCTATGGGAAAACCAACTACTTAAAAATCAAGTTTTGGACAGAACCAAGGTATTGCATGGTCCTCGGACTCAAACCTATGGGGAAACCAACTACTTAAATATCGAGTTTTGGACAGAACCAAGGTATTGCATGGTCCTCGGACTCAAACCTATGAGGAAACCAACTACTTAGAAATCAAGTTTTGGACAGAACCAAGGTATTGCATGGTCCTCGGACTCAAACCTATGGGGAAACCAACTACTTAAATATCAAGTTTTGGACGGAACCAAGGTATTGCATGGTCCTCGGACTCAAACCTATGGGGAAACCAACTACTTAGAAATCAAGTTTTGGACAAAACCAAAGTATTGCATGGTCCTCGGACTCAAACTTATGGGGAAACCAACTACTTAAATATCAAGTTTTGGACAAAACCAAGGTATTGCATGGTCCTCGGACTGAAACCTATGGGGAAACCAACTACTTAAATATCAAGTTTTGGACAAAGCCAAGGTATTGCATGGTCCTCAGATTCAAACCTATGGGGAAACCAACTATTTAGAAATCAAGTTTTGGACAGAACCAAGGTATTGCATGGTCCTCGGACTCAAACCTATGGGGAAACCAACTACTTAGAAATCAAGTTTTGGACAGAACCAAGGTATTGCATGGTCCTCGGACTCAAACCTATGGGGAAACCAACTACTTAAATATCAAGTTTTGAACAGAACCAAGGTATTGCATGGTCCTCGGACTCAAACCTATGGGAAAACCAACTACTTAAATATCAAGTTTTGGACAGAAACCAAGGTATTGCATGGTCCTCGGACTCAAACCTATGGGAAAACCAACTACTTAAAAATCAAGTTTTGGACAGAACCAAGGTATTGCATGGTCCTCGGACTCAAACCTATGGGGAAACCAACTACTTAAATATCGAGTTTTGGATAGAACCAAGGTATTGCATGGTCCTCGGACTCAAACCTATGGGGAAACCAACTACTTAGAAATCAAGTTTTGGACAGAACTAAGGTATTGCATGGTCCTCGGACTCAAACCTATGGGGAAACCAACTACTTAAATATCAAGTTTTGGACAGAACCAAGGTATTGCATGGTCCTCGGACTCAAACCTATGGGGAAACCAACTACTTAGAAATCAAGTTTTGGACAAAACCAAAGTATTGCATGGTCCTCGGACTCAAACTTATGGGGAAACCAACTACTTAAATATCAAGTTTTGGACAAAACCAAGGTATTGCATGGTCCTCGGACTTAAACCTATGGGGAAACCAACTACTTAAATATCAAGTTTTGGACAAAGCCAAGGTATTGCATGGTCCTCAGATTCAAACCTATGGGGAAACCAACTATTTAGAAATCAAGTTTTGGACAGAACCAAGGTATTGCATGGTCCTCGGACTCAAACCTATGGGGAAACCAAGTACTTAAATATCAAGTTTTGGACAGAGCCAAGGTATTGTATGGTCGTCGGACTCAAACCTATGAAAAAGTCAGCTACTGAAGAAGAATTTTAAGTCGCTCAGTCCTTGGACCAAATACCAAAAAAGGTTAAGGCTATGAAAGTTATTAGGAAGATGGCGAAACGCCTTATTACTCAGCGACCTGCAAGGGCTGTTCAATTTTGGGTTATATATCCTCGGATGATTACTTCCTACACGGCATCGAGCATTCAGCCATCAACTCGTTCAAGTTTGGGGTATACAACCCATTTTGTATACAACCCATTTTCAGGTCGGTCTTATTGTACGCAATACCTCCAAAAAATTCATAATAACATCTTCTTTCTTAGTAAGGGATTTCGGCCCTAAGTATTATTTTCTCAGGTTGGCGTCATTATGCCAGACAGCTCTAATAAACTCATCATAATATCTTTTTCTTTTCTTCTTAGTAAGGATTTCTGTCCAAAGTATCATTTGTTCAAATCAGCATTATTATGCCGGATAGTTTCAATAAGCACAGAGTAAGGTCTTTTTATTAACTGGGATTTCGGCCCTAAGCATCGTTCATAGTATAAAAATAAAAAAGAAGTCACAGGATAGTACGTCTATTCACGGCATAACCATTTCAAAAAGAAGAGATAGAATATACGAAATAAAGCAATGACAACTTTTATTGATATAAAGAGGTATTACAGCGTGCAATGAAGGGTTTAAACAAGCCTATATAGAAAACAAGTTACAAAAACAATAAAAAAAAAACAAAACAAAACAAACAAACAGCCAGAAATCTTTTTAAGCTCTGCTCCCAAGTCTTTCCAAATTTTGCCTCAGTAGCACCCATATTGAGAGGAGGACCTTCCTTGGTGGGAGAGGAGAAGAAAAGGAAGAAGGAAAAGCACCAGGATGGATCTAGTGATGGGAAAGAAGAAGAAGGAGAGGCAAAATGAGGCACCAGTGAAGGAAGAGAGGAAGAAGCAGGGATACTTTGTCCCTGCGTCAGTCCTAACTCCTAACACGCTGGTGCCATGTTAGCTATGCTCATAAGAGAGCGGCTGGTACTGATAATGGGTGACCCCAACTCAGTCGCACCAAAAGTTTGACACGACGAGCCCCTGCTTCGGATTTTGGCTGAAGGAATGATGAGAAGTATCTTGAGTCTCTGCCATCCCTGCCCTGACCGAGCCATTTTGAGCTTCTGAAGAACATGGCATTTTTGGGAAGGGTATGGTCCTTTCATTCCCGCTCCTATCTCGAACATATCACAATTCAAGGTGTAAACTAGCGGATAAAGGAAACTCTGGGGGAGGCTAAGGGTTTCAGACTTTAAAAGGATTAAAAGGTCTCTATATAAGAGAGGTAACCTCTTGCCTTTCTTCTTATATGGAGGGCAAAACGGGAGGCATTTAATCTATCCAAATTTCCAAGAAAATCTGTAAACGAGAATATACCCACTCCTCTTCCCCACGCCATCAATAACCGTCGAATTTAAATGGTCTCGTAAAGGGAAATCATTAAAGGCTCGTTTTCGATAACGAAACAGCAGGAACGCAGCGTGAATGAATTTAGAAGAATGTCTTGTAGTCCGGTGTGTTTCCTAGATAGATGAAGAGACACCCACATTGATGAAGGGCAGATCTAAGCAGACTGCAATAAAGGCGTGGCATTACCCAAAACCCTCCTCTCCGACCAGGAGGTCGGACAGCAGGATTTTGAGGGGCTATTGTAGGGCCAGAGAGTTTGTGACCCCAACCCATTTCATGTTAAGGCCCAAGGCCTGCGCCGAGGAGATACAGGGCCGAGTACGCATCATAAGAGTCATGGACGGTCTATGGAAATGGCCGAGGACGAGCTCCTGCTCGGCATGCCATAAATGCCCCTAAAAGGAAAAATGATCACAGTGCGGGAATAGTACAAGTAAAAGGCTGCCAGAACTGCAATAAAGCATTCTGCACCTGACAGAGCCATACTCTTCAACTTTTACAACCACTCCCAACCACTTTGGGTATGGGCTGATGGGATAAGGATCAATCTTGGAAAAGTCGATCCTACACGTGGACGAAGGATAAGGAATACAGGCTAATATAAGAGGAGGAACAAGCAATCCGGGAAAAGGGGCTGGGAAAAATGGCCAAAAACCAGAGCCTCCCAGCCCGCCTCCAGGAGAAAGACTCTTAGAGCGAATACGATTTAATTATATATGAACACCACGAAAAAACGACTGTCTGGTGACCAAAGCCTAGCCTTTCAAACTCACGCTCTATAAATGATATTGTTTGGGCCTCTTTACGTACAAGCCCAATATTATCTTGGGGTTGTTACGAATTGCATCCCTACAATTTTCATTATCAATCTTATCAGTTACATTTTTTTAATGTACACAGCAAAACAATTATTCATCCACTGATCTCCCATTTGATTAATTGGTTTCAAATTTTTTAAGATCTAAATGAGCTTTTAATAGGGTTTAAGAATTAAGATTAACAAATTTATACTTTTGTTGTTGAGCTTTAAAAAAAAATTAGATCAAATTAGTTTGTTATTGGACTTTTTTTTGTGTGTTTAAAAATGGCAAGATATTATTAAGAGCATCATATTCAAGCTTATTTCAACTGTATTTAACAAAATTTTAGAGTGTTCAAATTTTTATTTTAAGGGACAAAAAAAAATTATATTATAATTTTTTTTGGGGCTAGTTCAGGGGGTTCATTTGAATCCCCTGAGCTTCATGTGAAGCCGCCCATGATATATATAATATGTGGAAATTATTTTTCATTTTAGAGATCTTGACAATGTCAACAAGAACATTTTTTAACATATTCTATTACTGTTTTTTTTTTTTTTTTTTTTTGGGTTGAGAAAACAACATATAGTATTACTGTTTGTTAAGGAAAATAAATATTTTATGCTAGAAAAAAAAATGCTACCTCACCTCTTTTTTAGCCAAGTTACTAAGGAAAATGTGCAAATTAACTAGATGATACTTCATTACCAAGTCAAACTATCAAAAAACACAATCATTCAATAAAAGTACGTAAGACAAGGTTAAGTTGGCATTAGGTCGTAACTCATAACCATAATGGTCTCCTTGTAGAGAAAATTCTCTCCACTCTCTAGTCTAAGAAGCCACACTACAAAAAACGCGCTTTGGTACTGTTTGAGAGAGGGGACGGGAGAGTAGAAGGTAAGTGAGGGAAATGGTTAATTGTTAAATACAAAAACTATATTAACAATTTTGTATCTCAAAAAGCAAGAAGAACAGTTTTAAACAATATATACATAATTTTTAAATTAAAAAAAAAAAATCACTAAAACTTAACGTCTTCTTAAGTCTTAACTAGTAAAGTCTCTTATTGTCAAATAAGAAATTTGGAATTCAATCTTCAAATATAATTTTGGCCCATTTTGGGCATTCTGGTTAGTTTTGGTCAATATCAGTCGGAATGCTAAAAAAAAAAAAAAAAAAAAAAATCTTGAAGAACAAGTAGAACTGTAGAGGAGAAAAAAATAAGAAGAAGAGAGAGCGTGCGGCTAGAGACACGGAAATCTGAGAAAGAAAGAACGTATATGAAAGGTTTTGTGAGGATGAGATGACAAAAGAAAAGTAGGTTGTGGGTTGTTGGGAAACGTAAAAAGTGAGTTATTAGGGAAACTTCTTGGAAGGTTTAGAGCCCGTTTGGTACATGTGTTTAAAAACTGAAAATTGTTGTTTGAAAATATTTATAGAAATACGTGTGGGTGAAAAAGTGTGTGGAAATGCGTGAAATGCTGTTTAAAAACTAAAAATGGTTGTTTGGAAACACAAACCAAACACCCCCTTATTGTGTACAATTACCCAACTTGTTAGCTTTATTTACCAAAAAAATTATAAGTAAATGTTTTTTAATAGTTATATGCTAACTTTATTTGAGATTTTGTAATATATATATAGGTGCGGTTTGGATAGGAATTATTACGTCTATGTCTATGGTTTGTGTTCTGCGTTTTTCTCTCTCTTTTTTTCTTTTCTGTTTTCCTCACGTGTTTTAGCTTTTTCTAGGATACAAGAATCACTGTTCACAACACTGTTCATGCACTAAAAATATTAAAAATAGGTTCCACGGTACTATTTACACATTTAAAAGTTATTTTGCTACAGTGTTTTCAGTTTTTAGTTTCAGCAAAAATAAGTTGTATCCAAACGGACCCATAGATATTAGCGATAATCTTGAAATGGTACATTGAAATTGGCCAATATCAAAATATTTCATTTCAATAGACAAACTGAAACGAGGTCTGAAATGATATTCATAACATTACTAAGAACTAATTAGTATCTCTCCTTGATGATAAAGACCAATTATCATAAAGTAGGTATTATAAATTTTAAATACTATTTGAAACCTGCGGTAGGGGAAAAAAACCTAGACTATACAAACAAAGTTTTCAAACATAATTTTTATAAACTAAAAAAAAATTTAAAAAGAAAAGTCACAATCAAATTATGGCATGCATTTTAAGATTAATAAGACCATGCAATCCATGAGTAGAATTTTCAAACTATTGATTGAATAAAAGAGTTATTAAATAATATAATATTAAAAAGAATTATACTAAATGTAACTTGATACTAATCTAATATTGAAATGAAGTTTAATTACTAAAACTTAAAATTTATGAATAGAAAAATATATAAATATATTCACCCAAATTGAAAAAGACAAAAACGTACATATATAGTATGGCAAACAAAGCACAATCATAAAATACAATAAAGAATACAAATCACTATACTTGAATCTATCTCTTCTAGTGGTATTCCCATATCTTCGACTCCAAATTTATCTATAATAGCAAAAATTGACATAAATTTTCCTATAAAAAAAATATTTATAACACATAACAATTATTTCCTCAATTCGACTTGAACATATTATATACAATGGAGAACACAATCTTTTATGATGATAATAAAGATGATGAAGATGATGACAATGACGATGAAGGAGAAATTAGAGTGGACTGATCAGGTGAATTCCGACAAAGAGGGCATGTTGCATTCATTTTTAGCCACTCATCTATGCAATTAGCATGGAAGTAATGATTGCACTCCGGTATAGTCCTTAATGTTTCCTTGGCTTGATACTCAGACAAACAGATAGGGCAAATGTTGTCATTGGGCTTGGGTAATCGTTTGCTCTCACCAAGTAGTATCTTTGGAAATGATTCTATTGTGGGCCCATCTAGACCCATTAAAACAACAGACTGGTGTGGAGCGATAGAGGTGGAGAGTTGTATGTTGGGGTGGCGTCTGCGTGCATAAACCCGAACTTTACCACATATGAAACATCCGAGGCCAATGAAGCACAGTAGTCCAGGTATTCCCACGCCTATGATTATGCCATACTTGGCACTCCTTGGAAGACCTAAATGGGCAAAGAATAAATCATCTAGACGATATTGACAAAGATATCAACAAATATTCCATCAGTGGTTAAAAAAATGAGAAGCAAACTATGAATTCAATAGAAGATAAATGTATAAGCACAAACAGGTGTACATGAATTGTTCAAGCTTTTACTAATTAGTTCCACACACCCTTTTCTTTTCTAAAACTTTTCGTTCAAGGGAGTTCTCTAGAATGGGTGACATTTTCTAAATGCCAATGGCCAAAATTATCGTATATACATATAATTTTGCATGGATGGATGGTGTCAACGATTCTTTGGTCAAATTGCCCCATCCCTATTTTAAGAGAGGGAATAGGTACGAGTTATAAAATTGAATGGGTGCAGAGAGGACTTTCAGATGGGTCATGGTTCATGAGACTGACAAAGGGACTAGTACTTGGAAGTATGAAACAAAGGAATAGTTAGTGGTTTCCGTTTGATCGGGGAGTTTAAGTAATGTTGTTTAAGTGTTTTTAATATATATGGGTGAAAAAACGTATTGAAATATGTGTAAGATTGTTTAAAATGTAAAAATATGAGTTTAAACTTGCCTACCAAACCCATTGTTTTTCTTTTTTCAGAGTCAATACGCACTAGAAGGCCCGGCCCAAAGCCAAGGGCATTGAAGTTTCTTAGATGCAGCATGGTAGCTTGTGTCAAGCTCCGTGTTTGTTGATCTGTCTCTCTCTCTCTCTCTCTCTCAACAAAGAATGCCGACAGCAGCATTTGACTAATGACTAATAAGACACTCTATACCATTCACTAGGTCCACCTTCTCCTTAAGGAGGATTAGGTAACAATTTAGTTTTATAAATGGAGGTGAAAACCAATCACCAATATATATATATGTAACATTTATTTATTATATTATTAAATATTATGCATTAATAATAATATTATTATTTTTGTTAAAAAAATAAGAAAGAGGGGAAAACAATATTGGCTTCTCTATCTAGAAATTATTATAGTAATACCTTATCCGTCAGATCCGAACCTACAAGAAAGAGAATCAGTAAACTTTAGACTTTTTTGCAAATACTTCCATTGTTGGATTCTAAGAGGCTGTTTGGCCAACCAAATTTGATAACTTAATTCTCAATTTCCATAACTCATAACTCAAAAATAGTGGGATCCATAATAAAAAGGTTGTTTGGTCAAACGATAACTCTGTTTCCATAACTTTGTTTCCATCACTCAATTTTCTGATTTTTTGAGTTATGAGTTATGGAAACTGAAAACAACCAAAGGCTGTTTTCAGTTTCCATAACTCATAACTCAATGGCATTTTCGTAAATAAACACACATGGAAGGACCCACAGCCGCAGCTTTTGACCACCTTTTGACTTTTTTTTTTTTTAAGCTTCGGTGAGTTTGGGTACTGAAAACAAAAAAAAAAAAAAAAAAAAAAAAAAAAAAAAAAGGAGAAAAAGTTACACCGGCTGACAGGTATGGGCCTACAAATAGTGTGAAAAATATTGAGTGATGGAAATTAGGTAATGATGCCAAACGGGTGTGAAAAATTGAGTGATAAGTGATGAGTGATGGAAATTGAGTGATGAAAAATGATTGACCAAACAGGCTCTAAATTTTGATCCCATATCAGTGAGTCGATGACTAGTAGACCACTACTCTAGGTGGTATGCATTATATCACATCAATTTATGTATTATTTTATGGTAAAATGTGCAATAACTATATTTTAATACATATGTTGCTGCGATGACTTTTTTCATGGTCATTGAAGAAAGCGATTTCCCACCAGATAGAATTAGAATAGTACGTAGATGGTAGTGGGTGGTCTAATCCCTCCGAACCATCGACACTAGTGAGGGAGGGCTTATTCCATACTCCAGACTAGAAGTATTGGTAATTTGGTATTGGGACAAGCATAATTACAGAATTATGGGTGCCAAGAAAATTGTTTTCTAAGCCTAGTTTCTAGCATTT
This sequence comes from Quercus robur, assembly GCF_932294415.1. Taxonomy (NCBI): domain Eukaryota; kingdom Viridiplantae; phylum Streptophyta; class Magnoliopsida; order Fagales; family Fagaceae; genus Quercus; species Quercus robur. Next base: position 31,127,738 of record NC_065535.1, on the reverse strand, counting down.
ACTCTCCCAATAGACTAATCCATAGTATATTATGAAAGAATGAAGTGTTATTCTCCAAACTTTTTCAAGGCTAGCTTGAAATAATTCAAGCACAACTTCAGGTAAACTAATAGAACAGCAAGTCACTCAAAAAAATAAAAATAGTGAAATTACCATGTCACTCCGTCCAACTATTTTGGCTTTATCAAAACATTGAATTTCATCAAACCCACCTTTCTTCTTCTCTCTCTCCGTTCAAGTCGTGAAGTGTATGTTACACTAATTGACAAACAAGCCAAATCCCAGCCACACAAATCGTTTGCTTCTCATTAGTCAGTCTATCATATTTTTGTGTGTGTGTGTGATTAAAGTTAACCTCTAAGAAAAAAAGAAAAGAAAAAACTAATATTCCATGTTTGCGCGCAGTATGCATATCCCTCCTTAATTAGCAAAACCAATTTTGATGCAACAATTTATGAATTTAATTAAACTTACCAGTAACGGTGCTTGAGCTTGAATCGCTTGATCTACTTTGAACATTGTAGTTATAGCATCCACAGTCTCCACCACAATCTCCACAATTGGGCTCACTCCAAACCAACCCGACCCATCTTGGTGCTAACAAAGGTAGCATAGTACTATTCAATAAAACACTACATGAGGCTGGTACCAGATCACCATAGTAAAAACTTGGTGACATCCAAACCGAATAGTTATCGCTATTTTTAACACAATCAATTGGGCCAGCCCCAAATATGTTTACATTGGAGGAGCAATTATAGAAGGTTAAATTATACCCAGTACTCATAAATTGGAAAGGAGAGTCCAATAGGGTAAAGTTTTTTAGGTACCGTTCGGGAAGGCAGTGATCTGGGTCGGTGATAACTAGAAATTGGTTAATATAGTCGATATCTTGGACTATGAAGTCCCCGGAATAAGGTAGAGTAAGAATTGTTTGGCTTTTGGTGTTGCATGAGAGATTGAATCCTGGATAGCCACAACCTTTGGTTTGAGTTGTATTTAGTTGGAAAGGGAATTTAATAGGTAGAAAACTGTTGTCACCGCAAGATGAAGTTTGGCAAAAATTTTGACTTGTTGCTATGTGACATAGGAAGAACAAGATTAAGAAGGAGATGGAGAAGAAGATATGAAAGGAAGCCATGGTGGAAACTACAAAATATTCGGCTTGTGGGGGATAGTTTGGCTTAGGCAATCAGGTTAATAGGCTACATGGGATGAATAGAGAGAGTTATAGAGAAACTTTTTAAAGTCCATAAGTCTCTATACTAATAGAGAGTTGAAATTCTGCAATGAGAACAGCTATGTGGGAAGGAAGAGAGAACTGAAATTTGATTATTTGACGTAATCCTTTCTGTTTTTTCTTTTGTCAAGCTAACAACTTTCTTTTTAATAGAGCCATGATATTAAGATATTATAATAAATTCTATTATATTAATGTATATTCTTTTTTCTCAAATAAGATACTTCAAAAGAAATATTCCTACACTAAATGAAATTCATTAATCTACACAAATCATTTTCAATTGTCATATCAATTTATAAGTATTTTATAATAAGATGGAAAATTATACAACCTCTATTAAGGTTTTATGAAATGACCGTCCTCCCTCTCATGCATTTACAAATCTTAAGAGAGAGAGAAATGTCATTTTATCCGGAGTTCAGATAAAAATCTTTTTTTTTTAAAGGAAATAGTTTGTTTGTTAGTTAGACCCAATTATTGCATTTGAAAAGTGCTACGTCCATAATATTTTTACAATATTTTTACAAAAAATCATAGGTGGTTAGTTGTTATTGGTTCAAATTTAAATTTAGCACTAAGATTACCTTTTTAACTCAACAATAACAACCAGTAACAACTTGCCACTTAGGATTTGTTGTAAAAATGTTGTGGACAAATCATTTCTCTTTATCCTAAGAAAATTAAAGAGAAAACTTAAGTAGTACACAATAATTAGATTCTTTCACCTCAAAAAAAAAAAATTTATATTCTTTAATTATACTTAGACATCTCAAAAAAAATTATACTTAGACATAATTGCATTAAATGTATTTCTTCTTGGAGAATAATATGTGGTCAAAGTAATACTGTGAGTCAATTTAATTAAAATTTTAAAAAAAAATTGAGAAACGAAAAATCAAAAACTTACTATATTAGGTCAAAGGATACTAGAGTTAATAATTTTATTAATATATATTATTATTTTATGTTCATTCTGGAAGTCAAAGCATAAATAGCATCTATGAAGATATTTGAGTGTGTTGAAGCTAGGGGGAAGATTGAAGAAAAGATTAGTAATGGTTTCAGGATGATCCAACGGCTGGCAGACAAAGTGAAGCAATCGTGCGGTATTATGGACTTGGAATAATTGCCACAGATTCCATTAACGTGGATCATTCTCCGGCTGTGTTTTATTCTTTTGTCCATTTCATAAAAATGTCTGTGTTGTTAAATTTGAGCAAAATGACTTGTTCAAAGTTCAAAGTATATATGTTTTGAAAGTTATGAAGTCTTTTGCAAATTTTCCGCCTTTGCTCTCTGTTTTTATATTTCTATGAGCACTATATCAAGTCAAAACCGTGTAAATGGAGCTAAATAATAAATACTTCAAAAAATTTGAAAACTGTCAAGCAATCACATCGAGTGGTATTTTTCAGTGCGAAAAGAAATTAAGAATAGCTCCATCGCATCTTAAACTATACAATTTCATTTCAAGAAATTATTCTTCGGTCATTTCAATTACGTAATAAATAACAAAATTTGTCATCAACAGCTAAGTAACAATCACACACGGCACACTTCTTCCGAACCACACAAGCATGAAACTCATCTTGCTGTGATAGATACATTGTATACAATTCTTACTCAGGATACCATCTAATTGTAGTCCACATGATTTTGAAATAGGAATGTGAGGTTTGAAATACAAACATTGAAAATCACAAAAAATGCTAATATTGAAGAGGGAGAAATAGACGCAAACGGTCTTATTCTACTGAATCAGTTAGAGCGACGGTGCCTTTAACTTGTGATCAAGGTAACGGAAAAAGATGGGGAGCGTGTATAGAAGAGGACAAACAAGGAAGTAGACGGATACAATATGGAAGATAGGTGGTGCCACATGACATCCACATGGTGTAAGTTGTCCTAAAGGTGACGGATGCAATGTGGACGGCGGCAAGGTCACATGACATCCATGTGGTTTAAGTAGTCCTCAAGAAACTTCAAAAAGAAATGTCTTGCGCCTCATGATTAACCTTAATCAACAAAATCATTATATGGAAAGGGTTTTGAAAAATAAGTGCTTTTAGAAGGATCTCCTTTATAAGGAAAAGTTCCCCTTCCCCAAGAAAGAAAGAAAGTCTATTCTACACCACTATAAAAGCCCCAAAGCCCTCACAAATCAAGGTACGCATAATTCATCCTAGTTCTGGCACTCTAGAGTTGTGTGAAACTTTCTAACTTAACCTTCGAACAGTCTTTGACCGGTACCACACCGGTACTCTTCTAAGGTCTTCTTATTCTGTGTTGTGTAGGTGTTGTCGTGAAGCACGTGAGGATTGTGTGACTTACTGACGATTTTTGGCATCATCAGTTGGCGCCGTCTGTAGGAAAGAACAAGCACAACTTGCAAGCCATACCAGCGCTTCCCAGACAAAGAGTTGCATGGTGCTTACTCGTTTAACGGCGACCACCAATAATGTTCAAGGAGACGAACCATGCACCATCACACTCAAGAGACAAGTTCAGACTCTCGCCGCTGCCATAGAACGCCTCACCCAGCAAAACCATGATCTAAAAGAGCAATTGCGCTAGAAGAATGCGAGGCTTAATACTCAGGAGAAGGATCAGGAAGGCACCAGCGCTGAGAGAAAGGACCACGAGGGGCCGAAAGGTAGCAATGCCCTAAGCAGACCAGAGTGATAGGACACGAGCTGTTCATTTGCCGCAGATACGGTTCTGCATCATATGTTTACAGAGACGCAGACGATGAAGGAACGGATGGATCTCATGATGAACGCCCTCAAAGGACAGGTATCTAGCGACCTCGATGACCTAGTCCTTCGAACCAATTCACCATTCACCACATCCATCACTTCATTCCCCCTTCCATCGAAGTTCCGTATGCCGCAAGTGGAGAGCTACGACGGATCTAAAGATCCACTGGATCACCTAGAGTCTTTCAAGACGTTGATGCACCTGCAAGGAGAGGCAGAGAAGATCATGTGCAGGGCCTTTCTTACTACGTTGAAGGGCCCTGCAAGGGTTTGGTTTAGCGGGTTGACGCCAAATTCCATTGGTACCTTTAAAGAATTGAGCACTCAGTTTGCCTCACACTTCATTTGGGGAGGGGGGGGGGGGGAGGGGGGCACAGATGTAAAAAGTCCACTGCATGCCTAATGAGCATTAACCAATAGGAGGATGAGACGCTAAGGTCGTACATAACCCACTTTAACAAGGAAGCACTCTCAATCGATGAAGCTGACAACAAAAATACTTGTGGCCGCATTTACAAATGGGCTACGGAAGGGTAAGTTTCTATTTTCCTTGTACAAAAACGATCTAAAGACGATGTTGGATGTGCTCTACAGGGCTACTAAATACATGAACGTGGAAGATGCACTAATGGCTCACGAAGAGAAGCCTAAGAAGAGAGAAAGGCAGGAGGAACCACAACAAGACAAGGGTGAAAGATAGCGAGGACAAGAGATAGAAGGGAAGATAGGCGCTCTAAGCCTCCCATCAGAAGGTTTACAAGCTTCACCCCGCTGAACACCCCAATTAATTAAGTTCTGATGCAGATCAAGGATGAAAGAGCCCTGACGTTCCCTGGTAAGCTGAAGTGAGACCCTAGCAAAAAGTCCAAAGACAAGTACTACCATTTCCATCGTGACCACGGTCATGATACGTCTGACTGCTATAACTTAAAGCAGCAGATAAAAGCTTTTATTAGGCAAGGAAAGTTGCAAAGATTCGTCGATAAGGAAAGGATGGAGTAGCCCCAGGAACGACCTGTCAGGAGAGAAAATAAGCATCCAAACCCCCACTAGGAGACATAAGGATGATCGTAGGGGAACCGAGAGTCTGGCTCGTCCAAGAAGTCACGCAAAACCTACCTACGGATGGTTTAAAATGTCCAGTTGGCGAGATTCATCCCGAAGATGGCATGGATTGACAACCCTATCATTACATTTACAGAGGAAGAGGCTAAGCGTCTCTACCATCCACATGACAATGTGCTCGTGGTTAGCATTCAAATAGGGGACTACAATACCCACCGAGTCCTTGTGGATAATGGGAGCTCTGCCGATATCCTCTACTACCCAGCATTCCAGCAAATGAGGATCGATAGGGAATGACTGGTTCCTGTTAACACACCACTTGTCGAGTTTGGAGGAACAAGGGTACACCCCCTAGGAGCTGTCACTTTGTCCATAACAATCGAAGATTACCCACAGCAAATCACCAAGGATGTCATGTTCTTGGTTGTAGACTGTTCATCCGCTTACAATGCCATATTAGGTCATCCTACTTTGAATTCATGGAAAGTCGTAACTTCAACTTACCATTTGATGATCAAGTTCCCAACGGAGCACGGCGTGGGAGAGGTATAAGGAGATCAAGTAGTGGCGCGTGAATGCTATATTGCTATGCTAGAAATGGATGATCATTTGCAGACAATGTGTATAGAGGAGCAGTGGACGGTGGCAGAACCAGTGGAAAGATTGGAAGAGGTTTTCCTTGACGACTCCATGCCTAAACAGATTACCAGAATCAGCACTCTGGCCAGCCAACTCGCCAGTCAGGCGAGCACTGATGACATTTCTCAGGGAAAACCAAGACGTGTTCGCCTGGAGCCATGATGACATGCCTAGAATTGATCCATTTGTCATTGTCTATAAGTTAAACGTATCGCCCTCTTTCTCTTCCATACGCCAGAAAAAACGTGTGTTCACGTAGGAGCACGACAGGGCCATAGCAAAAGAAGTTCACAAATTGTAGGAAGCAGACTTCATATGAGAAGTGTACTACCTTGATTGGCTGGCTAACGTGGTGATGGTCAAGAAAGCCAATGGAAAATGAAGGATATGTGTGGACTTCACAGACCTAAACAGGGCCTGCCCTAAGGACAGCTATCCTCTCCCAAGGATTGACATCTTAGTGGACTCAACAGCAAGACACCAGTTGCTAAGTTTCATAGATGCGTTCTCTGGTTACAACCAGATCAAGCTAGTCGAGCCCGACCAAGAGAAGACTTCATTCGTCACCAACCATGGCCTCTTCTATTACAAAGCAATACCATTCGGGCTCAAGAATGCAGGCGCTACATATCAAAGGCTGATGAACAACATGTTCGTGCATCAAATTGGGAGGAATGTGAAAGTTTACATGGACGACATGTTGGTAAAGTGTATACGGGAAGACGACCACTTGAACGACCTCCAAGAGACTTTTGACACCCTCCAATCTTATAACATGAAACTGAACCCAAGCAAGTGTGCATTTGGGGTAATAGCAGGAAAATTCATAGGGTTCATGGTATCCTAAAGAGGTATTGAGGTCAACCCGAATAAGATTCAGGCCATAATAGAGTTAGCCCCACCGAAGACTGTAAAGGAGGTACAGAGCCTGAACGGTAAGGTAGCTGCCTTAAATAAGTTTCTCTCAAAAGCAATGGATAAGTGACTACCTTTCTCCTATTCATTGAAGAAATCATTTGAATGGACGACCGAGTGTCAGCAAGCTTTCGAAGACCTAAAAACGTATCTCTCTTCCCCGCCGTTACTAAGCCCGTCAAAACCAAGGGAAGTATTGTTCCTATACCTAGCTGTCTCCCCTGCCACTGTCAGTGCGGCCTTAGTTAGAGAAGAGAACGGGGTACAGAAACTAGTGTATTTAACAAGCCGAGCATTCCGAGGGGTAGAAGAGAGATACCCCTCGATGGAAAAGCTCGCCCTTTGCATTAGTAACTGGGGCTCAAAAGCTCAAGCCAAGTTTCCAGGCACATACTATGATCGTCCTAACAGACAAACCCCTTCGAAGGGCAATGAGCAGCCATGAAGTCGCTGGATGGATAACGCTATGGGCGATTGAGTTAAGTGAATTCGACATACAATACCAACCACGTACAGCTATAAATGGACAAGTTGTTGCTGACTACATCGCAGAATTCACCCTCGGGGAAGATCAGGGGGCAGAGGAAACTCCCCAGTGGAGCATCCACACAGACGGATCATCCAACAGGCAAGCAGGTGGAGCTAGTGTTGTACTCCACAACCTGGAAAGGGATAAGGTTGAATGCATGATCCGTCTTGATTTCCCTACAACCAATAACGAGGTAGAGTACAAAGCTTTGATAGCAGGGCTGAATCTCTCCAAGGTGGCAGGAGCTACAAATATGGTCGTGTACTACAATTCCTAAGTAGTAACCAGCCAGGTCAATATCGACTATGAATGCAAGAACGAATGGATGAAGAATTACCTTGATCAAATGAAGGATTGAATTACCAACATCCAAGTGCAGTTTATTTAAATACCAAGCGAGGAGAACAAGCACATCGATCACCTAGCTAAAGCTACCTCAGTGGAGCACATGCTCATCCCCAGTTAAGTATTGACCTTTGTTCAAATTTCACCATTGATAGACGACATCAATGTGCAGGAAATAGGTTCCAGGAACTACTAGACAAACCCAATAATCTCTTACCTAAAGGACGGTGCGTTGCCTAAAGGCAAGGAAGTTGAAGGTTCAAGTAGCACGCTTTGTTCTGATTAAAGGCATTCTATACAAAAGGGGTTTCTCTCAACCGTATTTGAGGTGTCTTATCCCAGAGGAGGCAGACTATGTAATGCGAGAAGTCCATGAAGGAGTCTGCGGGAACTATTCTGGCTCACGATCGTTAGTGTACAAACTCATCCGGGCGGGATACTATTGGCCTACCATGCAAAAGGATGCCACTGCTTATGTTAAAGCGTGTGACAAATGCCAGAGGTTTGCCAACCTCATCTGACAGCCGTGAGAAGAACTCACTCCGATGACGGCCCTATGGCCTTTCATGCAATGGGGGTTGGACATCATGGGTCCATTCCCAACAGCTAAAGTTCCTAGTGGTTGGTATAGACTACTTCACCAAGTGGGTAAAAGCAGAAGCACTGGCCACCATCATGGAGAAAAATGTTCAAAGTTTCGTATGGAGGAATATCATCTGTAGGTACGGTATACCCAGAGTGCTGGTCTCAGACAACGGGAAGCAGTTTGACAACGACGCATTCAAAGACTTTTGCTCACAACTGGGGATCAAGAATTACTATTCATCTCCCACCCACCCTCAGGCTAATGGACAAGTTGAAGGTCACAAATTGGTCCTTACTTAAGATCATCAAGACTCAGCACGAGGGGGCAAAGGGTATATGGCTAGAGGAACTGCCAAGCGTCTTATGTGTGTACAGGACAACGGTAAGGACACCTACAAGAGAAACACCGTTCTGACTAGCATATGGAAGCGACACGATCATTCTAGCTGAAGTAGGACTCACTAGCTACCGAGTAGGAAACCATGACGAAGGAAGAAACGACGAAGCACTACACTTGTAGCTTGATTTGGTGGACGAGGTCAGAGCAACAACTGAGTAAAGGTTAGCACGATACCAAAACCTCATGGCCAAGCACTACAACTCTAGGGTCAGACATAGGGACTCCCAAGTTGGAGATCTTGTCTTAAGAAAGGTGATGGGCACCATAAAGGATGCGTCCCAGGGGAAGCTAGGACCTAACTGGGAAGAACCATACAAAGTTGCATCATAGCATAGGAAGGGAACCTACCACCTAGAGACACTAGACGGGCAAAAGTTGCATTACCCATGGAACGCAGAGCACCTAAAGAAGTACTACTAGTAGACAGTGGCAAGGGCGATGACACTCTTCATTTCTAGTTTATTTCCTTTAGTTTAATTTTTATTATCTACAGTTTCTTTTAAACCCGAAGGGCAATTTTTTCGATTCTCCAAAGACAATTTTTATCCGCGACTTTTCACAATAAGAGGAGTTATTCAGAAATTCCATGTGTGTGTTATCTGCATTTCTACATTATCATATAAGTCCCAAGAGGACAGGTTCATCCTAAAGAGGTTTGTATTTATCAAGTCCACAAGGTGGACGAAATTCATCTATAAGGATGACTTATCTCCATTAGAAGTCCAGAATAGTGGACGGGTTCACCAAAGAGTGAACTGAAAATTAGTCCACAAGTGGATGGGTTCACCAAAGACTGAACTAAAAATTAGTCCACAAGTGGACGGGTCCATCTTAGGGGGGTGATTACGATTATATCAAGTCTTTAAGTGGATGGATTCCCTAAAGGATGAGCTACAAATCAAGTCCCTAAGTGGACGAATTCACCAAAGAGTGAACTAAAAATTAGTCCACAAATGGACGGGTCCATCTTAGGGGGTGATCAAGATTATATCAAGTCCCTAAGTGGACGGATTCACCAAAGAATGAACTAAAAATCCATAAATTGACAAGGTTCACTTTAAGTGGACGGGTTCATCTCAAGGGACGACTCAAAATTATAAATGGACGGGGTCGTCCAAAAGATTATCAGATATTATAGGACGGGCCATCCCATGAGAATAGCATAAATATTTAAGTCCATAAATAAACACATGGATAGGTATATAAATTTCTCGTATAACTAGTCAAGTTAGCAAAAATTTGGAAATAGAAAGCAACATATTAATGAAGCATAAGTGACGGATAAATAGAGATAATTAATAAAATCCTACAAGGCAAGTGTTTACATCTTGGACCGACGGAAGAAAATAAGTATAGTTTTCTCAAAAAAGTTAAAAGCTAGAAATTTACAAGTAAAAGGAAAAATCTAAGACTAGACGACAGGGGTATCTCCGACTTTCTCCTCCACGGTCTAATCACCTTCAAGGTGACGGGTAGCGTCCTCCACGAATTTTTCTTGGTTATTATTAACACCATCACCATCACCTTGAGGGTCAGGATTGGTCTCATCAGCGAAGAGTTCGTCGATTCCTTCGGAGTAGACGGGCTAGGTAGGAGTCTGAGCCTAGGCATCAATGGAAACGTGAGAAAGATCTAGGTTAGGAAAGGAGGCTTTGACCTGACGGAAGCAGTTGTCAAAACCGTTAGCAAATGAGCCCCCAAGCTCCTTCAATAGGGCGCCAGAGTCACAGTACTCTTGCACCATATCCTCCTTGGCCTAATGGAGGTGACGCTTTGCCTCTGAGATCTCCGCCTCCTTATCCTTAAGAATCTTCTTTAGCGCCTCAACTTGCGCCTCCGACTCCTTCAAAAGCTGCTTTGTATAATCAAGCTTGGAAATCTGGACGTCCTTCCAGGTCGTCTGCTCCCTCAGCTCTGAGTCCTTCGCCTGCACCTTCTCCCTAAGACGGGTGATCACCGTCTCGTGGGATGTACATTGGTCCATGAGACCTTTCATCATGACGACCCCCTGCAATAGTCAAAGACTAATGTTAGAACAGGATAACAATAGGAAGGAATGAAGGAAAAAGGATGGAAAAACATACCTGAACCAAGCTGAATAGGCCCGTCTCCCTCATGGCCTCAGTGGCATGATTGCCCAAGTCTTTATAGTCGTCGTCCTGGATGATGGACAACAACTACTTGAGTGCATACCCCGAGTCCTCACGGAGGAGGACGGGGCGCTTCTCGGTGACAGGGTCAACACCCATCATCAGCCCCTTCCCCTTCCCCGATCTAGGCTCAGGGGACAGCTTGCTTGTGGCAACGGTCTCACCGTTGGTTGGCTCCACAACCACTTTGGGCTTCTTAGGTGGACGGTCCACCTTCTTAGATGGCTTTCTTTTAGTAGACGGATTGGCCTAGCCCGTCACCTTAGAAGGCAAGCTCACCTCCTGCTTTTTCTCGGCAGCTCGCTATTTGATGTAAGCCCTTCTCCTACTCTCTTCCATTTCTAATCGAAGGTGGACGGATAAAAGGAGTAAGATAACTTGTAAAGCAAGAAAGAAACAAGGGGTTGGACAACATACTTACGTTGGCGAATTTGTGTATCGTAACGTAGCTGTAGTTGGTTCGGGACCATCACAATACCAATGAAGGGTGTCCAAGGTAACAAGCTTAGTTCATGACCTCTCAGATAGCTTGGTTGTTGTGAAAATCTTCTCCAAGAAGCTCTTCTCCTCAAGTGTGACTTCTGGACGGTTCCGAGCTGCAATAGGAGATGGTTAGAATAAAAAATAAAAAAAAATTAAAAAAAAATTAAGTATGAACCACATAAAGACGGGTGCATACCGGACAGGGGCATAATGACCCAGGTTTTGTCCACGGGGATGTATTCTTGGTCACTAGGGTGACACATCCATTCGTCACCTTGGATAAAGAAATAGTGACTCTTCCAGTTCCTGTTGGAGTCAGGGGTGTTGTACGCTAGCCTAAGCAACGGGCTCCTCAGCACGAAACTGTACATGCCTCTTAAATATGTGATTTCAGATGGACGGTAGCAATGGAAGAACTCTTCCACTGTCATCCTACGTGCACCGTCAGACATCACTCCGTATAGCACTTCCGCACCCAAAAATACTTTCCAGGCGTTCGGAGAGATTTGGGTGATGGCCACTCCGAGATACTGGAGAAGATGATGGTGTAGAGCATTTAAGGGGAACCTAAGCACCGCTTTCAGCATTTTCTCATATACACCGACGTCTTCTACACACTTGTAGTAAGATTTTTCTTGTTTAAGGGGTAGACGCATTAGAATGTTGACGGGTATCTAGTACTTCTCCCTAAGTGTGTTGAAGTGACGTTGTTTGATGGACGAGATGAAATCATTTATCGTCCACAATGGGAGCTTAATGAACTCCTTGAATCCATCAGGGCCTATAACGGACTAGATGGGGGACTCATCATTTCCTATGTGTTCATTTGAATCATTTTCTAATCCATCGCCATCCAAATCATCATCCTCCGTGGAAGGTGAATTGGCGGACGGGACCCTTTCTTTAGAAGAGGTGCCGGGGTTGTTCTAACCTAACAAATACACCACATCGTAGCCCACTCCCTCGTGGACACATGACTGTTCACTCAATGCACTAGCCATCAATCACCTACAAAGTGACAGACAAACCCTAAGACTCTGACGATCTACATAGACGACGGGCTAGCGAAATTTAAATAAATGACAAAGGAAATTCAACTTAAAGTAAAGAGTACTTACTGAGTGAGCAAAATGGAAGAAGGCAACAAAAAAAAGGTATGGACAACGGAACACCAAGTAAACGGTAGCGCCAAAAAGATGATATGCGGTTTGGTGAAGAGGACGGTAGCACTCTGGATGATAATTTGATGCAGAAAGTGAAAATGAAAGATAAAGGAGCATGTATATATAGAGGTAACGGCACGAAAGACGAAGGGATGCTTCGGTTGGAGCAATTAACCATTAAAAATGCGCCTACGGCATTTATGACCCTAGGCTAGCCTATCAATCAAAACGCATCTCCCGAAGTTAAAATTAGATCGTCACTCCATGGATCCGTCCTAACATTAGTGGACGAATCTGTAGAGTGAGGGGGCAACTGAAGAAGGAGAAATAGACGTAGACGGTCTCATTCTACTGAATCAGTCATGAGCGACGATGCCTTTAGCTTATGATCAAGGTAATGGAAAAAGATGGGGAGCATGTATAGAAGAGGACAGACGAGGAAGTAGACGAATACAATATGGACGACGGGTGGGGCCATGTGACATCCACATAGTGTAAGTTGTCCTCAAGGTGACAAATACAATGTGGATGGCGGCAAGGTCACATGACATCCACGGGTTTAAGTAGTCCTCAAGAAATTTCAAAAGGAAATGTCTTGCGCCTCACAATTAACCTTAATCAACAAAATCGTTATATGGAAAGGGTTCCGAAAAATAAGTGCTTTTAGAAGGATCTTCTTTATATAGAAAAGTTCCCCTCCCCCAAGAAAGAAAGAAAGTCGATTCTACACTATTATAAAAGCCCCAAAACCCTCATAAATCAAGGTACACATAATTCATCCCAGCTCTGGCACTCTAGAGTTATGAGAAGCTTTCTAACTTAACCTTCGAAGGGTCTTTGGCCGGTACTACACCGGTACTCTCCTAAGGTCTTCTTATTTTGTGTTGTGCAGGTGTCGTCGTGAAGCACGTGAGGACTATGTGACTTATTGACGATTTTCGGCATCATCAAATATTATCATTAGGTTATTACTTAAATCTTGAGTCCACACACACACACACACACACACACACACACACACACACATATATATATATATATATATATTAATAAGTAAAACTTAGAGAAAATCCAATTAGATTCTACAATTGAAGTCCAATTTTACTCTATGTATCCTAAATTATTTATTTTTAGAGAGTTTTATTTCTTAATTTTAGAGTCAAATGTGGAACCACATTATAAATATCAATTCAAGTGAGTTATTGCATTTACAAAAACCAAAGAGTTTAAAATTAATGAACATAAAAAAAATTAAAAAAAAAAAAAATATATATATATATATATATATATATAATAGGTAAAGCTAAGAGAATTAGATTTCAAATTGGAATTCAATTAGAGTCAAATTTTGCACCACGTGTCCCATCTAATCTAAGTTTTTAAATTTTTGTGCCAAGTGAGTTAATTTAATGTAAAAATTAAATTTCAATTAAAGTTTAATTTTGCGACATGTGTCCCATCTAATCTAAGTTTTTTTTAATTTTTGTACCAAATGAGTTAATTTAGTGTAAAAAATGAGGAGTCAATATAAGTAAACCATAAAAAAATAATAATAATTTTTGAATGATTTTATATTATGAGTCTTTTTTTTTTTTTTGTAGAACTAAAAATAATTCAAGTTTATAGATCATCTATATATACATACACACACACACACACAGAAATATATATATTAATAAGTAAACCTAAGATAAAATCCAATTAGATTTTAAATTGGAATTCAATTAGAGTTTAATTTTGCATCACGTGTCCCACCCAAACTAAGTTTTTAAATTTTTGTGCCAAGTGAATTAATTCAATGTAAAAAATAAATTTCAATTAAAGTTTAATTTTGCAATATGTGTCTCATCTAATCTAAGTTTTTTTAATTTTTGTACCAAATGAGTTAATTTAGTATAAAAAACGAGGAGTCCAATATAAGTAGACCATAAAAAACATAATTTTTGAATGATTTTAGATTTATGAGTTTTTTTTTTTTTTTGGTAGAACTAAAAACAATTCAAGTTTATAAGTCATCTATATATATATATATATATATATATATATTAATAGTAAACCTAAGAGAAAATCTAATTAGATTTTAAATTGGAATTCAATTAGAGTTTAATTTTGTGCCACATGTCCCATTTAATCAAAATTTATCAATTAGAGTCTAATTTTGCCCCACGTATTCCATCTAATCTAAGTTTTTAAATTTTTGTGCTAAGTGAGTTAATTCAATGTAAAAATTAAATTTTAATTAAAGTTAATTTTGTGACATGTGTCCCATCTAATTTAAGCTTTTTAATTTTTGTACAAAATGAGTTAATTTAGTGTAAAAAACGAGGAGTCCAATATAAGTAAACCATAAAAAACATAATTTTTGAATGATTTTATATTTATGAGTCTTTTTTTTTTTTAGAACTAAAAACAATTCAAGTTTATAAGTCATTTATATATATATATATATATATATATAAGAGTAAAACTAATAGAAAATCCAATTAGATTTTAAATTGGAATTCAATTAGAGTTTAATTTTGCGCCACGTGTCCCATTTAATCAAAATTTTTAAAATTTTGAACTAAGTTAGTTAGTTCAATGTAAAAATAGAATTTCAATTAGAGTTTAATTTTACGACACATGTTTCATCTAATAAAAAAATTTTAAATTTTGTGCCAAATGAGTTAATTTAAAGTAAAAAACCACGAGTCCAATATAAATAAATCATAAAAAAACATAATCATATGTCTAACACTATATATAAAATTAGAGGAAGAAAGAGTTTGAATGATTTTATATTTATGAGCCTTTTTTTAAAAAAAACTAAAAACAATTCATTTGGCAGAAAAATTATATATATATATATATATATATTGTGGGGGTAAAATCCGTCAATCGATATTGGGCCATAGTACATGTACTAAGCCCAACCACGACAAGAAGAAAAGGCATGGGCATAGGATATCCCAGCCCAACCATGTTGGGCCGGGCCTGCTTAGGGGCGTCCGAGGAGGAGTACCTCCTCGGACTCACCAAGTATGCGTCCGATTCGCACCCTATACATGGCGAAAAGTCATCCAATACGAAGGAATAATGCATGACGTTCAAGGAGGGGGGCAACCACGATTGCCGCATTAAATGCCAAGGAGCTACTTTTCCAGCCGCATTAATGTGGAAAGGACAGGAGCACAGAATTATCTTGGCCAGTGCAACTCACAGAAAAGAGGGAGGATGTCCTATGGGACAGGCACTCAAGTAGAGGCCCAGATGATTAACAAGTGTAGGGTCGTGATCTTAGGAAGGATGCTATATAAGAGACGGAGATCCCCATGGCCAAGGGATCGCAAGCAGGAGGAAGAAAAACATAGAAAAAGAGAAAGGAGTTAGAGATAAAAAGCAGAAGATACAGCCCCACGGACTGTTATCCCAAAAGCTTTGAGGAGTATCCCTACATCCAACTGGTTGCATGGCTTATTCATAACTACAAATTCATTGTTGAGGGACTTTTGGGCCAGAATCGCCCGCCTGTTGGGCCTGAGCCCCAAAAACCGCCCCTACAATTGGCGCCGTCTGTGGGAAGAACTTGTGTCTCGACAAGTGAAACAGTAAGGGATGGAAGGATCAGGTCCGCGCCAAACCGGACGTGCAGAATCTCAACGACAGGACAACTTTGTAAACCTTGAACGAGCGAAGGACCAAGATAATCAACGAGAGGGCAGTGTGAACACCTCTCACACGAGTAGAAGTCGCTCGAGAGGGAAAGATCATGCGTCCCACCAGCACAACAAGCGGAAGGCTCTACAGCAAGAGATTGATGATTTGAAGAAGAAGCTGCGTCGAGCCCAGCAAAAACATCCTTCGCCCATTTCGGATACTAGCAGTGGTGAGGATGATGAATACAGACGAAGGACGAGAACCCCTCCGAGCGAGACGTTCTCCTATAAGGAAGAACGGTCTCACAAACGCGGTCGCAAAAGCCCACCTTACCAAGGCCTGGTCAATGACGCCATGAGCAAGGCCCTGGATCGAATCTCCCAGTCGCCATTTACCCGTAGAATAGAGAGGGCGGTGCTTCCTCGGGGGTTTAATCAGCCAACGTTTACCCTATACAATGGTCGAACTGACCCAGTGGAGCACGTGAGCCAATTCAACCAAAGGATGGCCGTCCACTCCAGGGACGAGGCGTTAATGTGTAAGGTGTTTCCATCCAGTCTGGGACCCCTGGCCATGAGATGGTTTGATGCCCTCCCACCGAATTCCATAGACTCCTTTAAACAGCTGACGCAGGCTTTTGGTTCCCGCTTCATCACCAGCACTAGAGTCCCTCGGCCCCTCGATTCCCTCTTATCCTTATCCATGCGAGAAGGAGAAACGCTGAAGGCCTACTCGGACAGATATTGGGAGACGTACAACGAGGTAGAAGGAAACCACGATGACGTCGCCATCAGTACCTTCAAAAGGGACCTGCCGACAGAGCATGGCTTGAGAAAGTCTCTCATTGGGAAACCAGTCACCAGCGTGCGACAACTCATGGACAGGATAGACAAGTATAAAAGGGTCGAAGAGGACCAGCAGATTGGGAAGGGAAAGGTGAAGTTTGTCCCTCAGGAGAGGAGGGACTTCAGGTCGGACCGCTTCAGTAGCAGTAATAAGCCGAGGAGAGATTATATGGAACAATCTGGATCTACAGGGGTTCAGGTAGTCCACGCTGTGTTCCGAGAACCATTGCACGAGATCCTGGAGAAGATAAAGCGCGAACCCTTCTTTCAATGGCCGAATAGGATGGCAGGCGACCCCTCAAAACGCAATCATAATCTATACTGTGTGTATCACCAAGAGCCTGGTCACGTCACTGACGAATGTAGGAACCTGAAAAACTATTTGGATCGACTTGTCCGAGAAGGAAAGCTAAGGCATCTGTTGCACCGCCCTGAGCAGTCAAATGTCGATACCAGGCAAAGCGCCTTGAGGCCACCCATAGGCACGATAAATGTCATTCTTGCCGCACTTGGGAGAACCGGTTCCGGCCCGTTCAGAGTGATGTCAGTGGGTAGGTTCCCGACAGAGCCAGGCAAAAGGGGATCCAAGAGAGCCAGAGAGAGGGCCCTGCCATTAATTGGGTTCACGGAGGAGGATAAGGAGGGAACTATTCAACCCATGAAGATGCCCTAGTCGTGACGCTCAGAATAGGAGATTATAACGTGAAGAGGGTGTTAGTTGATCAAGGTAGCGCCGTGGAGGTGATGTACCCAGACTTGTATAAGGGGCTGAATTTGAAGCAGGAAGACCTGTCGCCATATGATTCACCTCTGCTTAGCTTTGAGGGAAAAGTCGTCATCCCGAAAGGCATGATTAGGTTGTCTGTGCAAACAGACTCAGAAGTAGTGGAAGTGGACTTCATCGTGGTGGACGCATACTCCCCCTACACAGCTATTGTGGCACGGCCATGGCTTCATGCACTAGGGGCTGTGTCGTCAACCCTGCACCAGAAAGTGAAATATCCGTCAGAGGGTCGAACCAAAGAGATAGTAGAGGACCAAGGAATGGCCAGGCAATGCATGGTATCGACAATTTCTCGACGATCAAGCAGCGGACCCTCCACTTCAGCCGGGAATAGCTTATAGCAATCAAGGACCCCGGTCCTAGCTACGGGTAATGAAGGACCGGCCATGGAGGTGAGCTGTAAGGAGCTGGAGAAAGTGCTCGTCGGATCAGACCCCAAGAGATTTTTCCAAATTGGCTCGGAATTACCAGCACAGGAGAAGTCGGCGCTAATTAATTTTTTTCGACGAAATGAGGACGTATTCGCTTGGGATCCTTACGAAGCCCCCGGGGTTGACTCAAACCTAATACGCCATCACCTTAACGTCAATCCGGCTATTACACCAAAGAAGCAGCCTCCCCGGCGCCAGTCAAAGGAGCATGCGGACGCTGTGAGAGAGGAAGTCGCAAAATTGAAGAGAGCTGGGGCTATCAAGGAAGTATTCTACCCCGAATGGTTGGCGAACACAGTCGTGGTGAAGAAGAAGAGCGGGAAATGGCGGGTCTGTGTGGACTTCACGGACTTAAACAAGGCCTGCCCGAAGGATCCTTTCCCGATGCCGCGGATAGACCGACTGGTAGACGCAACTGTCGGGCATCCCCGAATGAGCTTTTTGGACGCTTTCCAGGGCTACCATTAGATATCCTTGGCCACCGAAGACCAGGAAAAAACTGCTTTCGTCATCCCAGTTGGCAACTATCATTACAAGGTGATGCCTTTTGGCCTGAAGAATGCCGGGTCGACCTATCAAAGGATGATGACTAGGATGTTTGAGCAACAGATGGGAAAAACTATCGAGGTGTATATAGACGATATGGTAGTAAAAAGTAAATTGGTGACCGACCACATCAGAGACCTCGACGAAGTGTTTCAAATCCTGAGAAGGTACAAGCTGCGACTGAACGCATCCAAGTGCTCATTTGGGGTGGGATCGGGGAAATTCCTTGGCTATATGGTAACCCACCGGGGAATTGAGGTTAACCCTGACCAACTAAGGACCATTCATAGTATGCAGCCTCCTCGGAATCCCAAAGATGTCCAGAAGCTTACCGGCATGATAGCAGCTTTAAACCGTTTCATCTCCCGCTCAACGGACAGATGCAGACCTTTTTTCCTCCTTTTGCACAAGTGGAAGGGTTTCAAGTGGACTGAAGAGTGTGATTTAGCATTCCAACAACTCAAGGAATACCTCGCCCGACCACCGATCATGTCCAGTCCCGAGTCCGATGAGGTGTTGTATGCATACATCGCAGTCGCCGCTCATGCGGTGAGCCTAGTACTGATCCGAGAGGACAACGGCACGCAGCGGCCCGTGTATTACGTAAGCAAGTCGCTACAGGAGGCGGAGACCCGGTACCTCCCCCTCGAAAAGGCAATATTGGCTGTCGTGCAAGCTACAAAGAAGCTCCCCCACTATTTTCAGGCACATACAGTGGTTGTGCTAACCCAACTTCCACTGAAATCAGTCCTCCGTAGCGCCGACTACACGGGGAGAGTAGCTAAATGGGGAACCATCTTAAGCGCCTTCGACATTAGATACATGCCTCGCACCGCCATAAAGGGTCAAGTCTTCGCCGATCTGGTAGCTGAATTTGCGGAGCCTACCTTGGAAGGGGTGGAAGTGTCGGGATCACCGAGTGACGATAGGAAATTGGTCAGCACGATTTCTCTGCAAGAACACGATAAGTGGAGAGCATACATCGATGGTGCAGCAAACCAAAGGGGCTCCGGGGTGGGGCTCGTTCTAATCTCTCCCGAAGGTATAACCTTGGAAAAGTCGTTGAGACTGGGATTCCCGGCAACAAATAACGAAGCCGAGTATGAGGCACTGTTGGAGGGGATGTCCATGATCCGGAAGTTGGGTGGGAAATGCGCAAGCATATTCTCGGATTCGAGACTCATAGTAGGGCAAGTAAGCGGGGAATTGGAGGCGAAGGATGAAAGAATGCAACGATACCTTGCCCGAGCTAAACGCCTACAAGCCCACTTCGACGACTTCCGTTTAACGCATATACCCAGAAGTGGGAATACCCACGTCGATTCTCTGGCAACACTGGCCACCTCCTCGGCTCAGCCCCTTCCGCGGGTTATTTTGGTCGAGGACCTCTGCCGCCCAGCGGAAGAGGAGGCTAACGGTATTCGGGTACACAACGTCGGTGAGGGACCAAGCTGGATGGACCCTCTTGTCCGGTTCTTGAAGTACGACTCCTTACCGGACGATAAAGTCGAGGCTGACAAAATCAGGAGGAGAGCTCCTCGATTCTAGTTGTCCGAGGACTCCAAGCTTTACAGACGTTCATTCTCAGGGCCATACTTGCTGTGTGTGCACCCAGGGGCTACGGAACTCATTCTGGAGGAGTTGCACGAGGGGATTTGCGGAAGCCATACGGGGGGACGGTCCCTCTCCCACAGGGCCATGACGCTGGGTTACTGGTGGCCGAGCATGCATAAGGAGGCTCTGGAATATGTGAAGAAGTGTGACCAATGCCAAAGGTTTGCTCCGAATATACATCAGCCGGGTGGGGTACTTAACCCATTGTCCAGCCCTTGGCCATTCGCACAATGGGGCCTAGACATACTAGGTCTGTTCCCTAAAGCTGCCGGGAACAAGAAGTTTCTTCTCGTCGGCACCGATTACTTCACGAAATGGGTCGAGGCTGAAGCGCTGGCAAACATTTGGGATGTTGATGTCAAGAAGTTTATCTGGAAAAATATCGTCACCAGGTTCGGTACCCCACACACCCTAATCTCGGACAATGGCCTCCAATTTGACAGTAAGGCCTTTAGGGAATATTGCAGTGAACTGGGGATCGTCAACCGATACTCTACACCAGCCTACCCGCAGAGTAACGGACAAGCAGAGGTCATCAACAAAACCATAGTGAATGGGCTGAAGAAGAGGTTGGACGACGCGAAAGGGAGGTGGGTTGAAGAACTCGCCCATGTCTTGTGGACGTACCGCACCACGCCCCGCCGATCCACGGGAGAAACCCCCTTTTCGTTGACCTACGGGGCCGAGGCCGTCATCCCATTAGAGATAAACTTTCCCTCCCAGAGGACTACTACATTCAACCCCATTGCTAACAACGGGCTTCTAGAAAAAAGCCTGGACCTCCTCGAAGAGAGAAGGGAAAGCGCGATGGTGCACCTAGCTCAGTATCAACAAAAGCTCAAGCAGGGCTATGACGCCAAGGTGAAGTCGAGACCCTTGACGCCCGAGGACCTAGTGCTGAGGAAAGTCCTGGGCAACGCGAGGAACCCTGCATGGAGAAAGCTTGGACCAAACTGGGAGGGCCCATACCGTATCACATCAGTGGCTGGCATTGGAGCGTACTTTTTGGAAGACTTGGACGAACGTGTAGTGTCACGTCCGTGGAATGTAAATAACCTGAAAAGGTACTTTTATTAATGAAAAACACTATACTTGATACCGTTTTACTGTACAACGAATCTCAATAAGTGTTAAACAAAACCCAAGTCCTGCATGGCTCCTCGGACCACAGACATGGGGGAAATTAACCACGCCACGATTCTCAATAAGTGTTAAACAGAAACCAAGTCCTGCATGGCTCCTCGGACCACAGACTTGGGGGAAATTAACCACGCAACGAATCTCAATAAGTGTTAAACAGAACCCAAGTCCTGCATGACTCCTCGGACCACAGACTTGGGGGAAATTAACCACGCCACGATTCTCAATAAGTGTTAAACAGAACCCAAGTCCTGCATGGCTCCTCGGACCACAGACTTGGGGGAAATTAACCACGCAACGAATCTTAATAAGTGTTAAACAGAACCCAAGTCCTGCATGGCTCCTCAGACCACAGACTTGGGGGAAATTAACCACGCCACGATTCTCAATAAGTGTTAAACAGAACCCAAGTCCTGCATGGCTCCTCGGACCACAGACTTGGGGGAAATTAACCACGCCATGATTCTCAATAAGTGTTAAACAGAACCCAAGTCCTGCATGGCTCCTCGGACCACAGACTTGGGGGAAATTAACCACGCAACGAATCTCAATAAGTGTTAAACAGAACCCAAGTCTTGCATGGCTCCTCGGACCACAGACTTGGGGGAAATTAACCACGCCACGATTCTCAATAAGTGTTAAACAGAACCCAAGTCCTGCATGGCTCCTCGGACCACAGACTTGGGGGAAATTAACCACGCAACGAATCTCAATAAGTGTTAAACAGAACCCAAGTCCTGCATGGCTCCTCAGACCACAGACTTGGGGGAAATTAACCACGCCACGATTCTCAATAAGTGTTAAACAGAATCCAAGTCCTGCATGGCTCCTCGAACCACAGACTTGGGGGAAATTAACCACGCCATGATTCTCAATAAGTGTTAAACAGAACCCAAGTCCTGCATGGCTCCTCGGACCACAGACTTGGGGGAAATTAACCACACAACGAATCTCAATAAGTGTTAAACAGAACCCAAGTCCTGCATAGCTCCTCGGACCACAGACTTGGGGGAAATTAACCACGCCACGATTCTCAATAAGTGTTAAACAGAACCCAAGTCCTGCATGGCTCCTCGGACCACAGACTTGGGGGAAATTAACCACGCAACGAATCTCAATAAGTGTTAAACAGAACCCAAGTCCTGCATGGCTCCTCGGACAACAGACTTGGGGGAAATTAACCACGCAACGAATCTCAATAAGTGTTAAACAGAACTCAAGTCCTGCATGTCTCCTCGGACCACAGACTTGGGGGAAATTAACCACGCAACGAATCTCAATAAGTGTTAAACAGAACCCAAGTCTTGCATGGCTCCTCGGACCACAGACTTGGGGGAAATTAACCACGTAACGAATCTCAATAAGTGTTAAACAGAACCCAAGTCCTGCATGGCTCCTCGGACCACAGACTTGGGGGGAAATTAACCACGCCACGATTCTCAATAAGTGTTAAACAGAACCCAAGTCCTGCATGGCTCCTCGGACCACAGACTTGGGGGAAATTAACCACGCCACGATTCTTAATAAGTGTTAAACAGAACCCAAGTCCTGCACGGCTCCTCGGACCACAGACTTGGGGGAAATTAACCGTTGTGCGATTCTCAATAAGCGTTAAAGGGAGCCCGAGTCTTGCGTGGATTCTTAGCCACGGACTTGGGAGAAGTCAGCATCGTAATCGTTTTTGCCCAATTATAAAGTATCGCCATTCTAACGTATTCATTCATTATTGCTTGACTTTCAGCAGTAAAATGGCAAAACCAATACCCATTCATGATGAAAACAAAATAGAATAAAGCAACGATATCTGAAATGAAATAACTTTTGTCATTTAATGTTCAAAGTAACTCGGTTCACAAACATTAGCAAGGATCAAACAAAACGAGGCACAAAAAGCAAAACAAACGAATTCCTATACTACGTCCCTAAGAGCCCTGAGTTGGGGCAGGCTGATCATCCGCTGCTGGGTTCTCCGGGGCGATTTCCTGGGCCTGGGCAAGGATCTCACTGATGCGAAGACTGTCCTCGGGTGACTGGCCCTGCGTAGCTTGCTCCGTGCCCCCAGTCTCGGGAACAGAGGGGTCTGTTGGACGAGGCTCAGTGGAGGCGACCTCACCAGGAATTTCACGTATCTCCGCAGGGAAAAAGATGTTCTCAGCTTTCCTGAGATCAGAATCTGCGGGGACGGCTGCCCGATCCATGGCCACGCCCCAGGTCGAAGTGACGTATTCCCTGCAGACGGTGGCAACTTCCTCGGCCAGTCTCTCCTCAGTATCGTGGACTCCACGTTCATATGAAGCCGCCACAGCCCTCTCGGCAACCTCCCTGGACAAGCGAGCTTCCTCCTTGGTCCTTGCAAGCTCAGCCTTAAGCTCCGAAACCGCCTGTTGCTCCGCTGCCAGTCTTTCCTCAGAGTGACGGAGTTGTTTGCGCAGTTCGTCAGCTTGCTTTTCAGCATTTTTCAGGCTAGCCTCTGCACTCGCATTGGCCTTCTTCACCTCCTTTAGTTCATTACCCTGACGATCAAAATCTCGTTTGAGATCGCCAACGGCCCTCTCAGCAGCAGAACGGGACTGAGCCTCCCTATGCATATCCTCACGGGCCTTTTTGGCCCACTCCTCAGCAACATAAATTTGTTGAGTGACCTGCGCTCGGACGGAAATGAAGACGATATCAAAACAAGACGATAAGAGGGTACTCAGTACAAAGACAAGATAGAAGATTCCACTTACCATGGCCATGTCCCTCTTCAGCGACATGAAAAGTTCTGGCTGACGAGTCTTCCTGAGACCCTCCATGTCACGGGGCAAGAGAAGAGGCTGCTGCAGCGCCTCGGCCAAGAACGAAGCCTGCTTTCGCTGGGATTCCCATAGGGTCGCATCCTAGAGGATTGGAGCGCCATCTAACTCGATCCGAGGAGACCACGTTCGTGGTCCCCTCAGAATGGCCGCCTCATCTCGGCTCTCAGTGGACCTGGTCCTTTTCTCTCGGGGCTCTTTTGTTTCCTTGCCCTTCTTTTTAGGCCCGGCCTTCTCACGGGCAACCTCTCCCTCCTCCGTCTCTTCTACAGGTCTTTTTCGCCTTAAGTTAGGCATAGGCTGCAGCGCCGCATCCGATGAGGGAGGGGGAGGAGGAGCGGGAGCTTTGGGGACGGTCTGTCCCTTCGAGACTTCCTTGGAGGTCTGCCCCTTGGACCTGTTAGATAGAAGACCCCTGAGGCCAGTCCTCGGCTGGAGATCCATTCCTTCTTCTTCTTCTGTGTCTTCGCTAATATCAGGTTGTGCGATGACCAAATCAGTACCAGGAGCCGCTAAGGCGCGGTCTAAATCAGCGTCAGAGTCGGAGAGTTCTACTACTCTGACCGAAGCCTCCCCTTCCTCAGTAAATTGAAACTGGTCTATCTGATCCTCTAAGGATGAATGTGAAGAGCCAGCCTCCTCCTCTGGGATAACTACTGGGGGAAAGGCACGTTGGGGAGGTAACTGAATAGGAGGCAAGTCTGTGGCAGCGAGAAACCCTGGTATGGAAACGTCAATGCGTGCCAACCTCGGACTACCAGCCCTTATAGCTTGTCCGGCTTCCACCTGGGCTCGAGTGAGTGGAGTGAAGTCCAAAATCAAAGGAGCCGACCGTAGTTGTCCATCCTTGCTAACGAAGATCTCGGACCTCAGGAGGTAATTTAGGGCCGGGATATTGACCAAGCTCAGCCGAGGGGATGTTCGCTCCTTGTCTGCGAAGGCCGTTAAAAGGTTTATGTTAGTCCGAAGAGACATGCAACCAAGCCAACAAGTTTAAAATAAAAGAAAAAGGAGGGGGAGGAGCTTGAAACTAAAGTCCTCCCCATGAAATCTAGTTCTACGACACCCCACCTGGCGTTCCCGCCCTAGTCGGACAGTGAGGGCCATCATGCCATGGTCCGGAGACAATCAAATGGTCGTCCTTCAAGCCTTTGCTGGACTTCGGAAGGCAGGATATCAACCTCACTTCGTCAGTCCTGGACTTTAGATAGTATGAGTCGCCGAGCCTATGGCATTCATAAAGATGAACCACGTCGTGCCATGAGAGGCCGAGGTTCATCTGATTGTTCAGGGTTTCGACACACCCCAGGATCCGGAACAGATTAGCGGTGCATTGATGGGGGGTCAATCTATGACCACGTAGGTAATCCCTAGTTATTCTCCCCATTGGAATAGTCATTCCTCCTTCCACGAAGGCTATCATTGGAATTGCGACTTCCCCTGTTCTCCGCTTGAACAAAATGTCCTCCAAATGACAGTACTCTAAACCTACCTCCGATGGGATATGATACTTCGCCCCGGAGAATCTACCATTTTCTCAAGCCTACCCATCCCCTCTAATCCTAAAAACAACTTGAAGGCAGTATGATTAATGAAGAATAACGGAGAAGAAGCGCGCACTTACGGGTAAGAAGCTTGAAAGAGTCTTCAAGAGAATGGCAGCGGAAGTGAGAACGGACTGAAGGAGAAAGCTCTGAGACGTTCTGAATATTGGAATGCTCGTCAAAAGTGAGGGACAAACGCCCTTAAAACCTATTATACTCGGAAGAAGTTGAACAGACGCACTTACATCTAAGGCGAGTGAAACGCTGTCCACCGTAGATCCGGCCTTCAACCGTTGGATTGGACGAGTGTAAAACCTCGAAAGCTGCGGTTACTTTCCCCTGGGTCATTAAATGCCCTCAACATTAATGAGGCACGTGAAGGCATGCTCCCCCCCTACACGTGTGAAGCAATGATTCACCACGAACTGTCTAGTGAGTATCAAAATCCCACCTTTTCTCCTCGGACCCAGAAAAAGAGTAGGAATTTTGAGGGGCTATTGTGGGGGTAAAACCCGTCAATCGACGTTGGGCCATAGTACATGTACTAAGCCCAACCACGACAAGAAGAAAAGGCATGGGCATAGGATATCCCAGCCCAACCATGTTGGGCCGGGCCTGCTTAGAGGCGTCCGAGGAGGAGTACCTCCTCGGACTCGCCAAGTATGCGTCCGATTCGCACCCTATACATGGCGAAAAGTCATCCAATACGAAGGAATAATGCATGACGTTCAAGGAGGGGGGCAACCACGATTGCCGCATTAAATGCCAAGGAGCTACTTTTCCAGCCGCATTAATGTGGAAAGGACAGGAGCACAGAATTATCTTGGCCAGTGCAACTCACAGAAAAAATGAAGGATGTCCTATGGGACAGGCACTCAAGTAGAGGCCCAGATGATTAACAAGTGTAGGGTCGTGATCTTAGGAAGGATGCTATATAAGAGAAGGAGATCCCCATGGCCAAGGGATAGCAAGCAGGAGGAAGAAAAACATAGAAAAAGAGAAAGGAGTTAGAGATAAAAGGCAGAAGATACAGCCCCACGGACTGTTATCCCAAAAGCTTGGAGGAGTATCCCTACGTCCAACTGGTTGCATGGCTTGTTCATAACTACGTTCCCGCTGTCAAAGACCTAGTTCTGTAACCTACTCTCTACAAATTCATTGTTGAGGGACTTTTGGGCCAGAATCGCCTGCCTGTTGGGCCTGAGCCCCAAAAACCGCCCCTACATATATATATATATATATATATATATGTATATATAGAAGATAAAACTTAAAGAAAATCCAATTTTTTGTGCCATGTGTCCTAAATTATTTATTTTTAAAGAGAGTTTTATTTATTAATTTTGTAATGAAATTTGTGACCATATCATAAATATCTATTCAAGTGAATTATTGTGTACAAAAACTAAAGAGTCTAGAATTAATGAACATAAAAATATTTTTAAAAAATGAACAATTTACATTTTCTACCTAATAACATTCTTACTTTTTGTAGTAGGCCTTTTTTACAATATTGGGCTGGGCTACCTCGTGCGGTATTAGGCCTAAGTGTTTTGAGTAAGGGAGTCGGGACTGGTCCAACTACAACTCACTTTGGTTCGGCTTGTGCACAAACTATGTCCCGTTTGCCAGGCTTTTATCACAGTCCCATGGCAAGTAGAGCTGCTGTGGGTAAGTTATGGCAAGCAAATATAATAAAGATAACACAAGAAATAGTAGACAAAATGAATAAAAGGGAGCGACAAGAGGCACCCCGTAGGCCAAAAGTAGAGAAATAAATGGGGAATAATAATAATGGGTTATTGAATTAAAGAGGAAAAATCAGTTTGCCATGCCAAGTAATGCTACGGAGTTGAAACCAAGAAGGTAAACAACTTCCTCAATGAGACTAATCTTCCAGGGGAAAGAGATTAATTGCTTTGAGGGAATGGGCATGAATAGTTTATGTTTAATGAGGATCCTCTGTCTTTTTTGATAGAGAGCAGGGTTTTAGAGGGAGAGAGGAGATCAACCTATTGGTGCATGTCTGCCATTCTATACTCCCTATTCTCTATCCTTCCTATTTTTTCCTGTCTTTCTTTTTTTCTTCCTTTTCTTTCTCAGTGTTTACTTATTTTGTTGCGATTCTCTCCTAGAGGTTGCTATTATAGTGTTTGTGATTGTGATCCTGAACGTGATCCCCTGCTGTGCACTGCAAGGCCCTTTTTTATAGTGCTCGTCGTGACCGGATTTTACTATTTTAGCCTTTAACAACCTTTGTCTGGTCTGGGTGTCCTTGCCGACCACTTACTGGTTTGCCAGTCGCTTAGCCACCACCACTTACCTGTGTTGGCCGTAACACTAGACAAAGAAGGCTATTTTGTTTGTTTATTTGCCGTGCTACAGTGTAAATGCTCTCTTTCTCTCTCTCTCTCTTCCTATCCCTCATGGCACACACCTAGTGGTCCCAGGTCATCCTTACTTCCATTGGGTGGTATGCCATCCTAGCAGGACGTTTCCCCTAAAAGAGCTTGAGTAGGAACCCCATAATAGGTTTTCCCCTCTCCCCACCGGAACCCCAGAATAGGTTTTCCCCTCTCCCCACCGCCAGACCATGTCCTCTTACCTTTGACCCATGACCTCACCACTTCTTGTATTGGCTGGGTACAGGCTGGTGATGTCTGGGCCTTACGCGTGCTTCACTTCCATATATATCTAAAATCTTTCTGCTGCTTACACGTCTGCCGTGGTCTGGAGGCTTGTCGACACATCTTGCTACCCATCCTTGGCTTCTTATCGCGTGAGCCATTTTCTGGATTCTAATTCTTTTAAGCCTGCTTCTTTCGGGGCTGGGCTTTTACTTGGCCATGGGCTTTTCCTCCTTTAGCCCACTCTCTTGCTCTTTTCTGTAATCTTTGCGTGTCCTACCGTATTGCTCTACGATTCCTGTTGTGGTGTTATTTGACCCAAGCCTGCTGAGCTTCTTTGGGATTGTTGCTTATTCTTCCCTCAATGACTCAATATAGTCATTTAGGCTTTTTGGTTACGTTAGACATCCTTAGCCTATTTACTTTCCTTGGGCCCTTTTGCTAGTTCTGCATTCCCATGGGCTTTTAATAACTCATTTGGGCTTCCCTAGCCCAATTACCTTATCCTTCATCCTTAGGGCTCATGGAGTTTCCATCAACCCCTTACTTTCCTTATTTTCATTATTTCAGGCCTGCTGTGGCCCATTCTCACTTTTCTACATCACATACTGCTCATGGGTTTGCTTATTCTCTATTTCCAGGCTCCTTTAGGCCCATCTACTTCCTCAAGGCCCATTTGTTTATTTCATGGGCCTGCAATCCATTATTCCTACCGCTTGGGCTTAATGGTTTTTCTTTCCACTTACTAACTCTTTTCTGCCCATGTTGCTGGGCTTCTTCTTTCTATTGGGCTTCCGAAATTGATCATCAACATTTTTAAAGAGTTAAAAAGAAGAAAAATGACTATCAATAATATTTAAATTATGTCGTAATATTATTATATTATACATCTTAATGTGTATTTTTTAAACATATCCATGCATATGCATGGGGTTATAAGTTATTCTATATATATAATAATAGGTAAAGCAGAGAGAAAATCCAATTAAATTTCAAATTTGAATACAATTAGAGTCTAATTTTGCGACATGTGTTTCATCTAATTTAAATTTTAGAATTTTGTGCTAAGTGAGTTTATTTAGTGTAAAAATTTAATTTCAATTAAAGTTTAATTTTGTGCTATGTGTCTCATCTAATTTTAAATTTTAAATTTTTATACCAAATTAGTTAATTTAGTAGAAGTCCAATATAATAAACCATAAAAAATATAATCATATAACTAAAAAAAAAAATTCGAATTTATAAGTCATATATATATATATATATATATATTAATATGTAAAGTTTAGAGAAAATTGAATTAGAATTTGAAATTATAAACCAATTTTGTGCCATGAGTTTAAATTTATGTGAGGACTACACCATAATTATCCACTTAAGCTTGTGCCATGTCTCTATTTAAGTTTTTTAATCTTTGTGTCAAGTGAGTTAATGAGTGCAAAATACTAAGAATCTAATATTAATGAACTATAAAAAATGTATAAAAAAAAAAAAAACAATCACATATACTCAATAAAAATCACCACATGTTTCTCAAAAAATAAATAAAATAAAAATCACCACATAATAAAAATCACTACACGTTCTATCTTATTAAAAATTAGAAAAAAAAATGATCATAAGTAGTATTAAATTTAGGTAAGAATTTTAACATGTGAATAATTACGTTTACTTAAAAAAAATTGACTAATTATCTATATTTTTTATATAAATTGTGTTTAATTTTAAATGTCTCTATATGTATGCATGAATCCATGTGTTACATGCTTTAAAAAAAATAATTTGACTAATTATTTATATTTTTATAATAAAAATTTTGTTTAATTTTAAATGCATCCATGCATTTGCATAGAGTTACATACTAGTATCTAATAATAGGTAAAACTAAGAGAAACTCAAATTAGAATTTCAAATTATAGTTCCAATTTTGCGGCATGTGTCCTAAATTATTTAGTTTTAAAGAGTTTTATTTCTTAATTTTAGAATCAAATGTGGGATCACATCATAAATATTCATTCAAGTAAGTTATTTACTACAAAAACTAAAGAGTCTAGAATAAATGAATCATTAAAAAAAAAAGTACTTCACAATAATTTTTTAAAAATAGACAATTTACATTTTATACCTAATAATATCCTTATAAATTTTTTTAAAGAGTTAACGAAATATAAAAATGACTATCAATAGTATTTAAATTATATATATAAGAATTATATTGTGTACCTTATTATATATCTTTAAGTATATCCATGCATATGAATGGGGTTACAAACTAGTATATATTAATAGGTAAAACTTAGAGTAAATCCAATTAAATTCTACAATTGAAGTCCAATTTTGTGCTATGTGTCTTTAATTATTTACTTTTAGAGAGTTTTATTTCATAATTTTGGAGTCAAATGTGGGGATTTCATCATAAATATCCATTCAAGTGAGTTATTGTGTATAAAAACCAAAGAGTTTAGAATTAATAAACATAATTTAAAAAAAAAATGGACAATTTACATTTTTTACTTAATAATATTCTTACAAGACTTTTAAAGAGTTAAAAAAAAAAGACTATCAATAAATTATATATGTAATTAAGAATTAGAGCAAATTGCAAATTACACACCTAAAGTTTTGGGGTGATTGGAGTTTACACCATGAAATTTTCGAATTTGGATTTTACCCCCTAAAGTTTGGGTGTTTGGTTTTTACACTTTGACATTTCAAAACTTGGATTTTACCCCCCTAAAGTTTTGGGTTGTTTGGATTTTACACCCCTAAATTTTAGGGGTGTAAAATCCAAACACCCCAAAACTTTAGGGAGTAAAATCCAAACACTCCCAAAATATAAGGGGTAAAATCCAAATTCTAAAATGTCAGGGTGTAAAATCCAAATATCATCAAACTTCAGGGGGTAAAATCTAAATTCCAAAATTTTAGAGTATAAAATTCAGTCACCCCCAAACTTTAGGGGTGTAATTTGCAATTTACCCTAGAATTATACTATGTATCTTAATGTATATATTTTAAGTATATCCCTGCATATGCATAGGGTTACAAGTTAATAATTATTAAAGGTAAAAGTTAATGGATGCCGAGATTTGATTTAAGAAATTTTTTTTAGAAACTTTTTATAGAAAAAAAAAGAGAAAAAAAAAAAAGCAATTGATATTTTTGACAAATTTTTATATTTCATGCTAGAGTGGTATTAAAATTTTCCTAAAACGATCCATTAGTAAATGCCCTAAGAACATCTATTAACTAGACATTAATTAAAGGGTCATGCTAACGGGTGCCCGTTAATAATCAATTTTAGGAAAGTTTTGATACCACTTTTATGAGAAATGGAAAAAACTGTCAAAACATTAATTGCTTTTTTTTTTCTTTTCCTATAAAAACTTTCTTTAAATAGATTATTAACTATTGCCCTAAAGGCATCCCTTAGCATTTCTCTTTATTAAAACCTACAATTGTCTCCACATTTGTGCCTCTTTATCAAGAAGTAAGTTTATTTCCGATTCCAGTACTCTCATTCTTCTAGAATCACCAGTTCGGACCGAAAATCTCTCTGCCTGTTGTAATTCTTTTCTTTTTTTCGCCAACTCCTGTCGTACATTACCAAAGTGTCTTTTGCTCCAACATAATAATTCATGGCCACATTTGTCTATTTTTTTCAGCACTCTAGTATCCCACGGTTCCAAGCTATTCTCAGTCCACACTGCTTCAATGGTCTCTCCGCACCCCTTGTCAGTCATCCACATTTGTTCAAAGCGAAAAGGTTTCTGAAAGTTTGTTGACATACCTTCAGGATTGATCCATATTGGCTTATGGTCTGAAACTGTTGTGTCTAAGTTCTTCCACAGCAAAGCTTCTCAAAGGCGCCGACGTAATTACATTACTAAATTGTATGACTCCACGGGTAGGTGGTGCACAAGCCAGAGCCAAATAAATGACACCATTCTCGGGTTTTATAGGGATCTCTTTACAACAGTTAACCCAGAAAACTTGGCGGATGTGGTTGAAGTTATTCCTCAAGTAGTCACTGAGTCTATGAATGATACACTCACAAAGGCATTCACCATTCAAGAAGTAGAAGTTGCAGTGAAGGATATGGCACCGTTGAAAGCACCGGGCCCCGACGGCATGCCTCCTTTGTTCTATCAAAGCTATTGGTCCCTGGTTGGTTCAGATGTTTCTCACTCCATTTTACACTATCTGAACACAGGTACATTGCCACAATCTCTTGGTCATTCCTATATAACTTTAATTCCTAAAGTTAAAGATCCGGAATATGTGTCTCAATTTAGGCCTATAAGCTTGAGTAATGTGCTTTATCGTATTTTTGCTAAAGTTTTGGCAAATAGATTAAAAAAGATTATGCCTCAGCTTATTTCGGAACATCAAAGTGCTTTTTTGTCTGATCGCCTGATTTCTGACAATATTTTAGTGGCTTTTGAAACCTTGCATCATATGAGAAATCACAATAAAGGAAAGACAGGTTTTATGTCCTTGAAACTTGATATGAGTAAGGCCTATGATAGAGTGGAATGGTCTTACATGGAGCATGTTTTGGTGAAGATGGGTTTTCATAGTAGATGGGTACACCTTATGATGCTCTGTATTACAAATGCATCCTACTCTATTTTGATTAATGGTGAACCCCATGGCAATATTACTCCTACAAGAGGGCTCAGACAAGGGGATCCCCTGTCCCCCTACCTCTTTCTCATGTGCACTGAAGGCCTACATGGCCTAATCAATAAGGCAGCCCTTAATGGAGACATAAGAGGAGTATCTATATGTCAAAATGGTCCTAAGCTAACCCACCTACTTTTTGCAGACGATAGTGTGATTTTTTGCAGGTCTAAGGAAAGTGAATGCCAATGCCTACTTGATATCTTGGCTAAATATGAGAATGCTTCGGGGCAACAAATTAATCGCACCAAGACTACTCTCTTCTTTAGCAAATCCACATCCGAAGAGATGCAAGCTTCAATCAAATCTATGCTTGGAGTTTCGGTCATTCAACAATATGAAAAATATCTTGGCCTTCCATCACTTGTGGGGCGGAAAAAGAAGGAGAGTTTCAACCATATCAAGCAGCAAGTTTGGAAAAGACTAGCTGGTTGGGAAGCTAAGCTCTTATCTCAAGCGGGACGAGAGATTTTAATCAAATCGGTGGCCCAAGCTCTACCCACTTACACAATGACATGCTTCAAACTACCACTTTCCTTGTGCCATGAGCTTGAATCAATGATATGCAGATTTTTCTGGGGTCAAAAGGGTGATAATAGGAAAATTCATTGGGTTAAATGGCAAGATTTGTGTAAACCCAAAAACCAAGGGGGTATGGGCTTCAAAGACCTTGCTTTGTTTAATGATGCCCTCCTAGCCAAACAAACTTGGCGTCCACTTCATGACACGGATTCTTTATTCTACCGAGTCTTCAAGGCGAAGTTTTTTCCAAATTCTACAA
The DNA here is from genome assembly GCF_932294415.1 of Quercus robur. Taxonomy (NCBI): domain Eukaryota; kingdom Viridiplantae; phylum Streptophyta; class Magnoliopsida; order Fagales; family Fagaceae; genus Quercus; species Quercus robur. The sequence goes on along the minus strand of NC_065535.1, from coordinate 31,094,039 downwards.
TCATGGAAGCAAAAAATCCGGCAAACGCCTCATATGCTTGGAAGAGTATTTTGAAGGGGAGAGAGGTCATCAAGAAAGGTGCAGCATGGAGAATAGGGTCAGGCCTATCTGTCAATGTTTGGGGGGAGAACTGGCTGCCTACTAAACATAATCCTAGAATCATCACGCCTGTAGTGGTTGGGTGGGAAGGTGCTAAGGTTGGAGATTTTATTGACCAAGGGCAAAAAACATGGAAGGCTGATTTAGTTGATAGAGTTTTTTATGAGTTTGAAGCATCAATTATAAAAACCATGCCCCTGTGTCGCACCATTCAAGATGATGTCCTCATATGGCCATTCACATCGGACGGAAGATACACGGTCAAGTCAGGATACCGGTTTTTACAGGAAGCCTCTAGAGTGCAACAACCGGGTCAATCATCAACTCAAGCTCTGAAACCGTTGTGGAACAAAATCTGGAATCTTGAAGTTCCAAACAAAGTGAGGACTCTATTATGGAAAGCTTGCAAAAACTCCCTACCCACAAAAGCAAACCTGTTTCGGCGCAAGATCACAATTGATGCACGGTGTGAGATATGCAAACAGGAAGATGAAGATATTATCCATGCTCTCTACCGCTATCCAGCCTTGCAATCCCTTGGAAATTCCATCCCGGAGTGGAATCAAGGCACTCTCAAACAGAGCACATGTTTCACTGACTTTATTGGTTTGGTTTTTGCAGGTACAGCAGATCCGGCGCTCTTCTCCTTGGTGATATGGAACCTGTGGAACCGGAGAAATAATCTCCGACTCGGGAAACCAACACTCCCACTGGACAAGGTGCTGGAACACTCTAGGGAGCGACAACTTGAGTCCCATTCCAGCACCATGACGTCCATAAAACAGGGGAGAATGCAGGCAGCAACGTGGACTCCACCCCAAGATAACTGGTACAAGATTAACTTCGACGGCGCCACCTTTGCCGACGATAACAGTGCAGGATTGGGTGTTGTCATACGAAACAAGGATGGCAGAGTTATGGCATCTTTGTCCCAAAAAATTCCATTGCCAATGTCAGTCATAGAGGTCGAAGTCCTTGCAGCACGGAGAGCTCTTGAACTTGCTGTGGAGCTGGGAGTTAATCACGTCATACTTGAAGGGGACTCTGAAACACTACACAAGACTTTGCTAGAAGATGGCAGAAACTTTTCATCCTATGGACATTTAGTGCAAGACATTGTATATCTCAGTAATTTCCTTCCAGCTTTTAAAACTTCTCTTGTACGTCGCATGGGTAATTAGTTAGCCCACTCTCTAGCGAGGAAGTCAAAGACCCTCAATCATATGCAAATCTGGATGGAAAATGTGCCACCAGAACTATTACCTGTTGTTCAGGCTGAGCTTACTAGCCTACCTTAATAATATTCAGTAAAGTTCTTTCTCAAAAAAAAAAAAAAAAACCTACAATTGTGTTTACTTGTATTGGTTAAAAGGGTCAGCTCCTCACATTTATGGTCCAACGAGAGAATTGAATGAACTCTCAAAAATTTCAAGTAAAGTTGTAAACATTTAAAAAGACATTGAAAGATTAAAAGTCACTTGAAAATGTTGATTTAGTCAATTTGTCTTTATCTTAGAAATAAATTTTTTGTTTTTTGTTTTTTTTTTTTTTAATTTTGTTTTTTGTTTTGTTTTTTTTTTTGTTTTTGTTTTTTTTTTTTTGTTATAATTGTTATGAACATGGAGGTAAGATTCGTATAAGAGACACCACATTACACTATTGAGTTACAAACTTACAAATCTCTTGGTATTAATTTTTTTTATGTTCTTGTAATTTTTGTTTTGTTTTATAATTTTTGTTTTTTAAATTTTTGTCGTTGTTGTTGATGGAAGTTGTAAGCATTAGAGTAATTGGGTCTTAGGGCCTATAAATATGATGGAGAACTTGCCAACTGACAATCAATCACATTGATTATTGGTTTTATTGAGTTAAGACGTGGGATTAGAAAAATGGAACAAGTTTTAGTGCCATTGACTAGACTAATTTTTTAGTACTAAGAGAATACAATAACATGATATTCTCTTATCATATATCTTCTATGATAATGAATTTCATTAATTAAATTAAATTATGACAATATATATTATTAATGTGAGAAGACATATATATTGCCATTTGGTTTTGCATTTCGAAAATATCAAGGACATAACAAATCTCACAATTATTGCCACAACTTACTACGTAGTGAGCCGGTAGAGATTAAATGGTGACTCCACACATCCACCACTTGCAACTCATCACATGGCGAGTTGAGGACTTTTTGTGTCCCTAGCATTACTCTTCCCCCCCCAACCCCCCCCCCCCCCCCCCCCCCCCCCCCCCCCCAAACTACCTGCTGTAATTTTTCCGTTGGCACAATGTACACAACACAAAGCTACGGCTTTGCAAGTGCCTTTTCGTAACTGGAAAGAGCAAGCACTGGCACCGTACCGCTCTTTATTTTATTTTATTTATTTATATTTTTATTCCTGTTAAGTGGTATCAATCATGAATCATTATGAAAAATACTCGTTGGTTTAAATCCTATTTCTTGTGGAGAACAAGGATTTTACCAAAAAAAAAAAGGTACTTAACTGAGAGTTGAAGGCAAGAATTGCCTAATTGATTATTGATGACGTAGTTTTGATGTAATTTTATTTAATTAGTATTATTTTTGCCATGTAATTTTTGCTAGTGAAGAACATCAAGAAACATGCCAAAAACATCCATTTTGTGTCATATGCCAAGTTCTTATCTCCATGAATTTGGCTGCATAGGATATGTTCAGATGGTCAGATAACGGCACCAAAGTCGCCTATTACAACTTAATTACTGCACAAATGAAAATCGTGAGGGTTCTCATTGACAATATAACTTACAACCTTGTCATAGAATTTAAGCACAAATAATGCTAGATATGAGATATTTTTCACTCTACGTAATTTATTGTAATGAACACGTGAAAGTGACACGATACTAAGATATGTTCTGAAATAAACAACTGTCGGTGTTGTGTCCCGTCCTATGCATAGAATGGAAGACTCACTCCTTCTATTATACATAAATCACATCGTGCTGAGTTAATGGTCATGAAAAACGTTGTAAAAGAAATATTGGGTCTAAAATTATTGTTCATGGAATCCACAGGCCACCCGTAGTGTTCACATAAAGCAAAGGCCAGCATTTATCGGCGTTAGCAAGAATCAGCAAGCCACATTAAATTATGGTCTCTTGGATTGGAGAGTGTAGTTTGTGTGGATGTTTACCTTGGTGACATTTCAACGTGGATGGGACAGAAATTGAAAATAGCAAATCTCAAACCCTTCGGTTTAAGTTTATATGCCTTTGCCTTTGTCGCCCACCTAACAAGTTGTGATGTTTGGCCAATTAGCCAAGAAATTATAGACTTTTATGTTCCGTTGGATTCAAGCTTGTCGTTTAGTTAGCGTTGACTGCTTCTAAATTATAAGTGAGGTTTTACGCTTTTTAATTTTTTTTTTTTGTAAAAAATAAAATCACATTAATTTCTCTTAATATTTAATGAAATTACAATTATGTCAACACTTTTGTAGAAGTAACAATTCCCTCTCTGAGTTTTTATTTATTTATTATAAATACTAATACGTAACTCGTACTTACACACATGAATGATGAATTGTAGTGTTGTTATTGATGTTAGTTTGAGTTATTAAATATATAAGACATTAGTTCAACCAGAACACTAAAATGATTTTTTCTTACAATTTTAATGATATTGGTTATGTCAAGTTTCTCATTACATTGCTATTATGTATATAATTTTGGAAATCATTATTGGACACTACATATACAATATCAATTCACTATCACTATCCGTAAAATTCTACTAAATACAACAACAACAACAACAAAAAAAAAAAAAAAAAAAAAACAAATTGGTTCAATAGTAACTCCTAATTAAATTGAATGGGGATAGGTGTGTGGAATCGTTTAACTCAATTACAGTTTGTTAAGTTCAAGATCTTCACATAGAAAATATCTAAATAGAAATAGTATAAAAAATATACTCATTAGTTTAGGGGGAAAAAATAACAGTAAAAATCTAAACAATTTAATTTGTATGAAAAGCTAATAAAGGAAAAATCTAATTTTGATTCTAATCAAATTTTCTCTAAGTTTTTGTTATATATATATATATATATATATTACTTAGGTTTATTAATATTTAGATTCTAATTGAATTCCAATTTAAAATCTAATTGGATTTTCTCTCAATTTTTCCTATTAATGTGTGTGTGTGTGTGTGTGTGTGGGGGGGGGGGGGGGGGGGAGGGTAAGGTTCAACCACGAAATATTGCCAGGTAGGTCCAACTTGAGGAGAAGGTGGGCTTGACTTCTCATTAGCTTTGGCCTAGCACGTTGACAAGAGCCCAGATATTGAAATTGAAGAAGCGGCTCGCTCGAGAAGCGAACACTCCTTAGAAGATAGTAGACAAGCCACTTGGGTCAGAAGATTGAGGAAATAAGTAGAGACGTACAAGTAAAGAAGAAAGGAAGTTTCTAGATAAAGTACCCATCACCTCCGCATTAAATACACACGATACCAACTCAGCTTGCCGTATTTAATGGCAGAATGACCTCTGAACAGTGTTTTTACAGCTTGCAACCTACTTTACCACCACTAAGCATGCATTAATGAGACAAGTATCCAAGCAAGGATTCATGGCAGCCTAGGTGGAGGGTTGGGATGAGGCCCCAGCTACTATAAAAGGGAAGGAGGCTCCCTTAAGAGGGGAGAAAGAAATTGAAAAAAAGAAAAAAGAAAAAAAAAAGATAAAGGGCAATAAGAAACTTTGTAACTGGGAATTGAGTAATATATGAACCTAGTGATCCTCAGACTAATTTGAGGAAGAGTTGATGCAGACCTTTGCCTTTCTTATTGGTAATCTTTCTTATTTTTAACGACTAATTGAACTTTTCTCTAAACTCCTTAACGAATCCATTAAGACCTGAAAAGGTTGATCTTGACAACCTACCTCTACAAATTAATTGTATTGGGCCTACACATAGTAGTTACCCACTTAACTTGGGTTGGGCTGAGAATTACTGCCCCCTACAATATATATATATATATATATATATATATTACAAATAAAATAAAGGAGAAATTACAATGTTGGTCCCTTAAGTTTGAAGCGAACATAATTGGTTTCTAGATAAAGTACCCATCACCTCCGCATTAAATACACACGATACCAACTCAGCCTGCCGTATTTAATGGCAGAATGACCTCTGAACAGTGTTTTTAGAGCTTGCAACCTACTTTACCACCACTAAGCATGCATTAATGAGACAAGTATCCAAGCAAGGATTCATGGCAGCCTAGGTGGAGGGTTGGGATGAGGCCCCAGCTACTATAAAAGGGAAGGAGGCTCCCTTAAGAGGGGAGAAAGAAATTGAAAAAAAGAAAAAAGAAAAAAAAAAGATAAAGGGCAATAAGAAACTTTGTAACTGGGAATTGAGTAATATATGAACCTAGTGATCCTCAGACTAATTTGAGGAAGAGTTGATGCAGACCTTTGCCTTTCTTATTGGTAATCTTTCTTATTTTTAACGACTAATTGAACTTTTCTCTAAACTCCTTAACGAATCCATTAAGACCTGAAAAGGTTGATCTTGACAACCTACCTCTACAAATTAATTGTATTGGGCCTACACATAGTAGTTACCCACTTAACTTGGGTTGGGCTGAGAATTACTGCCCCCTACAATATATATATATATATATATATTACAAATAAAATAAAGGAGAAATTACAATGTTGGTCCCTTAAGTTTGAAGCGAACATAATTGGTTTCTAGATAAAGTACCCATCACCTCCGCATTAAATACACACGATACCAACTCAGCCTGCCGTATTTAATGGCAGAATGACCTCTGAACAGTGTTTTTACAGCTTGCAACCTACTTTACCACCACTAAGCATGCATTAATGAGACAAGTATCCAAGCAAGGATTCATGGCAGCCTAGGTGGAGGGTTGGGATGAGGCCCCAGCTACTATAAAAGGGAAGGAGGCTCCCTTAAGAGGGGAGAAAGAAATTGAAAAAAAGCAAAAAGAAAAAAAAAAGATAAAGGGCAATAAGAAACTTTGTAACTGGGAATTGAGTAATATATGAACCTAGTGATCCTCAGACTAATTTGAGGAAGAGTTGATGCAGACCTTTGCCTTTCTTATTGGTAATCTTTCTTATTTTTAACGACTAATTGAACTTTTCTCTAAACTCCTTAACGAATCCATTAAGACCTGAAAAGGTTGATCTTGACAACCTACCTCTACAAATTAATTGTATTGGGCCTACACATAGTAGTTACCCACTTAACTTGGGTTGGGCTGAGAATTACTGCCCCCTACAATATATATATATTACAAATAAAATAAAGGAGAAATTACAAAGTTGGTCCCTTAAGTTTGAAGCGAACATAATTGGTCCCTTAAGTTTTAAAACTGAGTTGTATTAATCCTTTTACTAACTTCTGTTAGTGGTGTTACTTACGTGGCTAATAGAACAATGGCTTGACATTTTTTTTTAATGATGTGACATTTCTTTTATTAATGATGTGGCATTTTTTAAATATATGAAGGACACATGTAAGTGAAGCAATCCAATGGCTAAAAAATAACCCACAAAGCAACTTACTCTCTCTCTGCCTTCCTCTCTCTAAAACTCCAAAACTGAGTCTTTCTCAGTAAATTGTCTTGTTCCTTCCTTCATCTCATACATAAAGACGATAAAAATCCACAAAGTAGTGCACAAATCTCCATTACTCTCTTCGTCTAGCCCTCTTCAAAGCTAAGCATCAGACGCTCCAAGATCAGGCTTTACTTGAGAAGATCGGTGCTTGCCGGAGAAGAAAGGCCGAAATTGGGACATTGGACCAAGGAAAGGAAATTGAACCCAAACCCTCCACCACTCAATCATAAATGGTTCCACAAGAACACTAAAGCTGGTAAATCCTAGTCTATAGTTGTTTTGGGTTTCAAGAAAATACAAAAGCTTGGCTTAAACTCACCTAAAAAGGAAAAAAAAAAAAAAAAAAAAAAAAATCTTATAGATGAAGGGGTTCCATTGTAAGTAATAATGCCTAGAAGCCCAAAAAACTAAATATAAGATTCAAACAAAAGTGAATTTGTCTTTGTGTAGAAGATGAAGGAAGGAGCAAGACACAATTTAATGACAAAGAGAAACACCTTTGATGCTCAATCATACTCTCAATAAAGAACTATTCATCCAATGGTCCAATATAATGCAAACAAACCTAGCAGCCTAAAAACCAAAAATTGGCTAGGTAACAAGATTCTACCTAGATGGATGTAAGTTATTGACTATGCCAAAATGACAAGATCCCTTAAATGGGTGTAAGTCAGCCAAAAATTGGCTAAGTACCAAGATTCCGCCTTGACGGTTGTAATTTACTGATAATGCCAAAATGACAAGATCCCTTAAATGGGTGTAAGTTAGCCAAAAATTGGCTAAGTAACAAGATTCCGCCTAGACGGATGTAAGTTACTGACAATTCCAAAATGATAAGATCCCTTAAATGGATGTAAGTCAGCCAAAAATTGGCTAAGAAACAAGATTTCGCCTAGACGGATGTAAGTTACTAACGATGCCTAAATGACAAGATCCCTCAAAAGGGTGTAAGTTAGCCAAAAATTGGTTAAGTGACAAGATTCCGCCCAGACAGATGTAAGTTTTTGACAATGCCAAAATGACAAGACCCCTTAAACAGGCGTAAGTTAGCCAAAAAGTGGCTAAGTAACCAAATTCCGCCTAGACGGATGCAAGTTATTAACGAATTCAAATGACAAAATCCCTTAAATAAGGGTAAGTGAACCAAAAGTTAGCTAAGTAACCAAACCTCGCCTAGACGGATATAGGTTACTGATGATGGGTATAAACTACTGACAAATGCAAGTCAGTTACTGGTCAACCTAGACCCCAAGCTAAGGGTAAACAAGCAACGAGGCAAGCAGAGATTAGACACAAACAAAAGTATATCAAGCACAATGATGCAAGAAAGTAAAACAGGTAATACATAAAGTAGTCAATAGAATTAAAAGCCTGTCGGGGGCGACAAAGTCTTCCTTCCGACAAATAAGGTTTATATTAGGTTGGAGGTCTAAACCGAAACTCGACGATGGGCTTGATGCACGGCCCAAAGGCTATTGGTGAAAATCCAAGAAATCCACTATATTTTATGCCTTGGGCTTAGATTGAGACTGACAAGAATGGCTCATGAACAATCCCTACAGCAGACACGTCAGCACAATTAAAAAACATATTTGTAAGAAATAACCCAGCAGTAAAATGTTTCTGTAGAAAGTAGCCCAACGGTAAAGTGTTTCTACAGAAAATAGCCCAGTGGTAAAGTAAGATAAAACAAGATAAATCTCCAACTGTTAGTTATTTCACAAACTAAGGGAAATATCTACATTTCAGACTCATCATCCGTTAACTCTGGGGAGGAGTCTTCTAATACAACAATATGAGGGAAAAATTATATAGTATCAGTTACATCATAACCATTAATAGTAAAAGAATAAGTAAATATTGTGGGTTCCATTATAACAAATAATGAGGAAGACTTAATGTGAGATGAAGGGGGAGAGAGAGATCCCAGCTAGCGCAGCAAGATCATTATGGTGTCATGACATGCTCATCAATATAGTGAGTAATGAAGGATATTTCAGGTGGTATAAGTAGTGAGAGAGAACGTGTACAGTAAAATTGCTGGGGCTTTCTGCTGGGGGTAAGTGAGTGTTTATGAGTAGAGTTATGAGGAGTGTTTGTGAGCTGGGAGCTAGGGGACTTAGTTTCTAAGCTTGAAACTAAGAACTCAATGCCTTTTTCAAAGCTTAAAGAAGGCTTTTTACAAAGAGGTTAAGCAAAAGTCTTGGTGTGTAGCTTAGTGTGTCCCCCCCTGAAGCATTAATGGAGAATTCCATTTATAGTTGGGTTTTAGGGGGTAATCAGCAAATAATCTTTGCTAAATCTTCCTCAATCTTCAAAAAATCCTTAGAGAATCGTTCCTAGGATTTTAGCTAATAGTGGTAAGCTCAACTTTTAGAAGGTTGTTGCTGTTTTAGGTAATAACAGTTGGGATTCTAACTTAGCATTGAATGCTGATTGGCCTTGGCTGATGGGATTAGAGCATGCTTTAGGCTAATGATCTTGGTTATGTTGCAGCTAGAATCAGAGCGCCCTAGGGCAGATCAGATCACCCCAAGCCAGGTGTCAACCTTGGAACCCTTACTGGGAACTCTGCTGGGATCCCCTCGGTGCCCTCCAAACCACATTTCCCTAAGTTTCCCCATTTGGGGTTCATGTACTTGGTCCATGAACCATAGAATACACATTTTTAGTATGAAAATGAGCTGATTTCATGTTGTTTTAGGAGCTTTAATGGTTTGGTCATGGCTGCTCTTGGTTTTTGACTTGCTAGGTTGGAGAAGAAAGAAGGGACAGCTAGCTGAAGCTTCTCAGCTTTCTGTCACATCCCTCTTAGCTTTATGTCACATGAGAAATGATGGGATTTCAGCTTGTGAAAGAAGGGTTCAACCCTTGAGGGACACGTATCCTCTTCTGATTTGATTGAACAAGTTAGGACCTGATGGGAAGGGGCTCCAACTGTTCAGTTGTTGCTGAAATTTGGTTGGTCAACTCACGTGACCTCCAGCTGTTGGGATTTGTGTGTGGGTTGGGCTGGCTCAGCTGGGCTTCGTAGTTGATCTCCTTTGGGCTTGGTTATCACTACAAAATGAAGAGTTTTGCCATGGGTGATATTCATGGGCTTTTGTAGTTAATTGATTATGGAAAAATAGACATAGTTCCCATAAATTTTGTGAAAGAAATATTTTTTGATAGATGAGTAATTTATATTTCCCATGAGTTAGAGACTTAGTATATGTAAAGCAAGTGTTGAAATAATACTTGATTTTGTAAATATGTGCCAAAATAGCATTTGGGTTTTATGAAATAGTTGCCAAATTAATACTTAGGCTCTGTAGAATAGTGCCAAATTAATATTTGGGCTCTGTAGAATAGGTTCCAAATATTAATGCTTGGGCTTTGTAAAATAAGTGTCAAATTAACATTTGGGCTTTATGAAAATAGATGTCAAATTAGCATTTGGGCTTTGTGAAAATAGATGCCAAATTAGCTTTTGGGTTTTGTGAAATTTTGTAAAACATTGCCATATCGTAGCGGGCTCTAGAGATGACGCATCGTAACGGGCTTTAGAAATGCCGCATCGTAGCGAACTTTGTAAGAAGGTTTTGTTGGGCTTTTGGGCTTTGCCCACAAGTCAAATGGGTTCGGGCTTTTTATAGAGATGGTATAATTTTGCGGCCCAATTTTGGTAGTAACATGGTGGGTATTTTTTGTGGAAAACCCAAGTTGGATAATATGTAGGATATAATGGATAATATTTGTGAGAGAGCCCAAGGCAATTTATGGGCTTGTGTATGGAGTATTTGTGAAAACCCAATAACATGGATAATATTTGGGTAATATTTATGGGGAATATTTATGTGAGTTCAAAATAATTTATGGGCTTGTGTGGGTATTTTTGTGAGTGGGCTAATGAAGTTAAGGTCCGAAAATTTGTACCTCAACAAAGCCCAAAAACGCCGAGCAACCAATATTGTTCCAACATTAGAATTAAAGACCCAGGAACATTGGGAAGAAGATATTGTTCTAGCATTAAAGTAAATAGCCCAAAAACACACTGGGCACCCGAAAAAAAGAAAAAAAGAAAAAAAAAGAGAACATAAGTATGTGCAGTGCTAGACAGCGGCCTTTCCTCTGTCAGTCTCAACAAGTTCTGGAGTACTTCCCTCGAGAGCAACGACTGTAGCTTGGATAGCTTGAGACGCCTGGGCAGCCTCGTCTATGGCCATTTCCTTATCCACGGCTTCAAAGTCCAATTCCTCCAAGTCTATGTCGGTAGGATGATTGACGAGGAAGCGCCGCAAGAGCTCGAATTTTTTGTAATACCAGCTGAAGAGCACGGTATTGTACTTTTTGGTCTGTTGGAAGGCCTCAACGCACTTGGTAGCGACCATCTTCACCCTTTCCTTTGCAGCCTGTAGCTGCTCGTCCTTTTCAAGGGTTAGTTGCCTCTCCGCTCTCAAGTCATCAGATAAAACCTTTGCCTTTTCTTTAGCAGTATTGGCCTCGTCCATGGCTACAATAAGGTCCTTCCTCAGCTTCGAAAGTTCCACCTCCAGACCCTTAGCCTTGGTCTCTGTGGACTAAGCCCTAGCCTCCTGGCTCAAGAACTCCGAAGTTATGTGAATAGTTTCCCCTAGAACCTGATAGGAAGATACAACCATAAAAAAAAAAAAAAATAAAAAAAATAAAACAAAACAAAACAAAGGACAGGCTGGACGAACATATTACCTGAACAAGTTTGTGGACATGACGACCCACTATCTTGTTGGGTGGCACCTCAAAAAGGGCCTTGAGCTCATCATTCGAGAAGACCTCCTGTGCCTTCGTCTGTGCGAGATCAGCGTCATCCCAAACACTAGATGATCGCGAAGAGGCCTTCTCTTTCCCTTTGTCCACGCGAGCCTTCTTCCAAAGTGGTGTGATTTCTTCCACCGAAGTAGCTGGGGAAGCCGCCCTCGTTGGTCCAGTGATGATGGCAGTAGGAGCAACAGGACTCCCCTGATCCACGACACGAACCACCCTCTTCCCAAGGGCAGAGAGAGGCTCATTCTTCTTCGCCCTCATTCTTGTGTACATGTCTTGATTGAATTTTGTCGTCATCTCTACAAAAGAAAAGAAGGGAAACACTTAAAAATAAAAAAATAAATAAAATAAATAAAAAAAGAAAGACGAGTCCACTTAACTAACGAAGACTACTTCATCAGACATATATATTGCTATATGGTTTTGCGCTTGGAAAATGTCAGGGACATAACAAATCTCACAATTAGTGCCACAACTTGCTACGTAGTGAGCTAGTGGAGATTAAATGGTGGCTCCACACATCCACCACTCGCAACTCATCAAATGGCGAGTTGAGGAATTTTTTGTATCTCTAGCATTGCTCTTTACACTTTATACTCTTCCCAAACTACCTGTTGTAATTTTTCCATTGGCACAATGTACACAACACAAAGCTAAGGCTTTGCAAGTGCCTTTTCGTAACTGGAAAGAGAAAGCATTGGCACCGTACCGTTCTTTATTTTATTTGATTTATTTATATTTTTATTCCTGTTAAGTGGTAACAATCATGAATCATTATGAAAAATACTCGCTGGTTTAAATCCTATTTCTTGTGGAGAACAAGGATTTTACAAAAAAAAAAAAAAAAGGTACTTAACTGAGAGTTGAAGGCAAGCTTTGCCTAATTGATTATTGATGACATAGTTTTGATGTAATTTTTATTTATTAGTATTATTTTTGCCATGTGGTTTTTGCTGGTGAAGAACATCAAGAAACATGCCAAAAACATCTATTTTGTGTCATATGCCAAGTTCTTATCTCCATGAATTTGGCTGCATAGGATATGTTCAGATGGTCAGATAACGGCACCAAAGTCGCCTTACTGCACAAATGAAAATCGTGAGTGTTCTCATTGACAATATAACTTACAACCTTGTCATAGAATTTAAGCACAAATAATGCTAGATATGAGATGTTTTTCACTCAACGTAATCTGTTGTGATGAACACGTGAAAGTGACACGATACTGATTTGTGCTCTGAAATGAATAACTGTCAGTCTTGTGTCCCATCCTATGCATAGAACGGAAGACTCATTCCTTTTATTATACATAAATCACAACGTGTTAAGTTAATGGTAGTAAAAAACGTTGTAAACGAAATATTGGGTCTAGAATTATTGTTCATGGAATCCACATGCCACTCGTAGTGTTCACATAAAGCAATGGCCAGCATTTATCGGCGTTAGCAAGAATCAGCAAGCCACATTAAATTATGGTCTCTTGGATTGGAGAGTGTAGTTTGTGTGGATGTTTACCTTGGTGACATTTTCAACCTGGATGGGACAGAAATTGAAAATAGCAAACCTCAAACCCTTCAGTTTAAGTTTATATGCCTTTGCCTTTGTCGCCCACCTAACAAGTTGTGATGTTTGGCCAATTAGCCAAGAAATTATAGACTTTTATGTTCTGTTGGATTCAAGCTTGTCGTTTAGTTAGCGTTGACTGCTTCTAAATTATAAGTGAGGTTTTATGCTTTTTATTATTATTATTATTTTTTGTAAAAAATAAAACCACATTAATTTCTCTTAATATTTAATGAAATTACAATTATGTCAACACTTTTGTAGAAGTAACGATTCCCTCTCTCTGAGTTTTTATTTATTTATTATAAATACTAATATGTAACTCGTACTTACACACATGAATGATAAATTGTAGTGGTGTTATTGATGTTAGTTTGAGTTATTAAATATACAAGACATTAGTTCAACCAGAATATTTGGAGGTACTAAAATGATTTTTAGTTACAATTTTAATGATATTGGATATGTCAAGTTTCTCATCACACTGCTGTTATGTATGTAATTTTGAAAATCACTATTGGACACTACATATACAATATCAACTCACTATCACTGTCCGTAAAATTCTACTAAATACAATACAAAATAAAAGAACAAATTGGTTCAATAGTATCTCCTAATTAAATTGAACGGGGATAGGTGTATGGAATCGTTTAACTCAATTACAATTTGTTAAGTTCAAGATCTTCACATACAAAATATCTAAATAGAAATAGTATAAAAAATATACTCATTAGTTCAGGGGGAAAAAAAAACAGTAAAAATCTAAACAATTTAATTTGTATGAAAAGCTAATAAAGGAAAAATCTAATTTTGATTCTAATCAAATTTTCTCTAAGTTTTTGTTATATATATATATATATATATATTACTTAGGTTTATTTATATTGGATTCCTTATTTTCTATACTGAATTAACTCACTTGATACAAAAATTTAAAAATTTTAGACTAGATGGAACACGTGTCTCAAAATTAAACTCTAATTGAAATCCAATTTTTAAACTAAATTAATTCATTTGGCACAAAAATTTAAAAACTTAGATTAGATGAAACACATGGTGCAAAATTAGATTCTAATTGAATTCCAATTTAAAATCTAATTGAATTTTCTCTTAATTTTGCCTATTAATATGTGTGTGCGTGTGTGGGAGGGTAAGGTTCAAACATGGAATATTGCCAGGTAGGTCTGACCTGAGGAGAAGGTGGGCTTGACTTCTCATTAGCTTTGGCCTAGCATGTTGACAAGAGCCCAGATATTGAAATCGAAGAAGCGGCTCGCTCGAGAAGCGAACACTCCTTAGAAGACAGTAGATAAGCCACTTGGGCCAGAAGACTAAAGACTGGGGAAATAAGTAGAGACATACAAGTAAAGAAGAAGAAAAGTTTATAGATAAAGTACCCATCATCTCTGCATTAAATACACACAATACTAACTCAGCCTGCCATATTTAATGACAGAATGACCTCTGAACAGTGTTTTTACAGCTTGCAACCTACTTTACCACCACTAGACAAACATTAATGAGACAAGTATCCAAGCAAGGATTCATGGCAGCCTAGGTAGAGGGTTGGGATGAGGCCCCAGCTACTATAAAAGGGAAGGAGGCTCCCTTAAGAGGGGAGAAAGAAATTGGACAAAAAAAAGAAGATAAAGGGCAATAAGAAACTTTGTAACCGGGAATTGAGTAATATACAAACCTAGTGATCCTCAGACTAATCTGAGGAAGAGTTAATGCAGATCTTTGCCTTTCTTATTGGTAATCTTTCATATTTTTAACGACTAATTGAACTTTTCTCTAAACTCCTTAACGAATCCATTAAGACCTGAAAAGGTTGATCTTGACAACCTACCTCTACAAATTAATTGTATTGGGCCTTCACACAGTAGTTACCCACTTAACCTGGGTTGGGTTGAGGATTACTACCCCCTACAATATATATATATATATATATATATATATATATTACAAATAAAATAAAGGCGAAACTACAATGTTGGTCCCTCAAGTTTATCCTGTGTGCGCAATTAGTCCCTTAAGTTTGAAGCGAGCATAATTAGTCCCTCAAGTTTTAAAACTAAGTGGTTTTAGTCGTTTTGCTAATTTCCGTTAGTGGTGTTACTTACGTGGTTAACGGAACAATAACTTGACATTTTTTTTTAATAATGTGGCATTTTTTAAATATATGAAGGACACGTGTAAGTGAAGCAATCCAATGGCTAAAAAATAACCCACAAAGCAACTTACTCTCTCTCCGCCTTCCTCTCTCTAAAACTCCAAAACTGAGTCTTTCTCAGTAAATTGTCTTGTTCCTTCCTTCATCTCATACATAAAGACAGTAAAAATCCACAAAACAGTGCACAAATCTCCAGTACTGTAGCAATTATTGAAAAAGTCCACTATCTCCATTACTCTCTTCGTCTGGCCCTCTTCAAAGCTGAGCATCAGACACTCCAAGATCAGGCTTTACTTGAGAAGATCGAAGCTTGCGGAGAAGAAAGGGCGAAATTGGGACATTGGATCAGGGAAAGGAAATTGAACCCAAACCCTCCACCACTCAATCATAAATGGTTCCACAAGAACACTAAAGCTGGTATATCCTAGTCTATAGTTGTTTTGGGTTTCAAGAAAATACAAAAGCTTGGCTTAAACTCACCTAAAAAGGAAAAAAAAAATTCTTATAGATGAAGGGGTTCCATTGTAAGTAATAATGCCTAGAAGCCCAAAAAACTAAATATAAGATTCAAACAAAAGTGAATTTGTCTTTGTGTAGAAGATGAAGGAAGGAGCAAGACACAATTTAATGTCAAAGAGAAACACCTTTGATGCTCAGTTATGGAATTCTAGAGAGAGACGGAGAGAGTAATGGAGAGAGAATGAAAGAAAAGTTGCTTTGTGGGAGTTTTTTGGGCCTTTGTATTGCTTCACTTACATGTGTCCTTCGTCTGTTTAAAAAATAGACAAAATAGCTAAGAGGGTATTGAACGGGAATTTTTTAATAAAAAAATGGCACAACATTAAAATAAAATGACAAATCTTTGTTTCGTTAGCCACGTAAGTAATACCATTAACGGCAGTTAATAAAAGGACTAACACAACTCAATTTTAAAACTTGAGGGACCAATTGTGCTCGCTTTAAACTTGAGGGACCAATTGTACTCGTTTTAAACTTGAAGGACCAATTGCACACATAAGGTAAACTTGAGGGACTAACATTGTAATTTTGCCTAAAATAAAATCTCTACTTTCCCCCTTAAATGGAGTAAATTTGATAGCTCAACAGAAACATAGAAGAAGTAAATAACAAATTAGGACCATTGGTACTTCCAAAGGATTATTTAATTAGTCTATAAAAAAATTACATTTCTTTTCCTTTTATTTTATTTTATCTTTTATTTAATGTTATGAGAATGGCATTTATTTTTAAAACAAAACACCATAAATTACATGGAGAAAAATTTCTTTGAATGTGGATTCTAGTCAAGAATCAAGACAGATCTTTGAATGTGGATTCTGATGATCTTTGAACCAAAGAAAAATAAATAAAATTCCTCTCATATTCCAAGTTTCCAACAGTACTATATCTCCTGGATCAAAATTCATAATCATTGACTCTTTTATAGTTTTATTAGCATCAGTTTCTGCTAATAGTGCAAGCTATATACACACTTTTGTCTTTGTCTTGTTTTGTTTTTTGTTTTTATTTATTTATTTATTATTTAATGGCTCGAGCAGCAACTTGAGGGTGGCGATTCTGGCGAACCAATGAGTTGTTGACTCATGACTGTCGAAGGCCTTGAGGCTTTGGAGAATACAAGCAAAAGGATATATATATTTTTTTTTTCCTAATCAGATTTGGTATTTTTTTAGTAAAGCTTTTTTTTTGGTTGGGGGGGTTATTATTAGGAGTTCTTGGTAGGGCAGTCCTTATTTACAAATGATTTTTTTTTGGGATATTGCTATTTTTAAAAATAATTAATGCTGATTTGGGAATTTCTTAAAGTTGGCTTTGTTTTCTTGTATTAGCTAAGGAATGGGGTAGATGCCACCATACGAAAACGCCACTATAGGTCTATAGTTGCGGTACAATAGTGGCGTTTAAACACCACTATAGCAAATGTTACTATAGCTAAAATGGGCTTACAGTGGCGTTTTTAGTAGCATGCACAGACAAAGCTGCTTCTAAAAAAAAAAAAAAAAAGTTATCTTGCACAGTGCGGCCACATTATTGAAGACGTTAAAAGTACCTTGCCTTCTTTTTTTTTTTTTTTTTTTACTTGGATTTAATTTTCTGAAGTACAGCGACTAGGCAATGTTGTTACACATTTTTTATCCATACAACTTATTTTATCATCGCATGTTAGTTTGGATGAAAGAAATACCACTAGATATTAAAATTGTACTACAAGCTAATTTGAACATTCGTCCTTAATAAAAGCACTTAGTATGTTTTCTCCCAAAAAAAAAACCTTATAACCTATATAATAAGGGCATTAAAGTGGTGAAATTTTGTATTAAAAAAAATAGTAAATAGTCTAATTTAAAGCTTTAATTTAAAATTAAATAAATAAAAAAGCTAGGGGAGCCAAGGGGTAACTTTTTTAAATTTCTATTTACTACTAATTATAGAAGTAATAAAATCATAAATTATCTGTAAAATATACATATACTGCCCACTAAGGTATGAATCTCTGATTTATTTGCAAGAGAACTAATGCTACTCTGTAGTGGTTTGATTATGACTTTTGAGTTTTGAATCACCTTCTAAAACCACCCAATCGAGACCCTCATGTGCGAACTCAAGTGCTCTTCTTGCTGAAAAGGCCTCTACTTCCAAAACATTGAAAGGTAATGCCATTTGTTGAGACACAGAGGCCATGTCAAGTCCATCTTCATTTCGTATTGCTAGTATTTACCACCCCATACACAGGTTACAACTTACAAGTTCGTGTTATTTAACCCGATTGGCTCTCCTAACCTGGCCACATATTATTGTTATGATTTATTTTTTTTATAGGGGTGTTAGAGTATTAGCATTAGCCTCGATACAATTTTAGCTAAATTGATAATAATAAAAAAAAAAACTCCACTTTTATAACTTTAGCTAATGTATGTTTTACAACAAAAACACCAGCCTCAATACTCTATCCTTATTTTATTTTAAAAAAAAATTTCCCACTCAAATTAAGTTTTTAAATTAAACAATGGATAAAAATCATTTAAAATGATAAAATCTCAACAGATAAAAAAAATATAATCAAATGATTAGTTACATTATTTTTTTTAATAATGATAAATTATTTTGCTTAGCCAAAAAAATAACGTTACATTATATTTTATTTATATATTATAGTTTAATAGTAGTTTTCTTTCTAAAAAAAAATAGTTTTCATTTCCTCGAAAAAAAAGAAATAGTTTTATTAAATTATGATGTTATGTACTATAATATAATTATTGTTTTAATAAGAAAAAAAAAAAAGACTAAAGATAACTTGGAGAAGTCATACTTGTGGGTGTGGCCACCTAGGGATTCTACCTCGGTTGTAAAGAATTAAGAGCCCATTTGGATGGAGGGGGAATGAGAGGGAATGGAGGAGGATAAAGTAGAATTGGTTGATTTTAGACCAAATTTACTCTATTTCCCCTCCTTTTCTCTCAATTCAAATGGACCATAAAGTTCAACCATACACGTGCTCCATGATATCATGGAAGTTGTAGCAAAAGAGAGAGTATTGAAACAAGAAAATTTAAAAAAAAAAACGTAAAAGTATGACTTTGGCGTGAAAAGTGTCTCGCCATATGTGGTGTGGCAATATTGCTCACTTAATATTTTGTATCAATTTGGTGAGATTAATATGTGAGTTTTTAGCTATATATTTGCTAAAATATTAAAATAGCTACACTGATGTGAATGCTCTTATGCTTGATATTGCTGGTATAGTACCTCTTTTTTAGAGAAATTGAAGCATCTTTAAAGGGCTATAAATAACGTGAAGAAGGTATTTTGCTCATAGAAATAACTCATAAGCAAGCCCTTGATTCTTAAAAAATTATAAGGAAACATCTCTTTGGATTTACATTGGCATAAGAGCTAGATGAAATCCTTTATATGTTCTCTGAATTAGGAATTAGGTTTTCTTTTCTCAAAAGTAATTCATTTTAACACAAGCAAAAGCAAGGTTATGTGTTCTTATGTGGATGGATTTGCGGGGCCGGGGGGGACTAGGTTGGTCCAGTGGACTGTAAACTTTCTCCTCCCAATGGGCTTCATTTCCTGTTAATAGTGTTGTGAGCCGAAAACCCACTATATGCTTGTTTTCAATGTAAACCGTTTTCAATCAAATTGCAGCTATTCATCCTAAATAAATTGGGTCATATCATCATATGAACATTTCCACAGTTCCATGACAACCCGGAACTATATAATCTTTGTACCCAACACTTTTTGAGATTAATGTACAATATCAGTTCTATCATTTAAGATGAATGTTAAAATTCTAAAAAAATTAATATCTTGGTTGGGAAAAACATTACAAATAAATAAAAACTAATGTGCTAATTTTACTTATCAGTAATCAACCCACTATTTTGTTAATTCCGATACTAAGTGTGTTTTTGGCAAAAATTAATTTTGCCAGCTAATTTTACTATTAAGCTTATTTTTGCTACTATCATAGACCCCACTGTACTTTTTGGTATTATTCACGGGTCTTATTGTACTATTTTAGCTAATTTTTACCTTTATCTACAGTACTTTTAGCAAAAAGTTTTCAGTTTCAGCAAAATAAGTGGATCTCAAACAGATCTTAAGTGTCTGTTTGGCTAGCTTATTTTTTGCCAACTTTTTTTACTATTCAACTTATTTTTGCTACTATTCATGGGTTCTATTGCATTTTTTGGTATTATTCATGGCTCCCAACGTATTATTTCAACTAACATTCACTTTTATCTACGGTACTTTTAGCAAAAAGTTTTCAGTTTCAACAAAATAAGTAGATTCCAAATAGACCCTAATTCTAAATGGTTGAATTCTGTAAATTAATTTTTTTTAATAATTACAATAATAATATTAATAAATTTATAAGACAATGCTTCATTTTTTATTTTTTAAAGATAATTTTAATCTATGATGTCCGCTATTGATGATAGTTTTTTATCATTAAACCAAGACACTAAAAACGGTTTTTAGTATAGACAAATATTAAATCCTAAATCTTTTATTCAACCATCACAAATTTTACCATAAAACAATGCTTCCTTTTAATGTACTGAACAATATACAAGCCTAACACATGGTTAATGGCTATCAACACAAGTTAAAGCCAATTTATAATATTAAAATATGTACATATCTTTTTATATTTTACCCATGTTATATTTACCCCCTTAATTTTTTTTTTTTAATAATTGATATCATACATAAATAGGTAACATTATTTGGGTTTCCTAAATAAGGTGTGCTCAAAAATACCAAAAATTACAAAACACCAAGAAAAATTGGTTAAGTTACAAAAATCTTTGCAATCAAATTCAAAGAATAACACACAACCCTAAAAAATAAAAAAAGAATAACCCAACAAACGTAAAAATCATTTATTTGAATTTTGTGGTCACTTCACAAGTATAAGTGCCCTTGAGGTGTGCTTGTGAGGTGTGAAGGACAGGAGCTGGATTTCAAGTCTCCAAGATGGAGTTTTACATACATATATATTTAGATTATGTTCGAGTAGAATTTCTAACATGTATAAAAAAAAATTATTTTTATTTTTATGAGAAAGCAATCCTAAAAGTAAAAAGCTAATAAAATAAAATAAAAGAAGAAACTATAGTTCCAGTGTTCCACTATGAATGAAAATCCTAATTCCTAAGAGCATTTGCAGTAGTGGAGCTAAAAAGCTATAATGCTATTTTAGCTCCACCAATATACCAAAAAATACTTACAGCGGTGGAGGCAAAGCTAAAATTTTTAGCTGATTTGCTACAGTGCACATCTATCTATAGATGTGCACTGTAGCACACATCTAAAAAAAAAAAATATAATTTTTTAATCCAACTTCTATTAAAATAATAAAACCCACTTTATTTTTCTTCATTCTTTTATTCTATCTCCGTCCATCATCTCAGTTCTCTCAGGAGCTCTCATCTCAGTTCTCAAGAGCTCTCATCTCTCTCACTCATCAAGCTCTCCACGCCGTCGCCATCCCAGCCCAGCCCACGCCGTCGCCGTCCCAGCCAACGCCGTCGTCGTCCCAGCCCACGCCGTCGCTGTTTAAATTCTGCAGATTGAAAGACCATTCACCAAAAACAATATCAAATACTGGAGGACTTCATCAAATGCCTGGTCTGCGTGACTATGGACTTGCAGCTGTAGCATGGGATTCTTTTCAATGCTTCTGGGTTGTCTTTTGGTAATTGGCTTGTATAACTTCTCGGCCGTTTAACGTCTATTTCAAAATATTTTATTGATTAATTTGTAAATATTTATAAATTTAATTGTGTTTATTTCAGTTTAAACCTGTAGAATACATGGAAATGAGGCCAAACACATGGTGAATCAAATTGTGAGATGGCTTGGTGCGCGTGGCCCATAAAGCCCAGTAAGAAATTATAGAGACAGGTGGCAGAGCAAATTGACAGCCAGACTAACTTCTCTTGTAAATCTGAGCTATAGTCGTCAAATTTCTAAATTTTTCTGGGCAATCTTGATCACATGCATTTTGTGCACAATATAGTGTTATTATTATAGTCTCTGCTGTTTTCTTCAAAAGCAATCATGTCAGATATTTCATATTTTACATACTACGAACTTACAATGAGCTGGTCCATATATTTCTCACTAATAAATTATCATTTGTCTCAAAAGTTTAAGGTGAATTTAATTATTTTGCTATCATTATAAATTCACAATGAATAAAAATGGCCAAAGATTTGAATTTAATGGAGTGGACTTACTTTCAGAATAGAGAAATTCAATGAACAACCAAACCAATCTTTTGTTTGGTTGGAAAAATTGGGTCGGCAAGAACTCGGTGGCGGCGGCGGAAGAGTCGGTGGCGGTAAAAGAGTCATCGGTGGCGGCGGCGGTGGTGGCGGTGGCGGCAACGGCGGTGGCGGTTGAAGGTGGTTGTGATTGTTGTTTATTGTATAGGATATATTATTTTATTGTAATAGATATATTATTTTATTGTAATGGATATATTATTTTATTGTGATGTTTATATTATTTTATTGTGTTAAAAGTTAAAATAGATCCACTGCTGTAGCATGTATGTAAGTAAAATAGATAAAATAACTTTTGATAAAGCTAAAAAGTTAAATTTTTAGCTCCATTGCTGTGGATGCTCTCATGAGTAAAACATAATCCATCCAAAACAAAACAACATTCACATTTGGAGGGAACACATCACAGATTTGATTTGTGAAACGCATCCAATTGGAATGACATATGGCGGGAAAATGTCCTTATAGTCCTTGCTCACATATAAAACCCTAAACTCTCGCTTCTCTCCCTTCAATCTTCACAAATCTCTCTCACTTTCTCTCTCTGAAACCCATTTCCTCTGCTTCGATCTCATCGAACTCTTGTGTGTGCGCAATAGAATCTCTCAGCTACAAACGTTAGGTATTTTCCTTCAAAACCTGATATTTTCCCCCTTTGTTCGAATCTAGGGTTTCCTTGTTTCTAGGGAAAAGACACAATCCACCCATTTTTCAACAATTTCTTTCACTAACATTCAGATTTTGTGTGTTTTCAGCGAATTTCAGGTACGTGGTGATAGCGTGGTGAAGAAAATGGCTGGTGAGCTTGACGATGAAGCTGAGCAGACCGTTTCTATCCAAGAGTACCTTAAGGGTGTTGAGGAACAAGAACTGGTCAGCTTCTTTTCCATTCATAAATTTTAGTTTTTTTTTTTTAGATATTTATTTTATAACCTGTATAATTTATGCACTTGTTGCTTGCTATGAACTCTGAGGAAAATCTGTTCAATTAGGGTGTTGGATTTTATGTTTTACGTTTGTTAGGGTTACTTTGAAATTGTGATGTCTAATTTAAGATAAAATAGATGCTTGTTTGAGTGGAATATTTGTTGTTCTAGAATGAAAGATATGAAACATGGAAAATCTTATAGGGGCCTGTTTGGCTGGTAAGGTTTTTGATTCTTGAGAATTAAGATTCCCGTGAGTTTAAACTCCTGTCTGTTTGAATTCCTGAGAAATTAGGCCTTAAGCGTTCATTTGGTCCTAGCTTAAAGATAGGCGTCGCCCTTATTGGTGAAAAAAATGGGGGAGAGTTGCTTTAGATAGTTCGGTCATGTTTAGAGCGGAGTGATTAATTTACTGGTGAGAGACTGAGTCGATTGAAGTTGAGGGAACCAAAAAAAAAATAAGGAGGAAGAGTGAAAGTAATATTAGTTGAAGTAGTAAAAAAAAAAACATTGATATCAATTAAGGAAGTGAAAGAGAGTATGACTTTGGATAAAATAGAATCGCAGAAAAGAATATTGTGGCTGAGGCACTGAGCCCGACTAATCTGTTAAAGATCCATAGTTGACCTAAAAAAATTTGGAATTAAGGCTTGGTTGTTGTTGTTGTTGTAGTGTTTGTTAGGTCCTAAGAATCTAGTTTTAGAAATACCAAGATTTTAATGTAAGTTTATTTGGGAGAATGGGGAGAAAACAACCCATGTGGACATTATGATATGTGATACTTGATAAGGAATGTTAAGATGCGATTTATAAAATTCTAATTAAGTGCACAGAGCAAAAAATTAAAATTCCTAGATGGAACTTCAAATCTTGAGAGCATATCACATGCAATTTGGTAATATGAAATTCCTGCACTGGCTGTCTTGGTCCAATCAAAATTAGCCAATTTGATTAAAAATTCATGTCAAGTCCTAATCCAAAAATAATCAAACTGTCTCTTTGTCCTCAGTCATCTCAAACAAGTTTGCCTTTTCTGTGGATGCCTTCAACCTTGTCTGTGATGTCTGGTTTGTGTTGTCCGTCCTGGAGAGGAAAATTCAGTGCGTGGTTGAAATTGATAAGCCAAGCATTAAATGGGAGCTAAACAGTTCACCACATCTTGAGGTGAAATTAAATTATTTGGTGCTCATGTGGTGGACATGAGCCCAAGAGTTCACTTATCATTGCCCGAAAGAGATCAAAGAAGTGTTAATCTCACACCATTTATTGCCTCACTGGTAAGAATAAGCTAGTATAAAAGACTATTTATATCCAAGAAATCCCACAAATGTATGTCTTTTACTTTGAAAGATGTATTGTGTTGCTTATGCAAGCTAAAACTAGCTCATTTTGCATTTGCAAGTTAATTGCAACATCTATTCAATTTCAGTCTTACACTATATTTTCTTGGTTTAGACAACACCTAGGAAGCACAAGAAGAATCTAATACCCTTTCACAAAACAAAGAGAGCATTCCTGCTCTGAATGGTAATATTGCATTTGAAAATTTAATAAATATCTTTATTCATGATTTTTATTCTAATTTTCAAACATCCTTTAATAGTAAATGATTGTTTTATTATCTATTTTACTCTTAGTTTGATATATATATATATATATAAAATTTTTATTTAACATTATATGAAAATAAATGATTAATAACCTATAGACATATGAATAAAAATATATTTAAAACTTATAAAAAAGAATAAAAATATGTTTAAGAATTATTAATAGATGTATCTTGCTGTACCTGTGTCCTTTTTTTTTTTTCCAAAAATTGATGTGTCTCCTTTGTACCCGTACCTATATCCATATATGTGTCCGTTCTTCTTAGAACAACACTTACTACACATTGCGGACAAGGCAGAAGGCGTAAAGAAAGCAAACTTGTGGACTTTGGGTTCACGAGCGCCATGATTTTCATGAGTTGGGTCTGAATGATGTTGTGGTTCTCAAGCATGGAGTGTCAAATTCTGAGGATGGATTAGTAGAGGTGAAGGGCTGATGGGAAGAGGAGGAGAGAATAGGTGAGTTTGAGATTAATGAATGCAAAAATGGTTTTGTTAGTTTTGGTTGAGGTGTGGTAGTCAAAGGTGAGCCGGGCGCTCGCCTAGGTGCTTGGGTGAGTCAAGGTGCCACTAAAGAGTCTCTAAGTCTCTAAGGTGAGGTGCCTTTAGTGAGCTGCTTACCTATAATGCCTAGGTGAGCAAGATGACCACCTTAAACTAGGCAAAAGGCAAGAGCCTTAGTCTCTAAGGTGAGGTGCCTTTAGTGAGCTGCTTACCTATAATGCCTAGGTGAGCAAGACGAGCACCTTAAACTAGGCAAAAGCCGAGAGCCTTAGTCTCTAAGGTGAGGTGCCTTTAGTGAGCTGCTTACCTATAATGTCTTGGTGAGCAAGGTGAGCACCTTAAACTAGGCAAAAGGTGAGAGCCTTAGTATTATTTTCTTATTTATTTATTTTTTTAAATTTAATTTTGTTTGTTTTATTTATTTATTTATTTTATGTAGAAGCTTGTTGTAAAACCTATTGGTAGATTAGTTATTTTTAGAATTTTGTTTTGTTTTGGATAAGAAAGAATAAATTTTATTAAAAAAAGACTACTTCATGTACAATGGACACAAAGAGCCTAAAGAATTACAATAAATTATGTACAATAAGACAGACTCAATAAACATTGGAATTGAATAACTATTTGTAAAGCCCCATGCATAAGACCAATCAAACAGAGAACAGCAAAAGTGGTTAATAACTGAGTCCTCGTGCTCTTCACATCACATTCTCAAAAGTACGCTAATTACATTACCTCCATATGGTCCACATTAAACATAACAGAATCAAATTCCATATATCTGAAGAGTGTTTACCGATTCAATTTCTCCAAACAAACATAAGATCAATCACTCTTTCTGTTAAAACCCGATGAATCTAGAAGGATCTAAAAACAAAGCTCCACAGCTCATAGGCCATTGTGCAATGAATCAAAAGATGCTCAGTTGTCTCCCCACTACACTGACACATGCAATACCAATTTACTAAAGAATAGACTCTCTTCGTAAGTTTCTCACAAGGATCTTCTCCCAAACTGCTGTCCAAACAAAAAAAGATACCCTTTGAGGGGCCTTCACACCCCATATTTCTTTCCAGAGGAATGAAATAGAAGTGGAACCCCTCTAGGCATTGTAGAAAGAACGAATATCAAACTCCCCACTCTTCTTTGATCTCTACATCACCTGAACACCATCCTTTCTCAGGGGGATATACGAGCCTAGAAGATGGAGAAAAGAAGCCACCATATCCAACTCCCAATCATTATGGTAGAGGTGTTCGAGTATTGTTGTTCAAAATGATGTGAAAACTGTGGTTTAAAAAGTGTTGTAAAAACACGTATTTAAAGTACTCATAATGCAAAAAATGTATTTGGTACTATATTTCTAATGATGTCTTTTCAAAAGTGAAAAAACATAATTGTGTGTTTGGTGTGTGTGTGTGTGTTTTTTTTAAAAGTGATGACATGTAGTCTAAGCAGTAAGACCTATAGTTTTTGAAATATTTACAAAAGTGTCATTGAGCAACATTGTTTGAAAACTGAAAACTGGTAAGAGGAGTTTTCTAAATTTAGTGTTTAAATACCCTAAATTGAGCAACATAGTTCAAACACTCTAATAAAAAACACTCTTACCAAATGCATTGTTTTTTTTTTGGGCCAATAGTTTTTAGTGTTTAAATACTGAAATCTGTTGTTAAAACACCCTAACCAAATAGGCCCTAAGGGCCTGAATAGATCTAACTTTCCAACTTTGCCACTCCCTCAAACTGCCTCATCAACATAGATTATAGAAGTTGTAGAACGTATTGTTAGATTATTAATTTATAGAAGCATGATGTAAAATGTATTGTTGGATTAATTAACTTACAAAAGCTTGTTGTAAAACTTATTGTTTGATTAATTAATTTATAATAGCTTTTTGTAAAACCATTTGTTAGAATAATGGATAGATCCTAAACAATGTTAAGCAGGTTTTGAAATCAAGTAATAGACCTAAAATCTTTACGCAACACATGTCAAAAACACTTGATTATAATGTTTCAATACATTATATACATATTGATTAAAGTTCAATATGTATAATAACTATATTTAGAATTTTTTGCCTCCCTTTTATCGGGCTAGTTTCTTTTTGTTTCCTCATGCCTCGAGTGATACAAGGCTTTGGAGTGTTAAGGTTGCCTTTTGCCTTTGAATACCTTGGGCTGAGGTGGATGTGACATAGTTTTTGAATTGAGGTGGCTAATTTTGGTTGGACCAAGGAAGACACATTGTATGGATTGTGTATTACCAAATTACAGGTGATATGTTCCTTTGGAATCCAATAAATTGTGGGAATTGAAATATCCCAAGATTTTCAAACTGCCAATATTAGCAAACCGAAGTACCAAACACCCATAATTTTGGTAACCCCCACAAATTTAAAATTTTCTCCTTAGACTCCTACTAACTGACTACAGTCTAATTGAAATTATTAGGTATTATTTTGTTAGCATTTTAAAGAAGTACCTTACTCCTAGGTCCTAAAAATTTGTGTTCGTGTGTTAATAAGAAAGTCTCTGTCAAATTATGTGGTTCATTATCTTGACCCTCATTTTCGAAAGGTAGGTTGTTAAATTAATATGCTGGCTTAACTCTTGTGACTAAGAAAATCTAATTATTCGATGATGGTTGCAAATGTAATAGCAATCACATGGTTCCTTTCTGTTTAAATAATCAATTCCTGGTGGCTAATTTAGTTCCTGTTTGGATATAAGTAGATTGATTTTTTTGCATCCCAGCGTAAGAGAAGGTAAATTCTGTTTTTGGAAGAAATAGAAGTACTTGGAAAATTAACCAAACAATATCCTTGCCTTCTCTCTCCAATTTATTAATTGCTTAACCATTTTGCTTCATCATTATTCAAAAATAGACTGTTACTTATTTGGTGGCTTCTTCTGACAGTGTCTACTTGCAAGCTCAGAGGTTGACAAAATGCATTAATGTAGGCCCTTTAAACCACTTGAATGTAAAATGCAATAATAGTTTACCATTCTCCATGAGGGTTTCATTGTTCACTTTAGCTCATATTTTTTTTCTTCTATATCCTTTTCGGTTTTTGGATTTGATTGCTCTGATACCTTCAGATATAATGTTTGCAAAGCATATATATAATCTGGCCCAGCGAAGTACATCTAGTTTCTTATCAGTACCGTCCTCATGTTTAACTCATTCTAGTTCATTAAGGAAACACTAAAATTCATGCTGGGCCTCAAAGCCCTTCATGCTGGGATAGTGAAGTTCATCTAATTTAGCCACATCATTATCTCATCTCCTACCGTCTGTCCTAACCACACTCTTCCCTTATATTGTAAAGGAGCACTGGCTTTTGATTGATGTAATTAATATATTGTACCTGTACATTTTGTAGGGATTAAATTAATGGGTGTTTTTATTTCATTATTTATTGACTTATAGGAAGCGGACCTAGTTTTGGGGGGTGATGAGGGCAAGGAATGTACTTATACTAATGGTTATATGAAGAGGCAGGCAATTTTTTCATGCTTGACTTGTACCCCAGATGGAAATGCTGGAGTTTGCACAGCTTGCTCCTTGTCTTGCCATGATGGCCATGAGGTATTCTTCAGTACTCTTAAGAGTAGAGGATTTTATTTTGACTCATGTTAAGTACATAACTAGGAGCTATACATTGTTAAATGACAACTTCTTTATTTTTATTTTTATTTATGAATTTTACCAATGATTTTTATTGTGAATGAGAGTGCATCACTATAATGGCAAAGCAAAATTAGATGTTCAATACATGAGGGTAGAGGGATCCTTTTTTTTGGTTATTTATTTCTTTTTGATTCTTTTGAAGAGTCGATCAGTCGATGTTTCTAAGATGTGAGTTGGTTTTGATGGGATCAAGTTTCATGAGTTTTTCTTGTGGTGGGCGTGGGGGTGTTTGGGGGGGGGGGGGGGGGGGGGAGATGGTCACTGCATGGTCTTAATTGGCCTCAGCAAAAGAAAAGGGTCATGGTTGTGTCTTTTCTTTATGTATGTTTGTTCTATTATGTTCTTATGGATTAAGATCTTCTAGAGTTTTAGGGTAACTCTATTGTGGTGTTCTTAAATCCTATCCATTTAGTCATGTTTGGATTGGATTTTGTCACTTCATTAATAGTTAATTAGATAACTAAACAATGCTATTAATTTTGTCCAACTTACATTTCAAACCACCATTTTTTTTTGTTTTGTTTTGTTTTTGGTTTAGGATCCTTTGAATATGGTCTTGAGAATGAGTTATTGTTTTCCCCTCTCCCTGTTCTTGATGAATTATGTTCTTTTTGGGTTAAGTTGCTGGCCTGGATGGATTTCAAAATTAATATGCTATCAGATAGTTGGATGGATCATGGAAATGATATCTTTTGTGCTAGGACATCATGTAAACCGAGTATATTTTACTTCTTAATCCTGTAAATTTTTTCTTGAAGGATACTAACCTTATGTAATGGTGCCTTTTGATGTTCTACTGTAACAAGATTGTAGAGCTGTGGACCAAGAGAAACTTTAGGTGCGACTGTGGAAATTCAAAATTTGGGGAGTTCTTCTGCAAGATTTTCCCAAACAAAGACATAGAGAATGCTGAGAATTCATATAATCATAATTTCAAAGGTTCATATTGCACATGCAGTCGCCCCTATCCTGATCCTGATGTAGAAGAACAAGTAGAGATGATACAGTGCTGTATATGTGAGGACTGGTTTCATGAGGAGCATCTTGGTCTTGAGCCTTCTGGCGAGGTTGCTAGCTTGTGTTTTCACTATGGCTCTCAATTCTTCCTCTGTCTTTGTTTTATGTTCTTCTAACTTTATGCAAATCATATTATGGTTTTGCAAACAATTGGTCATGGCAAGATTCTGATAGTAGTGTTCAAATGATGCAAGGCCTTCTGATTCTTGCTGTCAAATTGAGGAGCCCATTCTTACATGTACATAATTAAATAACATTGATGGTAGGGTTAGAAAAATTGATGAGTCACTTCATTGTCCTGTTATATACACATCTGTTTGCTTGTGCTTACTGGGAAACAACTGAGCCAATCCATGTTTTTGGGGCTTGCCGATTGCCATCTATCATTGTGGTAATTTTGTTGAACAATGATGTTACTGGGGTTACTCTGCCTGTAGATGTCCCTTTGGTATTGCCCTCACCCCACCCTATTATACTGGAAAAAGAGACGTTCATCAATTAAACTTAACACTGATAAAAGGAAATATTTTTTAGTATATTGATGTTGTATTCTAGCATACATCAACCCTGCAGAATACTGTCCTTTTGGTTTAAATTACTGACTATCTACTATAGTTGCATGTCTTGTCTTGGAATGTGTCTGATATTAATGCATAGGCTATGCCTTGTTCTCAAACTTGGAGGCTCTTGCCTTGTTGTGTGTAGTTTTACCTGAGACCATGAATTTGTCTTATGTTTGTGCTACTTGCCTGAAGAAAAGACACAATTAACATAATGAAAACATTACCATCTGCAATTCTGTTCCATGTTGAACACTTCATTTCATATACACTTGTTTGCTGAAACTGAAACTAACAATGTAAAAAGAGTTTAATTTTAATTTCTCTTGCATTGTGGTTGAGGTATCTGCATACTGTTCATTATTGTGTCCGCTTAGTTCAACGCCATTCAACTTCTTTTCCCATTTAAGTTAAATTTTTGTTAAAAGATGTCTATTCTTGACTTCTCTTTCTGAACCACTCTTTTAGTCTATCTTTTACATTTTAAAGAGAAGCTACAGCTGAGAACTGGTGCTCCCCTTCTTCCCCCACCCACCCCCCCCCCCCCCCCCCCCCCCCAAAAAAAAAAAAAGCAGCTCAAACATCATCTAGGTGCTTCTCTAATTTTGTGGTAGCAATTTTTTCATTTCCTCCAATTGTCATTGTTTAGTTGTTTGGTGCTTCACCCATCTTTCTGCCATACCACAGGTTCCAAGAGATGATGAAGGAGAACCTCTGTATGAAGATTTCATATGTAAGGCCTGCTCAGCCAGCTTTTCTTTTCTGGGACTGTATCCTCAATCCATTTGGGCAGCAGGTAGGCAGGGTGATGCTACTGTAGATACTAAGGATAAGAATGTGGTGGAAGATACATCTTCAGCTGGTGGATCTGGAAAACTAGATAATGATGTTAATGCTCATAATAATCCTAAAATGGGTGGAGCTAATGTCTCTGATGGGAACAGTTCGTTTGTTGGAGAAAGTTCTCAGAAGATTGTGGTTTCAGATCCTTGCGTAAAAGATGCCAGTTCACATACATCTACTTGTGTTCTTGGAGTTAACTTGGGGGTTGATTCTCCTGCTTTAGACAGTAAACCACTGTTTCTTTCCAAAAACTGGCGGGATGTACTCTGCAGATGCGAAAAATGCATAGTTCTTTACAATCAGAAGCGTATTGCGTTTCTGCTTGACAAGGAGGACTCAATTGCAGAGTATGAGCAAATGGCAACACAGAAGAGGAAAGAAAAGTTGCAGCAACAGGAGGGTGCTGAGCTAAGTTTATTCAATAAACTTGGTCATATAGAGAAAATGGAGATTTTAAGTGGCATTGCAGATATGAAGGATGAAATTCGTACTTTCCTGGTATGTATTTGTTTGTCTTCTTAATGACTCATTTACTGGTTTTATAAAGCAGAAGGGTGAAAGCAAGGGCTTGGCTGGCTTTTTCTTTGTTACATTTTTTAGTGTACTATGCTCGCATAAACGTTTATATGCATTTTCCCTTCTTCTTTTCCCTGTTTCAGGAGTCCTTTGATTCATCAAAGCCAATCACAGCTGATGATGTCCACCAGGTCTTTGATAATCTTGCAAAGAAGCGCCGGCGTGTAGAGTGAATATTTTGTTGAGTCTTAACCTTAGTGGCATGCATGTGTAAACTGAAAATTTCCTAGTTGACTATGGTGCTGTTCTAAATTAGAATGCTGGCATGCATGACATGGTTTTAGGTTGTTCTAAATTAGAATGCTGGTGCTGGCATGAACCAGTTTGCTTTGTAGAATTATGTGTTTATGCACTGTAATCTTAAACGGGGCTTTTCTTATAAAATGATCCTAGTGCAAATATTCTGAAGACAATTGGATCCTGCATGATGTGCTGCAATTTATATGAATGCAAGGTCTGATCTTTGGTCACTTGCCACTGGCAGAAGAAAGAAGTATACAAAACTTAAATACATGCATGTGTTTCTTGTGTGGGAAAAGGGGTAATTATATAATACTCGGGAGTACGATAAATGTCTACTCTCTCACGTAATAGTGGGTTCCAATAAGTAAATTCATAGTGGAACTGACTATTTATGTGAGAGGAGAGAGTACACTTTATGATATTTTTTGGAGTATTCTACAAATTTCTATTGCAATGTATTGTTCTAAATGTTTTTCTTCAGTTTCCATCTGTGTATCTCTTGTTTTGGTGAAATATTTTGGAAGATTCAACGAATAGTAGGGAAGGTATAATTCCCTGCCACAAAAATCTTTCCCTTAACTTTGGTTTGGGGTTAGCATTTCTTGTCTAGTTGTATTGATGGGTCCATATTAGGTGTGGAAATCGAAATTCACATTGAAGTATGTCTTAGGGGCACTTGGTTGAGCCCAATGTCTCACATGGAATATATAGTTTTCTACTGCCCTTAAATGCAAGCCTAGGTTCTTCATTTCAAGTAATTACTTGTGATGTTTCCCATCTGATTTGAATGTTGTCGTGTTCATCTGGATATTACAGAAGTCAGGAGTCTTGCTACTTTGCTAGTACTTCTGGACCAGTGAGGATTGGGAAAACATTGATATCATAGAGCCTGTTCAGATTTTTCAGTTGGGTGTGCAAGTGGAGCGTGGGATAATGTGGGCTCAGTTATACAAGGTTTAGGTAAAGATTGGGGTATACCTCGTGATAAGTCTAAAATAATACGTCTTATCATTTTGTTCCTGTCTCCATCATGAATGTTACTCTTAAAAAACGATTGGTCAAGCCAGATCTACTATATTTTCCAATAGAAAAGAAAATTCTACATTATTGCAAAACGATACTGCACAATGGGTAAGGTTTCTGTTTGGTGCTCTCGTATGAAATGGGATATGGTTGATGCGTGGCCATTTGTACATGTTTGTTCTATCCCTGTTGCCTTCAATACGTCAATTATTGATTATATTTTAGGGGTCTATATCAGTGTCCATAGCTTTTCTAGCACTTGATTATTTTTGAGTGTATGAACTATGAAGTAATTCGTTTTAAGCAAGCCGAATAATTATAGGAAAGAATTTCTTGGGATGGTTTCAAGATGTTGACTAGTTGTTTGAACCTCAGCATCTCATAGTTTTTATAAGGTTTTAAAAATCACTAGACCAATATTGAGTTATAGATCTTAGATTAAATCGTTAATAGAATCAACATGTTGAATCAAATGGATATATAGTTGTAGAATGGAGACACAAAAATTTGCCAAAAGTAATGTATGTATGTAACTAAGAGCTCGATAGAATCATTAAGGAAAATTTGGTATATGTCAATATTAGTCAAAATATTGGTGGGGGAGGAGGAAGTAGTGTGTATGGGGGGGATTCTTAGACCCCTTTGAATTAGGGATCTATTCTCTCTCTCTCTCTCCTCAAATGACAAGCAGTAAGTCTGCATCATTCATTGATATTTTATACATTATTATTAGACTTAGATACAATAATTCCTCATTGCTAGATCCATTGGCCATTAGTAAGCATCCAAGTAAACTGTTAGTAGGGCCAGTTGGCGACAGTTTGTACTTGTAGGGTTACTGTGTTGCTTTGGAAACATGTGATGTAAAATGACTGAATAAAATGTGAAGAAATGAGCGAGCTAATGAAGATTTGGTTGTCTAACAACCTTGTATCAGTTGTATGGCTAAGATCTTGAGCAAGATTATTAGCTGCGACTAAATTACCAGTTGGATATTGATATTATGCATGATTGGGAGATCCTAAATGCGTTTCTATTGATATGACCACCGTTATTTGTTACTAGTTAATAATTTTACATTAAGATTGTAATGGGACACTTAAAAATCTAAGCGAGTAATTTTAGTACCGCATAAAAAGTCACAACTTTTATCATAATACTATCTTATATGGTAGACTATCTAATTTACATGTCACTTTCATATAAATTTATCATCCCCACATATAGACAATAATAACAAAAGTTGTGATTTTTTTTACGTAGTCTTAGAATTGTTGTTAAAATCAAAAGTTCAGATTTATCTAATTGACTCAGACTATTTCCAATGTGAAATGCAATCTTTTCAAACATCTTTTAACGCTCTTTAACGAGTGGGGACAAAAAAGGTAGGTTTTTGCATAATTGAAAGAGACTGTATGCATGTGTTCCAACTGTTTTGAGTTTGAAAATCTAAAAAACTAGCCAATTTTCCTACCTAAACTTGGGAGATTGTCGACTGGACATTCTCGTTCTACGGATCTTTGAGACCAAAAAAATACTAATTTAATCATAATAATTGCTAACTGAGTATTTAATTGAATTTGTCTGTCGCTTAGAAGAAGAAAGAAGAAAAAAATAGAAGAAGAAAAAAGAATAAATGAATGTCTGTCACTCTCATACTATCATATAATTTCATATTTGTTGAATTATTATTATTATTATTTTTTTCTGTAAATTAAGCGTCATTCATTGTCATGATTACATCAATGGAAATCTTCTAACTTTTCTTAATCCCTTTTTGTTGTTTTTTTTTTTTTTTTGTTTGATTGGTTTCTTAATCTCGTCTTACTCTATAGAATAAAATGGGTGCTTTAAATTGGCTATGACACATCGAATAAATGATATATGATAGTCCAAAATCCAAATAATTGGAATTTGTTTTTAGGATAAGAAATAATTGAAAGTTTGAAACAAAAAGAATAGTGATTTCCAATATTTATGCCATTCTTTTCAAAATTCATGTCGCATGAACATTACGTTCATGTTAGTGTAACATTCACACAGCAAAAGATGTGGGAACAAAAAATAAAATAAAAAAGGATCATCATTCAACAATCATATGATGAAGTTTTAGTGTAAGTGAATCTGAATGATAATATGAGAAATCCTAAATTAAAAATTAAATAACAATAAATTTTGAATCCTTAATTGAGAGAGAGAGAAAAAAAAAAAGGTGTTAGCTCGATCTACATGCAAGACATGTCAAAAAGTTAAAACAACGGTTCTACTAGTTCTATCTATGTCTAACCTTGAGAAATATGCAAAGGTATATCTTAATGTTCACACCTGTCAGATGTAATATGTTGACCACGTGGGGGGCAGGTGTGGGACTAGTCAGAGTATTCAACATGGGCAAGGAAAGGTTGGTAATAAATGCCTTAAACCTCGGTCGATAGCTAGAGGAGCGGTGAGTACAATAATGATTTCTTGTTTTTAAGGACAATAATGATTTCTTTTTAGAACCAAGATGATATTGATATGACATTAGAACAATGCTTTTACTTTTTTTATTTTTTTATTTTTTATTTAGAAGAACATAAGAAGTTGAGAACAAAGCTGGTTTTTCAAAACAAAAAGAAGAAAGAAAAACATTATTGTATTCACCGCTACTCTATCCACCGAGGTTTTACAAAAAAAGAAAAGAAAAGAAAGGACAATGTTAAGGAAAATTTAAAATTATTATCTATTTTATTATAAAAAGCTTTGTATTTTTTTTTTTTATAAGAAAAAAGCTTAGTAAATTAGTGGTAAATATGATATTTTTATTTTTTATACGACTTGTTGTACACGATTTATGCTTATTCTCATAAGGAGATACCTTTGCATAGATCGAATTCGGTCATAGTTTATTTATTTGACGGTAAAGACCGGACAATAAATTTGATTAGTATCACATTAATAATATATAAATAAATTTTGTAATTATTATTTTATTTTTAATATTATATTTAAAAATTGGCATATCAATATATAAATTTTAATATCCCTAACGCTCCCTCAAAGACACAAACAAACAGGAATCATAGTGCTAGAGAAACATTTGGTCCAAAATTCAATTTTCAAAGATTTTTCGTATCAGTGACATATTCTAATAGTCTTGTAAGAAAATATAAATGCATTATTAAAACTTAAAATGACCCTCTTTGTTTTGAACATACAGTATAAACAAAGTCCTGAATTAAATTAATCTTAATTACCCTTCTCATGATGGCACCTGTTAATGAACCAGCTGTGGTTCATTTATGATCTATCACAAATCCCACCTGCATAGGAAATTGGCAAAATTTTTATTTTTCAGCTATGATTTTACAAAATGATTTAGCTTTCTCCATCTAAACTAACACACATTTAATACATATTCAATTTTTTCTATATCCTAAAAAAAAAAAAATAATTCATTTTAAATTTTATCACATTAACGACTGCTATATAGCACCCGTTAACAGCACCCTCAGAAGTCATAATATGTTAAAAACAAAGTACTAGAAGTCAGAAGTCAGAAGTCAGATAAAATTTCCAGCAAACTAATTATTATTCTTTAGTTTTCTTTAAGTTGAAAATCAGTGGCAAAGTGTGGAAATTAAGATCCTTCATTAAATCTATCGCTTTTTACTCTTAGATATGCTCCGCACCCAATAAGCAAATTGATCTAATAAAATGCGCTATTACCAACGAATTGTTACGTAAATTGGCAACACTAAATTACAAATCACTAAAGTCAATAACTAATGTAGTTTTGTCTTTTGCATGATATTTTTTACTTAAAACAAACAAGTGGAGAATTTGAATCTGAATTCTCACTCAACGTAAAACCCAGCAATGCCATTAAATCATTATGTTTTAACATGTAGCTTTGCATGATATGCTATTATATACAGTGATAATAAAATACTATAATATCAATATGTACTATTGATTCTACAAAGACGACCCAGTCAAAGAGATTCGTCAAATTAACTTTAGATATTGAAGAGAGAGAGAGAGAGAGAGAGAGAGAGAGAGAGAGTGTAATAATATTCAGTCATTCGGTATTGCAAAAATGTAAATTAAAGCTTGTTCTGCTTTTGCTTGGGTTGCTTTCGATTTTCTATCTATCACCAAACAAAATGAAAGGAAAGTTAAAAGGGACATATGAATGCATTCACATTTTCATAAGTAAAACATGATTATGATAATAGCATTCCAAGTGACAAACAAAGAATCTTAAGTAGGTAACATGGAGATGGTCTACGTAAATTATGTCACATTTGAAACTGGTCCAAGTAAGATTATACTATTTAAAGATAAAGTGCTGAAGGAGTAGACCATTAGGCAACTTGAAATTGTAAAATATAGAAGTAGGAGACAGTGAATCTCTCTAAGAAATGCCATGTGATAGCACTTGTAGTTTGCATCTAAAAGAATAGTGCATTGAGAAGAAATAAGTCACTTACAAAAGTCTCTCCATATCAAGGGCCAATAGGGTTTCATCATAGGCGGTGGGTTGTCAAAATTAATATAAATACATGGAAGAATGGTTTCAAGTTTTGCAAATGCAACAACCACACAACGATTTGTTTCATGGAATATGTGGTCGAACCGCTTCCTGGGAAAAACTTCCAGTAGTATATATATTCTATAATCAGGGGACAGAAGTTCGAATAAATTAAAGAACCAAACATAAGTGTTCTTTTTTTTATCTTAAATATAACTTTAACTTAAGTTAAAAATAAAAAATTGAATCAAACTTTTATTTGAATAAGATATTTGTTACCTTTATTTGTAAAAATCTTTTGAAAGTAATGATTTAAAATGTTTTCCATAGCTTACAACAATGGAATCCAAATTTATAACAAAGGATTATAAAATTTGAAGACAGGCCAAATGGAAAATACTAATTTATTACATGTATATTTTAAATTTAAATTCATATATATCAGTATAATTATTAGAGTTGTAAGGGCGGTTTTTGGATCCTAGGCCCAAAAGGTAAAAGGATTAAGGCTCAAAGAGTCCAATACAATGAATTTGTAGAGAGTGAACTGAAAACTAGGTTTCAATGGATTGGACAATGCTCACAATGGGTTAAAAATGAAGGTACCCATTA
The DNA here is from genome assembly GCF_932294415.1 of Quercus robur. Classification (NCBI taxonomy): domain Eukaryota; kingdom Viridiplantae; phylum Streptophyta; class Magnoliopsida; order Fagales; family Fagaceae; genus Quercus; species Quercus robur. Next base: position 31,055,816 of record NC_065535.1, on the reverse strand, counting down.
CAAAGGGATCATCAAAAAACCTATAGGAAAAAGAATGTAGCACTAAAAATTGGAATTGTAATCAAGCCTAAGAAAAATATATTCAAGAACTACTCTTCTTGAACTTTGCCAAGGAAGGATTCCTTCGCACAAAACTTGTTTTTCTTTGTTTTATTTTCATTTTTAACCCATTGTGAGCGTTATCCAATCCATTGAAACCCAGTTTTCAGCTCACTCTTTACAAATTCATTGTATTGGGCTCTTTGGTCCTTAATCCTTTTACCTTTTGGGCTTAGAATCCAAAAACCGTCCTTACAAGAGTAATTATAGAGTATCATAAACAAAATCACAATTATTCTATGTGATAGATTGTATTTGGTTACTTATTATTTTATATAGATCCATCATTTTTTTTTTTTTTTTTTTTTTTGCACTACTTACAATTAGGTGGACAGTTGTAGCTGAGTTTGTGGTACTACAACTTTTGTAGTTTTAATTACTTTCGTTCTCAATTCCTTAATTTAGTGTGCAAGGTGTGGAAAGTGCATTTATTTTTGCAACAAAACTGTGAACCTAATTAATTTTTAGTATCTTTGTGGGGGAGGGCGGCGGATGTGGAAACTCTGCTTTATAGTTTGTTGTCCCGTGACTATGTGTGGGAATGGGATCTAGTCCAAAGAACTTGAAACTTCGATTTCAGTATCCAAGGCTCCTAGCTCATCAGCTAAAGAAAAAAGAATTCTGCTTCTTAGAAAAAGAGATTAGCATAGGAAAATAAGGGAAAAAGTTAAGGGACTTTAAGAAATTTTTTATAAATTTTTTTTATGGAGAAACAAAAATCTAATTTATTTTTTAGATAAGTTTTTATATTTTTCATAAAAATAGTATTGATTTTTTTCTAAAATAGTTAATTAATAAATGCCAAATACCCCAAAGACACTCTATTAATGGTATCTAAAAAATAATAGTATACTTTAAAATATTTTTTTAAAAAAGAATATAGAATGGTATACTTGCATGTGATGAACTTAGAATGGGTTAAATTTGATACCGTAAATAATGCAGATCAAATTACCATATCTAATGTCTTCTCAAAAAAGAAAAAAGAAAAAAAAAGCATCTAAATGATGATTTCTTTTCTTCTAAGAATTTGCTAAATTAGTACAATGAGGAATAAAAGCTGCTGTGGGTCGCCACATGCCTGTTGCTCAGAAATTAGGATGTAACAAGTACAACTTTCTATTAATCAAACGGTAGGTTTTAATTAAATTTTAATTTCATTACTTGAAAAGTCATTACGCAAATTTCTTCTTGGCAAGTAAAGTTATTAATTAACTCATAAATAAACAAAGAGAATGGTTAATTGTCAACTTCACTAGCCTCGATATTGGATGCCAGATATACTTTAATCCGCGTTTTGATTTTTTGCTCTTAAATCTAAGAATAAACTTTGTTCTTTTCTGGACTAAATTAATTAAAAAAAATTATGATATGGTTAGATATAAAATATTTTTTTTTATTGAATTTGGATAGTGTTTTTTTGTGCAAATATGATAAGGTTAGACGCAGACACGTGTTCATGTCTACATGTGATTGTGTCTAATTCATATAAAACACTTTTCTATATATAAAAAAATCATATAAGAATAGGCCAAATTTTATTTGTATCATTGCAGTCTTGCAGATATCACGGGAGTAATAGTCTAATGGTACCAACTGATATATATTTCCATTTTGAAATGCAATTGATGCAATTTACAGAGGGGCATATGAGTGACATGACATGGTTGGTTTCTTCTTCGTGGTTTACAATTATCTTTAAAAGGTATACACGGGCCCTATCACACAATTATGGGTGACAAGTTTTGTCACTTGCTAAGTGGAAGAATCAATCTTCATAAATAATTTTTTTAAAAACAAAAACTAAAATTACTAGTCATTTTACTATTAAAAAACTTTCTCAAAAAAAAAAAAAAAAAACTATTAAAAAAAACTTGCAATTTAACGTAAAACTAAATGTGATTAATGACATTTAAAAACATTTTAAATAAACATTTCTTTTTTGGGCGTGGATACATCAATAGTTGGGATTTTGTGGATTTGCATTCTAATGTTTTTATTATAAATCCGGCAAAACATCAATCAATTGAGATATAAGAATTGACTCGCCCGACATTAAATATGTTAGTTTATAAAAGATTTATGTGTAAACTTATTGTAACAGTGTTATGAGGTACAAGTTTTGTCACTTAGCGAGTGGAAGAATCAATCTTGATGAATAAAAAACCTTTGGTGCTTTTTTAACTTTTCTTATCATTCATACGTCTTTAGCTCTATAAATTCGTTGCTTTCCCTTCACTCCCAAGTCCCACACCTCACATGCACTATAGTTGAAACCTTGAAAAAAAAAGTTGTTCTAATTTTGTTTTCCGGGACCAATTAGATCCACCGAAGAATCATATTTTCCCAAGAGAAAAGCGAGTTCTAGGTGATCCAAAATCATGGGAAATTGCATGGAGACATGCAACACATGGCAACAAGCAAAGGAAATGCTACAGCAGCATCAGCAGCAGCAGCAGCAGCAGCAGCAGCAAGGTGATCAAAGAGAGAGAGCATTTCCTTTTGTGCAGGAAAGTAGTTTTGGGAAAAGTGGCATAAGGGTTAAGATTGTACTAACAAAGGAGGAGCTAGAGTGGTTGATGCTTCAGCTGAAAGACAAAGAAGGAAAGAGTTTGGAAGATGTTTTCAGGGAAATTGAAAAAGGAAGAGAAAAAGCTGATCAGGGATGGAAGCCTTCTTTGGAGAGTATCATGGAGACTCCTGAAGTCCATGATATGGAAAGATGAGTTTCTATTTTCAAATTGCAGCCTTTCTTTCTTTGATATGTATTATGATCCAATTTTGTAATTAAATCTTTCTTTACTAGACAACCTTATAGCAGTTGATGAGATAAATATTTAAGTACTTCAACTGCAATCTTCTTCTTCTTCTTCATAGTTCGTGAGATTTTTCTTTTCTAATCTGGATGATGACTCTTGAATTTAGGTAACAGTTCATTTGAATGTAATTTTTTACTGAAAGTTTATTTGTTGAGTACATGGTTGTGTTAGGAAAAAGTACTAAATATAAATAAACTTGTTAAAAAATCAAAAGAATAGAAATTTATGTGAAACACATTGGATCGCAATTGGTTACCAAGTTTCACCTAAATTTTAAGCAAAAATCAAAATTTTCTATTTTACTTAATCACTTTTTTCAAATCAATCTCCAACAAACTTTTTAAGTCCTCCTCATGTCTTTATTATAATATGGACAAAGTTTAGCTCTAAACTTATTTGAAACTATATTTTCCAACTAATTACATGGTAAATTATGAGTTTATTTATATGTATTATTTAAACAAGTCACATGATTTCATTACAAAAATCATATAATTAAAAATAAATATGGATGGTCTCCTCAGTTGCCATATCATAGGTTTGAGCACGTTACCCAAACTTTTTTCTAATATTTTTTTTATCATTTATTTATTCTTTAAAGAAAATTGAAGGAGAGAATGTAAAGAGAGAGGTGAATATTTTATTTGAATAAAAACATATAACTCATCTACAGTGGTTGTAGCAATTAGAAAAAATGATTGTTTGATAATTAATACATTGAAGTTTATTTTAAGACGGTGAAAGTCTATAGACCAAATTTAAAAAAAAAAAAATTGACAAAAAATTTACAAATTGTTAGTAATAGGTAAAAAAATGATAGCAATAGTAGATTTAAGTAAAAATCAGTAAAAACTTATCAACTTAATTATTGTGAAAATTATTCTGAAATTTTGTATATATAATGTTGCTCTTTAAGATACAGTTTTCAAAATTTTGAGAAATGTTATGTCCATAATATTATCACAATAAATCCTAAGTCATACAATATTATTAACTGTTATTAATGAAAAAAATATAATTTCAGTAGTAGATTCAAATTAGAATAAATTAATAAAAAAATTTACGGCTAGAATTTGTTATGCGTGGAGAAAAAGAAATTAACTACTCTGTCGGCTGGGGATGCTCAGAATTACAGGCTCAATAAAATTTTTGGGGGGTGTCCGTGTCAAACATGGACACCTTTGGGAACACCCTCACATGCATGTCTTTTGTCTGTTGAACGAAAAAATAAATATAGATTTTTTAATTTATTAATTTGAAAGTCCCTTTAATTCAATATATATTTCTTAAAAATTTGATAGTCATCATTTATTTGAAAATAAAAATAAAAATAATATATTTGAAGCTATATGCTAATACAATTTTTTTTTTAATCCGCGTTATATCGTTTTCTAATTTTTAGAAGGTTCATACTAACGAGTGTCTTTAGATAATTGGTTAACAATCTATTTTAGGAAAGTTTTAACCACTTTTATGGGAAATAAAAAAAAGCTATCAAAACATTAATAGCATTTTTTTTCTTTTCCCATAATTTTTTTTTTTAAAATAGATTATTAACCAATACTCTAAGAGCATTCGTTAGCAGTTCCCTTTTTTAGAATTGTCATACCGTGGTGTTTGTATATGCTATCATACTTTATTCTTTACTCTTTCTTTAGAGGTCATCTGAATGTGCATATATATACTTTCTTGTTTTAATAATAAGGTTAATTTTTTTTAGTAAAAATATTCAGTTAATATATATATATATATATATTTTATATAAAAAAATGAGGTAAGTGCTTCATTGCTTTGTATGGATTGAAGCTGAGACGTGGTATTTGTTAGAACAACTTTATTTTTAAATTTAGTCTGAAGAGTTTAGATATGTATATATATTGAATTTTACCGATCCAAGGTTCTGAACAATCTAGAAACGTGAGAATCAAATATATTTTTAAGAGTTTCTCCAAAAAAAAAAATATATATATATATATATATATTTTTTTTTTTAAGAAAAAAAATTAGATATTCTCATAATAATGCAATAATGTCGTATTCATTCATCTCACATAAATAACGAGGTTTATTCTGAATTCAATTACTAGAATATACTATTATATGAGAGGAAGGAATACGCTATTATTGTACTCCTAAAATATTTTATATTACACCATTTTTTTAGTATTTTTTTTGTGTGTGTCATGTTTCTGAGATGTAAGGAGATCAGATTCATAATTTCGTGCATTATTATCCTATTTGACATGTGATTTCACATGAACAAGATGCTTCCTATTTGACATGTGATTTCACATGAACAAGATGCTTCCTATTTGACATGTGATTTCACATGAACAAGATGCTTCTTATTTGAAATGTGATTTGAACAGCAGCCTTTGGAGATATACTGCATATTTCATTTTTGGTTTTGGTTCTTTAAATATGGAGAATATTTGATTTTAATCCCTTAAATTTTTAAATGTTACACGTTAATCACTCATAAAATGTTGACACTTCATTTTTAAGTGATCAAAATCTAACCAAAACTATATTTAAACTACCAAATTTAGAACAAACGTATATTTTAAGGAGCCAAAAATGCGAGTAAGTTAATAGATGAAAAGTAGAGGAAGTGGCGAAATTGTTCTTTTTCTGAAATTCTAAGAGATAGAATTAGAAATTTTATTTTTTAAAATTAAGGGATTGAAAATTCGAAATTGAACACATTATTCATATTTGAGGGGCCAAAAAAATGTATTTTACTCTTATGAGCCCGTTGCTTCCAAAAGATACGGCCTTTAATTGATGGCCCGCATTTCAGCTAAATCAATCAATGCACGAGGCTCCTACGTGACTTCCTACCTAATTCAAAAAGAAAAAAGACACAAAATGAAACTCTAAAATGGAACCTTATATCCTACAAAGCAAAAGCCACAGGTTTTTCGTGTATGGATGGTATGGTTTTAAACATCAAAGTTTTATGTGTGGTACATATACTACAGTTATTATATACTGTACTAGATAAGTTTAGGAATTGATGTGTCAATTTTTAATTACAAATACATATCATAAATTTATTTAGAGTTAATTACAAATGTTATCTCTGTGGTATATGTACCTTTAAAACATGCAATTAGCATGTGTTTTATACTCCTGTCGCACTTACCTTGATTAGATGTGTGAGGCATTTTTATTAACTTTAAAAGAATTTGATGATATTGTAAGCATCTAGGAAACCATTAAAGAAAAGACTGTTTTATTCTAAAGCTTATGTCGTGTGTGAATGGTGAATCATATAAAAGTGATTATTTATCGCTCACAATTTTGTCTCTTGAAAAGTTGTGAAATAAGGTGGTGTTTGTAGTAAAGTTGCAGAACATATGTGATTGTTGAAGTGAAGCCATTTCCTGTACTAAAAACGGCTCCACTCAGCTATTTTATTCCTAAGTAGCCAAAGTCATACTGCTTTAAAGACTGACTCCCTTTATGATTTTACTTATTGAATGGCGAATGCTTTAAGTAACAAAAAAGCATGTAAACTTTTGAAAAATCAGCTGCATCCATATCCAACTAACCGAATCTACCAATATCCAAAGCATGATTAACTAATTGATACAAATATTTTTTAGTTCATTTTTCTTTTGGGTATGTAAGCTGTTTATACAACCATTGAAATATAAAACTGCATATGGGATCAGATTGTGTTTTTCTTTCACCATCATTTCATTTTATTTTTTTACTGCTTTGTGATATTGGGTGGTCATAATTTTTTTCTAATTGACTCAGACTCTTCTCAATTTGTATGCAATTTGTCAACACTCTTTAACGAGTGAGGACAAAGAGTAGGTTGTTGTTGCTCCCAGAAAAAGCGAAAAAAAAAAAAGTGTTTCTACTTTCCATGAATTCCAAACCTAAACTTGGGAAGACTGTCGAACGAGCTCGCAATCGCATTACCATCGATCCTATCATTTCCACAAGATCTATGAAAGCGAACCATATTTCTAATTTTAAATTCGATTGTTGTGAATTGAGCAAAGACTTTTTTTTTTTCTTAAAGGTAACATAATTTAATCATAAAAATAAAATAAAATAAAACACTAACTGGATTTCATTTGTTGAGGTACCTGCATTAAAAGCATAGGATGAATAAAGTCTTTCATGGACCGAAAGGAAAGGTTTTTGTCAACAATTACCCTGAGGGTACAAGGTAAGGTGCATAAATGAAATTTATCATACTCTAATTTTGATCTTATCATGTGATAAATAAAAAATTAACGTCATATGTTGTCACGATTACATCTTTTTTCTTTTATTTTTTGATGAATTGAGAGAGAGGGGGGGTTAATAAATTAACATCAGGTTATCTTTTTTCCTCTCTTTTTTTTTTTTTTTTTTTTTTGTTGAGGGAGGGGGGGGGGGGGTTGATAAATTAACATCATATATGTTGTCATGACCAAATAAGAGAGACCTAACGTCTATTAATCATGATTTAATGTCTGGGACATGTTTCAAATTGTATTAGTTATGTCTTCTCTTTAATTGCTTCTTCAGACATTTTATTTATTTTTTTTTTTAAGAAGAAAATCATCATGAATAATATTCCAAGGCTAGTAAATCAGCCATAATAGAAATATAATATCTGGAGGAATGGACCCTATCCAAACTATAAGTAGAACAAAAAGCCTTGCTCTTTGAGTTAAGGCATGTGCAATTGCATTACCTTACCTAATAGTATATGATAGAAGGAAAAATTATGTAAAGAGCTAACATAAGACATAGTGTCTTTAATAAGATGACCTACGGAAGAAAATGACATTTCTCTACATTGTTGAAAAGTTATTATAATCTCCGACTTCACTTTCAAAAGAGGATTGATGGAAAACAGTTTCGTGGACAAATTGAACCTCTCTCCTAGACGCTAACATTTTACATAAGCATTGGCACTCAAACGAGAGCGATATGGTATAGTACCACCAAACATCAAAAAGAAAATGTGTTATTCCTTGCAGCACAAGATACATGTTACTCAAACCTCACATGTTTGTGTAAAATGTTAATATGAAAAGAATAAAAAGAGAAAGAACCAAAAAAAAAAAAAAAAATCAACATTTAATTAATGCATAACCTTGAATTTTATTATTGTTCAACATAGCACATAAATCTTACCCTTTTTTTTTGGTTGAAAAAGTCATAAATCTCACTTTCTACACTTTATTCTTTTAGAATTACTTTATAAACTAAAGTACCAAACATCACTTAATGTGAAAATTGATCGCAAGCAAGAGCGAGTTGATCACTTATGCAATTAGGCTTCTTCGACCTATAGACAGTGTAAGTTTTTTTTTTTTCTTCAAATTTTGTTGTCTTGAAATGAAAAATATAAAACATATTAAGCAAGTCAAGTGACAAATTAACAAATATGGGAGACAGTTGGGACTTTTTTACTCACCGATTACAAGCTCAAACTTATCATTTTAATAAGGTATGAAAAAGGTGCGAAATAAATTGTGCACTAAAATTTGCCGTCAACAGTAAGTGGCTTTGCATGATAGGTACTGATCAAAGAAAAACTTGAACCAGCCTAGACACTTTGTCAAACACTAATTCAGAAAGAAATAAAGTAAACTATGATAAAGACCTGATGATAGTGTTTATTTCTTCTAGTGGTAATTTTGATAGAAAATTATTAATCCTTGACATGTATATAAATGTAATAGCATATTTCAAATGAAAAATCAAAGGGAACGTAGATTATGCCTCATTTTCATGCGGAAAAAGCGAGATGTATTATCAATTTATCATAACATCAAAAGGGCCAAAGAAAAATCTCAGCAAAAAAAAAAAGGGTCGAAGAAAAAAAAAAACAGAAGTAGCAATATCAAAAGATAAAAAGTTAAATGGATCTAATTTCTAAGAAAGTCTATGTGAATGAAAGCACTTGCTCCCACGTTTTCTCTTTGATACACTAGCCCGTGCAAAGACTTGAAGACGTACAAAAAGAAAAATCCCATGCTAAAAGTGAATAAACGTAGAAAGAAATGTCATGTCTGGTGGCGGTTTTAAGAATGTTTTTTAGATAGTCACTAAGAAACTTAAATTATACAAAATTTAATAAAGAGACAATTTGAATATATCAACATGACCAAAAAAAAAAAAAAGAAGGCAAAAACACAAAATATTACAATTTTTTTTGTACTAACAAAGAGAATAAGAAAAAAAAATAGACTAATAAAAGATAAAGTACAAACTGAAAATACTGATATGAGAATATTAAAGTGACTACAATAATTTTATAGCAAATCTTATGCAACAAGTTGTTAGCCTGTTATTGGTGGATAAAACATGTTAATATTGAACTTGGATTAGAATTAATAACAGCTTACCTCATAAGATTTATTATGAAATTATTGTGAAAATGTTGAGGATGTAGCATTATTCTTATATTTATTGAACTCAAATTCTTATGATTCTCAAGTAAAGGTGTTCAACATTTTTATTAGGGTGGTCAAAATACATTAATTTAGTATATAATATATATTTTCTAAGTGTATATATATATATATATATAATTTTTTTTTTCAAGTCAGGGTGGTCACAAAACATATTAGTTTAAAATAATTATTTATATAAATTTTTTTTTTTTTGCATGTATAATTTTTTTATTTGACAAGTGAGGGTGGTCCCAGGACCACCCTCACATACAAGTAGAGCCACCAGTGGCCATATCTTGTTTGATTATGATTGGCACAAGATAATTGACTAAAAAACCGAAGAAAATATAATTTTCTTGATTATTGATCGAACTAAGATAATTGATCGAACTAAGATAAGGTGTAATACCCACTATGTGCAATTGCTTTCAATGACTGATTAGCAGAGTGGCTGATGCTAAAGAGGTTGGAAAATGTAATGGAAGAGATACTGGCCACTGGGGGAATGATAATTGAAGGGGAGAGTGTCGATTTGATAGCGAGTAAATCTAGGATTATAATATTTTGTGTCACAATTTTGATGTGGTATTGTGTGAGTTGTAGAGAAAAAACAGTATGTTCATGTGAAAATGATAAGCAATGAGTCACAGTTTGTCGCAAAAAATAATCGTGGGAAAGAGTGGTAAATGTCATGGTCCTAGAATAACTCATAGATAGCCCAAAAGTGCATGAGATGGGCCTTACTCTTTTTTTTCTTTTTCTTATTTTTTTCTTATTTTTTTTTCTTTCTTACTTTCTCCATTTTTTTTAGAGTTCTGAGGATTTTCAATTTTGACATGGTTGACAAACTCTACTTTTAAGGGTAATCAGAGGAGTAGATTAAACAAATGTGCACAATATAAATTAATACTATATAAACTAAAAAATTTTCATTTTTTAATTATATGTTGCTTAAAAGAGTACCCAGGGTATGCTACAGGCTATTTCTTCTTCATTTGTTTGATTTTTTATTTGGAATGTTATAGATATAGGCCGAAGACCAAAATCCCAATTATATTTTGTTACTCACCTTGGCTCATTATATACTTTCGATAAAGATAAACTGGTCTTGTACATTTGTTTTACCAATTTCTCTCTCTCTCTCTCTCTCTCTCTCTCTCTCTCTCTCTCTTTTATTTATTTTATAAGAAGTGTGAATTAGGGAAAATTAAACCAAACTACCTTATATATATACACTTAATACATATTGTGCGGGCATCGGGTATGGGGCCAATCCATTAGCCTCTGTATACCTAAAAATTATGGGCCTAATGGCAGATCGGGGTCCATATCGATCAATTCAAGGATCAATACTAGGTTGGGGCTCGCGTAGAACAGTAATGGTAATGCCTTGGGGGAAATTGGCTGTCGAACACTGTTTAGCGACGAGGGTGATGGGTGCAAGTTTTGAGATAGTCACATTTGTCGTGAGAAACGGGTCCCTTCCAGGTAGGAATATATCCTAGAAGGGCCCCACCAGCATAAAAAGTCCCTCCCATCATCATGACAACCCCACTGAGGGAAGTCTATAAATCGGGGCTGAAGGAGTGAGAGAGGGGGTTGGAAAAATTGGAGAGAGAGAGAGAGAGAGAGAGAGAAACAACTAAAGAGAAGCTCAGTTCTTAGCTTGAGCCTCCTTGAAAAGTATTTACAAGAGAAGAGAGTTCATATTGAGCCCAAGATTCTGTCACTTGGGCCGTCAGGCTAGCCTAAAAAGGCTTTCCCCATTGTAGGAAATACTTTGCCTACCGTAAACAAGTAAATTGGGAGCCAATCTTTGAAGTCTCTCAGGCATTTTTAGGCCTGGTTGCCACACATAATACACACATTTTCATATAAGACATTCACATTTAACACAATTATTAATGATGTCTACAGAGAGTGTGACACAATCAAAGCCCTCTCTCTCTCTCTCTCTCTCTCTCTCTCTCTCTCTCTCTCTCTCTCTCTCTCTCTCTCTCTCTCTCTCTCTCTCTCGTAACACAATATTTTGTATGATTTAGAAGAGAAAAGTGAAAGGTATCAAATAAAGAAAAGAAAAGAAGTGGAGGAGTGGAATTGGCTTGGGTGCAAAAGCCCCCTCTTGTTGCTTGAAATATAATTGATTTTGTTAGAAGAGATCATGTGATATTTTTCACAAATCTAACAAGAGTCTTGTGGTTAAATAACATTACTCTACTGTATTTATGTGGAGAACTCAAATTCGAATACCCTTCTTGACTTGTTATATAAAAAAGAAAAAGAAAAAAAACAATCACATATAATATGTTGATCGCAATAAGCTTTACTCACTAATTTATGGTGTTCATGCATATAAGTGTCAGCAAAAAGCTGAACGACCCATTGGTATAGCGGGCAGCCCGACTTAGTAGTGTTGAGGTCCAGTGCCGGTTTAAGGCCCCACCAAAAAACAAAATTTTCCTTAGGAAAAAAGGCCCCACTTTCCTTAGTTAAAGGCCTAGATTTTTATAAAATTATATATATTTTTTCTAAAGGTTGTACGTTTATTTTTATTAGTGATGTTAAGGATACTATAGATTTTACTATTGGCTTATAAATTGCCAGGTTATTAATCACAAAAAAAGTGATATAAACATTCATTAGTTAAATTGATGAAGTTCATCAATGAGAGACAATGTCACTTATATTTTAAACATTTTATAGTACTTTTAATTAGCGTATTTTTCTTTTTCATTTTTATTTAGACTCTCAAAGTATGAGATCAATAGAAACTTAACTTAGTTGAAACCCTAAAATATTTCAAAAAGATGTTGCAAATGTGTTAAATCATCATTTATAGATTAATCTCCCCTAATAGTTTGAGACTTTGATTTTTGTAAACTAATATCCTACAAAGCCACACACCAAATAAGATCTCTCTCTTAAAATTAAAATATAAAATTAAAAATTAGATTACAACTTTATTTAACTATGCATCATCTTATATCCAAAATGAAGTATCTTTTTCAATCGCAATATATTTTTTTTCTTTTTATTAATATTTATAGTTCAATTATGATATTTAATTCTCTATATGAAATCAACATTAGTCTAGTTGGTATTATTTATGTATTTAATGTATCAAATTAACATTAATTTGATTAGTATTAAATAATTTTGTTTAATTAATATTTACATATTAAAAGTCCCGCATAAATTTTTCGCCTTAGGCCCTAAATTATGTTGGGCCGCCCTGTTGAGGTCTATGGATAGCCCACTAGCTCAATAGATTAGGCAATGGGTTGGTTTTTCTACTCATGGGCATCCATTAGGCCAGCTCACTATTTTAGCCCAGTTGCCTTGCTTGCCACCCTAGCCCAATTGTGAGTTATAAATATATATTTATAGTTAGGAGTTTTGTTTTAAAAAATAAAAATAAAAAATTGGACAATTGGCAAGTGGGGAAATGGTCAAAATTTAAAATTAAAATTGATATTTGCAAATTATAGACACTGGCGAAATAATAAAAGTTAATCAACGGTTTTTATAAGTATCTTTAATAGTTTTCAGCAAAAAAAAGAAAGTATCTTTAATAGTTGGATATGACACTTAGTGTTTTGTGACATATAAATATAATATATACTGCTAATTTATTTATTAAATTTTCTAAGCCAATAAAGGCTAGTTAAAAGCCCATGGGTGCTTTAGGCCCAACCCACACTTCCAGCCTGCTAAATGCCCAAGGGCATTGTCCCTAGGCTGGGTCATGGCCCAAGGTTTTTTCTCTTCAACCCAGTTCGTTGACTGGTTGATGGCTTGCCTGCCAGTCCCAAGCTACCAAGCCTATGGGCCGAGTAAAGCAGGTCAGACAGGCCCATTTCTGGCTCTTAAAAGCACATGCACAACAAATGCTACTACAAAGCGATTCTTTTGCCAAATATATAAGTACCTTAATGGTGGAAAAGAGCTAGGTTGATGCAAATGAAAAGGGGTCAATTCAAGAAGGACGTGAATATGAAATACTTATAATATCGGATAATACTAGTGCATCTCTCAAACTTGGCTTTTAAATAAAGGAAAACTCTTAATATTTTCCATTTATATCTAACTAGTTTCTTGGTTGTGTGTCCAGGAAAGCAGAATAAAACTTAAAACCTAATTTAATTTCTGGATCAAGCCACTAACAAATTCGTCCTCTTGGCTATGTGATGCAAGAAGATAAATTTCTTTTAGGATTTAAAGAAAAAGTAATATTAGAGATACAAAAATTTTCCATAATATTTTTCACAACTAATGAGATGAAACATCGTGAATTTGTGATTAGAACAACATTATTTTTACATGAATTCATCAATAACACTATTTTCTCATATTTCTGCCTAAAGAATAATGAATGGTATATTACACATAATAATGAATTAATGATAATACATTTAAAATTGATTTGGGATGCTCTTAATCCCTGGATCACTACCTGTCATAGGGGAACATGAGAGTAAGACAGAAAATTTGCGATAAGGCTCACGCGCAATGTCCTTGAATTCTAGGGACCTCCTTCTTACTTTGTCATCGTGACAAACTACTCCAACCAAGATTGTGACTCACATTTGTTTTGACTTGAAACATTTTCCTCGTGTTAAGGAATGTAAGACCCACACAATTTGTTGGTATTTGCACAAGGAAACAGAAAACGTCCTAGAAAATAAGGGACCCCGAGTCCCCGACACCCATCTCTACGCTTGAATGACATTCAATGAAGTTGCTTCCTCCTGCTCTGTCATCTTGACTTCTACTCTGTAATTCTAATTTCTAGTCTTTCCTCCCACTGGCCTCAATCTGCGCGCACCAATTGTCCTGAGCCCTGACAGTTCTTTTACAATCACAATTTTTGATATCATTTCTGTCACAGCGTGTTGACTTCAAGTTATTTATGACATAAAAGTTACGTTTTAAAACTATTTTGAATCCGTTTAGTAGAGAAGTTTGAGTAATGTTATTTGTAATTTTTTGAAATACGTGTTGATGAGAAAAAATATGTGAAAAAATGTGTATTATTTTTTAAAAACTGAAAACAGTAGTTTTAACTTGTTTACGGCTTGAATATCTCAATATTGAGAAAGTCTGTTGTATATCTATTATATACATTATTTGTCATTATGTAGACCCTACCCACACAACACAGTTATGGAATCTACGTATTGGGATTTACATGTTAAGAGAGAAATAACACGTGCTGAATGTATTAGATAATTATTGTCGCGTTGCATGTTATTGTTTCAAAATTCATTTCTACAAGTTATCTAGTAAAATTGAACGAAAAAGTCTCTTGACATTGAGAGTTTCACTGACTTTTTCACATTATCTATGTGTTTTGTGATGGTTAGGTCCTGTCAAGCACGGACTCAAATGTTATGAGATTAAAAAAAAAAATACATCATGTATTTACTGTATGATTTTCCCCTCTCACAAGAGGGTGGACTCCACACATGGGGTTTATTTTCATGTGAGAGGGGGATACATGCATCAGATGCATAATGTACCATCTCGTGAATAATATTTGAAAAAGTAAGTGAATTTTTTTTTGGTGTCCGCATGACTCAATTTGAAGTTGTATAGCATGCCATTATTGGAAACTAGACAAAAATGTAAAGAGTGAAACCCATGGGCAGGATACACTAGGCTGGTCCAACCAACCAAAATTCAAAACGGCACTCTTGGCTAGGCGGTGTTGCAAGTTGCAACATAATTTTTCCTTTATATTTTGATTAAAGAAACAAAAGTTTAGCTTAGAGAGAAATTACAGCTTCTTCTTTCAAAATTGTGCTGGAAAATATAAGGCATTTTTATAAGAATTATTGTAACATATACAGGAAATTTAGGTGCAGGTTTTGTGTATTGCAATTTTTTAATTTGCACCTGTGGTCTATAATTAGCTAGTCAGTTGTGTTGCTCTCTGCAGAGTTTGCTGTAAGTTGTTATGGTGATCTTTTTGTATTTGTTTCATCTTAGTGAAAGTTACTCGCTTATCAAAAAACATATACTTGATTACAGCAAATTCCAATTTTTGTATGTGAATTGTGTGGATGATGAGATAGCAAATTGTCCAACACCGTTAATCTAGAAAATCGAAGAAATAAGGCTGCAAATTCCAGTTTTTAAATTTTAGAACGCCATGTTAATTATTCACTACTACCATAAAATGCTCTACCTCCTTAATGGGGGCCGGGATTATCTACAATCAAACTCCAAGCTGAGCAAATCTATAGTGGTCCATTGTTGTATCGTAAAAGAAGAAAGAAGCTATTCAAAAAAGAAGAAGAAAGAAGCTATTTGTAACATTTCATCTGTTGACCATAGTCAAAGACCTCAGTCCCAATTGTCCTACAAGGTACAGCCTATTTGATTTATCAAAAAAAAAAAAAAAAAAGTACATCATATTTAGCCCAATTTCTATGTTTGCCAAATATAAGAGCCACATGGCTTATATTGGTATTGCTTAATTTTCTTCAAATCAGGCTCCAATTCACCTGGGCTATGTTTTAAGGACAGACACACACACAACAACAACAACAACAACAACAACAACAAAAATCTAAAACTCTTCTGGGATGCTCTCAAGCACCGGAACAGTAGTAGGGGACACAATACTAATTTGATTTGTTGGTATTTGCACAAGCTCAAGTGCTACATCCTTGAAATCAAGGACCCCTCCATCTTTGCATTTGGACAACATTCGAGCCGCTTCTTGCTTCGTCATCCTGACTTTAACTCTTATCACCTCCTTTTTCTCAACAGCAGT
Source organism: Quercus robur (assembly GCF_932294415.1). NCBI lineage: Eukaryota > Viridiplantae > Streptophyta > Magnoliopsida > Fagales > Fagaceae > Quercus > Quercus robur. The sequence goes on along the minus strand of NC_065535.1, from coordinate 31,039,710 downwards.
ACTGCTACCACAGCCAGCTCCTCTCACGAAATCCTTACCATCATCTTCTTTTGGAAGCAATGGTACTTTTGAATATGGAAAATGATCTTTACCACTCTTCTCTGCACACTTCTTTCTTGATGCCTTCTTGTCTAACCCATCTCTGTATATGGGTTTTGAATCAGTAATGGGGTTTCTAGGTACTAGTAGTTTATGAAATGAAAACATGTCGCAAGCAAAGGAGTTCCGCATATTTAGAGCTAGTGAAAAAGAGAGAGAGGTGTTGGTGTGTATTGTGTATAAGAGGAATGGAGGTAGAGGTAGCGATATGGTGTATGGAGCATGAACAATTTGAATTTATAGAGGGTAGTGAGAGATGGGGAAGATAGTGACAAGAGCATTGAGTGTTATCTGGGCACAACACAACACACAGCAAATAACGTGGGTGAACCTGGGCGTCAAGCGTACGATATAGAAAAAGTCTTCAAATCAAATAAACTATTAACCACACCAAGGCTTCACGTTAGGGGCGGTTTTATTGTTAGCTATATGCAGTGGTTTCAGTTTTTAGTACTATAATTTAGTCGGTAAAAGTTTTCTTTTATTATTATTATTTATTTTTTTTTTTTTATGTGTGTGTAGAGTGTCTTTTGTCGGTAATGACAAAATTATTTTGTTTGAAGTTTTTTAAACGGCTAAGTTGTTTGTTTTTGATAAAATCAATTGATTAGTCTCAATTTTATTATTATTTTATTTTTATTTTTTTTATTTTATTTTTTTTTAGCTTTGCTATTGCCTATTGGTAATTTTTGTTGTTGGGCTAATATTTTGGGCTTGAATATTTTTTTTTTTAGATTTTAGATATATAAATTTTTTTCATGGACTTTAAAAGGAGGAAAATACTAGATTTAAAAAATTTTTTACAAATTTTTGTTGTAATTAATGGTTATTAATAAGTAAAAAAGTGATATAAGTGGTGGATCTAGATATAAACTAGTAAAAATTTGCAACCTCAATAGTCTGAAAAATGTTGTAAAAAAATTCGTAACTGTAGCATTTCTCTTATAATGATTAATAAAGGGAACAGAATGTAATTTTATTGAATGAAGTTACTAAAATTAGTACCTAATTATATAGTTATATAATTATATTATTTAAAAAAAAATTAGGGGGCCACTGCCCCCTAGTCAAGGAATGGCTCCGTCCATGCACACAAGCTGTAGTCTCTAGGGGACCGGTTGACTGTCAAAGTGGAGCCCTTAATTTAATTATTGATTTTGTTTTGTTATTGATTTTGGGTAATAAAGGATTAGAGGGAAATTGCTTGAGAAGTACTTTATTTTTTGATTCATTTTTGTTTACTTTTTTTGGGGATGAAAATTGTAAGATGGAGGTGGAGCCCATGCCTGAAAGCAAAACCTAATGTCGGGGAGCTAAAGACTAATGCAACTTTTGAATGAGTTAATGCTCTTTTTCAGTATGAGGTTTTATTGGTCCCTGAGAGTTGCAATCTTAGTGGCTATTCGTGTTAGTGGCCGTGTTTGTTTGGTGTGAACTGTGCAGTAAGAATATTGAATACATTGTTCAACTTTAACTCAGCCTCATTTAATAATTATGCTAAAATCCCAAAATCCTAACACAGTATTTCTATCAAACCGATTGACACGATACAATAAACAACTAGTTGAAGGTCTGTATTGCATGGTTTTGGTCAACATTTATTTCCCTAAACTATCACTTGTGAAATACTTTGCACTTTTCTACTGGTGCAAAGTGTTACACTGTAGAAAAGTGCAAAGTGTTTCACAAGTAATAGTTTAGGGGAATAAGGACATGTTTGGTAGACCTATTTGGTTGTTTGATTATTTTTTTATTACAATGAATAGTTATTCTTTATCAAAAATACTGAATATCTATTCCTTCATCTTATGTAATAAATTTTTTTTTTAAAATTTCCTAAAAAGTCATTAGTTGCCACATCTTCAAAAGGAAAGAAAATAAATTTTCCATGCTAATTATTAGCTTTATTTTGAACACCGTGAAATAAGTGTATTTTAGAAAATTTGACTTAAAAATAATTTAATTACACATTCATTTTATACTCTACTAAATTGTGGATGTATATTCAGAATTATATTCCTAAATGGTTACCAAACTAATAAATAGTAATATTTATTACATTCCAACTCAATGTATTCCTTGTAATACTTAATCCTATTCTCATATAATAATCATTACAATGTACCAAACATACCCTAAGCATGCATTTTTATAGTTTAAGAGGTAAGTGTAAAAGATGTATAGTTTAAAAGGGCAAAGTGTACACTCTCATAATTTATAGGGTAAGTATAAAAGTGGTATAGTTTAGGGGGTAACTGTGCATTCTTATAATTCGGAAAGTGAGTGCAAATATGGTAATGGTATAGTTTAGGAGGAGTAGTTTCCCAAAAATATTATAATTATTGAACACTAATAAATTAAGCCAACATACAACTTGTGTAGTTAACTTAGTAATTGGAATTTTTTTTTTTTTTTTTGCTTAGTAAGTCTGACAAAATTATTCTAAAACTAAAGCACAATGACACAATCCGATTCATCTATAGCCTAAACATGAAAATAGCTTGTTTCATCCAAGTATTTTATATTCTCTTATTCGTTTAGCATTTCCTCAATTTGAGCTTCCACGCCATCTTCTTTTCTTCACTTAAACACAGATTTATTCGTGATTTGGAATTGTTCAATATATTATTATAGAGATTTGTACTTACATGGTTAGTCCGTGAACTGTTAGCTTATGACAAAATCACGGAGCAAGATATGTGATTGTGAGGAACAAAAAGACAAGCTTAATTCCTGCAGAACTGGAAGGCAAGATTATGTAGTACCCGGGCAAATAAACCAAACCCTGTTGTTTATTAGAACAATAACTGATCAAATGGTGAACAAATTATTAAAAAACAAAACATACACAAAAAGTCAAAAACAATGTCTGAGACAGAGTGAGAGAGGGAGGGAGCAGAGTTCTTAATTTTAGAAGAATTTTGCCGAACATGTGAATTCAATTTTTTCAGGAACGTAGAAGCCAGAGGAACACAGTTTATTATGTGAACGAGTTCTATTTTTTAACTTAAAGGGACATAAGAGCAACACAATTTGTTGGTATTTGCAGAAGAAAACAGAACAAGTCCTCTAGAATAAGGGACCCCCGACCCCATCTTTGCACTTGAATAACATTGAATGAAGCTACTTCTTTCTCTGTCATCTTGAATTCTACCCTGTAATAGTAATACTATAATTTATTATCAGCTATTTCCACGCATAGGCAGAAGCTGCTGCTAAGAAGTTCCTCTAGCAGGTCTTGAGCTGCACGTAGCACGTGTCCTAGGTCCTAACAATTCCTATGACACCCTAATTTTATCACAGTTTTTGTCACAAATTTCGAAAGTGTGGTCAACTTAGTGAAGTGGACAACCACTTTCATATTGATCTACCATTTTTTTTTCAATCATTCTACAATTGAGTCAATTGACCATATTAGAATTGTGGTAAAAATTGTGATACAAAAGTTATGTTCCTACACTTTATCACGTCCTAATGTTGAGAAAGTCTATATGCAGTATATATCTTACATGTCAACCTCACACAACACAACCATGGAATCTACAAATTATTAGTGCGGTTCACATGTTAAGAGAGAATTATGCATATGCTGAATGAATTAGATAATTATTGTCTAGTATCGTTGTTTCCAATTACATTTCTACACGACATCTAGTAAATTTGAATGGAAAAGTTTCTTGAAATTAAGAGTTTCACCAAATTTTTTACATTATCTATTGTGTTTTGTTTTGTGGTGGGTCCAATCTACTACTTAGTACTTTCTTAATGTTATGTGATTAAAATGTGAAAAAATAGGTGATTTTTTCAGTGATTAACAAGAGCCAATATGAAGTTTTATGTAATGGAATATAGAATGTATTTTTCATTCAACAACAATATATAGTGATATATAATTGAAAAATATAATTTATTAAAAAAATTTAAATTACATAATTATAATATTTTTTATATAAATAGAAAAATGTTATTAAAAGGATTTTTCTTAAAAAATATACTATAATAGGTTGACTAGTTTGAATATATCCAAGAATATTAAAAAAAATGTACATCCATGTGGGGCCCAAGAATTTGTGGCCCTGGCCCATTTTTACATTGGGGCCCAAGGCCCGAGCTGAGGAGGGGTATAGCCGAGGACGTGTAATAAAAGTCCAAGTAGTCTTGAGACATAACCGATGATAATTCTGTCCTCGGCATATCCGAGGTCCCCTTGAAAGAAATGGCAAGAACGGTATAGGAACAGTTTTTGGAAAAATCTAAAATATCTATGTTAGTAGAGAAGGGGACGCTGGATAGTATAACGACTAAGGACAAAGGGAAAGCTGTCATTACTGCCATTGAATACTCTGTACCTGACAGAGCCATGCTCTTCAGCTTTTACAACCACCCCCAACTACTTTAGGTATGGGCTGATGGGATAAGTATCAGTCCTGGAAAGTCGAACCTACACGTGGACATAGGATAAGGAATACAGGCTAATATAAAAGGAGAAGCAAGCAATCCGGAAAAGAGGCTGGGAAAAAAAGGCCAAGAACCAAAGCCTCCAAGATCGTTTCAAGGAGAAAGACTCCTCGAGCGAACACGGTTTAATTCTGTATGAACACCACGACTAACCACCGTCCGATGACCAAGGCCTAGCCTTTCAAACCCACGCTCTACAAATGATATTGTTTGGGCGTTTTTACGTGCGAACCCAGTATCATTTTGGGTCGTTACAAATTGAGTCCTTACAATCCATATTTCATGAAACACATGTTACATTAAGTTTAAATTATTGTATATAAGTTTCGAATTGTAGCATTTTTTTTCTTTCTTTCTTTCCAAATATAAATTTAATGCCTAAATCAATGAAATTTGAATTTAATGTGATGTTTGGTATAGGGTAATGTTTTTGGATTCCTAGGAATATTGAAAGATTCACACGTTTAGTTGCAAATCACACCAGAGATGCCAGGGCTATCTGGATTCCCCCTTGACCTGTCTTTTTGTAGGAATGTGGATTCCATTTAAAACAGGTTGGTATCCAGATTCTTAAACTTAAAGGAAATTGTATTTTTTTTATAAATTAACAATTTTATCCTTTTTCCTTATCATTTAAGTAATGGAGATAAAACATAAAATAAATAAGCAAGATCTCTTCCCTTGTCTTTATCTCTTCCTTCCAAAACAACATAAACAGGATAGACTGCTACTGCTAGTATTTTATATAGCTAAACATTGTTAGGTTGTTTTGTTATTTATACCTCCTATTTGAGATTGGTTAGATGCTAAAACAAAATAAAATATTTATTTTTATTAACAGGACATGATGTTGTGATTTCCATAAAGAACAATAATTTAAATAGTTATTTTGAATTATACATGTTATTTTGAAATGTTAGATTATAGTTTTAATGAATTTGTTATAATTTATACTTTATATTTTGTTTGTCATTATTTATTTAGAGGAAGATTAAAAAAAAAAAAAGATATTGGATTTTCAAAAATTTAAGGGTAGTATAGGAAAAATAAATATTTCCTTTAAGATGCCTAGGAATAAACCAAATGTCACATTCCCTTAAATTCCTAGTTAAACCAAACATAGAAATATTTACATTTCCAAGCATCCAAATTGTAAGACATTGCATTCCTAGGAGTCTAAATGTTGGAGGAATATGGATTCCCTCATACCAAACGCCAAAGCTAATCCTGCTAATATTTATCATTTTTATTGCTTTTTTGGGGTCTATATTTGTAATTTCTAATGATTCTTTTTGTATTTTTTTTTAGCCCAAAACACACAGGAGTCGCCCAAATAGAATAAGATTTCAAACTTTTCAAACAAAAAATTAAGAAGAAAAAAAAATTTGAGCCCAAAACTAAAAAAAGCAACTTACAAAAATATTCAGGCTAAATTAATCCAAAATGGACCGAAATGAACTGAAAAAATCAAAGTGGATCAAAATTGACTAAATTAGATTGCAATGGAATGAATGGACCAAAGTGGAACGAAATGGAGAAAAGTTGACTGTATGGACTGAAGTGGACTGAAAATGACCATAGTAGACTGAAATGCTACACTGATGTGGCTAATAAAAGTTTAGCAACAATAAATGTTATATTTCAACTTTTAGATATTACTAGTATTATTCCTATTTGATGTATGGCTTGATGGAGATTCATGTGTAAGCCAAATATTTTGTAAAAAATAATTAAAACAAAATGATTAAATAAATAGTAACAATAAATTCTAACATAAGTAAGTAATTTTTATATTAAAAAAATTGCATTAAGTTCTGATTGTTTAGAGTTTGGACTTTATTAGTATTAATCTATTTTTATATTTTAAAATTTTCTTTGTGCATTGTGTTAATTTATTAATATGAGATATGGAATAAGTTTGATTATTCCTATTCGAGTTATGTTTAATCTGTGCCCTATCCAACACAAATAATAATAATAAAAAATTGTTCCTCTATACAGATTCTTTTTCCTAGTGATAATCTAATTGAAAAAATCAAGACACTGACAAATATAATACAATAACCAAAACTGAAAATCATATTATACATAAAAGAGTTCAAAAATTGAGTAAACTTTTGCTTCTTTATGGTAAACTTTTCTTGGCACAATATAGTAAAGAATATAAGCATAAGTTGTTTTTTTATTAAAAAAAAAAAAAAAAAAAAAAAAAAAAAAAAAAAACAACAACAACAACAACAACAACATGAGGTATATTGTGTGGGATTTAATTATAGGAATGACTTATTGTTCAAGAGAGATTGTATTGAAAAGCCATGGTTGAATATATATATATAAGTTGTAAACATTTTGGTAATAAATTTTTAGTTGGAGTAGAATTTAAATTTCTAAAGCTTAGATGATAAAGTTTTATCTAAATTAAATTATTGTTAAATTTAGAAAGATGCAACTTGACATAACATCAAAATAGAACAACTGAATTAATTTTTTTTTTCTTTTTGAGTGCGTACTTGACATGTTTGTGTCTGTGTCAGATACGTGTCATGTCAGATACATATTCGACATCAGTACGTTAGCAATTTTGCCGTGTCTGTGCTTCCCAGATGATACCACTTGTTATGTTTGTTCAACACACTTCTTGATACCTTAAATCCATCTTAAATCTACCCAATTACAATTAAAGTGCATTTTGTCAAAGGATAAGCCAATACATTAGGGATGACAATTTTGCCCCACCTTGCACGGGTTTTCCCCGCCCCGTAAAGGTGGTGGGGCGGGGATGGGGCAATATTTTTTCCCCGCAACCTGGGGTGGGGCAGGGATGGGTTTAGTATTTTTATCCCCGCCCTGCCCCGTCCTTGCCCCGCACTAAAAAGAACTATAATTATAAATTTAGTAAACCCTAAATCACTAATATTTAAAATGAAGCACAAGATATTAGATAAAATATTTTTTATTCTCAACCTACTGCTATTGCCGCTGACCCTTCTCCCTTCTCTATAGCATATACACGTTTCAATTTTAAGCCAAACTCCACTCCAAGTCTCCAAGTCCAAGATGTTGCTTTTTTACTTTTTAGGTTCATCTCATTCCTTTTGTTTTAGTATTTCTTAAATCTGTTTTTTTTTTCATTTTGAATTTTGGTTCTTTTTTTCTATCTAAAATTAGTATTTTTGTTTGTAGCTATTAAAGGAGCACAGTTGAAAGGAAAAAAAAAGGCTAGTCACTTACTCACTTAGTGCTTCCAGTAGGGAGTAGGTATGTTTCTTATCATGTTCCAAATGTTTCAATTTTTTTTTTTTTTTTTTTTTTTGCACATTGTTTCATGTTTTTCAAACAAATGACTGTAATATATTTGTCTTTTAGTGTTGTTAATATATTCTGCCCCACAGTTGGATTTGATTGTGCATATTGGGTTAAATTTGTATTTTTATATTCAACTTATTTTTTTCTTTACTAATTACTATGTGATAGAGGCACAATTTTTGAAATTTATTTAATTAATAATCTTAAAGACTTTATCTTTGTTAATGTGGTTAAATATTTATATCTATATCGTTCTATCCATATAATTTTTTCTTGAAATGTGTGAAAGCATCACATACAGTTTAATTTACTTGAATTTTTTCATAAGTGATATAAGTTTATCTTTAACATTGTTCTACATTGTTTGTGTTGGAGACTTCTGGCTTAGGTTTTGGTGTATGTATATTACTTTTTTTATGATTGCTAAGTTAATAAATTATCATAAACAATATTTTTAGGAATGACTTCAAGTGAAAACAATGGTAGCTCCAATCCATCTATCACACCCATTGGTAGCCATCAATCTCCAATGATGGTAGATGAAGATAATACAACCACTTGTTCAACTCCGTTGGATAGGCCGGAAGATGCCCAAGCCCAACCTAACAATGGGATAACTGAGGAATGGGAGGTTGAAAACAGTTGTGTGGAATCATTTTAAGAAAAGGAAAGTTGATGGGAAAGACAAAGCTGAGTGCAACTATTGTACAAGATCGCTTGTAGGGGGGGGGGTCTAAAAATGGTACTAGACATTTGCATGACCACTTAAAAATATGTCCTAGGAAAAAGTTTAAGGACATTAGGGATATGAAACAAAATATTTTGGTGAGGGATCAACATAATGTGGACTCAATGGCAGATGTGAATGCTTATCATTTTGATCAAGATGAATCAAGAAAAGAACTTGCTCGTATGATCATCTTGCATGAGTATCCCCTTTCTATAGTTGATCACATTGGTTTTAGAAGATATTCAACTTCTCTTCAACCATTGTTCAAGATGGTTTGTAGGAACACAATCAAGAAGGACATTATGGGCATCTATGATCATGAAAGGGAGAAATCAATGCTTGAAATAGAAAAGAATCGCAGTAGAATTGCTATTACCACTGATATATGGACTTCACAAAACAAAAAGTGAGGGTTTATGGTTGTAACGACAGACTTCATTGATGATTTGTGGAGATTACAAAGCCGAGTTATGAGGTACATTATTTTAAGTATATATTCATTTTTTTTATTTAAATTATTTTCAAATATTTTATAAACTTATTTCACTGTTAGTTATAATAATTTAAATTTCTTATTTTAGGCTTATTTATGTACCATCTCCACATACAAAAGAAGTGCTTTCTGATGTCCTTTTACAAACCTTGTTGGAATGGAACATTGATAGGAAGTTATCTACTATGATAGTGGACAATTGCAGTATCAATGATGCAATTATAAATATTATACTAGACAAGCTTCAACGTAGTACACTTGTTATGCGTAGATCAATGTTGCATATGCGTTGTGCAGCACATGTTCTTAATTTGATTGTTCAGGATGGTTTGAATGTTATTGGATCATGCATTGAGAAGGTTCGTGAGAGTGTGGGATTTTGGACTGGATCAACAAAAAGAAGGCAACGGTTTACAAATACAGCTTGACAATTACATGTTGAATGTACCAAAGAACTAGCCCTTGATTGTAAGACTCGCTGGAACTCTACCTATCTTATGCTTTCTATTGCTATAGAGTATTGAGATGTCTTTTTTCGATTGAGCGAAAGAGAGTCATCTTATAAGTGCATTCCAAAAGAGGAAGAATGGGAGATGGCAAGTAGTATATGTGAGAAACTGGCATTGTTTTACAAGGTTACAGAGCTATTCTTAGGTACCTCATATCCTACCGCTAATCTTTTTTTTTTTTTTTCCTAAGGTATGTGAAATAAAAATAGCTTTGAATTCTTGGTTCACAAGCCCAAGTGATATGATTAGGAGTATAGCATTTAAAATGTTAGAAAAATTTGACTGTTATTGGAATGTGATTCATGGTGTTATGGCTGTGGCAACCATTTTAGACCCAAGATATAAGATTGAATTGTTGGAATATTATTTTCCTCTTATTTATGGTGATGAAGCTGAAAATGAAATTCAAAAGGTTAGAGATACTTGTTATGAAATGATTCATGACTATACTTCTGGGAGAATGGGTAGGGAAGGTACTCGTGGCACTTGTGTAAGTGAGGATCCACAAGTTGATGACTCCCTTATGGACTTTGAAAGATATCTTAGTCAGAAAAAAAAGGGTGGGAATATTAAATTGGAGTTGGAGCATTACCTTGAGGATGATCTAATGCCAAGAACTTTGGAGTTTGATATTTTGGCATGGTGGAAATCTAATGGGCTTAAGTATCCTACTTTGCAACGTATTGTAAGGGATATCCTAGCCATTCCAGTGTCAACTGTTGCTTCGGAGTCAGCGTTTAGCACAAGTGGTAGGTTGCTAAGTCCACATCATAGTAAACTTCATGCAAAGACCGTGGAGGCATTGATGTGTGCTCAAAATTGGTTATGTGTTGAAATCAAAGGTAATCAAATTTACTAGTTAATCTATTTAATGATTTATGTTGCTGCATTCTTCATTGTATTTTTCAACTGTTTGATTGAATTTGTTTTACTTTTTTTAGGCCTTTCATCTATTGTAGATGGAATTGAAGCTAATACATTCCAAAACATCCTTGATGATTCTAATGATGAAGAAGAAAGTTGTGTCACTACATTGGAAGAAAGCAAAAATCATTCTTAAAGAACTAGTCAATTTTTATTTTGTTATGAGACAATATTTATTTTGTTATGTTTATTTTGTTAAAGAACTAGTCAATTATCCTTGATGATTTTGTTCATGCAAAGACAGTATTTATTTTGTTATAAGAAATTTTGAATTATGTTGTTATGTATTAGACTATTTAAGTACTTGGTTTATTTAAATGCTTGAATTTTAAAACATTTTGTATTGTTGTGATTTATATTATTGTAGCAAAAAATTTATTTATATATATAAAATTGTATTAGAGGTGGGGCCGGATGGGTCCCTGTGGAGCCCCAAGGGGCGGGGATGGAGCAAGGTAGTATACCCCGCACCCCGGGGTGGGGTGGGGACGGGAAAGGGCAACAACCATGCGGGGTGGGGATGAAGATCCCATCCTTCAGCCCCGCCCCGCCCCATTGCCATCCCTACAATACATAAAAAATATGACCCTAACATAAATGATAAAGTTTTACCTAAATTAAACAATTGTTAAAAATTATCTCTTAATTTGAGGAAATATATCCTAACAAATAATATAAAATTAATTTACTAATTAGTGAGAGTAGTCATTTGGTGCAATCATGACTTCTAAACTAAACTTTTATTATATAATATTTGATATGATATAGATAGATTAATGTACCATAGGGGAATTTAGGTGCAGCCGTGCAGGTCGTGTATTGCAAATTTTTAATTTGCACCTGTGACGTTTACTTAGGTCAATTTTGTTTTGTTGCACTGAAGAGTTTGTTGTAGGCTGTTTTTTGTTTTTTGTTTTACTTTTTATTTTTTATGGAATTTTGTTGTAGGTTTTTTTTTTTTTTTTGATGGAATTTTGTTGTAGGTTGTTATCTTTCTGTATTTGTCTCATTTTAATTGAAGTTACTCGCTCATCAAATAACATATACTGGATTTCTGCAAATTCCAAATGAGGCAGAGACTTCAGTGTGAGTAGTAATTTAGAAAGTCATGTTATTCATGACTCATGACATGAGCATGAAATACATTTGAGTGGTTCACTAATACGATAGAATGCTCTACCTCCTGAACGGGACAGGGATTATCTACAATCAAACTCCAGGCTGAGCAAATCTATAGTGGTCCATTGTTGTATCGTAAAAGAAGAAAGAAGCTATTTGTAACATTTCATCTGTTGACCATAGTCAAAGGCCTCAGTCCCAAGTCTCCTACAAAGTATAGCATATTTGATTTAAAAAAAAAAAAAAAGCAAACAAACAAAAAAAGTACAGCATATTTAGCCCAATTTCTATGTTTGCCAAATATAAGAGCCACTTGGCTTAGTGGTATTTCCCAATTTTCTTCAAATCAGGCTCCAATTCACCTGGGCTATGTTTTAAGGACCCAAAAAACAAAAACAAAAACAAAAAAAAAGGGGAAAACAAAAATCTAAAACTCTTCTGGGATGCTCCCAAGCACCGGAACAGTAGTAGGGGACACAATACTAATTTGATTTGTTGGTATTTGCACAAGCTCAAGTGCTACATCCTTGAAATCAAGGACCCCTCCATCTTTGCATTTGGACAACATTCGAGCCGCTTCTTGCTTCGTCATCCTGACTTTAACTCTCATCACCTCCTTTTTCTCAACAGTAGTACTGCTACCACAGCCAGCTCCTCTCACGAAATCCTTACCATCATCTTCTTTTGGAAGCAATGGTACTTTTGAATATGGAAAATGATCTTTACCACTCTTCTCTGCACACTTCTTTCTTGATGCCTTCTTGTCTAACTCATCTCTGTATATGGGTTTTGAATCAGTAGTGGGGTTTCTAGGTACTAGTGGTTTATGAAATGAAAATATGTCGCAAGCAAAGGAGTTCCACATATTTAGAGATAGTGAAAAAGAGAGAGAGGTGTTGGTGTGTATTGTGTATAAGAGGAATGGAGGTAGAGGTAGTGATATGGTGTATGGAGCATGAACAATGTGAATTTGTAGAGGGTAGTGAGAGATAGGGAAGATAGTGACAAGAGCATTGAGTGTTATCTGGGCACAACACAACACAACACAACACACAGCAAATAGCGTGAGTGAACCTGGGCGTCAAGTGTAAGGTATAGAAAAAGTCTTCAAATCAAAGAAACTATTCACCACACAAGCTGTAGTCTATAGTGGACCGGTTGACCGTCAAAGTGGAGCCCTTAATTTAATTATTGATTTTGGGTAATAAGGGATTAGAGGGAAATTGCTTGAGTAGTACTTTATTTTTTGATTCATTTTTGTTCTTTTCTTGGGGATGAAAATTGTAAGATGGAGGTGGGGCCTATGTCTGAAAGCAAAACCTAATGACGGAGAGCTAAAGACTAATTCAACTTTTGAATCAGTCTGAGGTTTTATTGGTCCCTGAGAGTTGCAATCTTAGTGGCTATTCGTGTTTGTGGCCGTGTTTGTTTGGTGTTGAAGTAAGAATATTTGAATACGTTGTTCAACTTTAACACAGACTCATTTAATAATTATGCTAAAATCCTACAATCCTAACACAATCTTTCTATCAGACAGATTGACACAATACAACTCATTTCTATCATTTAATAGACAACTAGTTGAAGGTTCGTGTGTTGCATGATTTTGGTCAACAGTTATTTTCCTAAACTAACACTTGTGTAAGTAATACTTTACACTTTTGCATTGGTGCAAAGTGTTACACGGGTGATAGTTTAAGGAAATAAGTATGCATTTTCATAATTTATGGGATTAGTGTAAAAGAGGTATAGTTTAAAAGGGCAAACACAATTTGTTGGTATTTGTCGAAGAAAACAGAACACGTCCTCTAGAATAAGGGATCATCGACGGGGGTGTAGCCAGGATTTTTCACTTGGGAGGCTGAATTATATATTTATATGCTAGTCATAACTCATAATTATTATAGTAATTATATTTTATATAAAATAGTCAAATTTAACATTTTAAAACTCAAATAAGATTAAAAAATTGTTCAATTTGCTATAAACATATAAAATATATATATATTTTTTAAAAGCCTTAGCATCTCCTATTAGAATTGTGCTTGATGATGACCATTCATAAAATAAATTTCATTCATTATCATTTTCATAGTGAAATTCTAAACAATTTTTCCCTTTTTCAAATTGGGCGGGGGTTAAGACTTAAGAATGTTTCTTCTCTCTAGCGCAACTTAAATTGTTTTGTAGAAACATATATAAGGCACTTGGAATCAAAAGGGAAACAAAAAAAATCAACTAAAATATTTATTAAAAAAAAAAGATGATGATAATGAGAGAAAAACATATGAGGAAATTTTTATTTTTGGAAATATGAGAAAATGATCAAATTTTGTGAAAAAATGATGATGATGGGACCTGAATAAATTAATTTGAAGGCTAAGAATAAAAAAGAAAAACACACCAATTTGAACAAAGCGCATTGCATTTAAAATTTGAAAACAATAGGAACAACGTCCTTTTTCTATTCTTAAAAAAATTAAAAAGAAAGACACTTGGAGATTAGGGATTTATAGGATTTTGGTAAAAGTGTGTGTATTGTTTGTGTGGAGTCCACTTGAGAAACTAACTAAATATTGGAATTGTAAATGGCTAAATGCAGTCATTGTTATATTTTAAAGGGAAATAACATAAAAACTAACAATGAAGTGATCTTTATGACATTTTTTTTAAAAGGAAAGTCATTATCCAAAATTGGAATAAAGAGAAAACTAAGCAAAACGATAGTAAAAAAAAAAAAAAGCATGAACTGTGAAGATAATGAATATTCATAGCTAATTGGAACTCTAAAGCCAGAGACTATCTTCTATTTAATAGTTTGGAAACTCAAGTTCTTGACATGTTCTACAAGTAGGTGGGCCACTTTATTACTTTCTCTTTTATTATAATTTAAATTGAGTTAAGAGTAGTCGGGCCATGGTCCCCCAAGACTATATGTACCTCCGCCAGAGGCCCGACCCCATCTTTGCACTTGAATCACATTTTTTTTTTTTTTTTTGGTAAACTGAATCACATTGAATGAAGCTACTTCTTTCTTTGCCATCTTGACTTCTACCCCGTAATAGTAATACTATAATTTATTATCAGCTGTTTCCAAGCAAAGGCAGAAGCTGCTGCTAAGAAGTTCCTCTAACAGGTCTTGAGCTGCACGTGGCACGTGTCCTAGGTGTTATTGTTAACTAATTAATGAAAGTAGCCACTTGGCACAAAAAGTTATTTTAATAAATTTGTTTTTTTTTGTTTTTTTTTAATCTTGACATTAATTTTGTGTTACTGTTAACTAATTTATGAGAGTAGCCACTTGGTATAACTACAGTTTTTAAGTTCAACTTTTATTATATAATATATGATATGATATGATTCATGAGTTGTGTGGTATTTAAGTTTAGAAAATTTTGATGATAGAATTTTAGTTTAATTTAAATTAAACATTTGTTGAACCGATTGGTGTTCAATCCCCGTCTACACTAAAAACCGATTGGTGCCTTGGTCTGATGATAAAGAACTATTATCAAGAATGAATGTCATAAGTTGAAACTCTTTCTCTCTTTCAAAAAAAAAAAAAAAATCAACTTTTATTATATAGCATATAATATGATATGACATAGATAGATTAATATACCTTATCAGGAATTTAGGTGCAGCTCTTGTGTAATGCAATTTTTTAATTGGGTCATGCTAACGAATGCCCTTAGGGTACTCATTAATAATCCATTTTAGGAAAGTTTTGATATCACTTTTATGAGAAATGAAAAAAGCTGTCAAAATATTAATTACTATTTTTTAACTTCCTATAAAAACTTTTTTTAAATAAATTATTAACCAGTGCACTTAGGACACTCGTTAGTATTTCCCTTTTTAATTTGCAAATGTGGGGCGTTTACTTAGTACGTCAATTTTGTTTTGTTGCACTGAAGAGTTTGTTGTAGGTTGTTATCTTATTGTATTTGACTCATTTTAATGAAAGTTGCTCATCAAAAAACATATACTGGATTTCTGCAAATTCCAAATGGGGCACAGACTTCAGTGTGAGTAGTAATTTAGAAAGTCATGTTATTTATGACTCATGAGCATGAAACACATTTGAGTGGTTCACCACTACGATTAAATGCTCTACCTCCTGAATGGGGACATAGATTATATACAATCAAACTCCAGGCTAAGCAAATCTATAGTGGTCCTGGTTATCAAAAAAAAAAAAATCTATAGTGGTCCATTGTTGTATCGTAAAAGAAGAAAGAAGCTATTTGTAACATTTCATCTGTTGACCATAGTCAAAGAATTCAGTCCCAAGTCTCCTACAAAGTGCAGCATATTTGATTTTTCAGAAAAACAAACAAACAAAAAAAGTACAGCATATTTAGCCCAATTTCTATGTTGGCCAACTATAAGAGTCTCACGGCTTCGTGGTATTGCCTAATTTTCTTCAAATCAGGCTCCAATTCACCTGGGCTCTGTTATAAGGACCCAAAAAATAAAAACCTAAAACTCTTCTGGGATGCTCTCAAGCACTGGAAAAGTACTAGGGGACACAATACTAATTTGATTTGTTGGTATTTGCACGAGCTCAAGTGCTACATCCTTGAAATCAAGGGCCCCTCCATCTTTGCATTTGGACAACATTCGAGCTGCCTCTTGCTTTGTCATCCTGACTTTTACTCTAATCACCTCCTTTTTCTCAACAGTAGTACTGCCACCACAGCCAGCTCCTCTCGCAAAATCCTTACCATCATCTTCTTTTGGAATCAATGGTACTTTTAAATATGCAAAATGATCTTTACCACTCTTCTCTGCACACTTCTTTCTTGATGCCTTCTAGTTTAACTCATCTCTGTATATGGTTTTTGAATCAGTAATGGGGTTTCTAGGTAAGAGTAGATTGTGAAATGAAAATATGTCGCAAGCAAACGAGTTCCACATATTTAGAGCTAGTTAGAAAGAGAGAGAAGTGTTGGTGTGTATTGTATATAAGAGGAATAAAAGTAGAGGTAGTGATATGGAGTATGGAGCATGAACAAAGTGAATTTATAGAGGGTAGTGACAAGTGATAGATGGGGAAGATAAGTGACAAGAGCACGGAGTGTTATCTGGGCACAACATAACACACTTACACACAGCAAATAATGTGGGTGAACCTGGGCGTCAGGTGTACGACATAGAAAAAGTCTTTAACATTGTTGAAAGAGAATCTTCACCGCACAAACTGTAGTCCCTAGTGGACCGTTTGACTGTCAAAGTGGAGACTGGAGTCCTTGAATTTAATTATTGATTTTGTTTTGTGAATTGAGTGAAATTGCTTGAGTAGTACTTTATTTATTGATTTTATTTTTATTTTTTTGGTGATGAAATTGTATGATTGGATTTGGAGGTGGAGCCTATGCCTGAAAGCAAAACCTGATGTTGGAAAGCTAAAGAGTCGGCAACTTTTGAATGAGTCAGTGTTTTTCTCTGTATGGGGTTTTATTGGTCTTGTGCAACTGAGAGTTGCAATTTTAATGGCAACTCGTGATAGTTGGTCGTCTTTATTTCATGTCGAGGTAGTAAGGATATTCGAATACATTGTTTAATCCTAACCGGTGTTAAAAGTATGTGGTTAAATGATTAAATTTATCATATTCTAATAGTTTAAACTTTTGGGATAATTAGTAATTTAACATAGTATTAGAGCATGAGATCCTAAATTTGATCCTTATTTCTTCCACTCTACCTCCTATTTAAATTCAACATTGTTGGGCCTCACCTATTAAACTTCTCAACCCTAACACTACCATTTATTAAAGGTAAAAATGCAAAACTGACCCTCTAACTTTCACATTTTTTCATTTCAGTCTTCTAACTTTCAGTTTTGTCAATTCAGTCCTCTAACTTTCAATTTTTGTCAATGGGCCTCACCTATAAAACTTCTCAACCCTAACACTACCATTTATTAAAGATAAAAATGCAAAACTGACCCTCTAACTTTCACATTTTTTCATTTCAGTATTCTAACTTTCAGTTTTGTCAATTCAGTCCTCTAACTTTCAATTTTTGTCAATGTAGGGCTCTGTTACAACTCTGTTAGTGGCTACCGTTAGACCCACTAAAACGACGTTGTTTTGTATTTCTTTTTTTAATTCGGAATTAAAAGAAAATAAGAAAAATCTAGAAATTAAAAAAAAAAAAAAAAAAAAACCACGCTACATCCACCACAGTCGTTTTAGTGTCAAAACTCCAAAACTCTCACACAGCGCCTCCACCACAATGGAAGAAGTATGTGAAGGCAAAGACTTGTCCTTCCCTAAACACGAGGAGGAAATCCTCCGCCTCTGGACGGAGATCAAGGCCTTCAAGGCTTAGCTCGAACGGACCAAAGACTCGCCAGAGTACGTTTTCTATGACGATCCACCGTTCGCCACCAGACTCCCTCACTACGGCCACATCCTCGCCGGCACCATCAAGGACATCGTCACCCGCCACTTCGGCTAGGACTGCCATGGCTTGCTAATCGAGAACGAGATTAATCGCCAGCTCAATATCAAGAAACTCGATAACGTTTTGAAGCTCCAACTCCGGCCAAGTTTTGCTCTGCCTTGCCTTACCATAGTACACCCATCATCGATTTAGTCAAGGCAGAGCAGCGAGGGTGGTGATGGTTTACATGACGAGTACAGTAGTGAGGGATGGCGAGGAGAGCAGTTGGTGATTTCGTTCCCCTTAAAGTTTTTTTTTTTCCTAGATTTTTTTTTTATTTTCTTTTAATTCCGAATTAAAAAAAATGAAAAACGGTGTCGTTTCAGTGGGTCTAACAACAGCCACTAACAGAGTTGTAACGAAACCCTACATTGACAAAAATTGAAAGTTAGAGGACTGAATTGACAAAACTGAAAGTTAGAGGACTGAAATGAAAAAATGTGAAAGTTAGAGGACCAGTTTTACATTTTTGCCTTTATTAAACGGATTGGCATGACACAACCCATTTCTATAGTTTAATAGACAATGGGTTGAAGGTCCGTTCTGCATGGTTTTGGTCATAAACAATATAAAAGATTATTATATATCTTCATAATTTTCAAAAAGTTGCATTTTGTTTTATTCCACCTCAATAATTTTTAACATTCCTCTATCTATGAATGGGAATATGCATGAAAATAAATTTAAAAAAAAAAAAAAATTGAGCACTAATACATCAGGTAACTATAGAAGTAGTTGGTAACATAAATTAAGCAAAACATACATGTTAGGTTCTAAAACTTTAGAACAATTGGCAAACCATGAGCACAAACTTGTCTATATATAGATTCCTAAATCCTCAGGTTTGATTAAATAATGCTTAAAATGCTGCAAGTCAGAATACAAGAACATACAAGTTGCAGAAAGAAGAATTCGAAACATGCTAGGTTCGACTGATCGAAAATTAGGCTTGACTGATTGAAAATCGCAGACAAAATTTTTCTGCAGAATTTTAAATCAGGCTCAAGCCCGCGAAAACGTTTAGGGTTTCAATCTAACACTACTAGGTATAAAAGGAAAACCCTAACTATGTTTTCACAGATCTAAGAAGACTTTGGAGGTGCTCTTGTGAGATCTAAAAGGTATTGTGCCTTCCTTTTTCAAAGTCACTACCGAAAATCATTTTTATATCATTAGATCCGGTAGATCTGAAGTTGCTGCAACAAAATCAACAACTACTGATGATCTAAACCTTTAAGGGTGGTCTTGAAGTCACAAACTGGAGGGTTTGTGTTGCTAAACCTTTGAGTGGAATCTCATAATCACAAGCATGGGTGCTTGTGTGGTGCAAATCCAAAAAGAGAAATCCGTGGATTCGGAGCTTGCACATGATCGTATTAGTAAGTTACTACTTGAGATAGCAATAAATTCATGGTTAAATCTGATTGTAAAAATTTCGATTCTCTTAGCGTGGGACATTGACTAGTATTTATAATATTTATTTCTTTTTTAGGGTTCATATTTCTAGTTTCTAATGCTTTTTTTTTAATTATTATTTTATTTTTTGGCTTGAAAATAAAGAGTTTGGCCTAAATATATAGAATAAAATTTCATACTTTTCAACCAAAAAATTTAGGAAAAAAAAAAAGAACTTTTGAGCCCAATTGGTCCAAAATGGACTGAATGAACCGAATTGATACTAAAGTGGAACAAATAGGCCGAATGAACCGAAATGCTATGCTAATGTAGTTTAACATATGTGTAATAACAATAAATGCTAAGATATACTGGAAATTCAGGTGCAGGTCTTGTGTATTGCAGTTTTTTTATTTGCACCTGTGGTGCTTACTTAGTCGGTCAATTGTGTTGCTCTGCAGAGTTTGTTGTAAGTTGTTATCTTGTTGTATTTGTTTCATTTAATGAAAGTTGCTCACTTGCTCATCAGAAAACATATACTGGATTTCTGCAAATTCCAATTGAGGCTGGAACTTTAGTATCAGAGTCGTATTTTTGAACGTCATGTTATTCATGACTCGTGAGTATGAAACACATTTGAGTGGTTCACTACTGCCATAGAATGGGATTATCTAAAATAAAAATCCAAGCTGAGAATATGTATAGTGGTCCATTGTTGTCGAAGAAACCCAATTTCTAAATGTTTGCCAAATATAAGAGTCAATTAAACTAATAACCAAATTCAATTTTTCCAAACAGTTCTTCCTAGCTCTATGAAAACAATAATAAAGATAATACATCTAGAGCCACATGGCTTTATGGTATTGTATGATTTTCTTCAAATCTAGTTCCAATCCACCTGGGCTTGTTCTAAAGAACAAAAAAAAAAATAGTTAAAAAAATCTATAACTCTTCTGGGATGCTCTCAAGCACTGGAGCAGTATTAGTTGACATAACACAAATTTGATTTGTTGGTATTTGCACAAGCTCAAGTGCTACATCCTTGAATTCAAGGACACCTCCATCCTTGCACTTAGATAACATTCGAGCTGCCTCTTGCTTTGTCATCCTGACCTTTACTCTAATCATCTCCTTTTTCTCAACAGTAGTACTGCCACAGCTAGCTCCTTTCACAAAATCCTTACCATCTTCTTCTTTTGGAATCGATGGTACTTTTAAATATGCAAAATGATCTTTGCGGCTCTTCTCTGCAGACTTCTTTCTTTGTACCTTCTTCTCTAACTCATCTCTGTATATGGTTTTTGAATAGGTATTGGGTTTTCTAGGTACTAGTAGTTTATGAAATGAAATTCTGTCTAAGGCAAAGGAGTTCCACATATTTAGAGAGTGTGTGAGAAAGAGGTGTTGGGTGTGTATATTAGTGTATTAAGAGGAATGGAGGTAGAGGTAGTGATATGGAGAATGAAGAATGAATTGTGAATTTATAGGAAGTTGTGAGAGAGGGGGGAGATAGTGACAAGAGCATGGGAGTGTTACCTGGGACACCAGGAGCAAATAACATTTGGTGAACTTGGGCGTAGAGTATACGATATTGGAAAAGTCTCCAATAGTTCAATCAATATTCATCAGACAAGTAAAAAAAAAAAAATATTCATCAGACAAGTTCTAGTGGACCCTTTGACTGTCAAAGTAGAACTTTTAATTTTTAATTATTGATTTAATTATTAATTTTGTTTAGGGAAATTGCTTGAGCATAACTACTTTTATTGTGGAGGAAAATTGTAAGAGTGGAACGCATGCCTTTAGTGCCTAACCTGACGTAGGAGAGTTAGACAAAGACTGATATTCAACTTTTGAATAAGTCAGTGCTCTTTTTTATATGAGGTTTCTATTGGTCTTTTGCCATTGAGAGTAGGCAACCTCATATTGGCCAACATAGAGGGAGCAACAATATTATCTACGCACCCATTTTTACACCAAATTTACAATTTGTTAACCGGTATGATTGTGAGTGATTGACAAAAAATTATGAATCCATGTAATTCATAATGGGTAGAAAGACACTAAATTGACAATTTGCTAACTGTTATAATTGTGAATGATCGGCGAAATGTTACGAGTCCATGTAATCCATAATGAGTAGAAAGTTTTCACTATTCAAAGTCTCATAAATTAAGAAGTTGTATAATTTGAGTGTATCTTTAAAAGGGAGCGGTGTATGAATTAGAATATTAGAGCCATAGGAATAGAGGCCCCCTAGTGGTATACAAATGATGATGATCATCATAGTAGAGGCTACTTATGTAAATTGCTCATTTTCTTTATGTTGGGGGCTTGAGGTATACCAGTACTGTGTAAGATGATGATCATCATAGCTAATGCTATATTGTAGACCTTTGACAAAAGATCACTACTCAATAGTTCAGTGCTTTAGCACTGCTAATTCATGAAGGTTATTATATAAAAAACCACCTTCCCCCCTATAAGTTCGGTACATAATATTAATATCTCAAATTTTTTTTTTTTTTTTTTTTTTGAGAATCTAATATCTCAACTTTTTGTTTTGAGAAAACTTTAGAGTATTAACATATCATTATTATCATTATTATTATATGATAAGAATAAAATCTATAGTGTCTACCTCATAATTATTGTTCTTTACTATTAAGCCTAAATACAAATAAATATATTTTCAGTAGAATTCAATCTCAGATATTTTATTTGATGACAATAGATTTTACCAATTAAGCTAATTAGAATCTATTTAAAAAAAAAAAAAAATGAAAACCTACCTAATCTGTAACCTACAAAGTAATGACATAACAGTCAATCTTATTATAGAAGCAGAATTTTATTAGCAAATGACATCGTCGACTATATATATTTATTAAAGAAACAACCCCCTTCTCCACTAGAGTTTGGTACATAAACAGTGGATCATTTCTGTGATTTCGACATCATGATGAATCATTTTCTTCTATGGAATAGTTTGCCACCAGAAAAGTGAAGGCTTGTAATTAGTAAAGTCATCAAAAATAAATAAATCAACTTAGTTACGACTTACGACCAGGTCTTTTTGAAGTTGATGCTCAGACCTGGTCTTAGACAATGATATGATTGAATTGAGTGGCTAATCAACCCAGCTAGTTACGCGCTTTAAGCTTGAATTTGTGTCTAACCCCTCGACTAAGTCAATTTTGTAGAGTTACTGTACTAACAAGCATCATATTGGATGTATTCACTTATTTTATTGAAGGACTCCAACCAATTTTGTCATAGAGCTGAAAATCACAAAAAAAAAGAAAAAAGAAAAAGAAAAGCATGGTTTATTGCTCATGGATCGCCATCATCTCAGCCTGGTTGATCAAATCGATGCACCCTCTTAATAGCCTTTAAATTCTTTGCTTAAATGATCAAAAAACTCTTCCATGTCATCATCATAAAAACTTTATATTGCAATTTGCAAAGCCTTATGTCAAATCTTTACATGTTTTTTGAAATGACTATCTTTGTAATTTGCTAAAGATTTGGCAATTTGATATTATACAATTAAAAAAGTTTCAAATTTAGTGATTGCCAGACAAAAAAAATATTACTTTAAAAAAAAAAGTTACAGATAAATTAGGGATTAGGCCATGAGCTGTTTAGTGGGGAATAGGGATGACTCCCAAACTGTGACAACTCTTATCTTGGAGCTTCATGGGCAATATTTTCTATATTATTAGAGCACCCACACTAGACGTGGGATATGTGCCAAATGCTAAATATTTGGCACATATCCCACACCAAACCCAATTTTAGCCCATTTAGTAGATGTGGTAAATTTTTTTTTTTTTGCAACATTGAATAGTACCGTGGCAAATTTGCCACGGTACGGAAGAGATGTGGTATATTGTTTGTTGTTTGTTTATTGTGTTGATGTGTAGTAAATATTATTTTAATGTGTAGTAAATATTATTTTAATGTATAAAATTGAATTATAAAACATCTGATAAATGGGATGTTGTAAAATGATGTGGTAAAATAATAAAGTAGGCATTTGATGTGGTAAAATGGCATAATTTTTGGAACATCTGCTACGGATGCTAGACTTTTACCAATTTACTTCCGAATTAAAATGTAAGGCACTTGATTCATAAAACTCTAATTCATACAGATTTCATTTCATTATTCACGTGCGCTCTACTTTGTATTATACAGAACTTCGCATGCATCCAATTATACAACTTGCTCACAAAGTTTACAGTTCTAATTTGGCTGTTTTCTACATCTTTGGAGGGATTAATTGACGAATACCATTACTCGGTAAGACCTTGACTACTGAACAACAATGGCAGAAATGTTTAGTATATACTTATGAGTAAAGTCTCATATTGAATAATGATGAGAAAAATTAGTGATTTTTTTTTTTTTTTGAAATGAAGAATGAGTGATTAATATAATATAATTGAGCACATATCCATAGAACTTATGCTTTTGGGGTTAAAGTGCATTTCTATATGTTATATTAATTATTCAAGTTCTCTCACCAATGTATTTATCTCCCCAACAAGTGGTATTAGAGTTCATGGTGGTATGTGGGGCAAAGGTGACGTTATATTGCACCAAACAAGCCCATAAAATTCAGACAAACGATCTTAAAAAAATGCCCAACAAAGGAGGAGTATTATTGTCCTGGTGCTAGACAACGGTGAAGTGCGAGGTTTTATGGAGGACAAAAGACGTGTAGGGTTAACATGTGAAGGCCCATGTATTATACCCATTTCATCAAGCATGTGCGCTCTACTTTTGCATTATACAGAATTTCATAGGCATCCAAATTATACAACTTGCTCGCAGAGTTTACAATTCTAATTTGGTCGTTTTCTACATTTTTGAAGGGATTGAGGAATACCATTACTTGGTAAGACCTAGATTACTGTACAACGTCGTTTTCTACATTTTGGAAGGGATTGAGGAATACCATTACTTGGTAAGACCTTGACTACTGTACAACTATGACAGTAAACGAAAAATTCAATACTCTAATGCTTCGAATTTTCCAAGTAATACTTAATCAAACACTTGACATTTTGCTGATTCGTGAAAAGGATTACTCCGGACAAAATGGGCTTTTGCCCTTTTCGGGCAAATTAATTAGCTTTGTGAGTGTTTGGTTTGGACATTTTACTACGTTTCAACGTTTGCGTTTTGGGCATGGGACCCACGTTACAGTACACGCGTCCTTTTTTTTTTTTTTTTTTTCTCGCGTTTCAGGAGTAATCGGCTACTGTGCATCACTGCTCAGCTGCAAATGTTGACTTTTCCACGGTGAATAGTGTATCCATGCATTGTTCACGGACCCACAAAATCCACTTTTCAGCAACTTTTTAATTAAAAATGGATCCCACGGTACTATTCACATATTTAAAAAATATTTTGCTACAATGTTTTCAGTTTCAATTTTCAGTTTCAGCAAAAATAAGTTCAATCCAAATAGACCCTTTATACCCCCTTTTCCTACTTAGTTTGGGAAAGGGGGTATAAAGCTAATTAATTTGCCCGAAAATGGCAAAACCCCATTTTGTCCGGATTACTCCTATGCAAAATGTTTCATCAATTTTTTGAGTTCCTGACAATCAAACTTTTAGAAAGTTATATGATCCAACGGCAAATCATTTCGTTTTCTACCTCAACTTAAGCAAATAAAGATACCAAAATATAAACCATACGTTACGCCTACTCAGAAAATGAAATGACTGAATAAAGACTATCAAATATAATCACGCGTTTTGAACTTGAATTTGTGAATGAGACCCTCTAGTCAATGTACTTGAGTTCCAATAATGTCAATTTTCAATTTTTGAAAATTTTCCACAATTTTCCATCCAGAAATTCATACCGTTTAAAGGACTTCAACCCATCTTGTCATTAAGCTGAGAATCACCCAAAATTTGCTTTTATCAATTATCACTCGAGAATATTCCAATTAATGCATATGGCAAGTACTCTCTCTCTGAGTTGGTTTTTTTTGTTTTTTTTAGCATACAAGGAAAAACACATAGCACAATAAAAAACAAAAGGCAAAACCATATTGCTGGCCTCTGAGGGAACAAACTAGACAAGAATGCACGGCAAGACTTAGGCTGTGTTTGGTTCGTGTAAAAGTATTTCCGGAAAATATTCTATTTTCCGGAAATGCTATTTTCCGGAAAGGAAAATGTTTTCATGTGTTTGGTTGCATTTCAAAAAATGTTTCGGAAAATATTTTCTGATGTTTGGTTGTGTTCTTGAAAATAGCATAGAAAACACATTTTCACATTTTCTCACATTTTCTTGGTTACCAAACGATTATATAATATCATTTATTCATCAAAACACAAACAAAACACAGAAAAAAATCATCAAATCCGGACAAACGAAGGCGAGATCGCGATCGGCGGCGCGATGCGTCGATCGCGATCGCGATTGACACGTTCGCGCAATCGCCATCTCTTCGATCAGCGCATTGCGA
The DNA here is from genome assembly GCF_932294415.1 of Quercus robur. Taxonomy (NCBI): domain Eukaryota; kingdom Viridiplantae; phylum Streptophyta; class Magnoliopsida; order Fagales; family Fagaceae; genus Quercus; species Quercus robur. The sequence continues at coordinate 31,013,734 of NC_065535.1, read as the reverse complement.
TCGACACGTTCGCGCAATCGCCATCTCTTCGATCAGCGCATTGCGATCGGCAGCGCGATGCGTCGATCGCGATCGCGCGAAGATCGAAGCGGAGATCGCAATCGGAGCTCTGGGTGGCTGGATCGATCGGAGCTCTCGCACTTGATCTCGCTCGTTGGCTTCGATCTCGTTCGTTGGCTTGATCTCGTTTGTTGGCTTGATCTATTCCGCACTTGATCTCGCTCGTTGGCTGTTGTGTTCTTCGATTGTTTTTTTTTTGTTCTTTCTCTCTCGCTCTCGTGTTGTGTTTTCTGTTTTTTCTCTCCCTCTCTCTGCGTTTTACAAGACCCGGAAATGAATTGAAGTGAAAATGAAGGCAGAAATTCATTTCCGTGGTCAAAGTGAAAATTTCGGTCAACAGGAAATCATTTTCCGGAAAATAATGTTTTCCGTGACAGCCAAACGCATGCATTTTCCAGAAATTGATTTCTGAAATTGGTTTTCCGCCGATTCAAACGCAGCCTTATTCAATGCTTGAGAAACTTACCTAACAATCATGATGCTAAGACTTGACTTAACATCATTTAGAACTGATCGAGGAAGACCTTGTTAAGTCTTAAGTTTAATCTAATTAATTCTCAGTTGCATAGAATCCAAAAGCCTTTTTTGTGGGCTTGGAATTCAACTAATATTTTACATTCAGATCCTGATCCTCAGCTACCATGAATATGTAGAAGGGTTTTTGATTTACTGGTATGAAATGAGGTAGAATCATTATTTTAAGTCGTATGGTCTAGTCTTTAAAGGATCATATCTCACACATTTTAAAATTCAAATTGAAACAATTTTTTTTATCCATTTTGACCCCCCAAATGTCAAATTTCTAATGAAACAAGTCTCGGTCAAAAATTATTTATGATATAAAAGATACAAGTAGAAGATCGTCAAATTATGATCTTGGAGTAGATCAAAACCTCATTGTGTGCGAGCAACTTTTGAACCAAATTCAACTCAAACACAATTTTATTAATAAAACGTAAATTTGATATGTTATGGCAATATAATATTCTAACACATTTATGAACCCTAATAATCTCCTTTAGCAATCCCATAATGAAACATCACAATACAAATGACTCGATGTAATACAAAGTAAATCTCATAAACCAAATAATAACTAGATCTACTTTCTATTACATGAGACTTGAAATAAGGCATAGAGCATAAATATTTTTTTTATTTTTTATTTTTAAAGGAAAAATCAGCTTACATTATATTTTATGTACATAAGACTGTATTGAAAATACATCAAACATAAATGTGGACCCAGACCATACTGTCATGTCATGTTCAATGTTATTTAATTTTTCTAAGAATTTCTTGAAAAATCAGAAGAAGCAGAAGAACGACTTCCCCTCAATACGGACCCTGACTATACTGTCATGTCCAATGTCATTTAATTTTTTAAAGAATTCTTAAAAACTGTCTTCAATTTAATACGTAACTTAAAAGGCTTATTTTATGCTTGTTGAAGTCCACTTTCCTTATCATCAGAATATTCTTGAGATGAGTTAGGCTTAAGTATCACACTTAGGAATATAATCCCTTACAAAATGTACCGGCTAAATAAAACTTGAAAATTTAAAAAAAAAAAAAAAATCAAATTATAAAATAGAAATCTTCTGTCTCTTAAAAAAAATCTACTATAACCCCTATAAGCTCTAAGACTGATACAACTTAATAAATCTAGTTTAGACCCCCTAAACAACTTACGCAATGGAATTAATGGATTTATTGAACAAGTTTATTATGAATTCCACACAAATATTACAAGCAATTTACTTCAACCACAATTATAATACCAAATCACAAATATATATATATATATATATATATAACATCTAAGTTTAAAACTTTAAACATATGAATTATTGTTGCTACGCTCCTTTTAAGACACATCAACGAAGCATTTCGGTCTAATTCAGTCCACTTCAGTCCGTTTAGTCCTCCCCAGTGTAGTTTGGTCCACTTTGATCTATTTTGGTCCATTCGGTCCACTTTGGCCCAATTCAGTCCTCTTTGTATTTGGTCCATTTCAGTCCATTTAATTTGGACTAATTGGACATTAAATTGATTCTTTTTTTTTTTTTTTTTAGTTTTAGGCTAAAAAATATAAACAAAATAGTCAATAGATATTAGAAATTAGAGACATAGGCCCTAAAAAAGTAATAAAAATGATAAATATTCAAAAGATTGCCTTAAAATAAAAGTTCCAATAATATAGGCATTATACTTATATTTGGAAAGGATTAAAAAAATGCTACAATTCTAAAATGTGCCCTTAATGTAACATGTTACATATGTTCCTTCCATTACAATACATTTTATTCTCAGTTAAAAAAATTATCATTTAAAAAAAAAAAAATTTTATCATTCCTGTCATAATCTTCTTTTAGTATACCAAACATACCCTTAATGTAAGGTGTACATTTTTTTTCTTCTTCATTTACATATAAAAAAAAAATTATAGTTATGTAATTTAAATTTTTTTATTAATATATATATATTTATATTATATCACTAATCACTATGTATGTTGTTGAATGCAAAATACATTATATGTTTTATTACATAAAACTTATATATATAAAAAAAAAAAAAAAAAAAAAAAGATTCTAAATAATACATACATTATTTTTAACCTATAAATTTTACATTATATTCTTATAAGATAATGATATTATGCGGGCTTGTTTTTAGAATGGCTGTAGAAAGTCAAATTATGGTCCCCCAACAGGTTAAAACCACTTTCAAGCTCACTTTTAAGCAAATAAACTACCAAACATAGGCCTTACAAAAAACACACATACACAGATAACGAAACGACTAAATTAAAACCATGGTTGTCAAAATCGAAATCTAGATCGTAGGATCGCACGATTTTATGATTCCACCTCACCAAAACATTTAAGATCGCATTAGGTCGTAAAAATTGTAGGATCGTGTAGGATTGTAGGATCATATGGGATCCTACTGATTCTACCAATCTGACCAATACATCAGTTTTTGGTTTTTTTTTTAATTTTTAATTTTTTTATGGTATAAATTTTTGGTTTTGATGAAACTTTAAGGGTTTTTATTTTCTATATTATGATGGTATGACTTTTATTTATTTTTATATAATTATGTTAAACTAAACAAATGTTTTCTAGTTTCTAGTTCACTTGTAATCAAAATAAAGAAATGCTTCATCATTTCTAAATGAAGAATTTATATTGGCTTTGCTACCTTTTTAAGCTATATTATTGTTAAATTTGTTTGATCAATATACTAATTCATGTTCTCATATTACTAAAATGTTTTTCTTATATATAATTTTATCAGTATGCTTGTATTTGTATATTGATTGACTTTTTTTTTTTTTTTTTATCATGCTCTGTAATTATTGTTGAGTGGTATAACTTGAATAGTTGGGTGTGAAGTTGTATTCTGATCTCTTTTGCAGCTCTAGTATACAAATATACAATATTTACATAGATGATGAAATGGATGATGATGATTAGGACGGTGGTTATAAGACCCTAGAATGAGAATAACTAAATATTCATTTCACCTTAATATTCATCTTGCTTTTGGATTTCATATTTTAGTTAGCTAGTTTCCATTTGATAACTTATTCTAGATTTTAAACTTGGAACTTGGAACTTAAAATTTGGAAAATATTTCCGTATGTGTTGATAAATATTTTGGTATTTAGTTGCTAATTAAACAGTTATTTAACTTTTTAAATACATTATATCAAAACTTAAATATATTTGTTTCATTAGTATAGATGTGGTGATGTATGACATGCAAATTGCATCATATGATGCAAATCTTTGTTTTTTTTTTTTTATAGATTCACAATTTACATAATTATTCAACATATAAAGTCATTATCAATGTGTTTTTTGGTTTAAATCTGAAAATATGTAAGATCTTATGATCTATGATCCTACGTAGAATTCCAATTTTGACAACCTTGATTAAGATGCTTAACAAATCTAATTACGCGTTTTGACTTGAATTCGTGAGTGAGACCCTACTATCAATTTTATCATTTTGAATATTGTCATAATTTCGACAGGAAATTTTTACCGTTTTAAGGACTTCAACCCATATTGGCATAGACCTGAAAATGATCAAAAGTTTGTTTTCGAGAATCTTTCTGTGGGGTTCTTTTGTTTGGACTTGGAACATACAAGAGGAAACACGTTGCACAATAAAAAATAAAAAGCAACAGCTAATTGCTGGCCTCTGAAGGAAGAAATAGCCTAGAATGCACGGCAAGACTTTCCTCTCTAGGCTTGAGAAATTGCCCAAAACTTGATGCTATGACTTGAAGTCTTGGATTGATATGGTTTCAAAGAGAAGCTTCTTAACTTAGAACTGTGAAAGGACCAATTGTTAAGTTATGGACTTTGATTTTAATCTAATCAATTTTCACCTGGGTAGACTCTAAAGCCTTTACAAGGTTTGCGGTACTGAATTTAATACCAATTTACGTTCAGATCCTAACTAACATGGTTCCTCCAAAAAAAAAAAAAAAAAAAAAAAATCCTAACTACCATGACCCCGTTGAAGGAGAAAGTATACCATGTTGCGGTAATACCAATTCAACATTTGGTTTGGTATTTCCTACCCAATAAATGAGTGACACCTATTTTAAAAAATTACATCAGATTACTCCAATAAATTAATCACAATCTTCTATACTACTAGGAAGATAAATTAATCATTTATTGAAGTTGTCTTATGTGGTTTTTTGAAACAGGTGTCACTTATTTATTGGGTAAGAAATACCAAAACAGATACTGAGTTGGTATTACCGAAACATGGTATGTTTTCTCCTGTTGAAGGGTTTGATTTATAGCTAATGGATGCAGGAAAAGAAAAAAAAAAAAAAAAAAAACGTAATTAATATTTTTTACAACTTTTTATATTTTTAATAGAAGTGATATCAAATTTTTTTTAAAAAAAAAATTGCTCATTAACAAATATCCTAAAGACATCTATTAACCAAACCATTGATTTATTGGTTTCACATAGGCTTACATATGGTTGTTAAGGGTATTTCTTGTTGCTGTAGCATTTAGAGAGTGAGCTATTGGAGGATTAATTATAGTTAATCAACGCGATATTTGGATCTAGCTTTTAGAAAGTGAGCTATGATTCTATCAATGAGAAATTATTTACTCCTATAGGAGGAATTTTATCTTATTCCACAACAAGTTGCAAGTCTTTGTAAGGGGTCCATGATGGGTCCACACATCCTATGAAAGGAAGGACAACTTCTGTTATAGGAGTGAATAATTCACACTAAGAAGAGGGCAAACTCCGTCCCTAAACACGCTAAAAAGACAATCACATTTTGGATCAAAAATATATTCGAGCATCTACATTATTTATTTAAATATTGCTAGCTAGCAATTTTTTACTTGCCAACTTCCAAAGTAATCCTCAATGTCTTGTTGCCTCCCTTACTTCCTTCCTTCCCTCATGTAAATAAAATAGAGGAAATCACATTCTACCACCCTAAATTATACCATATGTTACAATTTGCATCCTAAACTTTTTGAATGCACGTTTTATACCATAAACTATGACTTTTTTTACACTTTTCACCTCGATGTTAAGTTTGGTGTTAACTTGGTTGGAAAAGTATGACACTATGTGAAAATACCTAATTACCCCTCTTCTCAATCTATTAAAAACAAATGAAAAATTACACTTTACCACCTTAAATTATATTTCTTATTACACTTTGCAACCTAAACTTTGAATTTCCATCCAAGTTAACACTATACTTAACTTCGGGGTGCAAAGTGTAACAAGAGCTATAGTTTGGGGTGCAAAATGTGTACTAAAAAAGTTTAGGGTAGGGACGAAACAAGGATTCAAACTTGGATTCAAAGATTGTACAAAATTGGATATCAATACTAGAGGTTGACAAAGTTGCATTATTAGCATTAATTTATTAATTATTATCTGTTTTTTTTCTTTTGAAAAAAATTTAATAATAGGATTTTATAATCAAGAGTTTTGTAAGTCAATTGGCATGTCTTAATATTTTCAAAGTCTAACTAATGTGTGGATGGAGCGATCAATATGTGGCATTTGAGTTGTTTCTAGGGTTATGAGGATGGAGTCATTTGAGAGGGGCATGGAGCTCTCAAGTGAGATGGAGAAATTAGGTCAAGGTTATTGGGTTTCTGTGATTTTTTTTGCTAGGATTTTAATTGATTTGTTATTATTGTTTTTGTTTAGACTGAATTTATGATTTGTCCAAAGATTTTTCTTATTGTCCGGGTATGAGCATTTTTTTTTATATAGATTTTTCTTGTTATCTATTTGTTGGATTTCTTGGATCAATTTGTAAATTTTTTGGGGAGGGGGCCCAAGTATATAAATTTAAGAGCCAAAATTAAAAATTCTTTTTGTTAATATACATACTAGTATATTTTGTTTTCAAATGTTGGGGGGGGGGGGGGGGGGGATGGCCTCCCTCAGCCCTTGAGTAGTTCTGATGATGCCGAAAAATTCACTAGTGAGCCACACAGTCTTTGCACGCACCAAACGGTACCTGCACAACGAAAAGAGAAGACCTAACAGAAAGCACCGGTGTGGTGTCGGTCAAATACCCTCCGAAGGTCAAGTTAGAACTTTTCACAACTCTAGAGTGCTAGAGATGGGGGAAATTATGCGTACCTTAGTTTATAAGGGTTTTGGGTTTCTATAGTAGTATAGTGTTGACTTCTCTTCCTTGGTTTAGAAGTCTTTTCCTTATAGGAGTCTTTATGAATATATTTTGCGGAATCCTTTCCTTGTAGGAGTCCTTTTGATTAGCACTAAGCGTGGGGCACAAGATATTTCCATATACATCATGCGTGGAGACCAAGTAAGGCCACGTCAGAACCGCAGTCTCTCATACCCCCTTCAGCCTATTGGCGTTAGCTTTCCATCTTCCTTGCTAAAGGTGCTCCCATCAACTTCAAGGTAAACCCATAGACTTCCTACTGTTGTCACTTGCCAATGGACACAAGTAAGACCGACAGGTTTGTTTGGAACGTCGCCTTATGCCTTTCCATTGGTGAGTGTTAATTTTACAATTTTATCCTTATGAAGTTCCGTCCTTAGTTTAGGGTACAAAGTGTAATATGTGAGTTGCATTTGGATTAGAGTTTAAAGTCAACTTATTTTACTATTTATCTTATTTTTACTACTATACATAGGTTCTACTACACTTTTTGGTACTATTCATGAGTCTCACTGTATTATTTCAGTTAACTTTTACCTTTATTTACAGTACTTTCAGTAAAAAGTTTTCAAAACGTGTACTTAAAAAATTTAGGGTGCAAAGTGTAATATGTGGGTTGCGATTGGGATTAGAGTTTAAAGTCAGCTTATTTTCTATTTTTCTTATTTTTATACAATTATTCAGCTTATTTTTACTACTATTTATAAGTCTTACTGCACTTTTTGGTACTATTCATGGGTCCCATTATACTATTTCAGCTAGTTTTTATCTTTATCTACAGTACTTTTAGTAGAAAGTTTTCAGTTTCAGCTAAATAAACTATTCCCAAACGGACCTATGGTATAGTTTAGAGTGATAAAATGCAACTTCCACAATAAAATAAAGAAAAAAAAAAAAAAAAAAAAAAAAAAAAAAAAAAAAAAAACAAACAAACAAACAAACAAAGAAAAATAATGGTAAAGAGATGTATTTACTATATTTACTATTTAGTCAAACGAATCTGTAGTAATTTTATAGGGATGCAAAATATTTTGTAATTTTTTATGACTTGTTAAGATGATTATTTAAAAAAAAATGGCTAAATTGTAAAACTGGCCCTCTAAGTTTTACCTTTTATTATTTCAGTCCTCTAAGTTTTAGCTTTGTCATTTTAGTCCTCCAAGCTTTACTTTTTGTCAATTCAATCCTTTGTTACCCTTCTGCTAAGTGCTACCATTTACTAACCAAAACAACGCTATTTTGAATGAATTTTTTTTTTTAATTTCTTAATTTAATTTTACAAACGTTAATTACCACAAAAAAAAAAAAAAAAGAAACTTAGGGAACGACATGTGAAGGAAAATGCCCTAGGGACATCATCAACACAATCCCAAGCTTGAACGACGAGGCACATGTGGCAGTTTCTAGCAATAGAGAGGCGATTATGGTAGCAAAATCAAGGGATATCAACGCTAGCGATTTCGCAGGTTGAAGAACCGTCATGCCCTTTGGGACTTTCATCGAGTTCACGTCAACGAACACTTCGATTGATGTTCCAAGTTGGGGAAATGGACTCAAGCTCCAACCACTAAAGGCCAAGGTGACAGAGGAAGGGGATCTGAAGTCGGGTCGAGTTGTGGCTAGGTTTGTGCCGATGATGTCCCAAGGGCATTTTCCTTCACGACGCCGTTCCCTTAGTGTATTTTTTTTTTTTTTTTTGTAATTAATGTTTTTCAGTAAAATTGAATTAAGAAATTTAAAAAAAAAAAAAATCATCCAAAATGGCGTCGTTTTGGTTAGTAAACAGTAGCACCTAACAGAAAGATAACGAATGACTGAATTGACAAAATTTGAAACTTAAAATATTGAAATGACAAAACTAAAACTTAGAGGATTGAAATGATAAAAGCTGAAACTTAGAGAGTTAAGGGCCGTTTGGTAATGTTGTTTTAGTAACGTATGTGTATTTTTTGGAAATATATGTGGGTGAAAAAGTATGTGAAAATACATGTAATATTGTTTAAATACTGAAAACTATTGCTCAAAACATCCTACCAAATGGCCCCTTAGTTTTGCATTTTAGCTATAAAAAAAAAAAAAAATTTACTTCTATTTTTATAAGGGGTAAGGTTTAGGTCCAATGCCCAGTTACACTAAACCCATTGAAATAATGACACGTGTCACCATCAAACTGGATCTAGTGCACTGAATACACTGAACCTAAACCACATTCTTTATAAATAGTATGCTACCAAACATGGTGATAAAACAAAATAAAAGACTCTAACTCCAGACCACTGTTTTAAAAACCGGACTGGACCGACTGGTCCAACCGGGAATCGGGAGCCAATCCGGTCTGGTTAAAAACCCCAAAACCGGTCAATAACCAGTCAACAACCGAAAAACCGGCCAAAAACCAAGGTTGAACCGAAAATTCCAAAAAAACGGTTCTATGTCCGGTTCGGTTTTTAAAACCATGCTCCAGACCCTGACACCAACATAACAAAGAAAAAAAAAAACCTTCACTCACGTATAAAAGCATATTACTTTTTTCCTACTTTGCTATTCTTTTAAAAGTAGCTTTTTTATATCTTTTTTTTTTTGTTTTGGGTTGGGGGAAGGGGGGGGAGGGGGAGGTAGCTCTGTTACATCTTGTCTCACATTTTCACCCATTTCACCGGTGTTTTGTTTTACTTTGTTTTTTTTTTTTTTTACTACTCATATCACTTTTTTTGTTGGATGATGCTACGAATGTTACAAATTTTACTACATTAGTCTAATGTATCACCATCTCAAAAAAATAATTCATATAATTATTTACTATTTTGACTAGTAGCACTACTAATCACGTTTTTACCGCATCAATTTATTAGTTTTTTGTAGTAAAATTTGTAATAATCTAAACTTTTTTTTCCAAAACTTTTTTTCTCATCAAAATTCATTAGTGGATCCCTTAATACATAATATAATAATTTTTTTCTTAAAAAAATTAATGTTCTTTTACGGTACTAAAAACCTAAAGCATCAACTACTTTTTTTTTATATATATATATATATAATTTCTATTTTATATTTTGACTTTTTCAATGTTTTAAACACTGTGTTTATATTATAAACCCAAATTTTAATTACTTTGAAGAATATATATATATATATATATATATGTGTGTGTATATAAACTTTGCAGGTATACTCTTAACATTTTTGGATTAATTTGATTTCTCAATTTAGTTTAACAAATCAAATTAGATGTCTAAATTTTTTTTTTTTTAAATAATCTCTCACTTTGATTGTTCGTAACTTTGAATTGGTTGTTTTTGTTTCTTTATTTTAATGATATGAAACATATATACATTTGTTCACAATTGTTTAATTATTTTTTTTATTATCAATTAATATTTTTTAGATAATTTCTTTTAATATTGACTTTTAATCTTGTCCCTCCTAGATTGAAATCCTGGCTCCGCCATTGGTGTCATGGATGATTGATTTTTAATTAAAAAGAACAACCTTCATTCAGATAGTTATATGGTATAAAATTATTTTTTGGTTAAAAAAAAAAAAACAAATCTCATTATGAATTAAACAGAAATACAAGGTGTGGGTAAGAAGAAAAAGAAAAAAGAAGAAGGATCACATTATTTGGCAAGTGTCACTTAAAAAGTTATAAGCTTATAAACAGTTACAGATTGGAAAATCATTCTTTTTAAACCCATCTCATGGTAAGATTGCACTACATTAACTTTGAATATTAGGGAACAAGTCGGGTCAATGAGGTTTGGGGTTCCACTTTAGCTGGGTTTAAGTCAAAAATTTATTGAAATAAGATGGATTGCATGAGTCCTATGACCCTTTTTACCAATTTTTGATGGGTTAGGTCAATTTAGAGTAACCAATATTTTTTCCATATACCAAAAAAAACCTTTGACATAATTTCTAACCGCTTTCTTTTTCTTTTTCTTTTTCTTTTTCTTTTTTTTTTTTTTTTTTTTTTGGAGAAAGAGAACTGTAATTTTATTTAACGAAAGGCCGATTCGACTTGAATTACAGCAGAGAGGTGTGGAGGAACATCCTACATCCACACCAATAACTCGCTAACATGTTTCGCATGTCTAGCAATGTTTTGAGCTGCACTATTACCCTCTCTTTTTACATGACTAAACACCACGAAATCAAACTAGTTTGCTAACCTCTTTGTATCATCAACCAAGTGTCCATAGTCCGCCAGTAATGATACCTCACACATTAGGGCATCTATAGTGTTCTTGGAATTACCCTCGAGGACAATAGGTGAGGGAACGAAATCTAGAGCCAATCTGAGTGCTCTCTTAGCTGTGATCAGTTCCACAGTAGTAACCGTGTAGGGCAAAGTGATTATCTCATCCATGAAAGCTACAACCTGACCCTTATCATCTCGGATTACAACTCCTACACCCACAGAATTTTGTTCTCGGAAAATAGCATCATTAGAGTTCACCTTTGGGATCGGCCATGGAGGTGGTTTCCAGATGGCACAGTGTGGAGGCTGATTGGATTGATCCCGCTCATTACCCTTAACTGCTGTTGTTGAGAGTTTTTCCTTTTTTGGAATATTAAACATCTTAAACACTTGCCGTTGGGATTGCTGGGAATTAGAATTAATAGGAGCAATAATTGGTGAGCTGTCACGTGGCCTTATAGCATTTAAAATTTCCACTTAGCTGTGATCAATTCCACAGCAGTAACCGCTTAGGGCAAAGTGATTATCTCGTCCATGAAAGCTACAACCTGACCCTTATCATCTCGGATTACAACTCCTACACCCACGGAATTTTGTTCTCGGAAAATAGCATCATTAGAGTTCACCTACGGGATCGACCATGGAGGTGGTTTCCAGATGGCACGGTGTGGAGGCTAATTGGATTGATCCTGCTCATTACCCTTAACTGCTGTTGTTGAGATTTTTTCCTTTTCTAGAATATTAACCATCTTAAACACTTGCCGTTGGGATTGCTAGGAATTAGAATTGTAAAGTTGTGATTTACAACTATGTTTTATGTTGGCTTTATTCCATGACAAAAGTGTTGTAATTGCTTTAATTTTGTTCCTTGTATTTTGTGGGATTTTATTGTATTGGGTTTAGTATTAAGTTGGTGAAGACTCAAGCTTAAATGAAGAATCAGTGGATTTCGCGAGAAGCTAAGTCGCGAAAGAGCATGTGAGGAGCACATGACTGGAAGCTGAAGAGTCATGCCAGGTTGTCGTTTTCACGAGTGTCTCGCGGGTAAGGCCTTCCAGTGAGACAGTCGCGAAACATTCTGCCTGGAGGATTTTTATGTATGAATTCCTTACCCTTCACCCATACTATATGTACCATCATTACCCACAAATGTAAGAGAGGCCATTCAGAGAGAAAAACCCTAGATAGATTTTCTACAACACACACCCATCTTTTTGAGAGAGAGCTACTTGTCCTTAGTGAGAAATCATTGTAGCCTCTTCTCCTTCCCTCTCCCATTATCATATCTTGAAATGATATTTGTACCCAAACACAACCCACACCTATTCAGAGTGTAAAGAGTGTTTTTAGTGTTGCTGGAAAGCATTGGAAGATGCCAAGGTTGGCAGATGCAACATGGAGGTTGTTGCGGGATCCGGAGAGCTAGACAAGACACGGTTCCGAGAAGCCTTGTTGGAGTAGGAGCTTGGAGGGCTTAGGTACAGCGGGTAGATTAGGCTTGGAGGGTCTCTTGCTAACCCATGTATCCCAACTGATTGTCTAGTGGATCGATTACCGCTTGGAGGGCGGCGGAGAGGTTTTTCACTGAGATTCTTTGGTTTCCTTTTCGATAACATGTTTCAGTGTTATCTGTGTTTGCATCTCTCTTCCCTACTCTTGTTCATTTCATTTTACTGCTGTGTTGCTTTAAATATAGATTAGAGTAGCTTCCTTGAATTGGGAGTCAAAACAAGCTCTTGTGTTTTCAACACATTTTCGAGCTTTCAAGAATTAATAGGAGCAATAATTGGTGAGCTGTAACGTGGCCTTATAGCATTTAAAATTTCCTCCTGCGCTATAACTCCTTTCCTCGAATCTTGCTCCATAACGTTTGAATTTTTAAAGAGATTGAAAGATTCCCTTTTTTACTCCAAATCAATTTCCTTAAATATCAATTCCAAGTCAGGATTTGAATTTTGAAACGATTCTGTAGTTACTACACTCCCATCAAATTCGATTTCCAATAATTGCTGGTCACCCCTCGTAATTACCTTGTCGCTGCCATTGTCTGTCCCTCTGAATTCCCAACCAACACCTTGTCTTTCCACGATGGCTCAGATGAGCGTTTTTCAAAAAAACTTGGAACAAAAAACACATCCTTGCCTGCAGAACTGTAGGGAGGTGCCCTAAGATTCGGTCCAAATTGCTGAGACTCAGGGAGGACGAAATGATCACCCTAGTTACGTATCTGAAAGCCATTTGTGGGACGCCATATCTGCTTGAAAGTTCTAGCCATGACTTCCATGCTCAAGAATCGTGAAGAGAGAAACATTGCCGCTATTATAATCTCTCTAGACTCCTGATCACTCTGAAGAACAAAACCAGTATCTTCCATTTTGGATAGGTTCAAATTCCCCCATATTCTTGTAAGGTCCTCCATAATCCAGACAGATAATTGAAGACTAAAGCCAACCAAACAAGAAAAATGTTTCCTTGTAACCCAAAAAAAACAAAACCACAAGCTTGAGAGACAAACCTGTTATCTCAACAGAACAAAACTCTCCTTCATCAAGAAGGGACAAACAAACTTCTACTGCCTAAGAGAGGAGGGAGAACCAACTTTCCTAGAGACAGAGAGACATGACTCCCTCCCTCCTTGGTAAACTCTTTTTCTTAATTCTTTTGATACAAATAAAAAGTCCAAAAATAAATGTTGGATAGTCTGATGGTTAATTTTATTAGTCTACTAATCTAATAAGTGCACAAAATAATAAAATAAAACACCTATACATATTATACATGAAATATGAAATAAAGTTTAATCTCCTATAAACTAAAGTGTGCTTTTGGATTAAATTTTTGCTGAATTGCTAAAATTTGGTTAAATTATAGTTGCACTAAAAAAAATTGAGGCTTTTAAAAAGCTATACATATGATGAAAAGTTAAAGGGGGAAAAAAATAATCCAAAGTTCCAAAATCATACAATATATAATTATATACATCGTTAAGAATAAAATATAACATATTAATCTTATAAAAAAAATATAACATATTAATTAAATAAAATAAAAAAAGGTGCATGATTAGGAAGAAAAACTATAATGAAATTACGGAATTACTAGTCAAGTTAACAAGTAATGTCGTTAGTATTTTTATCTACAATATAAAAAAATTAATATAACTTTAGTATACAATGTTACAAACATACATTGAAAATGAAAATTAAAAAATTAAGTTTTAAAATTTTATAGTAAAGGCTTGATGAATAAGTTGGGTCAAGTATGGGTTTAACCTGGTTGGGTTGGGCCAAAATTGGGAGTGGGTTATAAACAAATCGGACTAAAACTGGTTGTGATTTCTATTACGCTTATCCTATTTTTCATTTGGGTTTGAGCGGGTTAACGGGTCCAAGTCAATTTTTCTAGGCCTAATTGACTTGCCTTGTGATAAGATTATAAGAACAATGAAATTCCCGTCCCAAAAACTCTAAGTTCTTTTTTTCCCCTCTTCCTAAATAAAACACAAACTCTAAGTTCTCATCATTTCAATTTCCTTCTTATCTCACATGTTGGCTTGAACTTTGAAGCACTATTAAAATTTACAATAGTTTTGTGGTGGTGTTCTTTCAATTTGCTATAAACATATAAAAGATTTTTTTTTTTTTTTTTTTTTTTAAAGCCTTAGCATCTCCTATTAGAATTGTGCTTGATGATGACTGTAGGGGCAAAGGCCCAAAGGCCCAAAATCACACAATGGGCCTTGGGCCCCATACTGGATGGTCAACTATGTCCGAGGAGAGGGCATAGATACTAAAAGGGCTCCTGGCCCAGTTCTTATGGGCCTGAAGATGTTTAAAAGGCGATCCGAGGAGGAATGTCTCCTCGGACGTAGCAAATAAGGCTCAAACATGCATTCTGCCTACTAGAATGACCCACCCCAACGGGTATTAGTAACAAGGATGAGTCCCACAAGCCCGTAGGAAGGAAAGAAGCATAGGATGTCCAAGGAGAGGCTACAGCTGCCACATTAAATGCATTGCAGTTACTTTTCTGGCCGTATTAATGTGGAGGGGACCTGTGAACAGTACTGCTTTGGTTACCACCACTCACAGAAAGATGTGAGGGATGTCCGATGAGACAAGCACTCAAGTGAGGGTCCAAATAATCAACAAGTGTAAGGCCCTGATGGCTTTAAGAGGACTATATAAGAAAGGGGAGTCCCCATGAAGAGGGGGACAAAAAAAGAAAAGAAAGGAGGACAGAAGAACAGGGCAAGAACCATAGTCTTTGAACAGGGACCCATATACATTCCCCGCGTCTCCTCAGACTGAGAATCTATGGATGTGAAGGGGATTTTCTTACTTTCAATTATTGTATAGCCCAACCTTAGTAAGAATACACTTCGTTAAGGCCTAGTTCTATAGCCCACTCTCTACAAATTTATTGTTTCTGGGCTCCTTGAATCAGAACCTCATACTTGTTGGGCTTGGGCTCTAAATTGTGACCCTACAATGACCATTCATAAAATAAATTCCATTCATTATCATTTTCATAGTGAAATTCTTAACAATTTTTCCCTTTTTCAAATTGGGAAGGGGTTAATAAAAATGAGATGATGATAATGAGAGAAAAACATATGAGGAAAAAAATTTGGAAATATGAGAAAAGGATCAAATTTTGTGAAAAAATTATGATGTTGGGACCAGAATAAATGAATTTGAAGGCTAAGAATGAAAAGAAAAACACACCAATTCGAGCAATGCGCATTGCATTTAAAAATTGAAAACAATAGGAACAACGTCCTTTTTCTATTCTTAGAAAAAATAAAAGGAAAGACACCTAGAGATTAAGGATTTATAAGATTTTGGTAAAAGTCTAGGGATTTATAAGATTTTGGTAAAAGTGTGTGTATTGTTTGAGTGGAGTCTACTTGAGAAACTAACTAAATATTGGAATTGTAAATAGCTAAATGTAATCATTGTTATATTTTTAAGGGAAATAACATAAAAACTAACAATGATTAGATCTCTATGACATTTTTTTTAAACGAAAGTCATTATTCAAAATCAGAGTAAAGAGAAAATTAAGCAAAACAACAGTTAAAAAAAAAAGAAAAAAAAAAAAAAACATAAACTATGAAGATAATGAATATTCATAGCTAATTGGAACTCTAAAACCAGAGACTATATTCTATTCAATAGTTTGGAAACTCCAGGGTCTTGGCATGTTGTACAAGTAGGTGGGTCACTTGGTTACTTTCTCTTTTATTATGATTTAAATTGAGTTAAGAATTAGACTTATGTATTAGGTGGCCTATCCAACTATGCTAGACCAATTTTCTTCCATTGAAAGCAAGAAGGTTCCGTGAAATTTTTGGAGGGGCCAATCATTATAATTTGTAGGGGCCCAATTTATTTTTATACAGCACTATAAGAGAATTTCAAAAGTTTTGGGTGGGGGCCTCCCCCTAAGACTATATGTACCTCTGCCCCTGAATGCAAGGCACTTGATTCATAAAACTCTAATTCATACAGATTTCATTTCGTCATTCACGTGTGCTCTACTTTGTATTATACAGAACTTCGCAGACATTCAATTATACAACTAGCTCAGAGTTTACAGTTCTAACTTGGTTGTTTTCTACATTTTTGGAGGGATTGAGGAATACCATTACCTTGACTATTGAACAACTATGGCAGTAATGTATATACGTATGAGTAAAGTCTCATATTGAATAATGATGAGAAGAATGAGTGGTTTTTTTTTTTTTTTTTTTTGAAATAAAGAATGAGTGGTTAATATAATATAATTGAGCACATACTCATTGAACTTATACTTTTTGGGTTAAAATGTGTTTTTATATGTTATATTAATTATTCAAGTTGTCTCCCCAACAAGTGGTATTAGAGTTCATGATGGTGTGTGGGGCAAAGGTGACATTATATTGCACCAAAAAAGCCCGTAAAATCCACACAAACAATCTTGGAAAAAAATCCAACAAAGGGGGAGTATTATTGTCATGGTGCTAGACAACGATTAAGTGTGAGGTTCCATGGAGGATAAAAGACATGTAGGGTTAACATGTGAGGGCCCATGGATGATGTTTTATACCCATTTCATCATGCATGTGCGATCTACTTTTGTATTATACAGAATTTCATAGGCATCCAAATCATACAACTTGCTCACAGAGTTTACAGTTCTAATTTGGTTGTTTTCTACATTTTTGGAGGGATTAAGGAATACCATTACTTGGTAAGACCTTGACTACTGTACAACTATGACTGCAAACGAAAAATTCAATACTCTAATGCTTCAAATATTCCAATTAATACTTAATCAAACACTTAACATTTCGCTGATTCGTGAAAAGGTTTACTCCCATGCAAAATGTTCCATCAATTTTTTGAGCTCCTGACATTTCAATCCAACTTTTAGAAAATTATATGATCCAACGGCAAATCATATCGTTTTCTACCTCAACTTAAGCAAATAAGCTACCAAAATATAAACCATACGTTACGCCTATTCAGAAAATAAAATGACTGAATAAAGACTATCAAATATAATCATGCGTTTTGGACTCGAATTCGTGAATGAGACCCTCTAGTCAATGTATTTGAGTTCCAATAATGTCAATTATCATTTTTTGAAAATTTTCCATCCAGAAATTCATACCGTTTAAACGACTTCAACCCATCTTGTCATTGAGCTGAGAATCACCAAAAATTTGCTTTTATCACTCGAGAATATTCCAATTAATGCATATGGCAAGTACTCTCTGAGTTGGTTTCTTTTGTTTATTTGAGCATACAAGGAAAAACACATTGCACAATAAAAAACAAAAGGCAAAACCATATTGCTGGCCTCTGAGGGAACAAACTAGACAAGAATGCACGGCAAGACTTAACTCAATGCTTGAGAAACTTACCCAACAATCATGATGCTAAGACTTGAATTAACATCATTTGGAACCTTGTTAAGTCTTAAGTTTAATCTAATTAATTCTCACTTGCATAGAATCCAAAAGCCTTTTTTGTGGGCTTGGAATTCAACTAATATTTTACATTCAGATCCTGATCCTCAGCTACCATGAATACGTAGAAGGGTTTTTGATTTATTGGTATGAAATCGGGTAGAATCATTATTTTAAGTCGTATGGTCAAGTCTTTAAAGGATCATATCTCACTCATTTTAAAATTCAAATTGAAACAAATTTTTTATCCATTTTGAACCCCCCAATGTCAAATTTCTAATGAAAAAAGTCTCGGTCAAAAATTATTTATGATATAACAGACACAAGTAGAAGATCGTCAAATTATGATC
Organism: Quercus robur; assembly: GCF_932294415.1. Lineage (NCBI taxonomy): Eukaryota > Viridiplantae > Streptophyta > Magnoliopsida > Fagales > Fagaceae > Quercus > Quercus robur. The sequence goes on along the minus strand of NC_065535.1, from coordinate 30,995,456 downwards.
TTGGAGTAGATCAAAACCTCATTGTGTGCGAGCAACTTTTGAACCAAATTCAACTCAAACACAATTTTATTTTATTTTTGAGATAAAAGAAAACACAATTTTATATTTTTATTAATACTATGTAAATTTGATATGCTATGGTACTATAATACTCTAACACATTTATGAACCCTAATAATCTCCTTTAGCAATCCAATAATGAAACATCACAATACAAATGACTCGATGTAATACAAAGTAAATCTCATAAACCAAATAATAACTAGATCTGCTTTCTATTACATGAGACTTGAAAAAAGGCATAGAGCATAAGTATAGTTTTTTTTTTTTTTTGAAAAAAAGAAAAAATCAGTTTACATTATATTTTATGTACATAAGACTGTATTGAAAATACATCAAACATCAATATGGACCCAGACCATACTGTCATGTCATGTTCAATGTTCATGTTCAATGTTATTTAATTTTTCTAAGAATTTTTTGAAAAATCAGAAGCAGAAGAACGACTTCCCCTCAATACGGAACCTGACTATACTGTCATGTTCAATGTCATTTATTTTTTTAAAGAATTCTTAAAAACTTTCTTCAATTTAATACGTAACTTAAAAAGCTTATTTTATGCTTGTTGAAGTCCACTTTCCTTATCATCAGAATATTCTTGAGATGAGTTGGGTTAAGTATCACACTTACGAATATAATCCCTTACAAAATGTACCGGCTAAATAAAACTTGAAAACTTTAAAAAAAAAAAAAGTCAAATTATAAATTAGAAATCTTCTGCCTCTTAAAAAATCTACTATAACCCCTATAAGCTCTAAGACTGATACAACTTAATAAATCTAGTTTAGACCCCCTAAACAACTTAAGCAATGGAATTAATGGATTTATTGAACAAGTTTATTATGAATTCCACACAAATATTACAAGCAATTTACTTCAACCACAATTATAATACCAAATCACAAATCTATATAACGTCTAAAACTTTAAACATATGAATTATTGTTGCAATGCTCCTTTTAAGACACATCAACGAAGCATTTCGGTCCAATTCAGTCCACTTCCGTCCATTTGGTCCGTTTAGTCCTCCTCAGTGTAGTTTGGTCCACTTTCGTCTATTTCGGTCCATTCGGTCCACTTTGGCCCAATTCAGTTCCCTTTGTCTTTGGTCCATTTCGGTCCATTTAATTTGGACTAATTGGACATTAAATTTATTATTTTTTTAGTTTTGGGCCAAAAAATATAAACAAAATAGTCAATAGATATTAGAAATTAGAGACATGGGCCCTAAAAATGTAATAAAAATGATAAATATTCAAAAGATTGCCTTAAAATGTAGGTTTCAATAATATAGGTATTATACTTATATTTGGAAAGGATAAAAAAATGCTACAATTCTAAAATGTGCCCTTAATGTAACATGTTACATATGTTCCTTCCATTACAACACATTTTATTTGCAGTTAAAAAAAATTATCATTCATGTTGCAATCCTTATTTAGTATACCAAACATGCCCTTAATGTAAGGGTGTACATTTTTTTTCTTCTTCAATTACATAAAAAAAATTATAGTTATGTAATTTAAATATTTTTATTAATATATATATATTATATCACTAATCACTATGTATGTTGTTGAATGCAAAATACATTATATATTTTATTACATAAAACTTATAAATAAATAAAAATAAATAAAAAACTTCTAAATAACACACATTATTTTTAACCTATAAATTTTACATTATATTCTTATAAGATAATGATATTATGTGAGCCTTTTTTAGAGTGGTTGTAGGGATTCAAATTGTGGTCCTAACAAGTTAAAACCACTTTCAAGCTCACTTTTAAGCAAATAAACTACCAAACATAGGCCTTACAAAAAACACATGTACACTGATAATGAAACAACTGAATTAAGATCATGGTTGTCAAAATCACGATTTGGATCATAGGATCGCACTATTTTATGATCTCATCTCACCAAAACATTTAAGATCGCATTAGGATCGTAAAAATTGTAGGATCGTGTAGGATTGTAGGATCATATAGGATCCTACCGATTCTACCAATCCTACCAAAACATCTGTTTTTGGTTTTTATTTTTTTTATGGGATAAATTTTTGGTTTTGATGAAACTTTAAGGGTTTTTATTTTCTATGTTATGATGGTATGACTTTTATTTATTTTTATATAATTATGTTAACCTAAGTAAATGTTTTCTAGTTTCTAGTTCACTTGTAATCAAAATAAAGGAATGCTTCATCATTTCTAAATGAAGAATTTATATTGGCTTTGCTACCTTTTAATAAGCTATATTATTGTTAAATTTGTTTGATCAATATACTAATTTGTGTTCTAATATTACTAAAATGTTTTTCTTATATATAATTTTATTAGTATGCTTATATTTGTATATATATTGATTGATTGATTTTTTTGATCATGCTCTGTAATTGTTGCTGAGTGGTATAACTTGAATAGTTGAGAGTGAAGTTGTATTTTGATTTCTTTTGTAGCTCTAGTATACAAATATACAATATCTACATAGATAATGAAATGGATGATAAAAATTAGGATAATGGTTATAGGAACCCTAGAATGAGAATAATTAAATATTCATTTCACCTTAATATTCATCTTGCTTTTGGATTTCATATTTTAGTTAGCTAGTTTCCATTTGATAACTTATTTTGGATTTTAAACTCGGAACTTGGAACTTAAAATTTGGAAAATATTTCCGTATGTGTTGATAAATATTTTGGTATTTAGTACCTGTTTGCATACCGCGTTTGCTGCGTTTGCTCCATTTCTACGTTTTCTGTTTTTTTTTTTTTTTTTCACGCGTTTTCCTCCTCACAAGCGGCTACTGTTCATGTACGGTACATGAACAGTAGCCGCAATACTTGACCAGTTTTCATGAACAGTGCATTCGTGCACTGTTCACGGACCCACAAATTTCATTTTTTATCAATTTTTTCATTAAAAACGGGTCCCACGGTACTATTCACACATTTAAAAATTATTTTGCTACAGTGTTTTCAGTTTTCAGTTTTCAGTTTCAGCAAAATAAGTTCTATCCAAACACACCCTTAGTTGCTAATTAAACATTTATTTAACTTTTTAAATACATTAGATCAAAACTTAAATATATTTGTTTCGTTAGTATAGACGTAGTGATTTATGACATGCAAATTGCATCATATGATACAAATCTTTGTTTTTTTATGGATAGATTCACAATTTACGTGATTATTCAACATATAAAGTCATTATCAATATGTTTTTTGGTTTAAATCTGAAAATATGTAAGATCTTACAATTCACAATCCTACATAGGATTCCGATTTTGACAATCTTGATTAAGATGCTTAACAAATCTAATTACGCGTTTTGACTTGAATTCGTGAGTGAGACCCTACTATCAATTTTATCATTTTGAATATTGCCATAATTTCGACAAGAAATTTTTACCGTTTTAAGGACTTCAACCTATATTGGCATAGACCTGAAAATGATCAAAAGTATTTTTTCGAGAATCTTTCTGTGGGGTTCTTTTGTTTGGACTTTGAACATACAAGAGGAAACACGTTGCACAATAAAAAATAAAAAGCAATAGCTAATTGCTGGCCTCTGAAGGAACAGATAGCCTAGAATGCACGGCAAGACTTTCCTCTCTAGGCTTGAGAAATTACCCAAAACTTCATGCTATGACTTGAAGTCTTGAATTGATATAGTTTCAAAGAGAAGCTTCTTAATTTGGAACTGTGAAAGGACCAATTGTTAAGTTATGAACTTTGATTTTAATCTAATCAATTTTCACCTGGGTAGACTCAAAAGCCTTTACAAGGTTTGCGGTACTGAATTTAATACCAATTTACGTTCAGATCCTAACTACCATGGTTCCTCAAAAAAATAAAATAAAATAAAATAAAATCCTAACTACCATGACCCCGTTGAAGGGTTTGATTTATAGGTAATGGATGCGGGAAAAAAAAAGTATTTAATATTTTTTACAATTTTTTATATTTTTACTAAAAGTGATATCAAAAAATTTTTTTTTTTAATTGCTCATTAACAAATGTGCTAAAAACATCTATTAACCAAACCGTTGATTTATTGGTTTCACATAGGCTTACATATGGTTGTTAAGGGTATTTCATGTTGCTATAGCATTTAGAGAGTGAGCTATTGGAGGATTAATTATAGTTAATCAACAACATATTTGGATTTAGCTTTTAGAAAGTGAGCCATGATTCTATCAATGAGAAATTATTTACTCCTATATGAAGAATTTTATCTTACACGCAACAAGTTGCGAGTCTTTGTAAGGGGTCCATGGTGGGTCCACACATCCTATGAAAGGAAGGACAACTTTTGTTATAGGAGTGCATAATTCACGCTAAGAAGAGGGTAAACTCTATCCCTAAACACGCTAGAAAAACATTCACATTTTGTATCAAAAACATATTCAAGCATTCACTTTATTTATTTAAATATTGCTAGCTAGCAATTTTTTACTTGCCAACTTACAAAGCAGTCCTTAGTGTCTTGTTGCCTCCCAAACCACTCTCCTATGATCCTTACTTCCTTCCTTCCCTTATGTAAATAAAATAGAGGAAATCACATCTACCACCCTTAACTACATCCTATGTTACACTTTACATCCTAAACTTTTTGAATGCACGTTTTATATCATAAACTATGACTTTTGTTACACTTTGCACCTTGATGTTAAGTTTGGTGTTAATTTGGATGGAAAAGTATGACACTATATGAAAATACCTAATTACCCCTCTTCTCAATCTATTAAAAACAAATGCAAAATTACACTTTACCACCTTAAATTATATTTCTTATTACACTTTGTGCCCTAAATTTTGAATTTCCATCCAAATTAACACTAAACTTGACGTCGGGGTGCAAAGTGTAACAAGAGCTATAGTTTAGGGTGCCAAATGTGTACTAAAAAAGTTTAGGGTAGGGACGGAACCTGGATTCAAACTTAGGAGAGGCCGAAGTTCTTTGTTCAAAGATTTTAAAAAATTGGAATATCAATACTAGAGGTTGACAAAGTTGCATTATTAGTATTAATTTATTAATTATTATTTGTATTTTTTCTTTAAAAAAATTTAATAATAGGATTTTATAATCAAGAGTTTTGTAAGTCAATTGACACGTCTTAATATTTTCAAAGTCTAACTAATGTGTGGATGGAGCGATCAATATATGGCATTGGTTTTGTCTATATGGCTATGAGGGTGGAGTCATTTCAGAGGGGCATGGAACTCTCAAGTGAGAGGGAGAAATTGGGTAAAGGTTATTGGGTTTCTGTGATTTTTTTTGCTACGATTTGTAATTGATTTGTTGTTATTGTTTTTGCTTAGACCGAATTTATGATTTGTCCAAAGATTTTTCCTATTATCCGGGTATGAGCATTTTTTTTATAGATTTTTCTTGTTATCTATTTGTTGGATTTCTTGGGTCAATTTTTAAATTTTTTGGGGAGGGGTGCCAAGTATATAAATTTAAGAGCCAGAATTAAAATTCTTTTTGTTAATATACATACTAGTATTTTTTTTTTTCAAAGGTTGTTGGGGGGGGGGGGGGGGGGGGGCATGGCCCCCCTCAGCCCTTGGGTAGTTCCGTCCTTGATCTAGGTGCAAAGTGTAATATGTGAGTTGCGTTTGGATTAGAGTTTAAAGTCAACTTATTTTACTATTTATCTTATTTTTACTACTATTCATAGGTCCTACTGCACTTTTTGGTACTATTTTTGGGTTTCACTGTACTATTTCAACTAACTTTTATCTTGATCTATAATACTTTCAGTAAAAAGTTTTCAAAACGTGTACTTAAAGAATTTAGGGTGCAAAGTGTAATATGTGGGTTGTGTTTGGGATTAGAGTTTAAAGTCAGCTTATTTTTACTACTATTCATAGGTCATACTGCACTTTTTGATATTATTCATAGTTCCCACTGTACTATTTCAGCTAATTTTTATATTTATCTACAGTACTTTTAGTAAAAAGTTTTCAGTTTTAGCTAAATAAATTGTTCCCAAACGGACCTATAGTATAGTTTAGGGTGATAAAATGTAATTTCCACTATAAAATAAGGGGGGAAAAAAAGCAAGGAAAAATAATAGTTGAGAGATGTATTTACTATATTTACTATTTAGTCAAATGAATCTGTAGTAAGAAGCAATGTTATAGGGATGCAAAATATTTTGTAATTTTTTATAACTTGTTAAGATGACTTATTAAAAGAAATGGCTATATTGCAAAACTTACCCTCTAAGTTTTACCTTTTATCATTTCAGTCCTCTAAGTTTCAGCTTTGCCATTTTAATCCTCCAAGTTTTACCTTTTGTCAATTCAATCCTTTGTTACCCTTCTATTAAGTGCTGCCATTTTCTAACCAAAACAACTATGTTTTGAATGAATTTTTTTTTTAATTTCTTAATTTAATTTTACAAACGTTAATTACAACCAAAAAAAAAAAGAGGTTAGGGAATGACATGTGAAGGAAAATGCCCCAAGGACATCATCGACACAATCCCAAGCTTGAACGATGAGGCACATGTGGCAGTTTCTAGTGATAGAGAGGCGATTATGGTAGCAAAATCAAGGGATATCGACGCTAGCAATGTTGCAGGCTTGAAGAACCGTTATGCCCTTTGGGACTTTCATCAAGTACACATCAATGAACACTTCGATTAATGTTCCGGGTTGGGGAAATGGACTCAGGCTCCAGCCACTAAGGGCCAAGGTGACAGAGGAAGGGGATCTAAAGTCGGGTCAAGTTGTAGCTGGGATTGTGCTAATGATGTCCCAAGGGCATTTTCCTTCATGACGTCGTCCCCTTAGTGTCTTTTTTTATTTATTTATTATATATAATTAATGTTTTTCAATAAATATTAAAAAAAAATCATCCAAAACAGCGTTGTTTTGGTTAGTAAACAGCAACACCTAACCAAAAGATAACAAATGACTGAATTGATAAAATTTGAAACTTAGAGGATTGAAATGACAAAACTGAAACTTAGAGGATTGAAATGACAAAATGTGAAACTTAGAGAGTTAGTTTTGCATTTTTGCTATATAAAAAAAAATAAAATAAATAAAAAATCTTTACTTCTGTTTTTATAAGGGGTGAGGTTTGGGTCCAATGCCTAGTTACACTGAACCCATTGAAATAATAACATGTGTGTATTCACTTTTTGACACGTGTCACCATCAAAACGGATCTAATGCATTAAATGCACTGGACCTAAATCTCACCCTTTATAAGTAGTATGCTACCAAACATGGTGATAAAACAAAATAAAAGACTTTCACTCCAGATCCTGACACCAACATAACAAAGAAAAAAAAAAAAACCTTCCTCACGTATAAAAGCATATTACTTTTTGCCTCCTTCGCTATTCTTTTAAAGTAGCTTTTTTATATCTTGTCTAACATTTTCACCCATTTCATCGGTGTTTTGTTTTACTTTCTTTTTTTTTTTTCCTATTCATATCACTTTTTTTGTTGGGTGATGCTACGAATGTTACAAATTTTACTACGTTAATCTGATGTGTCACCATCTCAAAAAATCAATTCATATAATTATTTATTATTTTGACTAGTAGCACTACTAATCACATTCTTACTACATCAATTTTTTAGTTTTTTTTAGTAAAATTTGTAGTAATCTAAACATTTTTTCCCAATTTTTTTTTCTCATAAAAACTCATTATCGGATCCCATAATTAACATAATATAATAATTTTTTTCTTAACAAAATTAATGTTCTTGTACGGTACTAAAAACCTAAAGCATCCACTACTTTTTTTTTTTTTTTAATAATATAATTTCTATTTTATATTTTGACTTTTTCAATGTTTTAAACACTGTGTTTTTATTATAAACCCAAATGATAATTACTTTGAAGAATATTTATATAAACTTTGCAGGTATACTCTTAACATTTTTAGATTAATTTGATTTCTCAATTTAGTTTAACAAATCAAATTAGATGTCTAAATTTTGTATATTTAAATAATCTCTTACTTTGATTGTTAGTAACTTTGAATTGGTTGTTTTTGTTTCTTTATTTTAATGATATGAAACATATATACATTTGTTCACAATTGTTTAATTATTTTTTTTTATTATCAATTAATATTTTTAGATAATTTCTTTTAATATTGATTTTTAATCTTGTCCCTCCTAGATTGAAATCCTGGCTCCGTCACTGGTGTCATGGATGATTGATTTTTAATTAAAAAGAACAACCTTCATTCAGATAGTTATATGGTGTAAAATTATTTTTTGGTTTAAAAAAAAAAAATTTGTTATGAATTAAACAGAAATACGGGGTGTGGGTAAGAAGAAAAAGAAAAAAGAAGAAGGATCACATTGAAAAAATTAATATAACTTTAGTATACAATGTTACAAACATACATTGAAAATGAAAATTAAAAAATTAAGTTTAAAATTTTATAGTAAAGGCTTGACGAATAGGTTGGATCCAGTATGGGTTTAACCTGGTCGGGTTGGGCCAAAATTGAGAGTGGGTTATAAACAAATCGGACTAAAATGGGTTGTGATTTCTATTACGCTTGTCCTATTTCTCATTTGGGTTTGAGTGGGTTAACGGGTCCACGTCAATTTTTCTAGGCCTAGTTGACTTGCCTTGTGATAAGATTATAAGAACAATGAAATTCCCATCCAAAAAAAAAGAACAATGAAATTAGTAGTTGCATAATTGAGTCAACAACAACTTACTATAAGGTTTAGTTAAACAATTGCCAACTTTTTTAGCATCTTGCAACCTGCTTTGATTATAAACTAGAGACTCATGACTTCCTATCGGGTTTTGGTCATAAAATTGATATGGGCTGGGATGGTTATGTATACTTATTGGTTTTATGCCCACATATATATATATATATATATATATATATATATATATAAAGAATGCGAATTTGAGGGGATTTATGTAATTTTATTTTTAAGAAAAAAAATTCTTAGAAAGAATTTATGAAATCTTGAAAAACTGTAATGGATTAATTTGAGAAGATAAAAGATAGTTTATAAAACTTTTATAACAAATTTTAAGTGGCATGTTGGTTATTTTTTGTGGTTTAGTTAGGGGTGTGTTGCCAACCCGCCAACTCGTCAAAACCGACCCGATCCAATCCAACCCACCAGGTTTGGTCGGTTTTTAGAAGTTGGTGAGTTGCGTTGTGAAATTTTATTTTACAATGAGTTGGGTTGGATTCAAATCATAAGATTCACAAATTCACCAAACCCAATCCGACTCACCTATATTAACATATATTTAAATTTAAAAAATATATTTAATATATATTATCCGGTTTTTTATTTGCTTTTTTACCCCTCTTCCTAAATAAAACACAAACTAAGTTCTCATCATTTCAATCTCCTTCTTATCTCAATGTTGGCTTGAACTTCAAAGCACTATTAAAATTTAAAATAGTCTGTGGTGGTGTTCTTTTAATGTTCGATTTAATAATAATAATAGTAATTAAAAAAAAAATGTCCAACCCATATGGGTTGGGTTGAATATTTTTTAACCCACCACGATGGGTTTGGTTGAAAAAAAACCGTCAATCTGACCCAATCCAACCTATGCACACTCTTATTTTTAATTTTTTAGGGCATGTTTGGTAGACTGTAATAGATGTTGTAATGTAATAGTTATTCCTGTAGTTTAGTTATTCTTTAGTTTGGTTATGTTTTTATTACAATGAATAATCATTCTTTATGAATAGTTATTCTTCAAAATGAGGAATAACTATTCTTCTTTAAAAGGTTGTATTAACTATTCCTTAGTAAGTGCAATAATTTCAAAACTTAATATATTTCCAAATAAACAAACTTTCTATATACATCTAACAATTATAAAAATAAAAAATCATAAAAAATAACACATATCTCTCTTAAATTTAAAAATAACAATTTTTAAGGAAATATAATTGTATAAGTAAGAAATTTCCAAAAATAAATGTTAAGTTTCAATCTAATGTTATAACTCACAACCAAACTAATGAATAGGTTTAGTTATTACATTACAGCATATTTTATTCCTAGTAATAAAGATTACAATTCCTGTCGTAATTCTTATTCAGTGTACCAAACGTACCCTTAGTGATATGTTCAAATTAGAATCAATAACAACTTACCACTTAATATTTATTATGAAAATATTATAAACATAGCATTTACCTAAAATTTATCGGTCCATCGTCACTCCAAAAAGCTTCTAGGAAACCCTTTTATTTTGTCAGAAAGATGGTTGTTAAGGCAGCTGTTTAGGTTTTTAAGACGACAGCATCGTCTTTACAAGTAATTCTGGTAGCGACTTTCATGTACCAAAAACATTTATTACAACGGCACTGCTTCGTTATGGAAAGAATTTCTTGCGAAAATCTTGACTGGACCCCAAAACACTGTTCTCAAAAGTTTCAGCATGATCAGCGGTAGAGATCTTTCAGAGAGAAAAATGTAACAGTACGCAAAAGCACACTTTAATTTTCCAAAGTTAAGACCTTCAAAACTCGCCGTCAACTTCAACTTCAACTTCTGGACAAGTCTCTATTCGTTTTGCACAGAGAGACAGACACAGTCAAAGAAAGCAACAGAGAGAGAGAAAGATGGGTGCAACTCAAGCTTTGAAGAGAATCCCACGTATCAAGTTTCCTCAAAGGCATCCCAAATCCTCTGGAGGTCTGTTTTTCTCTCTCTTTCTCTTTTGAAAGATATATACTGAAAGTTTTGAACTTTGCTAATTCTTTGATCAATACTTGTGTTTTTGTTTTATGTTATTGAACTATTGTCTTTGTTTGATTGATGGGTCTTGTTGATTTATTGATTTTTGATGATGTGTTTAGTTTGAGTACTGAGACTGTTGACTCAGATCTTCTGTGAGAGACTTTAGTTCCATCCTGTGCAGCAACACTCTAAATTTAACTTTTTGAGCATTCTTTGATGTCTATATTTATGAAATTATTGTCTGTTTAGTCATAATTAAACCACTATTAAGTTTCTTTTATGTCTTTTGGAGACTATTGTATTGGGTATTATGGATTAATGTAATGTCAAATTATGGGAATTCATCTTTGTAATTCGTGGAAGAGAGTGAAGCACTTTTTTTTTTCACATATATATATTCTTTTTGGACAATGTGATGCTTATATGTTAAGTTGGGGCCATTGCCAGTTTGTGCTGACCTAAATATATTAGTATCGGAGCATGATTAGCCAGATCGAAACACAAATACTCGTTGCAGTTGGGGCTGGTGGGTTTAATTAGTCTTGGCAGTTTCTAATGTGAAATAGGAATGATTTGTTTGCCACTCCACAATGTGGCACTAACACTGCAGTCATTACTTGTGGTGACCATTGTTTGGATTTTTGGCCAAGTGTTTGTTTGTTTATTACGGGATGTTGATCAGTACCCCTGCATTTAAAAGCATCGATTTTTTCTTGGTACAAGTTATTTGTTATTAAAACCTCACTTTAAAAGTGAGCCAAATAAGTCCTGAAATTTAAGTTGTGCAAGCTGAATGGACAGTTTAGTGAAATCAAAAGGATTTGATCCATGTGTGTGTGTCCGTGTTTTATCAGCTACAATGAATTGGTGGGGAATTTCCATTCTTCTTCCCCAGCTCATCTGGTGTTTAGATATGCATTTGGAGATTTTACAAGCAAACTTTAGATTCGATTTGTTTCTTTGTGTGTGTGTGTGTGTGTTTATGTGTATGGTTTGTATACCCATTAGCCATTTTGCTCAATTATCTCATTTCCCCTGCTCATTTTGAACTGTCATTCGGTACTTTTGCCATCTTGTAATAATGTATGAACTTTTATTTCAATGTAAATTATGCTTCTTTCCTTTGATGCTAAATGAGAATTATATAGCTATCTTTCGATACCAAAAGGGTGCTTCAACAAGTGTTATTTACCCTGATAGCCTTACCGGACACCATTCTGTATATGTTACACATAATTTAGTTAATAGTATTCTATAGCTATCTTTCAACACCATTCTGTAGCTATCTTGCCATACAAAAGGGTGCTTCAACAAGTGTCATTTACCTGATAACCTTACCAGACACCATTATGTATATATTACGCATAATTTAGTTAATAGTATGACTTGAAGTTTGTGAAAATCCTGTCATGTAACATTCTCCGTGAGTTTTTATTTTTCCCACTACTAAATAATAAGGAAATCACTTGCAGATTCTGCATCACAGGTTCAAGCAACTTCTACAGCTGGTGCTTCTGACCTAACTTTCTTCTTTACTTCAAAAGCCTCAACAACTGTGGGAGGGAAAGCTTCTCTTCAGCCAAAACGAACACCAATGACCAATGAGGAGATGGAAGCTATAATGGTATGTATAAACCTCCATGATAGGTTGTTGCAGGGATTTTATGTTTACTGATTTGTTTCTCACTCTTCTTATGCAATGAACTATGCTACCTTCGTCCAGTCTAATTGTCTGGTGACTAAAGTGTAGGAAGTGATTGAGCTGGAACAAAATTTTCATTAGAATTTAACGAGACAGGCAGACAGCTAGTTGTGTTAACCTGAAGTTAATGATTTCAACTCCCCCCCAAACCAAAAAAAACACCCCTCACTTTTACATCTTTACTACATGTGGAGCAATGTTGTGTTCTACTCATCTGGTTAACTAAGTTCTTAGAGATGTATGATTTTTTAAGCTTTTTTTTTTTTTTTTTTTTTTTTTTTTGGTAAAAAGGAGTGACTCAATAATCCATTATTTGATGTTTAGGATTGCCTGTTCGGAATTTTGTTTGTAATCTATATTAGTGTGTGTACCTAAATTTGGAGTCTACTGGACAGATCAACCTTTCTCTGCACAAAATCATTAAACCATGATTATGATGATACAAACTGTTGAGATTTAAGTTTCTTTTCTCGTCTCTTTTTTTTCTTACTACTTATAAGTTTTTGTCTCTTTTATTCAGTTGTTACATGCTAGTTTGTTTTGACAATATTTTGGCAGTTGGGTGGCTGCTTTTGATCTCATACAGGAGCTTCTGAGAAGGGATGGCATGGCATCGGACATTTTCTTAACCCTTCTTTAGTTTCTGAAATACTCGAAGTTCACTTTCTACAAACATTGTTGTATTGTAATGGTTTTGAATGTAACAATTTCTTAATGACAATTACAAAGGCAGAGAATACATAAACGGCTATGAATATGAAAGACATACTTGAGATACTTTCTTTGGTTTTATTTTATTGACATTGATAATGAAAGAAATTGTTTAAACATGAAGTTCTGCCGCCTAAGTTGTCATAAAAACTAAACATATGGCATATAAGTCAACATGCATTCAACAGATAATGAAAAGAGTCATTTGGAATCTTCTTTCTCAAGCAGAGGTTCAAGGATGCAAGACTTTGGGTTCTTCATTGGAGGGCCCTTCTCCCTGCGTTCCAGCTCATCCAATTGAAAGGTAATCAATCTGTCCCAGTTTCCTCCCTCAAAAAGAACCCCAGCCTTTCCATCTGTGATTCTCTGAACAATGCCACAGTACATATGATATGGGTTATTTGGGTTCTTAACAATGGCAATCATACCAGGCATCAATAGTGGCAATTCTGGCGGTTTTGGCTTCTTTGATCCAATAATTTCTCCCAAGTTTCCTGAATCTGTAACTGTTGTTTTCTTTGGGGGTGGGTTCTTCTCAATGAATGTTTGCAAACCCTTTTCACCACCAGGAAATCCACCAGTTAGTCCCATCAGCTCCTTTTCAAAAGCATTTTCTGAAACACTGTCAATTGTTGATAGTGCCAAACTATCTGATTTTTCTTGCTTTGTATCAGCTGCTGCTGATTCTTGTTCCTCAAGGTTCCTGTTTAGCTCCTTCTGTAGACCTTCTTCCCCATTGCAGAGTCCTCTGCCTCCCATGATTTCAGATAGGTCAAATTTTGCGCATGTTATAGAGTGTTGGGTTGGCGGCTTGTTGTGAATTAGAAAAGACTGTTTTTGAAGATGCTGGGAGAGGTGGTTTCTCCCAAGGAAATGGGATTTCAGAGGAGAGCCTGTTGTGCTTGGGAAAATGATGAAAGAAGCCATGTATCTACTGTGGCAGGTCTATCAAAGGGAAGAAGTACTTAAGCCTCCACTTTTAATCCTGACCACATGGGAGTTTTTGTTGGATATTCCACTCTATCTTCATCAATTATCCTCTTTCCTTCACTTCTTTTGTCACTTTTCTTCATTTGTGATGTCCTAGGCCACTTCAACCACTTCTTCAAAAATTGGTATGGTCCCACAGGTCTCTATATCATTAGCAATGCACTAACCATCTCTCATTTAGTTTGAATTATTAAACAACCGACGATCATACACTTATCCACTAGTTTTATTTATAAACAAACAATAATCTTAATTTAAATAATAAGACTTCATTATAAATATCAGTAAAGTGTCATATTTTAGTCAACTTTTGTGCTGTTATTTTGACCAATAAGTAATGGCAGCCACATGGCATAATAGAATGGGTGAAATTTGAGTTCAGTATCCGGTTGCAGGGAACCTGTTGAAATAATAACATGTGTTACTATCTCAACAAATCGAATGTACTGGAAGCCTCACAATATAATGTAATTGGTCTTGGGAAAAATATTTTTCAATAGAATCCTTTATTGGTCATGGGAGTTAATTGCCCCTGGCCCCGTAAAAGAAAAGAGGGAGCTTAAAGTGCTTATAATTTAATTTTTGTTCTCTTTTTCTTTGGATTTCTTGTATACCATAGCTAGTGACTTATTATCTTCTTTTAAAAAAATTTCTGAATTCATTAAAAATAAAAATAATTCATATTTTATTTCAAATGCTATATCTCTTCGTACTTTGAATTATAATAGATTCAAGTCCAAACCAATTAGATCAACCTAAAGAAATGCGGATTAAATGACAAAACCATATTAACAATACCACTTGTTGCCGCCACACACAAATCAAATTTAAAATGCAAGTTAAGAATATAAAAGACGAAAAAACACCATCATCAACTAAAGTTACACCAACACGTTGGTAGGAATGTAGTAATGGTTTGGGCCAACATGCCTCATGGTATGGATTTGAGTTCCCTAATTAGCAACGTGTTGCAGATTCTTATTCCCCACCTGGAGGTTGTTTATCAGCAGCTGTGGTGTAGGGTCTTAACTCAAGAGTGATTATGGTGCTACTATGATTATGTCTAGATAGGAAGTTACACTGATCACCCCCTCTAATCATTTTTTTTTCCCAAAAAATAAAATAAAATAAAATAAAACCTAAATTTTTATGTATGTATCTCACACTTTGATCCTATATTCTAATAGTTTTTACATTCGTTACAACTATATTTATTTTTAACTAAAATATAAAAGACAATTTTAGTGAACTTTTTTAATCCATTAATTGAATTCGGATTTGGGTCGGGCCATCGAATATCGACCTGTTTTGCCCTGTCTAAGGAGTAAGGACCACTGCCAGCAAACAACAATGGATGATCTTTTGTGTTTATAAACCACAGAAGTTACAGAGTAATCACTTGTGGCTTCGGGTGCTATCAGCGCTATATGGTTGATTTTAGATGTCTCATTGAATTGAAAATCAATCAATCTCTAGCACGGTTGAAAATCATTTTTTTTTTTACTACATTAGTAAAGAACCAACGTTATATATAAAGAACCAACGTGATATATATATATATATATATATATATATAATATCATATTATATACTATATAATAAAAGTTGGATTTAAAAGCCGTGGTTGCGGCAAGTAGCTGCACCATATTACAGAAATTTTTTTAGATTTTTTGATTTTTTTTAAAAAAATATATAATTTTTTTCTCCTATAATTTTTAAGTTGATAAATATCTTAATTTAATTATAATTCAAATTCTTCATTTGATCCTTATTTAATTACTATACTACACTTAAAAGAAAACATTTATATATAATAATAAAAAAGTAGCAACGTGTATTATAAAAAAAAAGTAAAAAAAAAACAGCAGCATAGTGTAATCTAATTCTTCTCAAATTCTTCATTTAATCCATCTAAGCCGTGGTTGCGCCAAGTGACTGCACCATATTGCATAATTTTTTTTTTTTTAGATTTAAAAAAAAATATATAATTTTTTCTCCTATAATTTTTAAGTTGATAAATATCTTAATGTAATTACAATTCAAATTCTTCATCTGATCCTTATTTAATTACTATACTACAGTTAAAAGAAAACATTTATATATATAAAATAAAAAATAAATAAAAAAAAGCAGCAACGTAGTGTAATCTAATCCTTCTCAAATTCTTCATCTAATCCATCTAAGCCATAGTTGCGCCAAGTGACTGCACCATATTGCATAATTTTTTTTTAGATTTTTAAAATTTTTAAAATATATATAATTTTTAAGTCAATAAATATCTTAATTTAATTACAATTCAAATTCTTCATCTGATCCATCTAATCCTTATTTAATTACTATACTACACGTAAAAGAAAAAATTTATATATATAAAAAAAAGGTAACAACGTGTATTATATAAAATAAAAAAGCAACGTGCATTATAAATAATAATAATAAAGCAGCAATGTAGTGTAATTTAATCCTTCTCAAATTCTTCATCTAAGTCGTGGTTGCGCCAAATGGCTGCACCATATTGTAAAAAAAAATTTAGATTTTTAGATTTTAAAAAAAATATATAATTTTTTTTTCTCCTATAATTTCTAAGTTGATAAATATCTTAATTTAATTACAATTCAATTTTTTTTTTCATGATTCATCTAATCCTTATTTAATTACTATACTACACATAAAAGAAAACATATAAAATATATATATATATATATAAATATATATAAAAGGTAGCAACGTGTATTATAAAAAAATAAAACATAAAATAGCAACGTAGTGTAATCTAATCCTTCTCAAATTCTTCATCTAATCCCAATATATATATATATATATATATATATATAAACAGCAACATAGTGTAATCTCTAATCCTTCTCAAGTTTTTCATCTAATCCATCTAATCTTTATTTATATCCCATAAAAAACAAAAGATCTGATCCATCTAATCCTTATTTAATTACTATACTACATGTAAAAGAAAACATTTATATATATATATATATATATATATATAAAGTAGCAACGTGTATTATAAATAAATAAATAAAAGCAGCAACGTAGTATAATCTGATCCTTCTCAAATTCTTCATCTAATCCATCTAAGTCGTGGTTGCGCCAAGTGGCTGCTCCATATTACATAATTATTTTTTTTTCGATTTTTAGATTTTTAAAAATATATATAATTTTTCTTCTCCTATAATTTTTAAGTTGATAAATATCTTAATTTAATTGCAATTCAAATTCTTCATCTGATCCATCTAATCCTTATTTAATTACTATACTACACGTG
The DNA here is from genome assembly GCF_932294415.1 of Quercus robur. Lineage (NCBI taxonomy): Eukaryota > Viridiplantae > Streptophyta > Magnoliopsida > Fagales > Fagaceae > Quercus > Quercus robur. Next base: position 30,977,991 of record NC_065535.1, on the reverse strand, counting down.
ATAAATAAATAAATAAATAAAAAGCAACAATATAGTGTAATTTAATCCTTCTCAAATTCTTCATCTAATCCATCTAAGTCATGATTGTACCAAGTGGCTGCACGTATTACAAAAAAAAATAGATTTTTAAAAAATATCTTAATTTAATTACAATTCTAATTCTTTTTCTGATCTATCTAATACTTATTTAATTACTATACTACACGTAATAGAAAACATTGAGAGAGAGAGAGAGAGAGAGAGAGATGAGAGAGAGTTATACCTGGTGTAACTTTACAAAAGTTACACATTTTTTAGACCGTAGATTTCTAAAAGATCTAATGATTAAAAAAAATCATTAAATATGATTGCTTCCACCTTATTACTTGATTAATACTAGCATTCTCTCTCTTTCTCTCTCTATCTCTCTCCTTATTTATTGCTTTCCAAGAGATAATATTTTGTTCAACACAACCTAAACAAAAAATCTAAAGTTCAATGTATTATTGAAAATCATTTTATATATTTTTAGATATTTCTACCATCTTCCATTCAATTATATATATATATATATATATATATATTATGATACCTTAGTCTCACACAATATGCATTCATTATATAACTTAAAAGTAAAATATTTATTTATTTTTATTATTTATTTGTAAGTAAATTAATAAAAAAAATTATTTACAAATGAATTTTGATTAAACTGTGCATCGCACGGGCATAATGCTAGTACTATATAATAAAAGTTGGCTTAAAAGTCGTGATTGCGCCAAGTGACTGCACCAAATTGCAGAAAATTTACTAAATTTCTTTAAAAAAAATTTAAATTAAATTATTTGGTGGCATACAACTACTATACCTAAGAGAGGACCTAATCAGTTTGAATAACAAAAACTAAATTAACGTGTAATCATTGCTCACCTATATCTTTTCTAATTTAACGCCTCATGGACTCTTTTCTTTTTCTTTTTATCTTCTTCTTCTTCTTCTTCTTCTTCTTTTTTAATCAACTTCTTGAGAAGTTCATTCTAACTTATCAAACTATTTTTTCCTTTACTTTTTTATTCTTTGAATAAACACCAAAATTTAATATAAAGTTACGATTAACGTTTTCTCCTTAAAAAAAGAAAAAAGAAAAAAGAAAAAGAGAGTTATGATTAACATTAATTCCAATTGCAATTCTTATTTGCCTTAGATGTAATTTAAGATTTTCTATATATATATTGTAGGATCTCGATTTACAGTCCAAGCCCAAAACGTATGAGATATTGGCCTAATGAGCCCAATACAATGAATTTGTAGAGAATGGGTCAAAGAACTGGCCCTAATGAGTTGAACAACAGCTAGTATTGAATTAAATGACAATCAAACACTAAATAAGAGATTTTGATATCAGTAGACTTTCAGTCCGAGGAAATCACACTTGTATATATTGATCATAATTGAATACAAAGACAATTTAGATTGCTACAGTCTTCTTTCTCTCCTCTCCCCCTTTCCTTCCTTTTATCTCAAGGAGGGTCTCTCACATTATATAGCTCCTTCTGGAACATTTTGATTCTACATGTGTTGATCATCTGAGCCTCCACTTGAGTACCTGTCTCATCAGACATCTTCTCTGGCTTTCTGTGAGTTGTGGTAACTAAGGAAACACTGTTCAGAGATCTTCTCCACATAAATGTGGCCAGAAAAGTAGCTGTCATGCATTTAATGTGGTGGCAGCAGCTTTCTCCTAGATATTTTTGGACTTCTTGCCTTCTTGTATGTTCATGAAGCATATTCTTATCATTGCAGCTTCTTGGAGGGTCATTCTACTTGCTGGAATACATATTTGAGCTGCACACACCACATCTGAGGAGTAATTCCTCCTCGGATTACCTTTCATTCGTTCCTTACTTATGAGACTTTAAATTGGGATCCTAAATGATTATTTGCCCCTCCTCGAACCATTCAGCATCCTCAGACAAAAGCCCAAGGCCCAACATATTAATCCCTACATATATATATATATATATATCAATTAATAAAAATTACAATGGATAATGAACTATTTTTTCCCTTAGCTTTTTTATTCTTTGGATAAACACCAAAATTTAATATAGAGTTATGATTAACGTTTCCTAAAAAAAAAAAAAAAAAGAAGTTATGATTAACGTTAATTCCAATTGCAATTCTTATTTAGCTTAGATGCAATATAAGATTTATATTTATATATCAATTAATAAAAATTACAATGGATAATGAATATATCCTTAAAGGAATTGAATGAAACGTATCCTCAATATAAATCTACAGTTTAATTGGATTATTTTATAAGCTAAGTTTCGTTTGAGCTACTAACATTCAATGCTAATAATAATATATAAACCAGAGAAGAACAACAAATAGAGTGCCACCAATTTTTCTCAATCATTCATAAAATCCGTCTCCTTGGCGTTTTGCGTCTTTCAATGCTCTCAATAGAATCACTCGGGTACGCATAAATGTATTTATTTACTAAATCTGTGAGGTTATTTTATATTCAACTTGACTTGCTGGCTATTGCTATATTAATTTCTTGAAATCATAAAAGCTTATTTCTTGATTTATTAGTCTCACTTTGAATTACAAGATTTTTTACACTCTACATGCACTTGATTTGTCTTTCAAATATACATACGATTAGTTTGGTTGTGTATACCATAGAAATTTGCCTTTATTTTTTAGTTTTGGGTTAGATAGTTGAACAATGCTAAAATAAAAAGAGTTGCAAGATTAAAATGAAGATTAATCATGAATTTACAACAATCAAGATCTGTAGATTCAGCCAAGAAAAGACAATGAATCACAATTCAAGAATCAACTCTTCTTTCAACAGAAGGTACCAATATGGTCATACATTTATTTTACATAATAAATTGGTAGCGAATTACAAACTCATCTGCTTCAAGTGTTTTGAGTCCAATAATTAATAGTTTTTTGGCATAAACTTTTTATTTTTCCTAAAATAGTTGAACAACTTGTAAATAACAAGAAGTGCAAGATTAAGACGAAGATTCATTATGAACGACGTCAAAGAGCCACCAATTCAATCTCCAAAAGGCAAAAAAACACTACTCAAGAATTGAATATTTGTGCAAGAGACCATTCATCCTAAAAAGAAGACAATTTTCTTTAAAGATCCGTTATGCCGTGGTAATAATTAAAAAAAAAAAAAAAAAGTCAATGACAAATTCTAAACAACATTGGCCTCTACTCGCAAAGTCTAATGTTCAGTCATGACCAATTGTACGTTACATTGTCTCGAGTAACAAGCTTTGAAGAACTAAATATTTTAATAAAAAACAATGACAAACAAGAATAAGGATACACTAAAAATATATTCTTAGCACAATTAGTATTTTTCACTTAGATGTTATCATTTTATATTTGATGGTTGTTACATTATACGATTTGTTCCTTTTATTATTATATTTTATAAGAATATGACTCTTTATGGTACTGCTTTCTCCATAATAAAAAGTAAAATCTGGATGTTTAAAGTTTAAACATTGCAATAGCAAACGCCCGCACGTTTACGAGTAATTAATATATAAATATATATATATATATATATATATATATATATACATGTACGTGGAAGAATGCATTCTCCACAAATTTGGATGGACTTTGCCGACGAAAAGAGACTAGGACGATATAAAGCTGTCTTGGTAGAACCAAATCTGATGAAAGTTCTCTTGGCTATAATCCTTAGAAAAGGTCTCTTGGCTTGGAGTAGATATCAAATATCATATCATATCTGACATAAAACGTGCATGCCACATCGTAGGCCTGCCTTCTAGGTCTATTTCTATACAGACTACAGAGAACTACATTATTTACTGTAGGCACTTTTTGTTTTTGTTATATATATATATATATATAGAGACACACACAAGTCTAACTAAATAAATACAATAAGTTTGTAATTAGGCTGTTCTCGGGTCGGGTTGGCTTGAGTTTGGACTTGATCTGGACTCGATTCGACTAGGTCGGGTTATCAAAAATGTGACCTGCAATCGAACAAATATATGCGATGGACCCGGTGGTTCGGGTTATCAATTAAATGGGTCGAATTCGTCAGCTAGACGGGTTTAGGCTTCAAATTGGGCCAGTTTTGTGGATTTACATGTATTTTTTTTAACTCAATTTTTTATAGGCCTTTTGGGCCCAAATTAATGGGCTTACTTTTAACAAAGATTTATATATTTTTGAACCATATTTATGTATATATATATATATATATATCATATGGGCCTCTTTTCACATCCTTTATTTCAAATTAGGCCTTCAAGCTTAGCTTGTATACACTACACAACTTTGAATCTTTTGGGCTTCCAGGCCTTATCAATCCAAATTTAATGTTTCCAACTCACATATAATGATAACAAATACATTAAATAACACGTAAAAACCCGGGAAAATTAGCAAGCACATAAAATCACACATAATATCACTTTCTAACCATCTGTTAAAATCACACAATACAAGAAAGAAATATTTTTCAAAATGCCTTAGCCTTAAGACCTGGGCAGTACATAAAAATACACATAATATCACTTTCTAACCAGCTGTTAAAATCACACAATATAAGAAAGAAATATTTTTCAAAATGCCTTAGCCTTAAGACCTAGGTAGTACCTTAAAAATCCAAAAACAAATCAAAAAAGTCTAATAAGTACAAAAGCCCATCTCAACCTATTAAACCTGCCAAGTTGTGCCAACCATTCCATACATGTAACACAAGCCAGCAAACAAATTCCAAGAAATAAATCAATCACAACCACACCATAAGTATGGCAACAAAAGATAATAAGAGCATCTTACAATATTTCCATAGAGTCAGAGAAGGCAGAAAGGCAATTACTACAAGTGTGTAAGGCAGTAAACTACCAAGGTAGTAGCTAGTTATAATTAGTTACAATTATGAAATACCAAAGTATTTCCAAAAAAATAGCTTTTCTAAAGCTTTAAAGAGCAATCGCGCTATAGTTAAGTCCATGAATTATAGAAAAGAAAACCTATAAACTTAATAAGTTTTCTTTCCCATAAGCAATAGTTGATTTATAAATTATAAGTTAGAAAAACAATATGTCCAAAAGCTTCCAAAATATATCCAAAAATTTGCCTCCTATACAAAATGTGTCCTTCCTCCTACAAGAAAATGGGCAAAAAAATATTTATCAATAAAAATATAAGGACAAGACCAAAAGATACAGAATAGTAATAACCAAAAACAATAGAGAGGGCAAAACCAAACTCAATAGAAATAACAGTAAGGGCAGAAACTTACCCAGTTAGTGATTAGTCATCAACACTAATTGAGATACCTTTGTTTGAGCTTGAACTTCCACCACTTGCTGCTGCTTGACTTATAACTAGAAAAGAGAAAAAAATGAAGGCTATTATATTAAATTTCATTTGAATAAGACACACTTAATAGCACTTAATGGACAAAAAGTTTGGTAGTTAAAATATTACCAAAATCATGAAATTCATCTTCCAAGGCCTCTAACTCATCTTTTGATTTGTGAAAAGAAATTGGAACCAAGGCTTGAAGCCAATCTTGTGCACAAACAAGATTTTGAACCATGAGTGGAGAGAGTGAACTCCGAAATGGATCAAGTATGCGTCCTCCGGAATTAAATGCTGACTCAGAAGCAACAGTAGAAATAGGTACAGCCAGCACATCCCTAGCCAATTTGAACAGCACTTGATACCTATTTGAATTGGTCTTCCACCACCCCAATATCTCAAATTTCACATCCCCCTTCTACTTTCACAATTTTCACCCAAATATTTGTCAATCTCATTGCTACACCCTATGGACTGCTCAGCCTCCAAGAAACGCTCAAACCTAGAATTAACCATCACATATGGATCACTACAACCAATTGACTCACCTTCTATGTGTGTCCTCTCACTCCCACTTAGTGCTTGTACATTTGGAGAATCAACACAAGAGTAATAATCATACAACTTGACCAAGTTACCCCTCACCAATTCAATCATCTCATCAGCCACTTCATTCCCATAAATTTCAGAAAAAGAAAACTTCAAAAACCTCAACTTCTTTCTTGGATTAAGAACCACAACCACATACAAAAGATGATTACTTTTATCCACTTTCCCCCAATACTTATCAAACTTAGATTCCATTTTAGTTGCCATGTTTTTCAAGAGGTGGTTTTGAGATTTACTTAAACGGGCAATATTCTCTTGAATGACAAACATCTCATCAAAAAAGGTGTTTGTAGTAATATACAAAGAACCTGAAAACTTTTTCGTTGCATTGTAAAAAAGTTTCAAAAAACCCACAAATGTCCTACAATTTTGGAAATCAATACCACTAGGAGATCCCATATCACCACTATTCTCATTGTTCATAAAGTATGAAGAATAACTATCATCCTCAAAGTCCATTTGTATGAACACTTTCTCAAATTTTTCTATGGTTTCTAACATGAGATAGGTAGAGTTCCACATAGTTGGTACATCTAGTCAAAGAAGAGATTTAGACACAATACCTAATCTCTCCATAAAACCCATAAAAAGTTTGATTCCTATTTGGTGAGGACTTCACATACCTCACAGCTTCACACACCTTAGCAATGGATGCATCAATTTCTCTCAAACCATCCCCCACAATCAGATTTAGAATATGTGCACAACACCTTATGTGTAAGAACTCATGTTCTAAAACAGTCCCCTTCTAATCTTTAGTTACAGTTTGCAAAAATTTAATGGTGGCACCATTTGAGCTAGCATTGTCCATTGTTAAAGTGAATATGCCATTGATACCCTGCTCACGCAAACACATCTCAATCTTTCTACCTATGGTCTCCCCCTTATGGTCTTCAACTTTACAAAAATTTAGAATTCTCTTATGCAACTTCCAATCATCATCAATAAAATGACATGTAAGGGACATATAATTCAAATTTTGAATACTAGTTCATGTGTCCGTAGTAAGACACACCCTATGACCCTTCAAGGCCCCTCTTAGTTTCTCTCTCTCAACACCATAAATGCCAATCACATCCCTAGCCATAGTTTGACGAGATGGGATATCCCTAATTCACAACTTAGGTTGTAAGGTTGTTGAATATCTTTGAAACCAATACCATTCAACAAACCTAAAAGGCAATTCATCTATTATAACCATTTCAGCGAGTGCCTTTCTAAAAGCCTCAACACTAAAGGCTGTTAGTACAAGCTGAAACCCTTCCTCCCCATCCCTTTTAGGCTCAAATGCTAAGGTTTGTTGCCCTTTAAATGCATCTCTATTAGGGTTCTTAACACAAATTGTCGTCTGATTCAATAAATTAGTAGTACCATGCCCCTTACTATCAGTTAGATAAGTTTTTTGACAATAATTGCAAACAGCCTTAAAATGACCCTCACCAATATCTATTTTTTCAAAATGGTCCCAAGCAGTAGACTTTTTCCTATTATTACACACCTTGCCCTTACCTTTAGGTGGAAATGGGGGAACCTTAGCATTAGTTGGAGTGGCAGTAGATTCAGCTTGGGCAATAGGTTCAGCTTGGGCAGTAGGTGATGTTTGGGAAGAGGGTGCATAACTAGAGGGTTCTATAACCTAAAGACATCAAATTTAAGCATCAGAAAACTACCCTAATAGTGATACTACTAACCCCATAACAAGAACACACACAAGTAACACAACAACAACAATAGGTCAAAGCAGCAACAAACAACAACAAAGTAACAAACAAACAACAAGAAGTTAAAAGAGAAACAACTGAAGATAAATGACATCTTAGAGAATCCTTAGCTGTTAAGGATTCGACCTTGAAGATGAAGCAAAAAGAGTAGCCTACTTGAACAAATTTCAACTCCTGTATAAAATTACGATTTCAATTTCTTAAATTAGGAAAACAAAATGAATCAAACAAATTAGCAATAACATACAATCAAATTAACAAAATAAAAATGTGTTAGGATTTCATCTTTTAAAATTAGGGGTTCATCTATTTTTTTATTTTTTTATAAATTTTAACAGTGAAGATAAAACTTATAGAAGTATATTGCTCACTAAAAAAAAAGCAATAAAATTGGGCAGATACATACAGGACCACCACACGGTCTAGCCTACATAGGATAAAAACTAAGAAAAAGAACACAAATGAGCACACTCAAATTAGGGGTTCATCTTTGACCTAACAAATCAAATCAAGACAATTAGGGTTTCATAATCACTTGGTCTGTTTTGGTTCCCTAATCTTTGAATCAAATAGAAAAGTATAGAGACTAGAGAGAGTGACTACACTGAATACTATGTTTCGAAGTGGAATCAAGCACATGCAACTCTATGGCAGTATGGCTAAACAATTTCTCACAACTATGATCTTTAAGTTTTCAGTAAATTGAACAAGAGGAAAAACCCATATCTCAAAATAGAGAAAAAGATAGATGAAAAAGGAAGAAAATATACCTGAGAGTCTTGAGACGAAGAAGCTGATCCGTGAGCATGAGAAAGCTTAACCCATGGTGGAAAGTGAGGCGATGCCGTGAGTGTGGTGATGACGTGGTGGCGACAATAACTAGGGTTTGGAAAGGAGTGTGGATTGTGGAGGGTATGGAGTGAAGGGTTGAGACTTGAGACTGGAGAGACTTGAGATTAAGAGTAGAGAGAATGGAGACTGAGATTGAGAGTGAGATTTTGATTTATGAGAGAGTGAGATACTGAGAACAGGGAGAAGTCTGAGATGGGATTGAAGACTGAGGCTTGCATGTGGAACTCTGGAAAACTGATTTCCATTTCAATTTTAGTCGTTTTGAACTTCTAGTGATTTGATTTTTGCTTTGTTGATTTGATTTTTTTCTTTTGCGTGGAAGACTTTAGATGCCGTGCAGTTCTCAATTTGACAGTGCTTTAGTCTTATCATCCCTCAATCTCACATGCTCACCTCAAAAGAACCGAGATATATATATACATAATTCTTTTTTACTCTAAAACTTTCGGTCGGGTCAGGTTATACGGGTTTTTAAACCCTTAACCTGCTATCCGAACCGAATATTCGGTTTTCTCAGAGAAGGACCCGAACCTGACCAATCATGAGCTTCGGGTTGACCCGTTGGGCTTCGGGTCGGTCGGTTTGGTCGGGTCCTGGACCTGTTGGACAACCCTGGTTTGTATATAGCATTTGGAATCATTTATTTGTCATAGGTTATTTGTATAAAGTTTTTAAAAAAGACAAAGTTTGGCTACAAGCTTGATTATAATTAATGGTTATAAGTTTATTCAACATCTTTGTTAGTTTTTAGACTCCTTAACATACAATGTTTAACTTAATTTTATTGCCAAATTGTCACTTAAGTCATTATGTAAATCTTAGGTTAAACATTCATCATACATATCATGCAGCGGAAAAGTAAATAAAACAAGATATGATGACTCATAAAAACTAATGAAACAAATTAGTTTCAAAGTAAAAAATTTGGGGGGAATGATCCCACACTACATAAAAGGGGCTATCCCAACGTTTTTAAAGCATCGAAATAACACCAAAAATTGTCGATATAGCCTAAAATGATTTATCTTGACGCTTTTTTTCTCAGCGCCTTGTAGCACTGCGCAACGAGTGTGGCAATAGGTCCGCCTAACCTACACCGGCACTTTTAAAACTGCCGGTATAGGTCCTGGTGATTTTGAGACCCTATTCCAACCTTTTTTTTAAGTGTTGGGACATTCTTCATCAGCCGTTTCAAGACCTATACTGGCGCTTTTTCAAAATGAAAACCGCTGTTGTAGGTGTACCTATAACAACGGTTTTAAAACCGCCCCTACAGGGTATTTAGGGAAATAGAAATATATCCTATACTAGCGGTTTTAAACTGCTGTAATATGTATTGCCTGTGCCTGTGCTTTTAAAACCGTCGGTATAGGTCATTTAAGGATATATAAATAAGCCCCATACCAATGTTTTTAAAACGCCGTAATAGAATTTTACACTCAAGAATATTTAATTCGTAGTAAACTTAACTATGATTATTAAACCTAGTTTTGAAACCCTCAGACTTGATCTGCTCCAACATGAACCTCCAGTTCATGCCTTTGATTTTCAGTACACTTGATATTTGAAACTTTAAACCACATAGACCTCCAGTCTATGACTCCAAGACCACTCTTGAAGGTTTAGATCTCTAGCACCTTTGATAACTAGAATGAGGCAGCAACTTCTACAAATACTAGATCTTGAATTTCTTTAAAAAATATTTATGATAGAAGATTTGAGAGAGCTTTGATTACAGAAACCCTAGATCTACAATAGGAGGCACAGGAAACACTTTTCTCTCTCTAAAATCCCTTGTAGGGTTAGCTTATAATTTCCTTTAAATACTGCAACAAACAGATCACAATTTGGGCTTGTAATAGACAAGTTATGGGCTTTTTACGTTTGCTAATTTTTGTTGATTTGCGATCATGCAAGCCAATCTGATTTTGAATTCCTAAACCTGCAGCTTGTATGTTCTTGAATTTTGACTTGCAGCGCTTTTAGCAATGTCTAATATGACTCATAGACTTTAAGATCTATTTCTAGATAAGTTTATGTACACAGTTTGCCAACAAACAAATCATTTAGAACCTAAAAAATTATACCTAAATATTTAGATATTTTTATTGGACGTGAATTTTAAATACTCTATTAATGGATTATATTTTTTTTCCTACATCCTCCATGCTTATAAAATTTAAAGGAAATAAAAAATCAATAACTATGTCATTAATCAAATATTTAGATTTTCTTTTGTAGTTTAAAATTATGCATAAAAAATAAATCTATGAATTGAATAGTAAATAATATATGATTGTCACAAAATTTGATTTGTCTTAAGAACATAAAAAACATATAATTCAACTGTTATATTTTCAAAATATGTATCCATGTTAAACTTTTTAGTGGGAGTTGTAGCCGTCATTAAAAAAATATAGTTTTTGATAACTTTTGTATGAAAAAAAAGGAAGCCAAAAATTAACTTATTGACAACTATTTAAAAGTCAAATTATTTGTAAAATAAATGAGAGAAAAAAGCAAATAGCAAAAAAAAAAAAAAAAAGGTTGGGCTAATCGCATGCACGTATTGGGACCATAATGGAGGAGGAGGTGGGCTCATTCAGGACCATAATGGAGACTGGATAATAGGCTTTTCTAGAAGTCTTGGCTCCACTAATAGCTTCATTGCAAAACTGTGGGCTTTAAGAGATAGTCTTATCCTGGCCAGGGACCTCAATCTTAATATAGCCTTATTGTTAAGATGGATGCTATGAGTGTAGTCCAACTGATGAATAATGATTCTGTCAACATGTTAATGGAACATCTTTTGTCTGATTGCAGGACCCTCCTAAGAGCCATCCCTAACAAACGGATTGAGCACACATACCATGAAGCTAATCAATGTGCGGATGCATTGACAAGAATGGGTCTAGGCGTAGTTTTCTTTTTATTGTTTTTGTTGAACCACTGCCTGTGGTGGATGCATTTTTAGCTTTTGATAAAGCTAATATTTTTGTAACAGACTTGTTGTTTCTAATATATTAAGTAGCTAGTTCTGACCCCCCCCCCCCCCCCCCCCCCGCGCGCGAAAAAAAAAAAAAAAAAAAACACGCATGCACGTAAACTACCAATTACCAAACTTTATGAGTTAGCCATTATCAAATGAGAACAAATTTTTATATGAATTCACCATTTTTTTAAAAAAATTTAAAAAAATCATAATAAGATGGATTGTGAATTATGATGCTAAATAACTCAAATCTGGTTTAGTATGGATAAAGATAAGCACTATATATTGAGCATTTTTAATTCTAGCATTGATATGCTTTTCTAGGGAGGTTAATTCCTCCAAATCAGCACATGAAAATGAGTCATTTTCAGTGCATAAACAAAATCACCATTCAATGGAATTTCTTTCCTTAGAGTATCAATTAAAGATAATAATTGTGGACACCTTTGCTTCTTCAATGGACGTACTTGGGAGTTGGGAGGTTCTTCACACAAAAGTTGTGCTTAACATTATTCAAAGCTGAGTGTTTTACACCATATAGCACTACAGAGTATTGCAGAGCAGTAGAGTAGTATTGTGTACAAAGTTCTCTTTAGTCTTCACGCCAAAGATCATGTCCAGATTGGTTTGGCTTTCCTCTATTGCTATTCCTCTCACTATTTTCAGACCTGGACTGGATCCGGAGGTCGGACCGAGAAAACCGGGAACCAGATTGAAATCCGGTTTTTTAAGTATAGAGAACCGGGCATATGTGGTAATTCTGTGAACCCCTAAAACTGGGTTGGACCGCACGGTTCATGCAGAATCAGTGGCAAGAACCGTGAGGTCCAACCCCTTAGCAATTTAAATTTTTTTTTTTTAATAAAAACAACTTAACACAATTTTATTCTATTTAATTAAATTATCCATCTCTTACAAGGAATTTTAAAAAAATATATAATTAAAATCCTTCAAAGATATTCAATTTACTTCAAAAATTATTTTTAATGTTTTCATGGTTATTATTTTATTTTATTAACTTTCTTATTTAATTATTAAATATATGCTTGAAAATCATTAAATTTCCCTCACATATATAGATATATTAGACAATTTTGCTAGTTATAGGGTTAAGGGCCCAAATCATATACTGGGCCTTGGGCCTGGGCCGAGAACATAAATGGTCCGAGGAGGAATAAATAGTTATGGGTGATTCCAGTTTAGAGTCTCATAAGTAAGGAAGGACTGGAAGGTGGTCTGAGGAGGAATTTCTCCTCGGGTATGATAAATACAGCTCAAATATGTATTCCAACAATCAGGGTGACCTTCCAAGAAGCTCCAGTGATAGGGACGTGCATTATGAACATATAAGAAGAGGGGAACCCAAAAATATCTAAGGGAAAGCTGCTACTACCGCATTGAATGCACTGCAGCTACTTTTCTGGCAGCATTTATGTGGAGAAAACCCCTGAACAGTGCTGCCTTGGCTACCACAACTCACAGAAAACCAAAGAGGGTATTTGATGGGATAGGTACTCAAGTAAGGGCTCAAATGATCAACAAGTGTAGGATTAAGATGGTCCAAAGGGAGTTATATAATGTAAGAGACCCTCCATAAGGAGAGAATTGAAAAAAAGAGAAAGAGAATACTGTAGTCATCAAAATTATACTTGCAATCGGTTTAATTGATTTATATGAAGACTTACCTTCTCAGACAGTGAATTCATTCAGATTAATGCCTCTTGTTTTTGCTTGATCATCCTCTAAATTCATACTAGCCATTGTCCAATTCATTAGAGCCTAGTTCTTCGACCCGCTCTCTACAAATTTATTGTACCAAGCTCACTGGGCCAATACCCCATACATTTTGGGCTTGGGTTGCAAAACGTGTCCTTACACTAGTTTTATACATTTAATATCTATATTTAGGCTTTAATTAATTATGACATCATCACAGTTCGACCCCGGTTCAACCTCGGTTCGACCTCAAAAACCTTGAATCTCTCCCTGTTACGGTTCAATGAATAGTCTGGGTTTCAAAACCTTTTCCACTACGCTAGGGGCAAACCACAAGTATCCAAAAGTTCTTCACTTTTGAGTCCATTATTTTTCTTAGAAACTGATAAGTTTAAGACATTATAAAATTACAAGGAAAAAGACCAGAATTCTTCTTCTTCGTGCAAAAATGGTGGGCCAGTACGTATTCACAGTCACAAAACAGGCCTCATTTACACAAAGGACCACAAAAATTATGCAATTTTTGCCTTAACTTGCTATGCAATTTTTTATTTTTTAGTATAAGTGATGCAGCGTAGGCGTGTAGAAGCAGAATTTATAACACACAAATACTACAACTCTTCCACTATACCTAAGTTCTACAAGAACACTAGGCTAATAGGCAAAATAATAGAGAAAACCTCTCCAGCAAGCTTTTATTCAAAAACACACATAACCATAAATAACCTCTCTATAAAGAGTATTTATAGGAATAGAATTTCTCCTACTCCTTTTAGGAAAAGAAATAATAAACCTACTTTTACTTGAGAAAGGAAAAACAATTTAACTAGGAAAAGAAAAACAATTAAAATCCCAATTCAACTAGGAAAAAGATTTTAATTCAAAGTACTAGAGTAAATAAATCCTAATTCAAATAGGAAAAGGAAAACATTAAAAACTCTTTGTTCTTCACAACGTGATTTGCATCATCCTCCTTGGGTTGGAAGAAACTCGTCCTCAAGTTTGGAGTCTGGATTGGAATTTTCTCCTCGATATGGAACAAGATGCTTAACATTGAAGACGTTAGATGTACGCATATGACTTGGAAGTTTCAACCGATAGGCATTAGGATTAATTTTCTCAAGAATCTCCAAAGGACCAATCTTTCTAGCAACTAGTTTGTTGTACTCTCCCACAGGAAAGCGATCTTTGGTCAAAAATGCCCAAACTGCATGTCGAGATGAGAGCTTGTCTTGGCTATTGATATGCTTCAAAGCATCATGATCAGAATAGAGCTCATTATAGGCCAAATAAGAACTCCAATGCTTCAAAGCACAAATTATTGCATAAAATTCCAAATCATAAGTGCTGTAATTCAATTTTGACCCACTCAACTTCTCACTAAAGTAGGCCACTGGTTTGCCATTTTGACTAAGAATAGCTCCAATTCCAATCTTGGATGCATCACAATGTAACTTAAATGGTTGAGAGGAATCAGGAAGAGCTAGAATAGGTGTTGTAGTAAGCTTTTCCTTGATCTGATGAAATGCCTTTGTGGCTTCAGTTGTCCACAAAAACTTACTAGCCTTCATGCAATCTGTAATTGGTGCCATGATGGTACTAAAGTCAGGGATAAACCGCCGGTAGAATGACACCAACCCATGGAAATTGCGGACCTCGTGGACTGTGGTTGGTCTTGGCCATTGTTTAACAGCAGTAACCTTTGATTCATCAATTGATAGTCCATCCTTGGACACCACATAACCAAGAAATAAAACACTATCTGTCATAAAAGAATATTTGGTTATGGCAACATAAAATTTCTCCCTACTTAGAACTATGAGTACCTCTTGAAGATGTTGGAGATGTAAATCAATATTGGCACTGCATATCAGGATATCATCAAAATAAACTACAATAAACTTGCTGATGAAATGGCGAAAAATCTGGTTCATAACACGCATGAAGGTGCTAGGAGCATTAGAAAGTCCGAATGGTATTACTAGCCACTCATACAACCCCTCACGTGTCTTGAATGCTGTCCTCCATTCATCACTAGGACGTACTTGAATTTGATGGTACCCACTTTTTAGATCCAACTTAGAAAACACTGTAGCACCACTCAACTGATCAAGCAAATCATCCAATCGAGGAATAGAGGATCTAAACCGGACTGTAATTTTGTTGATGGCACGATTGTTGACACACATTCGCCATGATCCATCCTTTTTGGGTGTTAGTAAGGCTAGCACGGTACAAGGACTAAGACTCTCTCTAATGTGCCCTTTTAACAACAAACCCTCTACTTGTCTTCTAAGTTCTTCATGCTCTTTTGGGCTTATGCGGTAGTGTGGGCGATTAGGTAGATTAGAACCTGGTACAAGATCAATTTGGTGTTGTATATCTCAGAGTGGCGGTCACCCCTCAAGTAGATCATTAGGAAATAAATTTTCAAATTCATCTAATAAAGATTTCACAGCCTCTAGTACTATACTACCCTTTGAGCTCTCCTTTCCCAACAATACAAACACCAACCCCGAATCAAACATCTCTTCAACAAATGCCCTTTTAGCTAAGAGATTCTTACCCCCTCCTGAAGTTGGCTTAGGTTCAATCTCCTTACAAGGCAATAACACAATTTTAGTGCTACCAAACATGAAGCTGTATGTATTCTTCCTACCATCATGTTGAACCTCTCTATCATATTGCCATGGTCTACCGAGGAGAAGATGACATGCATCCATAACTACCACATTACACCATGCATTATCCTTATATTTCAACCCAATAGAAAAAGAAACCAAGCAACGTTTAGATACAGTTACCTCATTGCCCCTTTTGAGCCAAGATAGTTTGTAAGGGTTAGGGTGCTTCTCTGTTGCCAATCCCAATTTTTGAATAGCCTCTTCTGATACCACATTCTCACAGCTTCCAGAATCAATAACAAGTCTACGTACCTTGCCTCCTATAGTACATGTAGTTTGAAAGATATTGCTTCGGAGCCAATCCTCACCTTCAGATTTACGAGGTGTGAAACATGTCCTTCTTGTAACTAACAAAGGGCCATCATCCCCTTGCACATACTCCTCTTCCTCTTCAACATCATAAACAACTTCTTGCTCAAAGGTATTTAAATGATCATTAGCACATTCTTCACTCTCAATAAATAAACCCTTACCATACCGACCACCCTTCTTGCAATCAGCCATTCTATGCCCTGCCTCGCCACACTTGAAACATTGAGGGCCAGAACTACTAGCTGCAGTGTGGTTGGGTTGTGGATTAGCTTGATTAACTTGGCCTTTTCCTTGTGTAGATTGTGTAGTTGCACCTTAAGGGGGATCTACTGGTGGTAGTCGATTGCCACTACTACTTGAAACCATGTTAGTCCTCCTATTCATTGTCTTCTCTAAATGCAAAGCTCTCTGATGGGCTTCAGATAAAGAAATTGGGTCAAATAAATTCAAAGTATCTTGAAATTGTTGCCTCATGCCCCCAATATAATGTGAAACTAATTGATCTTCCGAATCTGCAAGGTCAACTCTAACTACAAGTTGATAAAACTCTTGAGTATACTCATCTATAGATTGTGTACCTTGCCTAAGACTGTGTAATTGTTGATATAATGTACGCATATAATTATGGGGTAAAAATGCAGCACGCATATGTTTCAAAAAAATTTCCCAAGTATTGATTTTAGATTTACCTTGGCGAATATGGCTTTGCTTTAATTGTTGCCACCATGCAGCAGCACGTCCTCTGAATTGGTCGCCACCAAAGAAACTCTTTTGTCTTGCGGCACCTCCTTAAACTCCAAAATTTCTTCAACCGTAGCAACCCAATCTAGGAATTCTTCAGGTTGTAAACAACCTTTGAACTCTGGAATATCTAATTTGAACCCAAATTCCCATCTGTTTGAATTGTATGAAACCAAGGGTTTCTCCCTCCTCCTTCTATGTCTAGCAAACGGATTTTCCATCTCACCCTCAACATTATAGTCTACCTCATCTTCCTTCACAAAACGTAGAGTTGGATTACAGTTTCGAGGCTGGTTAACAACGGCTAAGGCAGAAGCTGCTTTGTCAGCGCTTCAAACTGCTCTTCCATCTGTTGAAAGCGTGCCTCTAGTTGTGTATTGCGTGCAATCTCATCGCGTTCATACTCACCATCTACAACAGCGTGTCTTCCCCCAAGTGATCCTCGTGCCATAGTAGGAACCTAACCGTGCTCTGATACCAACTGATGTAGCGTAGGCGTGTAGAAGCAGAATCTATAACACACAAATACTACAACTCTTCCACTATACCTAAGTTTTACAAGAACACTAGGCTAATAGGCAAAATAATAGAAAAAACCTTTCTAGCAAACTTTTATTCAAAAACACACATAACCATAAATAACCTATCTATAAAGAGTATTTATAGGAATAGAATTTCTCCTACTCCTTTTAGGAAAAGAAATAATAAACCTACTTCTACTTGAGAAAGGAAAAACAATTTAACTAGGAAAAGAAAAACAATTAAAATCCCAATTCAACTAGGAAAAGGATTTTAATTCAAAGTACTAGAGTAAATAAATCCTAATTCAAATAGGAAAAGAAAAACAATAAAAACTCTTTGTTCTTCATAACGTGATTTGCATCAATAAACATTTTTCTACGCTAATAAAATGAGCATTAACTGCATTGGGATTGCTATGTACTCTTTACAAAGATTTGATTTCCTTTCTCCCTCACAAATATATAAATATATATATATATATATATATATATATAAGGAGCACATAAACTTACACAATTTTTGAATTTCCTTTTACTATTGAACTTGAGACTTTAGTTGCTAAGGATAATAATGGTTTGTATTATGCTAGACTAGCTGCTGCCAATATGACAGCTGTAACTGTGTAACCCTCCTTTGTTTGAATGCGAATGCCTTTTAACCAAAAAAAAAAAATCTTACACAATTTTTATTACAACTTGACACGCGGAATGGAACTAGGATTCAAATTTAGGGGGCCAAGCTTTAATACAAGTTCGTTGAATTTCATAACATCCATTAACATCTTAATCTCATATTTGTGGACAAAATCAATGATCATGTTGCAATGAACTAATACTTAGTTCATCAATATTGATTCTTCAAAATGTTGTTTGATGATTTTCAGGAAATATGATATCAGTAATCATGACTTCTAATTTATTTGTAGTTGACTTTTTCATTATCTACAAGTCATATAAAAGTTATATAAATTATAAGGATTTATTTTACATCTACATAACATTCAAATAATTTCTTGACTTTTAAAGTCATGAGATTTTATCCAATGTAAAAATCAATGTTTATTTGGTTTTGTTTGGGTCTAATTTTTGGAACAACAGATTTAGAAGATAGGGAAATAATGAAGTATCTCAAAATTAAATAAATAAATAGTGGAATGAGTACTCTTCACGTGATATTTAGACATAGCTTTAGGGCGGTAAATGAACCGTTCATAAATAGCTCCGGCTTGGCTTAATAAAAAGCTTGTTTATGTTTGTTTGTTTATAAACATGCCAAGCTTAAGCTTTAGTTTTAGACTTGTTTAATAAATGAGCCAAGCCCGAGTAAAAAATATTGTTTATAAACAATCTCGTGAACACCAAGACCCGATACAAAAGTAACAAAACAAGTTGAGCCTAGGCTTAATTATGAATTTGGTAATAAAATTGATATGAACTTGACAAGTAAACTCATATCCTTCTAAAATTTTAATTAATTATTAGTTGAGGCCACTCATCTAAACCAGATAGGCTAGATAATAAACTTGATAATATATTTGTGTTAGATCTCAAGCTCAAAAATATGATATTGAGATTGAGTTTGAGCTTGATATTGAGCTCAGGCTTAACTTGACTAATGAATCAAGCCACGTCAAGTCAAGCCAAATTCAAGCTTTTATACTTTATAACAAGCTCAAACTTGAATATTATTTGTATGCTCATATCAAGTTCAAACTAAGTTTAAACATTCTACTTTTGCTGTTGAATCGAACCTAAACATTCATTACCTGACAAAACTTCGCCCATTCACTGCTTATATAACTTACACCATTTCTTTTTCTTTTATTTTTTTCTTTTTTTTTGTCCCTTTTTTTTATTTTTTGGATAAGTATACCTTTTATCAGTAGTTACTTTTCTTTTGAACCAAAAGTTGACACATAAACTCCATCTAGCACGTGCCACGACCCCCTCTACCTAGTCCTTCACAAGTTCACCATAATTCATACAATACAACTATTCTATTTTATTTTTTTCGATGAAAACGATAACCACAAGTTCAAACACTATCAGCTACTAGCATTTATCATTTGACAGCAGGCTTGAATTGACACCCAAGAACACGGGTCTCGTGTCCTTATCTTCAAGCTATAAAGGGAAATAGGTTTCCTCTTCACACAAAGTAGTACAGTCTGTGTGTCTGTCACTGTGGTACTGAGCTCTGTTATGAACACAGAATTGATTCCTTCTCCCATAAATGGATCGCACTAAGTGGACTTGAAACCCAATTCAAAACGGTTTAACCATTGGGGATTTCAAATCCGCCACCTCACACCTCCCTTCTATAAATATCCTCACCCCCTCAACTATTCGCCAAATCAAAATCTTCTTCTTCATAAAGCACGTCTGGTATTGTTAGGCATAAGCATGCACTCTCTTCTCTATAAATAGTCAAAATATCTCCTTCATTAACTTTATAATAAAGGATGCAAAACATTTAACTTGGTTCATATATGCTTGTAATTCACATGCTTATTTTGTTTTTCTAATACTCCCCCTAATCAATTAGGCATGCAAATTCTCTAGTTTCTCAATTGATACTAGATATACTATAAATTTTATTAATGTAATAAAATTTATAAATTGATGTGTTACTATTTTTTTTTAAAAAAAAATTTTAAGCATTTATTAATTATGTAGTCATAATTACTAATTCGTAAGTATGATTTATATATCAATATGAATTATTGGTTTGTTATTATTGACTGTGATTTTATGAAAGTTGATAGGGTACACGCTCAAAAGAAGAAAACAAAGAGCAACAATGGCAGAAGAACGGATAATCACAGTCGGATATGTTGAGTTAGCAGGCAGTGGGGGCAGCTCAAACAAAAGAAAGATGAATGAATCAAGTGAATTGGAGAAGTCATCCCGTACCATCTACAAAGACAAGCACAGTGCATATTCAGAGCAATTTACTAAGCACCATAAGGCTGAAGAGTTCGTGGACAAAGATAGTGGAAGGTTGGGGTTCAAAGAACAGGTCACATACAAATCCACTCACAAGGTTAATGACAAGGTTCAGGGGAGTACCACTGAGTACGAGACCCAGGTCAAGTTTAAGAAGACTGTCTACCCGAAAAAGAGTGCCTCAAAGTGCAACTACAATAATGCTATTTACTATGACTAGATTTCCTAAAGTTCTTGGCTTTCTACAGCTTTCTTGCCTTGTGTTTTATTTTTATTTTTTTCATGGCGATTAGCTTGTAAATTTGTAATGGGTTTTAACTCTAGTAATATATGTCAAGCAGTGTTCTGAGGATCTTGAAGATGAAAGTTTAGTAGGGTTTGTTTATTACTTTTGAAGCTGTAAATATAATGGCGAGAATTAAGGTTTTAAATACCAACATTTTTGGCATTGATGAAACTCATTTATAGGCTTATACAATTAGATGCTTTTTATTGCGACAAGAAGCAAAACTTGTAGGGTGAAATTGTCACCCGCAACTCTGAAAGTTATGTGGATTTGTCCTGTTTTTGGGTTGGTAAAAATCATACTGTGGATTTGTTTGGACTAGCAAGAGTAGCAACATGCATGGTTTTACTTCTATTCAAGGCCAAAATAGGGAATTAAGCTCATTTTTCTAACAATTTAGTTAGTAGGCACGGTTTTGAAACTATATTTTTTAATAATATCTCAAGTATGAGAGGGTTGATTTTAGACTATAAATTGAGTGTCAGAGGATTGGTTTTCATGTTGTGATCAAGTCTGAGTTGGCAGTTTTGATCACCTGGAAATTGAGTCTTAGAAACTTAATTTTCATACTGACCATTAGAAGCTCGATTTTCGTGCCATAAGATGCCATGTAGAGGTCACTCGAAAATCGAGCCTGGCTAAGTTTGCTAAAAAGTGAAACGAGTTCCAGAAAGTCGATTTTTAAATTGGGGTCAAAATGTACTCCATGTAGTTGATCATGTCTCGGTCCTATAGATCTGGTTTTTTTTGTTTGGGTCTCTCGGGTCACACATTCTTCTGTTTTGTCTTCCCCTCTCTCCCTCTCTCTCATACAATCCCAACACTCATTGTTGTCTTCCCTCTCTCACTTCCTCTCTCATACAATCCCAACACTCACATTGCACATCCTCATGTTAGGGTTAAACAAAACTAGCCTAATGGCATTCTTAATTAGAATTTCACCATTGTTAGTGCAAAGTTTCCTCATTCCTTAGATCTCTTAGTTTTCTCATGTTAAATTTTCTCAAACATGACAATCTTAGCACAAAATAGAAAAAATTTCTTGCATTTTCTTGGGAACCAAACAGAGAGTAACACACGAAACAATCAAATCAATCATAATTTTGGAACAAAAACCACAAACCCACATGAAAAAATCACACAATAAGAAAATCATACCTGAGAGAATTGAGTGAGAGTGAGAGAGGCGTGAGAGAGAGAGAGGCGCGAGCGTGAGAGGGTGTTTGTGTGAAGGTGGAGAGGCGTGAGCGTGAGAGGGTGGAGAGGTTGTGAGGGGGAGAGTGAGAGGGTGAGTGATAGAGAGTGGAGAAGAGAGGCGTGAGAGGGAGAGTGAGAGGGTGAGTGACAGAGAGTGGAGAGAGGTATGTGTGAGAGTGAGAGGGAGAGAGGCGTTAGACTTGGTTTAGTTTTGAAAAAACCCTATTAGCAATCGAGTCTCAGAGACTCGGTTTCTAGGTGGCTCCCACAGATTAGTTGGCTTCCACGTGGATGAACACGTCACATACAAATTGAGTGTTTAAGGGTCGATATATAAATCAAGTCTTTGAGACTTGATTTCCACGTGGAAAAAATGTCAAGTCAGACCTGATGAGAACATGAAAACCGAGCCTTAAAGACTCAATTTATAGCCCAAAATAGAGTCTTTGATACTCGAGATGTTATTAAAAAATATAGTTTTGAATTTGAGCCTACTAACTAAATAGTTGGAAAATCATGGCTAAATTCCAATTTTGGTCTCTATTCAAAGTCCTCCCAAACCCAACTGGGCATCACATTAGCTTGAAAGTGATGTTTCCCGAGTAAATGTTTATGTTGCAATATTTTCACCATATACGTACATACATAATATGTACAATTTTTATCTATATCACCCTCGTATACGTTCATAAAAAACATACACAAAAAATAGCAGAAATTTTTTTTTTTTAATTCCAATTAATTAATAACTCCAGAGCCAAAAAGAGTTTCACTAAAAATTTCATATATGCAAGTGGCGAATTTTTAATGGTAGATGATAAAATAATGCTTGCATTCAAATTTTGTGAATCTGTTGTGTGCATTACTCTTAATTTAATTAATTAATATATACCCACGAACATTGTCTTTTAAGGCTGTGCTGAATTGGGCTCCTCACCACATTGGGGTTGGCGATGGCCCGGTCTGTTTTTACTGGATCAATGGGTTGGGCAGGTTAGGCCTAGTGGGTTGTTGATCAGTCAACAGGCCAAACTGGGTTGAAGTGACAAACTCTGGTCTATGGCAATGGACAATGCTCATTGGGCCTTTAGTAGGCTAGAGCTGGTGGGCATGGCCTCATTAATGAATTTTCTCTACCCATGGACTTTTAATGGGGCTTTTTTGGTCTTTAACTGGCCTTTTGCGGGCTTATAAAATTTGTTGAAAATTATAATTATATTGTGTATTACAAAACAAAAACAAAAAAAAAAATGTCAAATTGAACTATAAAAAAACCATTGATTTGTTTTTATTGATTGAAATAAATAAGTACGTTGATGTGTTCAGTATTCATATTAGGGTGAGAATAGTTACATCACTGTACATCTCAACTAAGTTGGTACCTACACACGTAAATTATTTGCAATTCTCAATCCATTAGTAAATATCAAATAACTATTATCTCAAAAGAAGAAGAAGAAGAAATATATAACTTGTTACATAAATTTTACAGCTAATTGCTGTCTATGAAACATAACTTGGTCCATGTCACACCTGTCTTAGACTGTCGATTCTCAATCAGTCAGTTGTGCACGTGTAAGATTGTGCTTCAGCAACTGAAGGCAGATTTTGTAAAAGAGCAATGACCGATCTTTGAAACTTGAAAGCACCACTATGAGCAAATAACAATGGATGATCTTTTGAGCTTATAAACCACAGAAGTTAAAGAGTACGCACTTGTGCTTTCTGGTGCTACCTATGGTTGATTTAGATGTCTCACTGAATTGAAAACCAGTCAATCTCTACCCTGGCACTTTGGAAAATCCTTTTTTCTAGTACATTAGTACAGAACCAACGTGATATGCATAAACGATATAAAGCTGTCTCGCTAGAACTAGAACCAAATCTGTTGAAAGTTAATGCAATTTTTGCTAAAAAAAGGTTTGTTTTGAGTTGTACACTTAAGCAACTAGTCATTTTTCTTTTTTTTAGAAAATTAGAAGCACCCAGTCAATAATCCTAGAAAAGGTTTGTTGGCTTGGAGTAGACATCATATCATATCAGAGAAAATATTATATATCCTAGGCACTTAAAAAATAAATAAATAAATAAACTAAAAAATATACATCTAACTAAATAAATAAAATAAGGTAGGAAACAAGTTTGCATGACTTGTTGCATGTAAGCTACTGATTGGGCTATTACCAAACTTTATGGATTAGGCATAATCACATGAGAACAAATTTTTATTTGATTTCACACTTTTTTATTTATTTTTTTAAATCATAGTATGATGGATTGTGATACTCGTTGATGGGTATTTTTGAAAATTTGCATCCAAAAACCCATGAGGAGAAAAGCCCAAGAAAGCCCTAAGAAATGGGTTAGAGCATGAGCAAAGAGATAGTAATCGGGCTATATTCTAAAAGCCCAAAGAAAAGAGAATGCGTAAATAAGGTCCAAGTGATGGTCTAAAAAATAAAACTATTTTAAGATTGAAAAATAAAGCCCAAAGGTAGGCCCACGAGCCCCTTTTGGGAGTGGTGTAATAGAAGGCCCTCCTTGAAGAGTAAGGTTAAGAATAAAGATGAGTAATAAGAAGTCCTTCTTGAAGAGTAAAATGGGTATTATAAAAACTCAAAGGTAGAGAAACAAAATAGAGCCCAATAAGTGAGGCCTAGTAGAATAAATGAAGAGAAAAGAAAGTAAAAAGGGTCAACAGACCCAACCCAATGTAGTGAATAAATGAAAAGATAAGAAAGTAAAAGGGCCAGCAAGCCCAATCCAATGTAGTGAATAAATAAAGAGAAGAGAAAGCAAATGGGTCAACATGCCCAACCCAATGTAGTGAATAAATAAAGAGAAAAGAAAGCAAATTGGGTCAGCAAGCCCAACCCAATATATGGCAAAAAGCCTATAATGCCCTTGTATAAAGGGATAAGGATGGACTCTGATTTTGCCAAAGTAAAGCAAGATGAAACTGTGCAAAGCCACATCGGCAGGAAATGCACGAAGAAACAAGACAAAGCCATAGCAGTAGGAAATGCGTGAAGGAGAAATAAGACAAAATCAAAGGCAACAGAAAACAGATAAAGAGGAAATAAGACAAAATCAAAGGCAGCAGGAAATGTATAAAGAGGAAACAAGACAAAATCAAAGGCAGCAAGAAATGAATGAAGAGGAAAAAGCCAAAGAACGGGAAAGGGAGTAGCTGGAGTCCCATCGACCTACAACCCAACCAATGCAAGGGAGGCAGGGCCCACAGCTAGAGAGGAACAGAAGGTATGGTTTGGTGGAGGGGGTAAAAGACCTAGTTTTGGTATCTTGTTAAGACTCCTTTTAGGAGATGCTTTGTTGGGAAAGCATACTTACCAAAATGGGTAAGAAATTGATGATAACTGTCTGATGCATGTTAGAGAGTAAGGAGAAGAGAGATTAATGAGGGTTTTCTGTTATTGGAAAGAGAGAGATAGTGGTATTGTGGTCGGATTGACTTTTGCCCAAAAGTGAAAAAAAGTTCGTAGTTAAGCAAGTAGTGGGAATAAACCCACTTCTAGCGAACAGAAGGCAGTGGAATGAACCCACCTGCACACGGCCAGAATGGTACGTAGTGGGTGTGGGCTAAATGCCTACAGCAAACAAAATAGTTAATCTTTTTTTGTTTCATTTTCTTAAGGTTTAATTTTTTTGATTTCTAGGTTTAATCTTTCTTTATGTAATCTTTGGCGACTGTGAATGTGTCCATATTCTGATTTTTAGGGTTTAATCTTTCTTTATGTAATCTTTTATATTAAGTTACTCAAGGAGGGTTGCTTCACTCAAAAATCTCCTAAAGAAGGATGTATGGACTGATCATGGCATCGCATTGATTGGAAGAGTGTCAAAGACCTTTTGAGGAGCTAAAGCAGGCAGTGATGGATGACCCCGTATTGCTGTTGTCAGATTAGACCAAGCCATTTGAAGTACACACGGATGCGTCACAACTTCCTCTGTGTTGTCAAGGATTTACACACGCATAATGTCATAGCTATAGGGTACCGCCCGTAGCCAACCCATATATGCTTTAGACCTTGATTTTCCTTTGATTTATTTGTGTGGCTTCTTCATAACAAAGAGCTTCCTGATTTATACAAAGTAATATGTGTTTGGATTGGAAAATACAAAGCTCTGATTTATACAAAGTAATATGTGTGCCAATCACTTTAGAATTCATCCTCATTCTGCATTTTCTCATCCTTTTCTTTTTCCTTGTTACATTGGGTGGGTCAGGACCAATTCAAGTTGCACCTCATAAATTAAATCATATGCATGCGCATTGGATCGTTGAAGAAGCCTTTTTTCTTTCAATTGTCAAAACCAAAAAAATTAAATAAATAATAATTAAAAGACTGATTCTTGTTTTGTGCTTATAACTCTCTTGTAAGAAGCGACTGAATCTTTGCTCATTTGGAGTATTCTAAATAAATCTTAGTGCCAAGTTTGTGTGCTTGAGAGCATGACTGATTGGAAAGTGACAAAAACTTTTGGAGAAAAATGTCATCCACAATTTCATGGTGGAAGGTGAATCAGCAAAGACTTTTTATTCCAATGGGCCTTCCCATTTATCAAAAGGCAATATAAAGGCAGTTATACATAATAACTAGTAATTCACTAAAACAAAAAGAAACATAATTACTAGTAGGGTATGGCAATGCTAAGAAACATCATCACTTTCCCACATACATCATTGCAACATTGAAATTTCACCAAATTAGCTCACACCGTTGCTAAAAATTGAGTCTTCAAATTTTTTTTTTTTTTTTTTTTTTTTTTGTTGTATTTGCTATTTTGTTTAATTAATAAGCCTGACAATCACATTCCAACCCTTATAAGATTTGGTGCCATGGTCTTTATTAAGAACTTCTCTTTCATCACAAGAACCAGTACGAAATGCTATTACTAAGAGGCACAATAAATACTTAGATTGGATTGTCAATAACACACTACTATATCTATATGGGAAGTGTGGGGCCCAACAGTCTATGGGCCCAGCTCGCAAGCTTATGGGGAATCCACAGGTCACCAAATTAAAGGAGGCCAAGGCCCAAGCCCAAAAATAGTGAGCCCAATGTGGTTCAAAGGTACGTCCGAGGACCGCTCAGTCCTCGGAAAGCCCAGAACCCCATTGACAAGAATGGGATACAGGCAGACTTGAAAGATCAGAAAATATCTCACGAAAATAGTCTTTAAATATCCTTCATTGACATGACGTCGCCCCAGACAGAGCCGGATTTTTAGGCTTTATGGATCATCTCCCACAATTCAGGGATTAGACTGATGGGACAGATATCTGCCCTGGAAAGATCGACCCTACACGTGGACGAAGGACAACGAACGTAGGCTAGTATAAAAGAGAATGATATGTGACCAAAGGGGAGGCTCGAAAAAAAGGAACTTGAGGAAATGGAATGTCTGAAGAGTATACGCTGGGCATCACCTGAAAAAACCCGCCGACGGGCAATCGGGAACCACTCCACCGCTCCTCGGACAGTATCCGAGGAGCCATATCCTCCTCAATACAAGGTCGGAGGGCCTGAATATCCAGCCCAAAGCTTTATCTCATGCTGGTTCATCTAAAGTCAGGCCCAAAATGCCATCCTGTGATTCAACGCTGGCTTTTTAACCCCACTCTCTACAAATATTATTGTGAGGGACTTTCCGTGTGCGAGCCCAACATCGTCGCTGGGCCGTTACAGATTTTGTGCCCTTACAGGAAGTATTGTGGAGTAAATTAATGATTCTTCTGTTATCATTCATGATTCTATTCCCATATTTTAGCTGCAACGGCCCCATCACCATGCCAATTATCATGTCACACAAAAATGTGCTCACCGTTACCAACTATATTCCCCAACAAGGGCCTAGCTTCACTCCTCCAATAAAATTAGAATCTTACTCCAACCATAAAACAATCATTATTCATTAGACGTAAGGGTTTTCCACAAAGATCTGCCTCTAAGCAAATATCTGTGAACCCAAGCAATGTATTGATATATAACCATGTAAAATCGACGGTAAAATGTAAAACTAACCCTTTAAATTTTTTCAGATTTTATTTCAATCCTCTAACTTTGTTTTTGACATTTTTGTTCATTTCAATCCTCTAACTTTCATGTTTATTCAATTAAAGCTTTTCCATCAACTTTTGTTATATGTTGTGGTTAATTTTTCTTCAAATTTTTAAATTAAAAAAAATTCAATTAATGATTGAAAAATATTTTCCAATTTTTTTTTTAAATTTAAAAAAAATTTAACGGAAATGCCTTAATTGAATAAAACTGAAACTTAGAGGATTGAAATGAACGAAAACAAAGTTAAAGGACTGAAATGAAATTTAAAAAAAAGTTATAGGGTCAGTTTTGCATTTTAGCCTAAAATCAAATTTCAATAATTAGTTCATAAATACATAAGCTATTCAATGGTTTTAATTATATCAAACCATTCCAAATCTAATTTCTTCTTTAAACAAGAATAAGTCCTTTTTTAAAGTCATACCAATGCTACACACACATGGAACTATCACTAATATCACATTTATTATATATAATGACAAGGCTAAGATTTCAGTTTAGGGGACCTAGATTAAAGGAAAATATTAAAAGAAAAATTAAGTTAAAAATATTAATCGATAATAACAAAATAGATAAGTAGTGGTTAATCAAAGTAATCAATTTTGTGTTTCATATCATTAAAATAACAATCAAAGTAAGAGATTAATTTAACTACATAAAATTTAAACATCTAATATGATTATTTAAAATAAATAAAAAAATAAATCAATGTCAAAATGTTAGAAGTATATTTTATATATATATAGAAAAAATTAAAAATATATAATATACACGCAAAGTTGTAAACACATATCAGTGCCTTATTTTTTAAAAAAAATATTTAAAATGCAGCATTCTTTCTCTATTGTTATGAATATATAAATTTTGGGTTTATAGCAAAAATTCAAAATTTAAAACTGTGAAAATGTCAAAAGATTAACTTTTTTATAAAAAAATTAAAGAAAGATTTAGGATTTTTTTGCCATCTCACAACTAACTAATGAGAATGGTGAAATTGAGATAAGGGACGCTTGAGATAAGTTTTTCGAGAAGACATAATGGGACAAAATTGGTATGGACTTTCTCTAGAATGGCAAGTAGTTTTTTGAAAAATGTTATATCTACAACATTTTTACCACAAATTCTAGATAGTAAATTATTATTGGTTCTAATTAAAAATTCATTATTAAAATTACTCTTTTGTCTACTAGTAATAGTCAATAATAATCTTTCATTTATAATTTGTTGTAAAAATGTTATGAATATAATATATTTTTAAATTTTTTAAAACTTTTTTTAGTGTCAGTAGCTGGATGTTTCCTTTAAAGTAGGGAAGGGAAGGGTGTGCCATTTTGTATTTTTTGCCATAATTGGTTACCTCAACCCTTGTGAAAAGATTTTTGTTAACGAATACTCATGTACATTTGTTAAGATGCTTCAAGGGAATTTCACCTACTTGATAAAACAAGAACAAATAAACAAATGCCCTTTAAGCTGTAGTATTTTTTTGGAGAATCTGATGTAGAATTTGTTGATATATATGTGTATTTCTGGTGTTGACTTTGTAATTTGTATAACCCATGTGCATGTAAATACCAACATCAAGCCCCCATCACTCATGCAGCCGCATAAAAGGGGGCAAAAGGGTCATTTCAGGTTAACCAGAATGATTAGAATTGGGGCAAAATGGTCTTTTCATAATAACCACCACAAGAAAAACCGAACTGCTATACACTACCGAACAGTCAAGACATGTATTAGTATTACATTACATAGTTGAGTTTCCCATTCATTCCTCCAGGTCAAAAGCTTTCCGTGAAGTGAAAGACCTCCATTAGCTTCTTCTTTTCCTTTAACTTAAAAAGGGTCCCTTTCTAAAGGTACGAGTTTCTCCTTATAACATTTATTTTCATCAAAGTTCTTATCTTTTGCTTTGCAAGAAAATCTTCAACTTCTATATATGGTATGCCTATATTCTTTGATCAATCTAAGGTTTTTTTTTTTTTTTTTTTTCATTAAAAAGAAACATAGTGTTATATGAAATTGTTGAGATTCATGGGATTATTTTATTTGGTGTTATTCATTTGCTGTTGTATGGTTTGCAATTTGATTTGTTGTTGTTAGTTTAAGCTTGTGCTTTTCAGAAAATCTTGTTGAAGTACTTGGTGAAATTTTCAAGGGAGGGGTTTTTTTTTTTTTTGGGGGGGGGGGGGGGGGGGGGGGGGTTGGTGTTAATTTACTATTGATGGGTTTGGATTTGTGTTGGCAATTGAGTTCCTTAAACCTTGTTGCAAAGATTCTATATCTGGGTTTTGTAATTAGTCATCATGGAAAATTTTGGGTTCCTTTTCGTTTGATCTGTGGGAGCATGGTCGATCTTGTTAAATGAACTACTTGATTTAATGTAATTTGATATTAATAGTGCAAGAAATATGGTAGGGTCATGGAAGGGGCAAAAAGAATAATGATTTATGCACAAATAGATTGTGTGTGGAAATTGGTTTGGGGAAGAATGGGAAGGGGAGGGGGGGATTTGCATAGCTGATGGAACAATTTAGGTTGAGTTTGATCTTTCTTGTGTGTTCTTGACTTCTTGGTCTAACTATGTAACACCCAAGCATACAACTGGATTTCAGCATTAATGTTTAGTGAATAGTCAGGTAGTGAGATTTTCAAATCCCGTGTGTTTATTTGATGCATTTTTGGAGTATAGATTTTTTTTTATCATTGCTGAGGTATGATCGAAAGAATCAATGAAGTAGCTAGAATTTTCATCATTTTTTATGATCTGATTCCATCCATCTAACAACAGTATCTTCTTTTGATTCCCTTTAGCACGTGCACCACTCCCTCAAGAGTGGCTATCACAAAACATAGTACCTTTCATGTTTTCTGAGTCACTTTCATTAATCTTATTTTTGCATTGCCAGCCTCATGAGAAGAATTGCTATCATGAGAGTGCATCAGTTGAAAGAATTTTTGCAACTCTCGTCAATTTATGATTTTTACAACATTTTTTCAGATATATATTTCCTTTATAAGGAATTGCAACATTGAAGTTTTGTGTAAGGAATTAAAGTCTTTGATCATCATACCTTTATAGAAATGTAATGAACATTTGGTTGTGTAAAGCAATAGTGCCTTATAGTCATATAATTGCAACACTCTGTTAAGTGGAAAACTAGGACTCTGTTTCACAGCTAGTTCTCTCTCTGCTAGTGCCTGGGGTCCTGATAAAGCATATATATGAAAAGAAAAGAATCTATATTCCAGCTTTATTTTTTATTGTGGTTATAAGGGGAGAAATAATTATCTGTCACTATCAATAGAGGGTTCTCAGAAAGTGTAGCAATTGAAGAAATGCTAATTTTCTTATGCCTAAATGAAGTTATTGTTTAATGATTGGTTATCCATTACTCTCCCCTCTCTTATATTTGTTTTGCACTGTCTTCTAGAACGTTAAGTTATTGCTTCATGGATGACGGTCTTGGGAAGATAAAGGTTATCTCAAATCACTTTAAAGCTTCAACGTCTAGAGCGGATTCTCATCCAAGCTTAACTTCATCTGTTTCGCAACCACAAATTGATGATTCTCCGAGGTACTCTAATTTATTTTTGGAAAAAAGAAGTGTTAGAAACTAAGAACAAGGTTTAGAGATTTTAAATTTTGAAACTAAGAACAAGGAGTATAATTTATTTTTTCTTTATTTGATTTAGCATAGATCTAGTAGCTGGACTCGAAGAAAATTAAGAAGTGCTGCTTACATGTTGAATTTGTTTACTTTACGAAGGATGCCATGGTCTTCTAGCAATGATGGTCAAGAAAAGGTTGATCGAACAGCTTGTTAATAGTTTCCAATTGATAAAGGTGACGTTTCCATGAATATTGACCACCAAAATTTCTGGTTGCAGGTTGTGCTGTCTGCTTTAGAAGTAGAATCACTCAAATCAGAACTTGCTGAATTAGAAGAGAGGGAAGCTCACTTGAAAGCTCAGTAAGAAAGAATTGATGCTTGAGTTTGGGTCAAACGGGTTGGGTGGGGTTAGGATAGGTCTTTATGTTCTAATGTGGCCATGAAAATGAAACTTATACACAAGTTGATTAGCTTTTTGGAGTCTTACTTTACTTAGCTTGTTCTTTCAATGTGTCAGAGCTCATAATCACATCCACACAACCTAAAGATTATGTCATTCTCACTTATCAATAAAATAAAATAAAATAAAATAAATATTATGTGATTCTTACGAGTTTGAGTCATATGTATATATTCGTCACTGCTTCTACTTCAAGTAAAGAAGAAATTTATTTGTTTCTTACCATCATCTTTTCAGAGCGAAATAGACAATAGGTTGCAATTTTTCTATTTTCTTTGTATTAACATCAAAATTTTCCTAACATATGCAGGTTGGAAAATGTTGATCAGATTTTGCGGTCTGCTCGTCTGTCTGGTTATTTGTACATTCGAACTGTAGTGACTTTTTTTCACATCACAAACGTGTTTTTGCATCTGTTCATGCTGTATCATTTTAAGCACCTCACCAGCTTAATTAATGGTTTGCCTACAGAGGTGGGCAGTACTACCAGGAGAACCTCCCCCTTTGGATGATACCGATGTTGATGACTGGCTTCCTCGCTTTGTCGTCTTTCAAGGACCATGCCTTTTCTTCTACTTATTGTCAACAGGTAATTGTTTTTTTTTATCAGTATTCCCTTTTTTCTTTACTTTTTGTTTTCCTGGTAATTGGCTGTCCTTTATGTTATTGTAATGAAAGTAAGTGGCGTCGAGGTTTCTCTGTTCTGGTTTCTATATGGCAGGGCCACGAAACTTCGTGTCCAATGACTTTGCAAAATTTGTATTTCATAGAGTGGGCCACCATTAAGATACTATAGCATTGGAGAACCTCAATGGTTTATATAAGATATAATAACGATGAAAACTTCCCCTTGTCAGAAAGATTTATTATTTATACAAGGTTTTTTTTTTTTTTTTTTTTTTTTTTGTAACCATCATAATTTGCTGAACAGAAATATATATATATATATATATATATATATATTTGTTACTTCAGCTCTTAGTTGCACCACTTGTTTTGGTGATGCATAAGGGTATCATTCACTGTTGTCCAATTTAAGTTTGAAAGCAAAACAACGTTCCTGTTATAATATTGTTCGGATTATCCAATATGATCTAATATGATAGATTTTAGCTAAGCAATGATTAGCCTTAAATGGGATATCAAATTGGAGTCTGCAGTTGATAAGACAGTGCTCTGTTTCAAACCTAAAATAGTAATGTTAATGTTAAAATTTAGTCCAGAACAATTTTTAATTTTCTTCCTAATGAGCTCAAAGAACTTTTATGCAGATCTGAGCCCTCAAGACTCCACCCTCCTGCATGACATTGTTGAAATAGGTCCTCTGCCAAGCTTTTCACGAGAAGATGAGGAGACACACTATGCTTTTTATATCCTAACTCGCCTCGGACTGCGATATGAGTGTTCAAGTAGTTCTAAGATTCAGGTATGTATAGTAATTTGAGTAAGTCTGGCACTTTGTTATTTGCTTCGCTGAATTGACTGTTACTTTAGTATCATCTATATTTATTGTCCACACAATTTTATAAATGGTTTGAGGTCTGTAAGGCATATTTTCCTTCAATCTCTTGAATACTTAGATATTATTTGGTAGTGTAAGTTTGAACATATGTAAATCATTTAAGTGATAAGCACACAGTTGCTAACATATAACTATTCCAATTGGCAAGCTACGTAGAAGATAAACAAGCTTTTGGAAAACTTGGGTAGGTTTCTGTTACAGCTGTTGCAGTCTTGCAGATGATTTAGACAACTGTATCCTAGTCTTGATAGTAATGTTAATGTTAAAATTTTGTTTATAATAAAGTGATCAGGAATGCTAGGGAGGAGGCATAGCAGTTAATAGGTCTAGAGTTACAAAACATGGTTGTGTGTTGCATACGCACTGATATTCTTGCATCGATATGATCATACTGGTAGACTTGCATTTACATGATCCATCATTCAGGATTGTGCTTACAGACTTATTTTTGCCCTTTTGTTTCATTTTATGTATATACATAGTTGCATATGAATAACCAATGACATTTGCAGCCACAATCTGAATATCATGAAAAATTGGTTTGTCATTTGTGAGGATTTATCAGGATTGTGTTTTATGGAATTATGTTGAAGCCCATCGATTGGGCGACCAAGAAAGAACTCCTGTTATATTAATTTTGTCCTTTTTTAAAATTGAATAATGGATTACCTTTTGCATGGTGGCATATTCATTGTGTATACTGCAAATTTTACTTTAATGAACTATGTATTCTGATATTCTTTTTTTTACTCCCTCCCACCCCCTTTTTCCATTTCAGGTGGACTCTTGGTTGTCTGCATTACAAACTGACTGTAAATTGGGATCTGATGCAACAGCGCCCAATGGTTCGATGTAAAAATAATTTAGGAATTGGTAGCAGTAAGTTGTACATAGATAGAAATTCATTTTATACCTCTAATTAATATAAAATTGGATGTAATGTCTCGTAATGTACTCATTAATTTTCTGTACATAAGATACAGTCCATTTGAAAAGTTATTTTGAATTTCTGACAATTTTCCAGAAGTTTTAACATTGAATCCAATAGGCGTCTGGACTGACCTTTCTTACTACCATGCAATCAACTGTAATGATCTTATGTAATAAATATACATTCAAAACTTTTCTGTATATGACACAAGGAATGGGACTGGACTTGGTGATTGGTGTCAGGTCTTCTCTTTGTTAGATATGCTGTTGCATCTTCAGTTTTAAGCTCTGTTACTTGAACAACAACCAAACCTTTGTCCCAAAATTTTGGGTTGGCTATAAGCCCTCAACAGAGAGTAGTTTAAACTCTAAAGAGATACTCGATCAGGGGTGCTAGCACTTTGGATATTTGAGTCAATTGGGATTCAAAGGACCTGCGTGGCTTCTAATTGCTAATTTAAATTTCCAGTTGCATGTATTTATTTCCTCCTCACCAATTCCCAGAGACACCCTTTTCAATTTTCATAGCTTGAGCACATAAATTAAATGAAAGTTAAACTAATAATTTGATCCTCCAACTATTGGATTAATTTCAATTTTGTTATTATGCGACTATTAATTGTGTCATTCTTATTACTCATCTTTCAAAAAATCAATTTTATCCTTGAGTCCCCTCTTTGGTAAAATCTTAACAAGATTTACCGACATTGGTGTTGATGAAACTAAATTAAATAATTATAAGTTTGCATATTATATGTGTGTTTTATTTGCCAAGTCAGATAATCGTGTTAAGAATTTTGACGAAAGGAAACCCAAACAAGAAGAAAGTGACTTGGTTTTGAAATTGAGAGATAACATTGAGACAATTTATATTGAAGGGACCAAATTAATACAACTAATAATTGAAGGACCAATTTGATGCATTCCTAATAGTTGAAGGATCAAACTAGGTTTTTTTTTTTTTTTTTTTTTTTTTTAAGGAAGGATCAAACTAGTTCTTTAACCACAAATGCTACATTCCACCAAAAAATAAAAAGGGAAATGAGACAAGGGAATATTAGTATCAATATTGAGAGACAAATGAAAAAGAGTAAAAGGAGTGCAAAGCATCACCAATATTGGTACAGAAAACCCTTTCTTTATATATATATATATATATAGATAGTCAAAACTAAGAAAAAATTCAATTAGATTTTAAATTTAAATTCAATTAAAGTCTAATTTTGCGCTATGTATCTCATCTAATCTAAGCTTTTAAATTTTTATGCCAAGTGAGTTAATTTAATATAAATTGGATTTCAATTAGAGTTTAATTTTGCGCCACGTGTCCCATCTAATCTAAATTTTTTTTAATTTTTATGCTAAGTGAGTCAATTCATGTAGAAAACGAGAAGTCCAATATAAATAAACCTAAGTAAAACCAAAGCTTAGAGAAAATTTGATTAGAATCAAAATTAGATTTTGTCTTTATTAGCTTTTCATACAAAATAAATTGTTTAAAATTTTGCTATTATTTTTTTTTTCTGAACTAATGAGTATATTTTTTATACTGTTTATATTTAAATATTTTGTATGTGAAGATCTTGAACATAACAAATTGTAATTGAGCTAAACGATCTCAAGTATCTATCCTCATTCAATTTAGGGGATACTAGTGAACTAATTTATTCTTTTACTTCGTGTTGTATTTAGTAGAATTTCATGGACAGTGATAGTGAATTGATATCTTATATGTAGTATCCAATAGTGGTCTTCAAAATTATATACATAACAGCATTGTAATGTGAAATTATGAGTAACTTATATCATTAAAATTGCAAGGAAAAATCATTTTAGTACCTCCAAATGCCCTATATATTTAATAACATAAACTAATATCAATAGCATCACTATAATTTATCATTCTTGTGTGTAAGCATGGGTTACATACTAGTTTTAAAAAAAGGATGAACTAAACATTATTTGGTAGCAGTAGAGTACAAATATTAGGTGCATCAAAGGAGAGCATGGTCACTAGAAGGTTTAGCAATTCATCCAAAATGACAAAAGGCTCCTATTTAGGGGTGGCAATTCGAGTTCACGGGTCGGGTTCGTTTCGTGTCAAGCTATGAGTATTCGGCTAAATGGGTTTACCCGAACCCAACCTATTTAGTAAACGTGTCAGGAATCCTCAACCCGAACACGACCTGTTTATTAAACAGGTCAACCTAACCCGACACGTTTAATTTAATTGACAAGTCATGTAAAAGTCAATACAAATAACCCGTTTAATAATATATTTGATTAATAGGTCATATCTAACCTATATAATTTTTATCAATTTCCATATATGTAAAATTAAAATACAATTACAACCATAAATATAGTAATAAACATATAAAAACAACCATAAATTAAGCAATAATATAAAATAACTAATAACTAATAACTAATAACTTAATAAGCTAAACAAGTCAAACGGGTTCACATGTCGAACACGAACCCGACCCATTTATAAAACGGGTTAGCTGTGTTAATCTGAATATGACCCGAACCCATTTAGCCTCAACCCATGACCTGTTTATAAACGGATTAGTTGTGTCCAATTCGCAAGTCGTGCAGATTTTGCCACCCCTACTCCTATTGATAAGGTCTAGCATATCCACATACTTAGTAGCTTCGTGGTTAAGAATGATGTATTTGAGTATTTCAAAAGATTTGAACTAATTTCTATCTTTTCTCTTAAAAAAAAAAAAAGCTTTGAAATAATAATAATAATAATAGGTTTGTAAAGTCCTTAACCCAAAGGGCAAAACTTTTAGGGTTTGTTTCATTTAACCGTTATATTTTTTATTTTTTAATCTATATATATATATATATATATATATAACCGAAACCTCTGATCTATCCACAATTTTTCACATCAACATTATTTAAATAAATAAAAAAACAAAATTTCTGATTTTATATAATTTATTAGTTTTTTGACATTACGTAGGCCCAAAGGAAATTCAGCTACTAAGTAGTAATATATAAATCTCTTAAAACCTAAACCTAAACCTGAACGTAAATAGTAAGGCAATGGAGAAAGAAAACATCAAAGTAAGGGGAAAAACTCCTTCAATTTGACATGGCTTTTTCTCCATGTAATTTTCTTTTTTTAATCACCAAGTTTCAATGTCTTTATAATTTTCTTTTTTTAATCAATGTTTTTCAGATTCATGGTGATGGGGTTGGCCTTTCTTCACAAAGATACTGATTTCTATGACTATGTGAAAAGGACTTTGGGTGTTCTAAATAAATGTGATCAATTGTTTAGTGCTTGAGTTTGAAATTTTTTTATATTTTTTTTGTTTTGCTTTTGTTTCGTAAACATTGCCTGCCAAAATCTGTTTTGTATTTTTCGATGACTTCTTTGGGTCGCCTTTTTAATGGGTCTATTGAGTGGATTCATAATCTCAATGATTTTCTATAGATTATGCTATCTTGCTATGTTTTCTTTTCTTTTGTAGCATGTAGCTTATCCAAATTTGGACAGTTCCACCTCTTTCTTTGGTGTTTATGATGGTCATGGAGGTTAGCATATGGCTTTTAATTATTTTTCCATATTTTCCTCCCATCTCATTACAAATTTCTTCCAATTAAAGTTCCTTTTTGAATTGAAGTTTTTGTCCTTTTTTTGCTAGTGTTGGCATCTTTTTGGGAATTAATACATTCTTTTGGGCGATATTTAGATTTGCTTAGAATTCTTAATTCATTTGCTTAGGAATCTAGATTCATATGTGGGGTCTTGGTTGGCTATGTTGAAACACTAAAATTGTTTGGATTCAATAATAGTTGGGAAATATTGAGAAAATAAATTCATAAAGTGCCGAATTGTAGGAAGAGTAGTAGCACTCACAAAAGAAACTTGACACTACCAAAAAAAAAAAAAAAAATTTATGGGAACGCTGCCAATTAATTTAATTCACAAATTTCACTCTTTCAGCCTTATACTTAATTTTTTGAGAATAACCTTATACTTATTGAAACCTAATGCAATATATGATATTTAAAATAATTGATTCTTCGTAAGTTTAGTTGTAGCAAAAAACACTTTAAAGTTGTCTTTCAATTTTTCAATTTATTTGGAATATTGATTAAGTAGTTCTTTAAATGTGTGTTTTATACGTGGTAAGGATAATTTTGTAATATTGGGACTTACCCATGGCAAGGCGTAGAGTGACACCCCAAACCAACCCCTTAGCCTTGCCTCTATCAACACATGACAAACAGTAAGTCTACAAAGCTGACAAGATTAACTTAGGACAGGGATTGAAAGCTGATGTCACCATGATGAAAGGAGGAACTAGGCTGACGGTTCTGACGTAACCCTAACTTAGTCTCCACACATACGTATAAGGAAATTTCTTGTGCCCCACGCCCAATGTTGATAAAAAAGACTCCTACAAGGAAAGGATTCCGAAAAATACCCTCATGAGGATTCCTATAACGGAAAGACTTCTAAACCAAGGAAAGAGATGTCAACCTTTTTCTACTATAAAAGCCCCAATACCCTCACTAACCAAGGTACGCATAATTTACCCCGCTCTGGCACTCTAAAGTTGTGAGAAGTTCTAACTTGACCTTCGGAGGCTACTTGGCCGGCACCACATCGGTGCTCTCTGTAAGGTCTTCTCTTTTTGTTGTGCAGGTGCTGTTTCGAGCACGTGAGGACCATGTGATTTACTATTGATTTTTTGGCATCATCAGTTGGCGCCATCTGTGGGAAACATTGCGATCTGTAAGCCATATTATCGCTTCCCGAACGAAGAGTTGCATGGTACTTACTCGCTCAATGGTGACCACCAATAACGTTTAGGGAGATGAACCGCGACCCACTACCCTGGAGAGGCAGGTCCAAACCCTCACAGTAGCAGTGGAACGTCTCACCAAACAGAATCATAACCTAGAGGAACAACTGAGGCAAAAGAATGCAACAATAGGGACCCAAGAGGAAAACCAAGAAGGTACTAGTACTAAAAGAAGAGACCAAGAGGGGCCGGAGGGCAGCAACGCCCAAGCAGACCAAAACGACAGGACATGAGCCGCCCTTCCATCACAAACACGGCTCCTCCTCACATTATCGCAGAGATACAGATGATGAAGGAACGAATGGACCTTATAATGAACGCCCTCAAAGGACGGGTGTCTAGCGACCTCGATGATCTGGTCCACCGAACCGATTAGCCTTTCACCACATTCGTCAACTCCTTCCCTCTACCGCAGAAGTTTCGCATACCACAGATGGAAAGCTACGACGGAGCCAAGGACCCACTTTATCACCTAGAGACTTTCAAGACCTTGATGCACCTTCAAGGAGTAGCAGACGAGATCATGTGTAGGGCCTTCCCTACAACATTGAAGGGTCCTGCGAGAATTTGGTTCAGCTGGCTGACGCCTAACTCCATTAGCACTTTCAAGGAGCTAAGCGCCCAATTCACTTCGCACTTTATTGGGGGGGGGGGGGGGACATAGGTATAAGAAGTCTACTGCGTGCTTGATGAGTATCTGGCAGTGGGAGGACGAGACGCTGAGATCTTACATAGCCCACTTTAACAAGGAAGCACTCTCAATTGATGAAGCTGACGATAAAATACTCGTAGCAGCCTTCACAAATGGGTTGCAAAAAGGTCAGTTTCTGTTTTCTTTATACAAGAACGACCTGAAAACCATGTTAGATGTGCTTTACAAGGCCACCAAGTACATGAATGCCGAAGACGCATTGCTGGCTCGAGAGGAAAAGCCTAAGAAGAGAGAGAGGCAGGAAGACACACGACAGGACAGAGGGCAAAAGATGGCAAGAACTGGAGAGCGAAGGGATGACAGGTGCTCTAAGCCCCCTACGGGGAGGTTCACGAGCTTCACCCCACTGATCGCCCCAATCGACCAAGTCCTAATGCAAATCAAGGACGAATGAGCCTTAACCTTCCCCGGAAAGCTGAAGGGGGATCCCAACAAACGGTCTAAAGACAGATACTGCCGTTTCCACTGTGATCACGGTAATAACACGGCCGACTGCTACGACTTAAAATAGCAGATCGAAGCCCTTATTAGGCAAGGGAAGTTACAGATGTTCGTTAGTAGGGAGAGAACAAATCTACCTCCTCAAGAGCAAGCCCCCCGACGGGACAACAAGCGTCCCAAACCACCCCTAGAAGACATAAGGATGATTGTGGAAGGCACGACGACTACCGGCTCGTCCAAAAAGGCCTGAAAGACTTACCTCAGAATGGTTCAGAATTTTCAGCTAATGGGCATCATCCCGAAGATGCCACGGGTCGATAACCCAATTATTGGTTTCTCGGAAGAAGATGCTCGACGTCTTCACCACCCGCATGACGACGCGCTCATCGTTTGCATCCGAGTAGGATACTATAACACATACCGGGTCTTGGTTGACAACGGAAGTTCCGCAAACATTCTCTACTACCCGGTGTTCCAACAGATGCGAATCGACAGAGAACGTCTAGTTCCAACTAACGCTCCACTCATTAGGTTTGGAGGAACAAAAGTATACCCCCTTGGCGCGGTCACATTGCCTGTAACAATTGGGGACTATCCTCAGCAAATCACTAAGGATGTTACATTCCTTGTTGTCGATTGCTCCTCCGCCTACAATGCCATCATAGGACGACCAACCCTTAACTCATGGAAGGCCATAACTTCAACCTACCACCTAATGATTAAATTCCCTACTGAGTACGGAGTAGGGGAATTGCAAGGAGATCAGGTAGCTACACGTGAATGCTAAATTGCGATGCTGGAGATGGATGACCATCTACAGACCATGAGCATAAAGGAACAGCGGATGGGGGTAGAACTTGTAGAGAGGCTCGAGGAGATACCCCTCGATAGCTCTAGATTAGACAGAACCACGAGGATCAGCACTCTTGCCAGCCTAATGGTTCGCCTAGCGCTTGTAGCCTTCCTCAAGAAGAATCAGGACGTGTTTACCTGGAGTTATGAAGACATGTCAGGAATCGACCCGTCGGTCATGGTACATAGGTTGAATGTGTTGCCTTCTTTTCTACCCGTCCAATAGAAGAAGCGAGTGTTCACCCAAGAACGTGACCGAGCAATAGCAGAAGAAGTTGGCAAGCTACAAGAGGCAGGCTTCATCAGGGAAGTATACTATCCCGATTGGCTAGCAAACATGATGATGGTCAAAAAAGGCAACGAGAAATGGAGGATGTGCGTAGACTTTATGGATCTGAACAAAGCATGCCCCAAGGATAACTACCCTCTCCCTTGAGTCGACGTACTGGTAGACTCTACAGCTCAGCATCAGCTACTGAGTTTCATGGATGCCTTTTCAGGGTACAATAAGATCAGGATGGATGAAGCGAATCAGGAGAAGACTTCATTTGTCACCAGCCAAGGTCTTTTTTGTTACAAAGTAATGCCATTCGGTCTTAAGAACGCGGGCGCGACGTATCAAAGGCTCATGAATAAGATGTTTGCGAACCAAATCGGAAGGAATGTTTAGGTCTACGTCGACGACATGTTAGTAAAAAGCCGAAGAGAAAAAGACCATTTGAAGGATCTCGAGGAAAAATTCGGCACCCTTCGCTCCTACAACATGAACCTTAATCCGAGTAAATGTGCATTCAGAGTGACAACGGGAAAATTCATAGGCTTTATGGTGTCTCAAAGAGGTATCGAGGCCAACCCAGACAAGATTAGAGCCATAGTAGAGATGGCCCTCTCGAAGAACGTGAAAGAAGTGTAGAGTTTAAACGATAAAGTAACCGTCCTGAACAGGTTCGTATCAAGAGCGATGGATAAATGTTTACCCTTCTTTCGCATGCTGAAGAAATCTTTTGAATGGACTGCCGAATGTCAGCAAGCATTCGAGGAGCTAAAGGCCTCCCTCTCTTCCCCACCGCTGCTAAGTCCTTCACAACCGGGGGAAGAGCTCTTCCTGTATTTGGCTGTCTCCCTGGCAGCCGTCAACACGGCCTTGGTTAGAGAAAAAGATAAGGTTCAAAAGCCCGTATACTATG
Source organism: Quercus robur (assembly GCF_932294415.1). NCBI lineage: Eukaryota > Viridiplantae > Streptophyta > Magnoliopsida > Fagales > Fagaceae > Quercus > Quercus robur. The sequence continues at coordinate 30,935,411 of NC_065535.1, read as the reverse complement.
CCAGCTGGGCATTTCGTGGTGCAGAGGAAAGGTATCCACCCATGGAAAAGCTCGCCTTCGCTTTAGTTATGGTAGCCCGCAAGCTCAAGACGTACTTCCAAGCCCACACAGTAATTGTCCTAACTGACAAGCCCTTACGGTGGGCGATGAGCAACCCCGAAGCTGCCGGCTGGTTGGCACTATGGGCGATAGAGTTAAGTGAATTTTACATTTAGTACCGCCCCCGCACCGCCATCAAAGGGCAAGTCGTCGTTGACTTCATAGCAAAGTTCACCAATGAGGAAGACAATGGGGTAGATGAATGTCCGCAGTGGAGTATACATACAGACGGGTCATCCAATAGGCAAGCCGGGGGTGCAAGTGTCGTGCTTCTCTCTCTTGAAGGAGACCAGATTGAATGTATGGTCTACCTTGACTTCCCTAACACCAACAATGAAGTGGAGTACGAAGCTTTAATGGCAGGGCTTGATCTCACCAAAGCAGCAGGAGCCGCAAGAGTGGTTCTTTACTGCAACTCTCAGGTCGTCACTAACCAAGTAAACAGGGATTATGAGTGTAAAGGTGAAAGGATGAAGAGATATCTGGACCAAGTAAGGAGAAGGATAGACGAGTTGAAGGCCAAAATTATCCAAATCCCCAAAGGAGAGAATGAGCAAGCCGACCGCCTTGCCAAACCCGCTTCAGCCAAACATATGACTACCCTTGATAACGTACTCTCTTTTGTTCAGCTTTCTCCACTAATAGATTCCGTTGATGTGCAGGAGATAGGTTCCGAAAGCAATTGGACCACACCGTTAATCTCTTACTAAAAAAATGGCGTCTTACCAAACGGAAGGGAGGCCACAAGAAAGTTGAAGGTTCAAGCAACGCGGTTTATCTTGATGAAGGACGTCTTATATAAGAGAGGCTTCTCATGCCCATACCTAAGGTGTTTTGGTCTTGAGGAAGCGGATTACGTCATGAGAGAAGTCCACGAAGGGATTTGCAGAAACCACTCAGGATCACTATCGTTGGCACACAAGCTGCTTCGAGCAGGGTACTACTGGCCCACCATGCAAAAAGATGCTCAGACTTATGTCAAAACCTACGACAAATGCCAAAGATTTAGCAATATCATCAAATGGTTGTCCGAAGAGTTAACCCCTATGACAGCCCTATGGCCGTTCGCTCAGTGGGGGTTAGATATCATGGGGCTGTTCCCAATAGCAGTGCGACAACTGAAGTTCCTGATAGTGGGCATAGACTACTTCACAAAATGGGTGGAAGCTAAATCCTTAGCCACCATTACGGAGAAGAGCGTGAGAAGCTTCGTCTAGAGGTCCATCATATGTAGGTTTGGGATCCTTAGAGTCTTAGTCTCAGACAACGGGAAACAATTCAACAACGACTCTTTCCGAGATTTTTGCTCGCAGTTAGGGATCAGAAATCACTACTCCTCCCCCGCCCACCCTCAAGCAAATGGACAAGTTGAAGTCACGAACCGATCCTTGCTTAAATTTATCAAGACTTGGCTCAAGGGGGTAAAGAGCAGTAAAGAGGATGGCGTGAAGAGCAGTACCCCTTTATTTTTAATATACCTTAGTTAAATTTAGCTACACTCCTTAGTTTTTCTATTTTACTTTATATTTTGCAACAATAACTCTTTTTAAGCCCAAAGGGCAGGTCTTTTTTTTTTTTTTTTTTAAGAACTACTTTTTCTACAAATACATGGGTTATTAAAATAAGAGGAGTTTATTCAGATATGGCTAAAGTGTTTATCTACGGAAAATAGTCCATGAAGTAGACGAGTAGACGACCCGAATATGCAATCTATCAAATGGACGACCTCATCTCATCTCAAGAGGATGAAAAATTATCAAGTCCATAAATTAGACAAGCTATTTAATGTCTATAAAGTGGACGACATTGTTAAGTCCATAAAGTGGACAACTTTATTATTCAAGCCCATAAAATGGGCAACCTCATCCCAAAAGGATGAACATTTGTTAAAGTCCCTAAAATGGACAAGTATCAAATCCAAAGAGTGGACTAGTCCATAAAATGGACGGCTTTATTTTTTAGTCCATAAAATGGACGACCTCATCTCCGGAGGAGTAAACATAAAGTGGACGAGTCCATGAAGTAGACGAATCCACAGAGTGGACGACTTCATTGCTCAGTCCACAAGACAAATGAATTTATCCCAAGAGGATGAAAAATATAGTTTGTAAATAGACGAGCTTAAAACCATAAAGTATGCAAGGTGGTCAAGTCCATAAAGTGGACAAGATTATAAAGTTAACGAGACCAATAGAATAAACCTACGAACGGGACTTAACCTTGGAAAATTTATGCTGAGGGACTTAACCTGCTTAAGGCAGTCCTCAAACCCTTCACCATAATATCCACCACAAAAATCTATGAACGGCTGAGAGGCCTTGTATTCATTTACGGCGTCAACTCTGGCCATCTCCACCTGCTCAAGGAGGGCTATCAGCTCTTTCTCTACTTTCTCCTTTGCTTCTTGCTCACTCTTTCTCTGACGACCCTCCTCCTCCAACTAACCCTTCAGATTTTTTACCTCTTCGTTAAGAGAGCGAATGGCACCCTTGTATTGTTCTTCCTCGTCCATCAGCAGCTCTATGCACTTATGCAAGCGAGCAATCACTCCTTCTTTAGCGACGCCCCTATCTTGTAAAGCTTTCATACGCACCAACGCCTACAAGGCACAATAGCCGTCAACTACTAGACAAGTGAGTAAGAAAGTTAAACGCAAAGCAAAACGTACTCGAGCAAGATTAAAGAGGCCTAACGCCCCTAACTCGTCAGTCCCCTGCTCAGCATAAGGGTCTACATCCTTATCTCTAATGATGGATCCCACCATCTCAATGGCATAGTCTTTGTGCGAGAGAAAGCGACAGTCCGATCCCTGAGCAACAGGGCCCAATGATGTCATCAGACCCTTACCTATGTCGTGGCCAGTCTTGGGGGGCATCGGCTTTTTTAAGGATTTGTCCCCAACGATAACAGAAGGCTTCTTAGGTGGACGATCATCCTTCCCGTCGACTTTTCTCTTGTGCGCGCCCTTCCCGATGGCTTTGGGAGCTGACGAGGATGCTCCATCCCCCTTCACCTTATTTTCTTCTTTCTTTCTCTGCTGAGTAGTAGATGCGCGCACCTGCTACCTCAACCTAGCAGCCTCCATTTCTGCATAAATTAAGTGACACCTAAGAAGTAAGAAGAAGAAGAATAAAGTGACAGAGGAAAATAAGAGACACTCACGACAGCGAGAATAAGAGTTTAGCCTGCGAGCTACCGGGGTTGGCTCTGGACCACCACAGTATGCGTGTATAGTGTCAAGGGTAATCAAATCCCTACACTTGCACTTTTTGAATGGAATTTCAAGAACCCGTTGGATGAAGGCCTCCTGCTCGCCGATAATGGATGGGCGGACACTAGCTGAAATAAAAAAATGACGACGACATTAGAACACTTGCAAGAAAACTAAAAGGTTAAAATTTTTTTTAAAAAAAAAGTAAAGATGACGGCATTAAACCTGAATCCTTAACTATGCCCCAAGTGTTATCAAAGCTGTAGGGCATTGTGCCTCACTCCTTCGGACACCATACCTAGTCCGTCCCTTTGACAGAAAACTATTTGCCCTTCCAATTTCTGTTAGAGTCGGGCATGTCTAATACAAGCCTCAACACTTTTTTCTGAGCAGCAAAGTGATAAATCCCTTGTGAAGAGACTATGTGTTAGGGTCGGTAGCACCAAAAGAACTCGTCTAGCGTAAGCTGACGATTCCCTCTACTTAGACGACCCCACAAGATCTCTGCCCCTATGAAGATCCTCTAGGCATTAGGAGTGATTTGGCTGACGGACAGACCAAGGAAGTTAGCCAACTAACGATGTAATGCCGTCAGTGGTAGCCTCAACCCCATTGCTAGCGTGGCGTCATACATACCAGTATCCTCCGTCTCTCCAGAGTAACACTTCTCGAACTTCCCAGGAAGACGGATTGGTATATGATCGAGGATTTGGAAACATTCCCTTAAGTTCTTGAAAATGTTGGACATCATCTTTGGTAGGAAGTCATTGACGGTCCACATTTAAGGATGAATGAATGGACGAGCGTGCCCACTTCCAAGGTTTCCCGAACTCCCAACCTCAGGGGTCCTATCATCCGCGTGATTTTCGTCCCCGTCACCCTCCATTACCCCATCATCTTTAATCTCTCCCTCACCATCAACTTCTCCCTCATATATCTTTTCCTCATCTTCCTCTCCTATATAATTTTCCCCGTCCTCGTCAAGAGAATGGGTTGACATCTCTCTTTCTGACGACCAAGAATGGCCCTCCTCGGGCTCCCATCTTGTTTGGTAGACTTCGTCGTAGCCCGCTCCTTCACGGACTAACGACTACTCACTAATCGCTCCCCTAGACATTTTTTACCTATAAGCGACGGAGTTATTCTAAGTACCTAAGTTGACGGCCTCACTAAAAAGCTACACTATCAACTAAAATGCAATAAAATGATAGATAGGAGAAAAGAAGAGAAGACTTACCAAGTAAACGGTCTTTGGAAGAAGTGACGGTCTCAACAAACGGATGAAGCGTATAAAAAGACGTCAACGGGAGCAAGGTTCTCCAAACAGTAAGCTCTCTCTCTCTCTCTCTCTAGATCAACAATAAAATGGGGAGAATGGGAAAGAACTGAGATATATATAGAATCAAAGGGTGCACGAAAGACGAAGCAACACCTTCATCCAGAAGCGAATCCAGTTGGAATGCGACACATGTTCAAACAATTAATGCAGGATGCTCAAGGAAACGCCCATAAATGCCTCTTCCTTATTCCTGAATAAATGAAATTAAATAAATGGAAGCCATAAAAAACTGAACTCCACAACCCGTCAACTTTAGCTGATGAGGTTATGGAGTAGGGGGCAGCTGGTAAGGATAATTTTGTAATATTGGGACTTACCCATGGCAAGGCGTAGAGTGACACCCCAAACCAACCCATCAGCCTTGCCTCTATCAACACATGACAAACAGTAAGTCTACAAAGCTGACGGGATTAACTTTGGACGGGGATTGAAAGCTGATGCCGCCATGATAAAGGGAGGAACTAGGTTGACGATTTTGACGTAACCCTAACTTAATCTCCACACATACGTATAAAGAAATTTCTTGTGCCCCATGCCCAATGTTGATAAAAAAGACTCCTACAAGGAAAGGATTCCAAAAAATACGCTCATGAGGATTCCTAGAAGGGAAAGACTTCTAAACCAAGGAAAGAGATGTCAACCTTTTTCTACTATAAAAACCCCAATACTCTCACTAACCAAGGTACGCATAATTTACCCCGCTCTGGCACTCTAGAGTTGTGAGAAGTTCTAACTTGACCTTCGAAAGGTACTTGGTCAGCACCACACCAGTGCTCTTTGTAAGGTCTTCTCTTTTTGTTGTGCACGTGCTATTTCGAGCACGTGAGGACCGTGTGATTTACTGTTGATTTTTTGGCATCATCAATACGTTTTATGGATAATCGAGAATGTTAAAGATTTAATTCTTCATTTTATTTTAAACTTAAGATTGATTTTTATTTTTCATTATGTAAATTAATGTTTCATATCAAGATTAATATTTCATATCAAGGATAGGAACTATAAGACTGGAATCTTAATGTACAATGAAAAAGGAAAAGAAAAAGAATAATTTACATCTTTATACACAATAATTTTCCCGTACATCGCACGGGTTAGTAAGTACTAGTTAAATTTAAACACATGACTACATTTAATATAATTATCATTAAAAAATAATTTTCTTTTGCATTACATTGGTTATATAGTTATATTTGAATTTAATTGAAAAATCTAGACCATACAATTCAAGGAATCGTATTTAAGTTTTTCCCTAACCCAAATCACTTAATCATTCTGATCAAACCACCAACCATACCAAACCTGAATTTTCCAATAGCGGGGAATTATATGTTTCACGTCATTTTTCTAAACTGTTATTAAAACTAGTATATCGAATGATGCATGGATTAATTAAATTTAAATTTATGTGTGAATTAAAAAATATATTTTACTAATATTATTGACATTATCTTAATTATTATTAGTGAGTCATTTAAAATCTTAATAAAATTTCACGTAGAATCATCAATTAATTATCTTAATAATAAATAATGATACATATAACAAAAAGGACAAAACTTTTTTTTTTTTGAAAAACAAAAAGGTCCAAATTTTTAAATACAGTATCTTAGATACTATTTCTTAAGTATCCCTTCTAAATTACAGCCACGTGTCTAATTTATTTAATAACTTATTGATTTTACAATGTGTAATAACATATGTGTTATATACAGATGTAAGTTTTATTATATTAAAATACAAAGTTATGATTTATTATCAAAATAATTTAAATAAATAAATAATAAAATTTATTTAAAATTTCTTAAAAGTTTTGTGATAGAATTTTAGTTGGAGTATGATTTTAAATTTTTTAAGGGTTTTTTAAGGAAAATTTCTTAAAACTTAGTTTTTTTTTAATAGAATTTAATTATTATTAATAATAAGCCATTTGATATATTGGTAATAGAGTCTCATCCAAAGTATACTATCTTAATAATAAAAATAATTATTGGTAGTAGAGTTTAATAATAATCAAAAGTGTTCATCAAAATAAGAATTATAGATAGTAAAAAATAAAAGGGTAAACTACATATTTGGTCCCTAACCTTTACACCATATTTCAATTTAGTCTCTAACATTTCAATTGTGTCAATTTGATCCCTAACCTTTCAATGTCGTGTCAATTTAGTCTCTAATGTTATATCTTAAATGAAAATTGTTGACATGACAAACAACCAAAATAAAATTTAAGTTTATTGCCTCATCAACGTAAGCTAATTTTTTGTTTCGACCATTAAACATGTCATAAATTTTCATCCAAAAGATAACAGTAGGGACTAAATTGACACAATACTAAAATGTTAGGGACTAAATTGACACAATTGAAAAGTTAGGGATCAAATTGAAATATAGTGTATAGGATAAGGACTAAATATGTAGTTTACCCAAAATAAAAATGTGTATGTGATCATTTGGGTTGTAGAGGTTTATTGGGAACAAACTTCTACTCCTCCCAAATCCTAGCTTATGTGGTGCTGCTGGTCATATAATTAATTAATGTCACGTAGCCATTATATTAATTTATAAAACTTCAAGCCCTCTCTCTATTATTTGTTAATCTTGATTTCTTAAGGGTTTTTTTTTTTTTTTTTTTTTTACTAATTTGGTATTCTTCTCTGTTTATCTTGGAGAAATTTTTTTTGCAATGATATAATGGAGGTTTATAACTATGTTATTACCCTAATGGTTCCAATCCTCACAGTTTGGTTTATACTTTATAATCAATTAAGCTCTTTTTTTTTTAAGGCCTTTAATTGTTTCCACTATACTTTTCTTGAACCTAGTCTTATCAATTTATGCTTGATGTAGTAGGTTCCAATTAGTTCAGCTGGTAAAGTCTTTGATAGTTGTATAAGAGATCTGGGATTCAATCCCTGCCTACACCAAAAACCGATTGGTATTTTGATCTGATAATAAAGAGTTATTATCAAGAGTGAACGTCACAGGTTGAAACTCTCTCTCAAAAAAAAAAAAAATTAAGCTTGATGTAGGTAACTAGGTATTGTCTTATATAAATCGGATCGAATCTTATGGAGTATGATTACTATGATGATGATAAAGACGAAGCAAAGAAAATTCGAAATCTCGGAATTCACCAGGTAATTCCTACTTTTTGTTTAATTGTTGAGATAAGAGAGTAAATGCATATCCCTTTGGTTCAAAAGGTTACAAATTATACATGCATAAGCGTTAAAATTTTATCAGTTTTACTGAATTTGCCTCCTAGGATTCTGGGATTCTCAGTTTTACTGAATTTGCCTTCTGGGATTAGTTGGATGGCTATAATTATAATAAGCCCAATAACATCATAACAAAAAGCCTACTAGTCAATACTACCATGTGCCAAAGTGAGAAAATTGATTCAAGGTTATATGATGATATGAAAAATTCTAGAATTACTAAATTATCTGAAAAAAAATATTCTCTTTTGACAATTCATATTCTATCGAAACTCTTTTCATTTGTATACTCATATAAAAATATCTCTTCTTTATATGTGAAATTAAAAAATATTGTGTTAATTTCTATAGCTTACAAAGTAGAAATTGATCATCAACATACATAAAATATAAACAGGGTTTAATTTGTGTAGCTTACTGAAATATTTTGTTTTCCCATGATTAACTCGAAACAACTTCCAGTCAAAAAAAAATTTTCTTTTGAAAAGTTCCTGTCAAAAATTTACTACCTTGATTTTTATGCCTATTAATTTATATATGTTATATAATTCATATAATGACATAATATGAATTTATCTTAAGATAAAGATCAGACGTACAAATAATTTTTTTTAGAGATATACAAAATATAAGATGATATTATTAAACATTTTAGGGTAAATTACAAAATTGGTCCCTATCCTTTACATCATATTTCAATTTGATCCCTAATCTTTTAAGTGTCAATTTGGTTCTTAAGCCTTAAGTGTCGTGTCTATTTAGTCACTGCCGTTATCTCTTAGATAGAAATTGCTGACGTGGCAAACGGTCTAAATAAAAATAAAAAAATTTAATTTCCATGTCAACGGACAACTATATCGCCATGTCAATTTTTTTTATTTAAAATAACTAAAATAACTTTTATTTTGAGGAAAAAAAAAAACTAAAATAACTTAAACACTTTGAAACGTTTTTTGAAATGCTAAACCAAGCTAAAAGCCCTCTCGCAATTTGACTGAACCAAACCTACATGGCTAAACCTTCAATACTTTGGTCTTCTCACTTGTCTCCACTGCCATGATGGCAGTGGCCTTGAACTCGTCGTCCCGGTTTTCGCTCCCTTTATTCTCACCCTTTCTCTCTCTTTGCTCAAACTCAAGAAGGACTTGACTAGACCATCGTTGTTGCTACTACGCTATCACTCTGTTTCCTTTCTCATTCAAGTCCAATATGGAAATTGAATTCTACAGTAAACCCAAAGGTAATTTTCAAGGAAGTTACCAAACTATTGGAGGAATATCAAAGGTTAGCAGCAAGCCAACAACAGTCCTGGTCCTGTAACCTTCTATTTGTTTTTATTCTTTGTTTTGTTATTATCCTAGACATGCCAAACCTGGGCTGGTTTTGTGTCTCCAAGACTTCTGTATACTCATGATTCAATTTTAATAAAATTTCTATCATTTACTCAAAAAATCATTGTATCTTTTCAATCCAAGCTTGCCTAATTGAAAACAACTAATAAATTCCCATATTCAATTTAGAATATCATATTTAAAATATTCATATCAATGCACACAATTTTGATACAAACCCAAATGCCAATACCAACAAGGAATTGTCAAGCAACCCAGTACAATTGAAGCGCAATTGTATACCACATACAATTTTAAAACCCACAACAAAAAAAAAAACAATCAACCATAAAACAAAAACCTATCTTGTTTGACTTAGTTAACACAAATTCTGATACAAGCCCAAAAACTAATGCGAACAAAAAATAAGTGCAAACAACGGTGGTTCCAACCGAGTCCTTCCTAGGTTTGAGAGGTGAGAGAATCTGGCTGGATTAACCGATCTGGGTTTGAGCAGAGAGAGAGAGAGAGAGGGTGGGAATAGAGGGAGTGACAAAGGGATGACAAGTTCAAGGCCATCACCGGGAAGGCGGTGGCCACTACAACAAAATGTATTTTCAGTGACGAAAAAATTCGTCACTAAGGGTGCGTTTGTTTCAGCGTAAAATATTTTCAGGTGAAAATATTTTCGGAAAAATAAAATATTTTCAAGTGTTTGGCTGCATTATGAAAATTATTTTAGAAAATATTTTCAAGTGTTTGGTTACATTCTGAAAATGTTATTTTCCTACTAGTTTCTCACATTTTCCCAACCATTTTCTCAACTTCCAAACAAATTTCATAATAGAAAATTTCAATAATAAACTTAAAAGAAACAAAAATCAAAACAAAACATTCATTGAACTCAAAAATTCGGTGAAACGGAGAAAGAGGGAGGAAGAGAGAGTGATTGACAATTGAGGGAAAGGGAGAGGTAGATCGAGAAAGAGAGAGATCGGGCATGGGTGGGTCATGGGTGTGATCTCATCGGTGCTGGGGTGCAACAAGACCGGTGCGATCTGGGGTTGGATGCGGTGGTGTGATCTGGGGTTGTGGTGTGCGCGATCTCACCGGCTCTACTCTCTCTTCTTGCTCTTGGTTCGGTTCTTTTTTTTTTCTAGAAATGGTTTGAAGGTAAGCTTGGAGATGGGTTTTGGACCGTGGGGCGGCACGATCTGGGCTGGCCAGAGCTTGGCTGGGCTAGCCGGAGCTTGGCTGAGATGAGCTTGGATATGGGTTTTGAACCGTGTGAGGAGTGTGCTCGAGCTTTCTCTCTTCAGGTGTGATTTCCGGAAATTGTTTGAAGGTAAAATCAAAGCGTAAATGATTTTATGCTCAAAGTGGCTTATTTTCCGGACAAAGCTAAATGATTTTCCGTTGACCGTATTTTCTGTAGCTGCCAAACACACACAAGGGTGTAAAATAATTTCCTAAAAGTGTTTTCAGGTGAAACAAACACACCCTAAAAGTCCAATTTTTCGTCACTAAGGAGCTTTAGCGACGAAATCGGACTTTTAGCGACGAAACGAGTTTCGTCGCTGTAGCCCCGTTGCTAAAAATCCTAGCGAAGAAAAATTTCGTCACTAAAAGTCTGATTTGATTTTTTTTTTTTTTTTTTAACTTTTCGCGACGAAAATGTTTTATCGCCAAATGTTTTCCTCGCTAAAAACAGTATTCAACAACGAAAATATTTTGTAACTAAAACCATTTCAGTTTATTAAATCATATTTAGTGACAAAAAATTTCGTCACTAAAACTATTTTTAAGAAAATCCAGGCACATATAACAACGAATATTTTCGTCACTAAAACCATCTCTTACAAATTCTGCAACATTTAGCGACGAAACATTTCATCACTAAAACAATTTTTTGTTGCTATATTTGTGACAAAAAAATTCGTCTCTAAAACTTATTTTTTGTTTTTATTATTTTCATGGCTTTGATATTAACTTGTAACCTGTCATTACATTATTAAAACCTCACATTTAATTAACACATTTATTTCAACAACACATTTATAAAAAATCGATCCATACATTCCACAAGTAAAAAATAAAACAAGTATCCAATTCAAACTCCTTCCATACAATAATTGTTTGCAACACATACAATAACTCAAGATGTTTTATAACAATACAAAAAGTGTAGCATAATATAATTAGAACCAATGGAAGATGTCCTCATATGTCTTCAAGTAATGCCAAAAGTAAATCCCCTAAAGCCACCAATAAGAAATCTGCACAAATATAAAAACATTACTACATTAAAATAGTAAAGTAAAAACATTACTAATGTTATAAGAAACATTTCTAACAATGCATTAAGAGTAGCCACACCAATGAATTAAAATCACAACTCCCAAAGTATAAGTTGTAGAAAGCAAATATAAATTTTCAAGTGTAATATAATACAATTAGTTTCAAATAATACAAAAAAAAAAAATGAAGTGTTTTAACTTGAAGATGAACCACCCCCATAGGTAAGAGCGTTATCATAACCCTTGCTCCTCAAAAAATTAAGAATATTCTTTTGGACCTCTTCTTGCTTAGCTCGCGCCTCTTGCTTCCTAGCTCACTCCTCTTCGTCCCTAGTTCTTGCCTCTTTGAGCTCAATTATCTCATTTTCTAACCGATGGATATACTCCACCGAGGAACTAGATGAGGCGGTGGTTACTAGAGAAGAGAAAGGTCTCATACCAAGTCCTTGTACAATACCGGACTTCTTCTTAAAAACCAAGTTTGAGATCTCCTCTTGTGTAAGGGGAATTGCATTAGGATCTTGACAATGATTCTCTTGCACTTTGAGAATAGTTTCCTACCATTTGAAAGAGAAAAAAACAAACAATCACAACATTGAATGTTCGACCATGGAGGTATGATTTGATCAGGTTGAGAGATGATAAGCTTCACCTGGGTTTTAGGGTTGTTTAAGCTAGCTAATTTAGTTTAGTTTTTTTTTTTTTTTTTTTTAATTCAGGTGACGTGGCAGTCTATGTGGCAGTCTAGATGGCATAAAAATTATTTTTTATTGTCACTGTTAGTCAAGTCAGCATTTTTCATCTGTCGCTTAACAGCAAGGACCATTTTGACACAATATCAAAAGGTTAAGGACTAAATTGACATATTTGAAAGGTTAGGAACTAAATTGACATACATCGTAAATGTTAGAAACCAAATATATAGTTTACCCAACATTTTATTTTTAAAAAAATATTTATATATGTATTTCCTAAATGGAGAAAATTTATAGAGGAAAAACCACATTAACAAATCAATATTAAACCTTTTCAAATTTTTATATCATATGCATGAGAATCATGCTTGTTGAAATGTGAATAGAGTACTGTACTTGACTAGTTTACTTAATTCACATTTTAAAAGCATCTTTGCATTTGATGCTTTTTGACAGATAACTAGCAGCAAAAGTGAGGATCTATTTCTTCGTTTGCCAGATGATATTATAGAGTCCATCGTGTTCATTTTACCGATCAAAGATGCAGTTAAAACTAGTATATTGTCAAAGAGATGGCAGCTTTTTTGGATGAAGACTCCCGTCCTCAATTTTGACTATAATTTGATTGAAAGTACTCAGCTTAAGGGGGTGTATTTTCACTGTACAGACTGTTGATGAAGATCCACTTCAACAAAAAAGGCTTTAATTTGTGATAAGAGTTAACAATTTGATGAGTCTTTGGCATGGCTCAAAGGTCAATGTATTCAGGGTCCATTTTTCACTTGGGAGAGAGTTTACTCCTCAGTTGGATCAGTGGATCACTGATGCAGTCAATATGGGAGCCCTTCATACACTTGATATCAACTTGTCATTTGGGTTGCACCCTTATTGTGAAGCTTATTATGGAAACCATGAAAAATTTTATGACTTCCCTTCTAGGCTTCTTCCTAAAGAGAAATTTTCTACCATAAGGCATTTGACTTTGAAGTGTTGCAATTTGACACCATCTTGTAGCTTTGATGGGTTGGTTTCCCTAAGATCTCTTGCACTAGACATTGTAACACTGACAGGAAGTTTTTTAAAAGATATGCTGAGTCATGGTTTAGAACTTGAACAATTAAGCCTCAAAAGATTGAGAATGGACCGTGATTGTAAATTAAATATTGACCTCTCTAAACTCAAGTATCTGGCTATAGTTGACTGCGAGAGGTTGAGGGGAATTAATATTAATGGTGCTGTGGAGCTGAATGAGTTTTTCTTTGCCGGCAAACATGAATATTGCTCTTTCAAGAATGTTCCAAAACTGGTGAACGTGAGCTTCAATTGCAATACTGACGATGATTATGGTGGTGTTTTAAATGTCCTCACAAAATTTGGACATCGTCTTCCTCAGTTGGAAATTCTAAACTTACATGGGAGGACACCTTATGTAAGTGAATGCTTACACAAGTATTATATATATATATATATATATATATTCTACAATACTACAAAAACATAACAGATTTCATAGAACAATTAATTGCACACATTTGCATGAATAGTCTACAATATTGTACATTGTTCATACAAAATATATAAAATATCGTACATATTTGTTTAGTTTATAATGTAAAATATATATGAATAGTGTAATGTAAAACATAATTTTTCAATTTCACAGTAATTAAAGTGGCATATTATGATTAGTATAACATCATTCTAATACAAAACTACTATTAGCATCATTTTTATTGTACACCAATCACAAACCCTCGTCTCAACTGTAATTAAATTTGGCATGACTCAGATTTATCAACAAATATCATATTGTTATTGTAGAGGATATTACCTTATTAATTTATTCCTTTCTTTTTGGCTTTTCAGATTGTCCTCTCTGATGTCATACCACAAGCGTTCAAAGTATTTCCTAATCTGAAATTCTGGCATATCTGTTGGCAGCTAACTCCTTTGATAATGATATTCTTTGGATAGCATATCTGTTGAAATTCTTGCCCTTGCTGGAAGAACTGCATCTGGTGGTAAGAATTATTTTGTTATGTGCCTTTTATTTTTTGTTATTAGGAGTTGGGTAAATCAATAACATTTTTTAAGAAAAATATTTCATAATTGCTTTTATATATATATTGGTGTGAATCTTAGATCCATGTAGGTGGAGAAAAAAGTTGTCCCTAACATTTTAAAAACTTTTTTTCAGAATTGATGATACAGTGGTATGAATCTTAGACCCAAGTGGGTGGTGAAAAAAGTTGAGTCCCTAACATTACTCTTTAGTAAATGGATAAGACTCTATTTGTTTGTGTTGGTGGAAAACGTTGAGAAGATAGGAAAGTTAGAGAATAGAAAGAAAATATAGAAATTTCCACCATGAGTATTTGGTTGAGAGAACAGAAAATAAATATAAATTTTTTTTTTTTTGGTTTGGTCATCAACAAGAAATTGCAATGGAAAAAATGTGTAGGAATAGCAAGGTTTTCAGACCCGGATCGTTCATTGAACCATAAAAAGGAGAGGTTCAAGGTTTTTGAAGTCGAATCGTGATGACGTCATAATTAATTAAAACCTAAATATAGATATTAAATTTATAAAACTAGCAAAATTGACAATATATCTACATATGTGAGGGAAATTTAATCATTTTCAAGCATATATTTAATAATTAAATAAGAAAGTTAATAAAATAAAATAATAACCATGAAAATATTAAAATTTATGATTAATTTTTGAAGTAAAGTTGAATATCTTTGAAGGATTTTAATTATATATTTTTTTTATTCCTTGTAAGAAATGGATAATTTAATTAAGTAGAATAAAATTGTGTTAAGTTGTTTTTAAAAATAAAAATAAAAAAAATGCTAAGGAGTTCACAGTTCTTGCCACCGATTCGTGCGGTCCAACCCCAGTTTTAGGTGTTCACGAAATTAACAAAAAATCCAGTTCTTTATGCTTAAAAAACTGGTTTTCATCCCGGTTCTCAGTTTTCATGATCTGACCTCCCGGTCCGGTCTGAGTCTGAAAACCTTAAGGAATAGGACAAAATGATAGGTGGCGACTGGTAGGGGTGTCCATGAGTCGGGTTTGTACCCAACCCAGACTCGACTTGACAACTTTGGATTCTATAGAGGCAAACAGTCGTTGACTGCCATTTCAAGTTGAAATTGACTGACAAGTGCTTAAAACTCCTTCAACTAGGTCAATTGAAACCGGTTTTTTTATGGCACTTAGCAAATCCAGTGAGCTGGTGGAGATCTCGCCTGACCTACAAAAAATAGAGACAAAATTCTTGCTCATAGCAATGGAGGAGGAGGCTAACGGCAAAGTCTACAGTCGGTTTTGGTTTCTCGAGTCTCAGGCAACAAAACCCATCACTCGACCCGCCGTCAAGTCGTCGACCACCTCCTTGCTTGGATTGAGTCGATTCTAGTTTGGGTGGCTCCGGGTCAGACTAATTTGTTGGGTGTCGAATTCGGTTGGACAACCCTAGCGATTGGTAGGGAAAAAAAAGGTAATAGTTTAATTTGAATTTAAATATTTTGTTTTTTTTAGTAAAATTTGATTTTTGACTGAAACTGTGAGGTCAATTTTCCTCAAATAAAACAAATTGCTTCTCTCTTTTTCATGTTGTAAAAATTTATCAATTTGTGAGTTGCCACACATAGCATATTTACAATCATCTTAGCTAAATGCATAAAGTTTAACATATGGTGGCCTTCAAATATGCTTTTTTTTCTTTAGATCTTCTTTGTGGTTATAATTTTTATCATTCCAAAATATTGGAAAGTAACATTTTTTTTCATGTAGCTAAATACACAGGCTGATGTAGTTAGACAAATTAGGAAGCCTACCAAGTCTAACCATAAAAATTTGAGGATCTTACACCTTGAAGGTTTTTGTGGTAACATTATTGAGTTGGAGCTCACATTGCATGTGCTTAAGCGTTGTAAAGCACTAGAAAAGATTGTAATAGACCCATCATCCAAGTTTTTGTTCGGTGGTGACACTTGGGGGCAGAGGGAAGATAGAAAGCCATGGGAAATCTGGAAGCCTATGGAGATTCAACGTTGGTTATCTAGAGAAATTCCTAAAGGTGTTCAGTTGGTAATCTTATGAATTTATTAACATGACTATTTTCTTTTCTTTTTCATCCTTTAATTGTTAATGGTGAAATCTCAAATATTTTTTTACGTACTGTTTCATGAGAAATTTGGGGCAAAAATGGTCCATTACCATCAATTTTCAAAATAATTTGCCCAGAAACACTGTTTCCAAACTATATAGGAATATACCACTTTTTTAGGTACTCGAGCTTGCCAAGCTCGAGTACCATGTTTTTTTAATCCACTATCGCCCCATATTCAAGGAGCCCTATAGTGGCGTTTTTAAGCCCTATAGTGACGTTTTCGGGCCCTATAGCGGCGTTTTTAAGCCCCCTACCAGGTTAAGGGGCCCTATAGTGACGTTTTCGGGCCCTATAGTGGCGTTTTCCTGCAAAATTTTTTTTATAAGTCCCCATAACAGGTTCAAGGGGCCCTATAGTGGCGTTTTTAAGCCCTATAGTGACGTTTTTGGGCCCTATAGCGGCGTTTTCCTGCAAAAATTTTTTTATAAGTCTCCATTACAGGTTAAGGGGCCCTATAGTGGCGTCTTTTGGCCCGAAAACGTCACTATAGGGCTTAAAAACGCCACTATAGGGCTCCTTGAATATGGGGCGATAGTGGATTTAAAAAACATGGTACTCGAGCTTGGCAAGCTCGAGTACCTAAAAAAGTGGTATATTACTATATAGTTTGGAAACAGTGTTTCTGGGCAAATTATTTTGAAAATTGATGGTAATGGGCCATTTTTGCCAGAAATTTGGTCTCACAATTGAAAAGCTAGGGGGAGAAAAGCTCAACTGACTTTAATGGAAATGGTTAAGTAAATTTAAAATACAATACAGTGTCACCAAATGGGCATTTGGTCTAGTGGTATGATTCTCGCTTTGGGTGCGAGAGGTCCCGAGTTCGATTCTCGGAATGCCCCATTCATTTAATCTTTTTTACAAAGTTTTTAGTTCAGATTTTAATATTGCTGAAAAATAAATTGAGCAAAGTCAAGTGACTCAAGTCATTAACTGCAAAACCAGTTTTCAATAAATTCACATGTATCTTAGATCTGATAAGACTATTTATTAATGAATAAAGTAATAAATTTGCTTTCAGAAGATGCTGAAACAAGGATGGGGATACTGGAAACAAACCCAAATTTATCATCCTTTATTCCTTTAATGCAACCAGAGGTTATATGTATTCAACTCACTGCCCACACATGCAAAAGATTCAGTTCTTTCTCAAATGATGGCATTTTGTGGTGATATGCATTTCACCTTATTGTTCTCCTCACCTTAGCATTTTACGAATTAGGCCAATTACTCTCTACAAAACCCAACCACTTGCCTGCAAAGACACTTCATCAATAGGTAATTAAACAGCGAGAAGGCAATGGTTTCATCACAGTTGAAAAGCTAGTTATACAAGACAATACAAAGATATATTGGTTTATATCTATTTAAAGTGTCAATACATTTGCTATCTCCATCTGAAATTTTATCTATTCTGGCATATATGTCCAAAAACAAAATTACAAACTTCCTCGGGCAAATTAGATTTTGGGACAATGGGCTTCCACGAATTCTTTTACTGATTTATTTATGCTGCTAGTTGTCCATTGTTTTTTCTAGATTATTATAGCATAAACATCAAGGTTTTAAAAAATTTAGGGGCCACTTGGTAACGTTGTTCTAATAACGTTATTTGTGTTATTGTATTTTTTTTAAATACGCGTTGGTGAAAAAATGTGTGAAAATACGTGTAATGTTTAAAAACTGAAAACATATTGTTAAACTACTATACCAAGCGGAGTCTTAGTATTTAGCAACTCCAAAAGCCACTTTATAGTATTTAACACTTCACTTTACAATATACCCAACATCAAAACTTCTTCTTTTTTTCTACCACTTCATTTAAATATTTTTTCTTTATTATTTTTTATTCCTTTTTTTAATATATTTTTTACTCTTCCTCTATTATCTCTTCTCTCTCTCCCTCTCAATCCAACAATCCTATGCACTACCAACCACCAGCCACCACAATACCAATAGTCACCATGCTCAAAACTCAAACATTACCAACAACCTCCATAAACTCACCACCCACAATCCCGACCACCCACCAAAAACCCACCACCCATACCACAACCACCACAAACCTACCACCCATGCCACAACCAACAAAAACCCACGAAATCCAAACAACCACCACGATGCCCACGCTAATGACCAATAGATCTCTAAGCTGATGCCCACGCTAATGCCCATGCCGATCTCACCTTAACGCTGATGCCCACGACTGTTAGAGAGTTTCAAGCTTGGGTTCAGTCTTAGGCATAGGAGAAGGGAAGGATTTATAGGCGAGGTGGTTTCATTAGTAGCACCAAGTGTTAATCAGGGTGGTCATAGGACCACCCTGAATTTTTTTTTTTTTTAATATAACTTAAAAATTTCTGAGTTTTAAATTAATATGGATCTTTTGACCACTCTAGAAAAAAAACTTGACCACCCTAAAAAAAAAAACTTGAACACCCTTAATAATAATTGGACCCATTAAAAATAAAGTTCAACCTCTCCAAAATTTTGTTCGTTGAATGTTGAAAAAAAAAATTGCAAGAAATGCTATTTTCACAACATTTTCACTATATTTTCATATCAAATCCTAAATAACAAGTTGTTACTGATGAATAGAAAATAATTTCAATGATAAGTTCAAATTAGAACCAGTAAAAACTTACAACCTAGGTTTTGTTGTGAAAGTGTTGCAAAATGTTGTGAACATAACACTTCTCAAAAATTGCTCAAACAAACATATTAGCTTAAAATCTCAAATCAAACGCTTATTTGTGATTTTTTTAAATTGTGTTTCAACTTGCATATTTTAAAATTGCTATTTTTTTTATATAAAAAAATGCACATTTTTCAAATAGCTAGTCTGTTAGTATTTGCTTTAGTCTTTAGCCAAATTTGTTAGATTTATGTGATATATTTTTTCAAAAAGATAATGTATTTTGTCTATATTAGTACTTATTTAGGCAATATGTTAGTAATTGAATAGGAGATCAATAGCTTAATAATTGTTTGGTTGCATATATTGAAAAATATGTAGTTGATAATATTAATAGTGAAACTATCATATCATACAACAATTTTAAAATATGAAAACTTGTGAAATAAAATTTTAAAACTTTATATATTTGAATATGTTTTTAATGACCATCCTAAAAAACTTTCTGGAGTCGCCACTAAGCGGTTTGAGGGAGAACCAATAGAAAAGAAAAATGGAGGAGCCAGCGTGAGAAAAGGGAAAACTAGCACGTGTGTTGAGGGATTAAAAAATATTATTTTCATTTAACATTTAGCTAAAATGAGCTGCTAGTGAGTGTCAAAAGTTTTAGCATTTGATAGCGTAGTAGGAATTTTCGTGTGTTTGATGTGAATGCTGTATTATTCCATTTTCACTAGAAAATTAATGTAAAACTTCTTTGACTAGAGGGCTAGAGTCAATAAAGCATTCCAAATGAGCAAGCTTATCAATATTAATAAATAAATAAATAAATAAAATACCCGTACAATCATAATGTCCCTATTTTCCTTATTTTCTACCTCTTTTTTCTTATTTAATAGAGGATAACGATGATAATGACAATGACAATGGCAAAGTAAAGTAATCACCCATAGAGAATGCCATCAGTTTTTATTTTTTATTTTTTATTTTTTGAATAAATAATGTAGACAATTTTGAACATATGCAAAGTTTGACTACAAACTTAGCTGTAATCATTATTTTGAACATGGACAAAATTTGACTACAAACTTAGTTGTAACCAATGACTATAACTCCCACTATAAAAATTACATTACTATATATTTTAAAAATCTAACTATTTAATTGTATGTTCTTTATATTCTTAATACACATGTTAAATTCTATGCCAATCCGAAATAGATTACTATTTGACCTATAAACTTATTTTTAATGCATAATTGTAGACTAAAAAAACTTGAAATTTAAATATTTAATTGACGATATAGTTATTAATCTTTGATATTATGGAAATTTTGCAAGCATAAAGGACATAAGAAAAAAAATGTAATTCAATGATGAATTTTTCCAAAATTTACATCCAATAAAAAGATATTGAGTGAAGTCATAGCATTGGCTATAACCAAGTTTGTAACTAAACTTTTTTCCTTTGAACTTAACCTGCACAAATATGCAGATTATAGGCCTATATGGCTTTATCCTTAATGGCATGATTTGTGTGGTATTCCTTGAATTTGTCTTTAGGGTCCATTTGGTTGGAGGGGTGGAAAAGTGAAAAGAGTGAAAATGGTGGGAGGATTGAAAATTGGAAGGATAGAAAAGATTTAATTTTCCCTCATGTGTGTTTGGTTGGAGAGATAGAAAAGTGGAAGAATGGAAAACTTTTTTGTATAAATTTACTCTCATGCCCCTGTTAGATTAAAAAAAAATTGCACACTATGTTTTTAATTAAAAATTGTTTATAGAAGGACACTTCATTTAAAAAAAAAAAATTGAGGAAGATAACCACAAGAACCCAAAACAAATGAGGGGAAAAAATGATGAAAAAAAAAAGTAAAAAATGAGAAGAAAAAAAATGAACACAACAAACAAACAAAAAAAAAAAAAAAAAAAAAAACCTGAAGAAGTAAGATCAAAATACAGACTTAAGAACTGAATTGTAAGTAATAGATGAAAAAACAAAAACTGTATAAGAAATAATGGGAGAAAAATCAAAGGAAGAAAATGACAAAAGCCAACACACTTTTTAAACATTAGAGGAGGATATTTTTGTCCATAATAGTCCGGGTTCTTTGTCTCTTCTCTTTTCTCTCTATTTTGGAAAAATTAATTTCTAGTGGGTCCAGGATAAAACACCCTAGCCCCATCATCACTTTTCTCTCCCTCCCTCCAACCCAAACACCGTCTAAAAAGTTTCCCTTCTTCATTTTCTCTTTTTCTTCTTTTTCTTTTTTTCCATCCTCCCTAAAATTCACTCTGCCAAACACACCCTTAGGGATTCTTTTTGCTTGAATACCACACTAATTAATCACACCAAGTTAATTTTAAAACATTGACAAATATATTGAACATGATTTCCCCCCTAAATAACATTAAAATTTTAAAACATTTTTTAAATGATGTCATTAAAAAAAACATGTATTTATATTTAACTCCATTCAAATACAATGAGCTCAAGAAAACAGTTGAGATTTTTATCTACTTGCATGCAAACAAATTGAAAAATGATGATTGAGGCATTCTTCTTGCTTGAATAATGCAATAAGTAAAGATTTTTAAATATTAAATGATAAAGTACATGCCAAGATAATCTAGTTGCAATAAACTCAAATGCATATATTTTAAATTATAGATATCTATGAGAAGTATTCATAAGTATGAAAAGAGTAAAACCAAAGTATATCAATGAAATTAGCATAAATTATGGATGTTTAAGCCTATTTTTTAACAGTCCATAGCCATAATAAAAAGCTTTTAAAAATAGAAGATGATATTTTCTAAAATATATATTGCTTAACAATAATATGATATTTATAAAAATAAAAATAAAAACCTTGTAAAAATAAATAAACAATCAACCTTTGATGTATATTCCCAATTTGAAATAGAGTGTCAACCAGAATGCATCTAAAATTAAACACAAGTATTAGATTTTTTTTTTTTTTCAAGATATTAGATTATGAAATTAGTTTTCAAGATTTCAAATTTTTTATATGTTTTATTATTCTTTGTCAAATTAGTTATCCAATTGGGCATTTGTAATTTTGCTTTATATTTTGGGATGCTAATACTGCGTAGTAATGAAACTTGTGTGTTTGTTTTAATGAGATTTTCAAAAGGTAGTTGTTGAGGGCCATTTGTGGGAAAGAAAGCCCAATAACAAGGGCAACAAAGAATTGACAAAGTAGACAGCAAAACCATTAGGCCCAAGTGGCAGAAATAATAGATCACAGGCCCAAGAAATAAACAAATGGGTCTTGAAGAGGCAAGTGGGCTCAAAGAAGCATGGAAAGAAAGAAATAGCATCTCATGGGTAGTGTATGAGGTAGAAAAGTGAGAAATGGCCACTGCAGACCCAAGGTAATGCAAACTAAGAAAGTAAGGGGTTTATGGCAGGTTCATAAACCCCAAGGATGAGAATAAGGTTATTGGGCTAGGGAAGCCCAATGAAGTTAGTAAAAAGCCCATGAGAGTGTGGAATTAGCAAAAGGGCCGAGGAAGCCCAAAGAAAGCAAATGAGCCAAGGATGCCCAAAGGAAAGCCCAAAGGGAAACCAAGGAATGGGCCAAAGAAATGTAAGGCCCATCATCAGACAAAACCCAGTTGTTGAATGGAGCGGGAAAACAAAGAACAGCCCACATAAGAGGTCAAAAAACACGGATGACGAGCCTCCAGACCACGGCAGATGAATGGGCAGCAGGCAAGTTTTGGACACATATGAAATGAAGACACGCGCAAGGCCCAAGCACCACCAGCCTGTACCCAGCCAATACAGAGCATGGTGAGGTCGGGGGCTTAGAGGATCAGAGGGCATGGTTTGGTGGTGGGGAGACGAGAAAAATCTATTTTTATGGTTCCGGCTCAAGCTCTTTCGGGGAGGTGTCCTGTTGGGATGGTTTACTACCCAAAAGAGGCAAGCTGAGTTGGAACCATTAGGTGCATGCCATGAGGGATAGGGAGAGAGAAATAACCCAGACCATGGCAGACTAGCAAACAAAATACTCTTCCTTGTCTGGCGATGGGAGGGTGACACACAGACGACACAGTGATGGTCGGCCAGTACACTCAGACCAAACAAAGGGAATTAAAGGTTAAAACAGTAAAATCGAGTCACGATAGGCACTATAAAAGGAGGGTCTTGCCGTGAACAGGGAACAACATGAACGGAACTTAGAGAAAGAAATAGAAAACTTAAAAGAAATAGCAAAGAAAACAAAGTGAGAAGAAAGGAAAAGAAACAGTGAGAATTAGAAAGGTGAGCATGCACCGGTAGATTAATCCCCTCTCTCCCTCATGAAATCCGACCCTCTGTAAGAAAAAACTTGAAAACACCTATGCAAAAAACCACTCAGGCCCGTTTCCCTCAGGGTTATTAACCTCTACGGTAGGACTCTTTCCTGAGATATTGACGGCTTTGAGGAGGGACGTTCTCCCCTTTGTGGCTCTGCTCCCGCGGATTGAATTTCCGGTCGATTTCCTCTAAGTATTCCGATCAACCCATGATTATAAACATTCGATGTTCTCTATTATTCTTTCTTTCTCTTCCGTAAAAAAGAAAACAAGTAGTATTGTTATTGTAATTGATGTTAAGGGCTATTTGGTCAATTCCCCATTTAAGTGGCTAGATATTTTCTATTTATTCTATTATTATTATTATTATTATTATTATTATTATTATTATTATGTCTGCCACAATTTGTCTGAAACAGTTCCGCCTGCCGTGAACACGTTCCTGGCAGACTTGGCCTAGTTTGCGCACAAGCCAGACCACCTTAAGTTGAAGTTGAACCGGTCCCGACTCTTTTATCAAGAAAACCTGGGTTTAGTGCAACAGGAGGCAGCCCAACGCCATTAGCACAGCCCACCCCCCTTACAGTAGTCTAGACTCCTTTGTGTTTGTGCTACTTATTTTGATTAACAATGTTAGGATTTGTATAATTTTAAAATTATTGAACAAATATCAATTTTTTGAGCTAAGCTCTTTTTGATATGGGTGGTGAATTCAAAGTAATGTATTTCACACCAAGTAATCAAAGTGTCCCACCAAAACACGTATATTCCCCGATATCTTCACCAGATAATTTGGGAATATTAGAAACCCCTCAACATCACAACCTAGACGACTCCAGCTACATCCCCAATTTGGAATAATGTACACAAAGAGAGAGGATTTGCCGCAACCTTGTATGCAGCAATTGCCGCATATAAGATACGGTGGCAGCTAAAAGAAAGTGACAAGTGTCCAAGGGTCATGTGAAATGCACATGATCAGCGTAACCTATTATTTACTATCACTCCTCTTTAGCTGTCACCTTACCCTATATGTAACAATTACTACATACAAGGTTGCAGCGATCCTCTCCTGTACACAAATATGCAGATTAATTTATCCATAGTGGCATGATTAGTGGTATTCCTTGAATTCGTCCTAGACTAGGATATAAGTTTTTCGTAGAATGTGTACTGTACAAAACTAATGGGCATATGCATAACAAATCCTGACATCCATGATCTATTACAACTCTTATTTGAGTTTTACCAAGTTGTCATAAAATGTGTATTATTCACATTCTATATGTTGTCATACAATCTGTATTATTCACATTCTAAAACTGTGAGGTTGCCCAAACGCATTCTATAATTTGCCATAGAATGTGTATTAGGCTGCGTTTGAATTGACTTCAAACTGATTCCGGAAATGATTTTCCGAAAAATGGGGGTGTTTGGCTGTTACTTCAAATTCGGTCAAACTGAAAAGCATTTCCAGTTGACCGAATTTGAGAGCCAAAACAACGGAAATGATTTTCCGTTTCTATTTTCACTTCAAAGTACTTCCAGCCTTGGAAAATAGAAGAGAGAGAGAGAGAGAGAGAGAGAGAGGGAGAAAGACAGAATCGATCGCGACATCACTGTCCGTCAACATCACCGGCTGGCGCGGTAGCGCCGATCGCGATCTCCGCTTCGATCTTCGCGCGATCGCAATCTTGACTTCGTTTGTCCAGATTTGATGATTTTTTTCTAGGTATTGTTTGTGTTTTGAGGAATAAATGATATTATATAATCGTTTAGTAACCAAGAAAATGTAAGAAAATGTGAGCAACAAGTAGAAAATGTGTTTTTCTATGGTATTTTCAAGAACACAACCAAACATCAGAAAATATTTTCCGAAACATTTTTTGAAATGCAACCAAACACACGAAAACATTTTCCTTTCCGGAAAATAGCATTTCCAGAAAATAGAATATTTTCTGGAAATACTTTTACACGAACCAAACGCAGCCTTATTCACAAAGAATGGGCACGAAACATCCATTACAACTCTTATTTGAGTTTTACCAGCTGTGAGGTAGCCTAAACAGTAAAAAAAAGATGCAGTATTTTAAATGATTGCAAATTTGCAACTTCAAAAGAAAAGTACAAATTTGGAATCCTTACATAAATCACCGGTGTATGTGTGCCTCAGCGCATGCAGAAATATAGTATTAAGTTTAAAAAAAATGCTTTAATGTACACCAAAAGCCTACTACAATGCATGAAGTGTTTGATGCGGTCTTTTTAGCGATCATTGTGTGTTACACTTACATCCTGTTGAAGATAATTTAAATTGTCTGCTTTGTGGGTAAAGAATTCATGTACACGAAAGAATTTGTAGATGTCTTGGCAAATCTCAGTGTCAAAAGATGTAAAAATTAGGTTATATTGAAAAAGTTGTGTTAAGGTTGAGTCTAGGTCAAAAACTTCTTAGAAAAGACGAAGTTTTAACATGCTTAAAGATGAGGAATCAATGATCTTTTGTCCATATGTTTTCTACCGTAATAAATATTTGAATGAAACTTGTTTCATTAAAAAATAGAAATCTAGGAATTAAAATGGACACAAATTTGACTCAATTTAAATTTGAAATGAGTAAGATATGATTGTTTAAAGGTGCCACAATAATGTTAAATCTCAAAATCTTGATCGAGCAAGAAGCAATTGCACTTGCTCAAAACTCTGGCAATTTGAAATTTTAATTTTGTTAGAAAATTGGTTTCTATTAGGTTTTAACTATATGTTGTGCAGTGTGCACCTATATAAAGCACATTATATATGACTTTCAGAGATGAGAAATGAGATTATATCAAACCTAAACAAATTTTATTTTGTCCATTTCTTTTTAAAGCATAAACAAAGAAAAGAAACTTAGCAATTCAAAGAGAATGCCTTATGCCTTTTCTCCTTGAACTTCATAGAAAATTCCTTATTCTTTGTCTACTCATCTTGTGATCCCAAGGAGAGTGTTTGATTGTATGAAACCATAGTGAGGTTCACAGTAGAAGAAATCTTCAAGAAGGTGCTTTCATGTGGCGAAAATCAGTATCAGAGAATTTCAAAGATTCTAGAACTATTGTGGTAGGAAGGCAAGCATGTCGTTTTGTGTAATCTCTAGAGCTATTTGTAAGCTACAAAAGTCTAAGCTATATGTCTAAGCTCAGTGCCCGCTTAATAGTATAACAATATAAGCCATTGTCGTCTAAGGCTCCAAGTATTAAAAAAGTTCTCAAATTTTAATTTAATTAAACTCAAATATTAGTTAATAAATAAAATAATATTTTTTTCTCAAAAAAAGAAAAAAGAAAAAAAGAGATAGAACTGCTACATTCACAACATTTTTTATAACAC
Source organism: Quercus robur (assembly GCF_932294415.1). Classification (NCBI taxonomy): domain Eukaryota; kingdom Viridiplantae; phylum Streptophyta; class Magnoliopsida; order Fagales; family Fagaceae; genus Quercus; species Quercus robur. Next base: position 30,908,702 of record NC_065535.1, on the reverse strand, counting down.
TTTCACGACAAATTCTAAGTAGCAGGTAGTTATTGATGGTAAAAAAATAATTTCAGTGATGAGTTCAAATTAGAACCCGTAACAACTTAACAGCTAGAATTTGTTGTGAAAAATATTGTGAATGTGACACTTCTAAAAAAAGAGTGCAATACACAAAAAAATTCACAACATTTTTCAAATAGTTGAGTTGTCAAACTTTAACTAGTTCTCACTTAGGTCCACCACCAACATCACTCTTTTACTTACCACTGTCATTCCACCACATCAACAGGTATGAAAAGTTTTGTCAAATTTTTTGTGCCTATAGACTTTCTTTAAAAAAAAATTGCGTGGTTCATATTAATTAGTAATAATTTTTAATAGAATTTAAATAATATTTATTTAAAAAATTATATTCAAATATATAAAATGCCTCAATTTCAATTTTCATCTTAAGCCCCAAATGCATCAAGCCGCTCCTGTTTAAGTTACAAAAGTTTTATGTAAGTTTTGACTATTTGTAACTATTTATTCATAGTGGATTTTTTATAGAATCGTCTATTCCCAGAGTGGATTCCCCTTTAAAGAGTTACGTCATTGATTTTTCACTTCGTCATCAAATCTTTTTATATATATAATTGTATTGTAGATCACATATAAGAGATAAGTTGATGATTAATTAACAAAGAAGTCTAAACTACAAAATTTTCAAGCTTAACAATCATGATATAGTTTTCAATATAAAATAATAGTGATTAGAAAAAAAAAATTACTTATTTATTAAAATTAACTTTTTCACAATTTTTTTAATAATTATTGAGATGGTAAATTTTCAATAATAGAGAATGAAGCATAGAAGACTAGAAGCAATACTAATAATATTTCACCAAATCTTTCATTCACCAATGTAACTATCAAATTGTAAAAATAAAAAATCAGCAGCACCAATTCTAGTACTTGAGATGAGCTTGTAGTAGGAAAAATGGTTAATTAGAGCATCTACAGTAGTGAAGCTAAAAATTTAGTTATTTGGCACCACAAAAAGTTACTTTATCTATTTTACCTACTCACTTTATAAATTATCCCACAGCAGTGGATCTATTTTAGCTTTCAACACAATAAAATAATACAAATATCACAATAAAATAATATATCCACTACAATAAACAACAATCACAACCACTACCGCTGTCACTACTGCCACCACCTCCGCCGCCACCACCAACTCTTCCGCCGCTGCCACCAACTCTTCCGCCGCCGCCACTACTACAATGATATTTTTTTACCACTTTATTTTATTTTTATTTTTGAGAAAATTTACCACTTCAATTAAATATCCCTTCTTTATTTTTTCTTTATTATTTTTTATTCTCTCTTTCTCTCTCTTCCTCTCTGTCTCTTTCTCTTTCTCTGAACCAAGATGAACAAAGTGATCAAATTTTCCAAATACCCACTACCTAGCGACCATGATCACTGCTAGATACCCACTGCCCAGCCACCATGATCACAACCCATCATCGCAAGATCGACTCACTAAGACCCACCAAACTCATAGCCCAGCCACCGTGATCACAACCCAACCCCCACCACTGTTACCAAACCCAACAACCCAAAATTGCAAACCAATCGGCAACCCTGAACCCAACCTCTCTTCGTTCTAACAAAGAGAGAATAGCCCAAAAAAGAACCAAAAAGAGAAAAAAAACTTATCAGATACCAGTGATATAGATTGACTAGTCCCAGAGAGAAAGAGTGTATAAAAGACCTATGGGTCGGCGGCGTGGAGGACTAGGCGAGATGGATTCAAGGGCGGCGATAAGGGCGTGACTGGTGGCGGCAAGGGCAGGGCTTGATCTGTTAGATGAGAGAGAGGAGCTTTGGTCTGAGAGAGCAGAGAGGGAAGTAACGTGAGAGAGAGAGAGAGAGAGAGAGAGAGAGAGAGTGAGTGAGAGATGAGCTATGAAACGGGAAGAGAAAAGAAATATTATTTTAATGAGAAGTAGGGCTGTCAATGCTCGACCCAACCCGTGAACATGACACGAACCCGACACGGGTTTTTTCGGGTTAGGATTGGGCCTTAATGGATTTGGGTCATAAGCGGGTCAACCCCCATAACCCGTAATAGACACGTTTGACACACCATTTTATTTTGTGTCAACCCAAAATGACCTACTTAACACAACCCGTTTAATTTATATAACAAATAAATATTTATTTTATTTTAGATTTGCCAAATACCTTTTATATCCAACATATATTTTAAATTTAAAAAGAAAAGTGAGTAATTACAAAAATTTATAAAGGATATAATTAGAAATTGAAACTTTACAAACCCTAGATCTCTAAACTCTAAAAACCCTAAATCTCTAAACCTTCTTATAAATATCTTTTTTTTAAAAAAAAAAACTTCAGTCATACTACTCACTCTACTATCTTATAGTTTCACGCCCAATTCTCAAACTCAAAGTCTCAGACTGGTTATTGCTCTCTCTCTCTCTCTCTCTCTCTCTCTCTCTCTCTCTCTCTCTCTCATGTGTTTATTTTTTCTGCATAATGCTTTTGTTCTATAAACTTTGAACCCATGTGTCGTTATTAATATATGAGATATATTAATTTTTGATTAAGGCCACAGTTGTAACTTTTGTCTTGTGCTGTGTGTGTGTGTGTGTGTGTGTGTTTTTTCTTTTTTTTTTTTTTTTTTTTTTGTTTGTATTAGTGTTGGACATGTCTGCATACCTTGTAAGTGGGTTTATTGAGATAGTTTATAAACTAGATCTGATGGGTATTGCTTTTAAAGATTACAAGAATGTGGGTTGAAGACTTAAAGTGTATGCATTGTTTTTAGGATGTAAAAAAAAAAAATTTCTAGATGGATGTTATATTTAATATTATGCAAGTTGAAATGGATTGTGTTACATTCGTGTCAACCCAACACGACTCGTTTATTAAGTGTGTCAAATAGATTGGGTCAGGTTAACCTGCCTTATTAACAGGTCGGGTTAGGGTTGAAGGATCATGACACGATTATTAAATGGGTCGGGTTAGGGTTGAGTCATTTTGTCGAATACTCCTACCTCGACACGACACGAACTCGACATGCTAACCCGAATTGACACCCCTAATAAGAAGTGTAATAAATTTTTTTTTAGCTTCTTGCTACAGTGCACAATCATAAATAACTGTGCACTATAGTAAGAAGCTAAAATTTGTTAGGCATGGCTTCACTGCTGCAGCATGCATTTTTGTGTTTTGGTGAGATTGTGGATGCTCTTAGTTATGAACTTTTTTGCCGTACCTTTTATTCCCCACCTCCCCTGAAAAAGGGTTTCTATTTATGGCAGGGAATAGGTTCCTTCTGTCTACATCAGCTCACACGTCAAGTATTTGTAAATAGAAAAGAAGCTTCCCAATTTTCTTTGTATTGACAACATAGACAAAAAGGAGAAGTTTCCTCCTTCTGCAATTTAACTTGAACAAAATCCCTCATGTTTCTTTTTTCTTTTTTAAATTGTGGAATCAAAATTTTAACTCACCTCTTCTAATTTGATCTATGTTTGGGCTGTAAGAAGCTAATTTATTTAATGCAACCTCTTATTACCACAAATATATATATATATATATATATATATATACAGCATATGAATGAGACACACTTTCTTACAATTTATCTTTTTTTCGTATCTTGAACAACAATATCTTTTCTTTTCTTTTTTGCCTAAGTAAAACAGTAGAGTATCTTGATCAACACTGAAACCATGTGATTCTGATCATAAACAAACCATGTGATTATTTTTAAAATTTTTTTTAAAAAAATGTCAATTTTTAACCATAATTTTTATGAGCAAATTACAACTTACCCACTTGTGAGTTAGTCGAAATTTAAGTTGCCTACTTATGATTTGAAATTTGACACTTTACCCACCTAAGATTTTACCGAAATTTAAATTGCCTACCTATGGTTTGAAATCTCATGATAAAAGTGTTCCGCTGGATCCTTTTTTATCTTGTATTTTTATGGTTTTTGTGTTTTTGGAGGAAAAAGACATAAAAATTGAGCAAAATTACATATTTAGCTATGTTTTTAACAGAGATATATTACGGAACTCTAACTGATCTAATCTCAGGTGGATAAAATGTCAAATTTTAAATCACAGGTAGGCAATTTTAAATTTCAATCAAACCACAGGTGGGTAAATTGTAATTTTTAATGCACTGATTTAGAGTTTGGACGATTGATTACAGGTGCACACGCCTTCTCAATAAAATAAAATAAATAAATAAATACACATGTGAAGAAAGATTATTTATTTCAAACTAGCCTCATCACATGCGCTATGCATGTGCAATGAGGTTTTTTTTTAGCCAAAAAAAAAAAAAAACTTATGTTTTTATTTTATATATATAATTTTTATTTTGAGAATCTAATTTTAAGTGGATAAAGCAAATTTGAAAATTAACGAAAGAGTAATCCTATTTTTTAGACAATGTTTTAGTGGGAGTTAGAGTTGCATTTTTACCGGATTATCCTTTTAGTTTTTTCTCTACTTAAATATAGAGGTGTAGAAGTATTTTTGAATTAAAAAAATGAGAAATCTAAATAGGAGAAGCCCTTTCAATAGTAGTATAGATTAATAAAGAATTTTTTTTAATAATTTTTTTTAAAATGGTAGTAATTCATAGGAGTGGTAAGCAATAGTTAAGAAAAATGGTGTTAAACGTGGAAAAGAGCGTGTGGGTTTTAATTACTTCAACTAATAAGATTTTTTTTTATTGATGAATAATAGATTTGGGTGAGATAATTACCAAATTGAGAAATTGGGAAGGAAAAAAAAAGTGCATGAGACGACTATCAAAATTCTAAAATTTGATTTGACTTATTAGGTTACTTTTTGTATTTTTCCTATATAAAAAAAAAAAAAAAAAAAAAAAAAAAAAAAAAAGAAGGTTACTTTTTGTATTAAAGTTCTGCATTTTTCATGTCCTCGTAACTTTAATCATAGAGAATATGATTCCTCAGTTGGGACCTCATAAAATTTGTTCCCATTCTTTTTTTTTTTTTCTTTTTCTTTTTTTTGCTGAATTTGTTCCCATTCATTTAAAATAACTGCATCATAGGACTTTCTCAAAAAAAAAAAAAAAAAAAAAAAAAAAAAAAAAAAAAAAAAAAACACTGCATCATAGGACCCATATAATTCCCACATGCGATCCACCTTATAAATGGGTGGACTCCCGTCTTAAAAAGAATTGATCATATTTGTAGACTAAAGCTTATTCTATGATTCATATTTACATGATTCGTTTTCTAAAAAAAAATGTGTTTTTTGAAAAATTATTTTATTTTCTTATATTTGGTAGGAATCTTAAAAATAAGTTGAAAGACTATTTCTTGGCTTTTCTTATTTAACTTGGCATGAAATAGAATCGTTTTTTTGAAAAAATTTAGCAAAAAACAACCCTTAAAAAATAAGTCATACTTTTAATAGGATTTGCCATTGACCATAATAGTTTTCGTACTAATTTTTTTTTATACTACCAAACATAGGAAAACACTAAAAATCATCTTCACATAAAGTTTTTTTATCGAAACAAATAGAGCAAACAACTAACCAACTGAAGTAAATAGTTTTATCATCACATACTTCTTTTAATATAACCAACAAATACTTTTTTACCCAATTTCACAACTTACTAACATGTCAAGTTTTTATTATTAGTGTGGTTAAGAGCCTTGTAACTCAATTAGTACCTTTAATTTTTCTAATAGAAACATTTAGGATTCAAATCACAATTTACTAATTCAACCCATGAAAAATGTGTATTCTAGACTTACTACTTGATGTTATATAGCTCCAACAAAATTAAGGATGAAACTACATATAGACCGGTGGGGGGAGGGTGGAAATGGGTTCTGATAGAGAGACACAACACAAACTCCACTAAAAAACTATAGTAACTTTTAATGAAGGGTAGAATAAGTTATATTACACACAACATACTGTATGTTTTGATTCAAAAAATTCCTACTTGGCATCTCCTAAATTGAAAATCAATTCCTAAAAACTCGAAAATTAAAGTGGTTACCTAGCTCATATATATGGTCAATGGCCCTTCCAAAACAAATAGTAAAATTTTATTAACAAAGAAAAAGCAAATCCCTTTTAAAAAAATAAATCCCACTAAGAAAAAAACACAAATGACTTAAACATTATAAAAGGATGTGTTTATGAAATTGTGGTGATTGACTTATTTTAGACCCAAAATTAAAATTTTGGGGCTTCCAAGATTTGGGTGCTTTCGTTGAATGGAATTTCATTTATTAGCATAAAATATGGTTTGATATCCAGACTTCAAAAAATCATAATTTTTTTTTTTGAATTGTTTCAATGGCTAATAAGGATCAAAACCAACTACAGCATTTCATTTAAGATATGTTGTAGCATTTTTTTTAGAGAATCAATAGTTTATCAATTAAGAAATGCTATGTTTATAATATTTTCGCAACAAATTTTCTATGACGTATTGTTATTGATGAGTAAAAAAATTATTTTAACGATGAATTAATAACCGAAAACAATTTATCACAATAAATTTGTTCGAAAAATAAAAATAAATTTGGTTAGAAAGTATTCTGTTATCAATTTGTTTGTCATTGTACTATTTGTTTATACAGCAGCGTCGGCACCACACTGCTAGTGCACACAGCTCTAGACCCAAAAGGTGCAAAAGTCCATACGGGTAGTTAAAACTTTACGGGGTCCGACTTTCGGGTAGGGTTTAACCTGAAAGCACCCCCAAGTAAAAAGGAAACCAAACCAATCCCCTGTTTTGTCTCTCTCTACTCTTACATTCACTCGTTCATTTCTCTCTTTATCATTTCAGCATCACACACTTCTTCTTTCTCTTCTTCTCACTTCTTACTTCTCATTTCTCAACCAAAACCAAAAAAAAAAATGAGCTCTCCTCAGATTTTTCGATATGCTTCTAGAGCTGCCAGGTCAATCCTCTCCTCCTCCTCCAAGGCCTCTCGTTTTCACTCTGGTAATTTCTTAAGCTTATTCTCTATTACACTCTGCTTTCTCAGCTAAATCTCCGATCTGTGTAACAGTTATCGGTTCAAAAACTGTTTTATGAGAAACCCATTTAGCATTTTTTTTTTTTTCATTGAAGCTAGGATTTTTTTTTTATTTAATAATAAAATAGCACTGATCGAGTTTAATATTGTTGATTATGCTTATAGATTTTTGGTTTCTTTGAAAAGCTTCATAATTTTTTTTTTTATCTGAAATATGTTTTCTTTGATGATTTGTGTTGTGCCTGTGTGAATTTTTTTGGTTAATAATTTGTATATATTGGAGCGAGAGATTTATGTTTGATGAAACCGACTTGTCGTTTCTGCAGAAGGGAGAGCTGTAGCTGCGGCTACAGCGGTGTCGTTGAGTGGCAACAAGCTTCCGTTTTTAGCTTCGAATTACGGAAAGGCGGGTTCGGAGAATGCATCAAGAGAATGGATTGCAGGAGCGATTGGCGTTTCTGCGGCAGGTTCGAACTAAAAACCCAGTCTTTATAAATTTTGTTGAGCTCGTCGTTAAAATTTGGTTAAGAGTTGGATCCCAATCAACGTACCCAATTTCACAACATGTTGAAGTGGTGGACTGTGAGTGATGAACAAAAAATGGTGGATCCATGTAGAAGGTAGTGTGCAGAAAGTGTCAACCATTCACAGTCAATAACTTCGGCATTTTGTGAAATTGGGTGTCCCTAGATTTATTGTTGTCCAAAAGTTTAAGGTGTTCTTATTTGTGGGTCCTGACTCTCCTTGATTGATGGGTCAACACATGAGATTTGTTAACTTATTTAAATAGGAGGTTAAGTAGAGATAGAGTGTGGACTGAAAAAGAATGAAGAAATTAATACTTTAAAAAAAAAAATTCCAGAACCAAATTGCTAAAATTTGGGGACAAAACTGGAAGTTGGGTCAAATTTTAGGATTTAAAGTGTTTTTTTGGCTTATTGTTGTGATGTGCTTTTAAACTGTTGAGATGATAATCATACTTTAATCGGTTATGATTATGTTCCCTTTTGAATTGATAAGGTTGTGACTGTTTATATGTGTGTGTTTGTTTGCTTCATGTTCATTTGTTTTAGGTTTAATAATGATGTTCTTGTTTATGTGGCATTTGGATTGGTTTTGTTAGTGGATAGTTGCGAAATAAATTTCTTACCTATATTTTTCATGGGAGTAAAAGGAAATGATGACTTAAGAGTAAAAGGTATGAGCAGGGGTCAGTGTTTGTAGTTAGGGGTGGAAGGAAGAGGAGCCATGTTCCTTGCTTAAATTTAGCATTGTGGCATCCGGTACCTCTTCTAAAAAAATTATACCATACTTGTGCATGGTAATGGGTTGAAATTATAACCTTGGATGTATTCTAGAATTGACTATTTTCCTGAATTTCCCCAACATTTTTACCTGAACCCCAAACTACAAACATTTGTCAGCTACAGTTGGACTTCTGCATTGATCACATTTCATGCCGATCCTTTTACTGTCTGACTTTGTGGTCTCTCACTCTCTCTCTCTCACACACACACACACACACACACACACACACATGAATGTTTAAACATTGTTTTAGTAAGTTGTCTGATCAAATGTCATAATCTCCTGTGTGGAATCTTGAGAGACCTCCAGCAAGAGTTATGAATCGTTTTAATCATGTTAGCAAAAAATTTTAAGTGCCAGATACATCTAGGTTGCGTTTGGATTGGGATGAAAAGTCTGCGTCTGCGTTTACGTTTTTTTTTTCTTTTCACGCGTTTTTGAGCGTTTTGAGGGGTGCGGCTACTGTTCATGCACTGTTCAATGAACAGTAGCCGCAAACTTTGACTTTTCAAATATTTTTGGACCAATCACAACACATCGTGTACTGTTCACTGACCCACAAATTTCACTTTTCAGCAACTTTTTCATTAAAAATGGGTCCCACGATATTATTCACACATTTAAAAATTATTTCACTACAGTGTTTTTCAGTTTCAGTTTTCAGTTTTCAGCTGTATCCAAACGGACCCCTAGTGTCCTACTTGTACAACCCTATAATTTTACTATATGGGTTATATCACTTATTGGTGAAGATTTGAACAATAACTGAATCTTAAGGGGAGTGTCACTGTCCTCTTCTGCTTGCATGATATTATGATATAGTTTCTCTCTCTCTCCAATTTTGGATCATATTTTTTCTTTTCTTTGTGATTGCAGCTTACATGCTTCAGGAACAGGAGGCATATGCTGCAGAGGTACTCTAATAACCATTTTATTACTTATCTATTTCATCATTACTCCAATTCAATCTTTCATTTGCCTTTTGTGTTGCTCAATGACTAATTATGTTGCTTGTTCTTCTCTATTCAGCTGGAGCGCACTTTCATTGCAATCAAACCTGATGGAGTGCAGAGAGGGCTGGTAAGATACCATTAGACTTCTTGCAAAAAAAAAAAATAGTAACCTGTTCGCACTGTTTCAAAATGACTTAGCCTAATATATACCACTCAGTGGGGTTGAGTTGTTGGTTGGTCTTTTTAGGCTGGTAACAGGATATTTATCTCATCTAAGACATTATTGTATTCCAGATTTCAGAGATCATATCTCGTTTTGAGAGGAAAGGTTTTAAGCTCGTGGCCGTTAAAATTGTGATTCCTTCAAAGGATTTTGCACAGAAGCATTACCATGATCTGAAGGAAAGACCTTTCTTCAATGGCCTGTGTGATTTCCTTAGCTCTGGCCCTGTCCTTGCAATGGTTAGAAAATCTATAACTCTCATCTTATTGGTTACCACAACTTGTGAGTTAGCCGAACTCAATTGTTTTAATTGTCCATACAGGTCTGGGAAGGAGAGGGAGTAATAAAGTATGGTCGAAAGCTGATTGGAGCTACAGATCCACAGAAATCAGAACCAGGAACTATCAGGGGCGATCTGGCTGTTGTTGTTGGAAGGTATTGCTTTGAATAATAGCAGTTTTTGGTTTCTTAAATTTACCATATAGGTATTTACATCTTTTTTTTTTTTTTTTTTTTTTTTTTGGTTGAGATAGAATTCTATTCTAGCCTAATCTAAGTGTATGTGTATATAAAGTTCCCTCTTGGAAATTTAAATCCCGGCCCTCTCCCTCCCCCCCCCCCCCCCCACACACACCCCACAAGCACTCTTATAGGAGTGACCATCGTACTAAGAGTGCGCGGTAGTATATCTTGATTAATTACTTCGCCTATCTGTGATCTGGTTCTATTACCTGTGATATTTGCCATTAAAGTTACAATTTCTCACTGTAGAGTGTAGAGTAGCAAACAATAACTGGGCCCTTGTTTTTGTTAGTAATTATCATGGGCCTGGTGACGGTTGTGCTTTTGCCTTCCACATGCATACACTGTTCGTTGCTTTGTTATCATGATCTACTTTTGTTGTTTGCCATGTAGAAACATCATCCATGGGAGTGATGGTCCAGAGACCGCCAAGGATGAAATCAATTTGTGGTTCAAACCAGAGGAATTGGTTACTTATACAAGCAACTCAGAGAAGTGGGTCTATGGAAACAACTAATCATTTTTGCCTTTTCTTTGAGTGAATTAGACCCCGCATAAGAAGCGGGGGTTGAAGCAAAATTGTTAGAAATAAAAATGTCCTTTGTTGAAGTGAGTGATAAATTATAAGTTGATAACATCAATTTTCTGCACACAATTGGCTGACATGAAACATTTGTAATAATTAGTTTCACCTCTTTTTCATGGGACAACACTTATCAAACGAGTTAGTTTTAATTATGAATTCAAATCATAGGCAACCACCAGGTAGCACAGGTACAATTTCTATTTGGTTATTGTCCCTCACTTAAGATATGAAATTGATTGGTATTGCATGACATTCTTTACACCTTAGGAGGATGCATTACACAGAGTTTGGCCTATGTTAACAGTTAAATTCATTACTGATAATTAAGATTGCATGACTTATAAATAATTATATATATATATATATATATATATGAAATAAAAGAAAAAGAAGAGATTATATCATATTTATTAACAGAAGTTGGTAGATTTTCGTTTTAATTGAGTATCAAGTTTATTTTATGGGAGGCTGATGTGATGTGATCATTGCCAATAATACTAAGATCAAATGATGAAAAGCGACCGACTTTTACCCCCAAGAGTTTCCTAGGAACTCAAGAATTTTTAAGTCTAAAAAAGTCGGATCCAATGATGAGGGGTAAAAGAGCACGACCAATTAATGGGTTGCCATTGGCCTCAGTAGCCTATTGGCACCCAGGCACCCTTGTGTCCTGATGCTCGGGGGTTCTAGCCCCCGCAAAATCACCTAGCAAAAAAAAAAAAAAAAAAAAATATTTAATGGGTTTGTCTGGCCGAAAATTCTTAAATGAATTTTGAACAAAGTAAATGAATTAATGAGCGTGGGCACTTTCGTTCCATCCCATGTCAGTGGTTGCCCGCACCATGATATGTGTATACCTCCTATAGGCTATCTAGTCATCTTTTGGTGGGGTTGGGTTGGACTTAAGAGGGTTTACTATTTTTCAACCTAATTCAACTTTGTACTTTGTAGGGAAAGTATTGGTGAGTATATACGTATACGCTTTTTATGAGACTGACATGTGAACCTTATAGGCATATACATCTTTAGTGATGGGAAAGTATTTAGTGAGCTGGGTGTATACATTCTTTGTAAGACTGATATGTGGGCCTTATAGGCATATATGCCATATGTCAATTTTACAAAGGATATATATGTCCAAGTCATGCAAGATTTTCTCACTTTGTGGGGTTGAGAAATTTTCAACTTGTCACATGTATAAAAATCAATTCAACCCAATCCAAATGGGTTCAAGGGTTTGAGCTTAAAATGTTTTAGGACTTGTAAAAAATGGGCTTTCATCTACTATGTAAGTCAATTTTTCAATAAATTATTACAATTTACATGTAACATGATATGTCTAAATTATATTTTAGATTTATCAAAACTATTTTTCAAAATACTAATATAAAAAAAAATGTGTACTAAAATAAATTTTTATATATACTGGTCGAGTTGGGTTAAATTGGATGGAAAAAAGGAATCCAACCCACCAACTAGAGGCGATGGATTAGGTTGGTTTCGTTAAGTTGGTGGGTTGTGCAAACGTGGATTACAACTCAATTTAATCAAAAGAAATATTTGTAGATGTCTATTAGTTCTATTAGTAAGTCTTTATTCATTCTCAAAAAACAAGTAAAGTATATGGGATCAAAACTCATTTGCAACAAAAATCAATTGATTTCTTAACTTAATGGTAAAGAACAAGCATATATATGCAGCAAAAATCATAGATTTCAAGTTTATCATTATCTTAAAAAAAAAGTAATATTCGAGATAATGTCTTTCAAAATTTTCATAACAAAATATTTCAATATGTATTGAGGAGAGGGAAAAAAACATTTACAAATTAGTATTAAAAAAAAAGATGGACACAATATCCCTCCAAACTAGTTTGAGAAATTTCCTTCTACCATTACATGGTTACTCATAACATTATCTATGTGGTTTTTTTTTTTTTTTTTTTTTAAGTTATATGTCTAATTAAACAAGTGACATAATCAAGTAAAAGCAGAATATTAAAAACTAAACCTTAATTCAGCCGGATAAAAATCCTCCAAAATTAGTCCAAACTGGTAAAAATCGAGAATCGGAATCTTTTCCAATTCTTTGACCATTTCAGTTTTTTTTTTTTTTTTAAATACATGAAAATAACAATAAGATTTTATTATCATTTACCAGAGTAGGAAAAAAAATTTCCTCAAAAAAAAAAAAAGAGTAGGAAAAATTTTCCTAGAGAGGTAAACTTTTTTTCCATTTGATGCGGAATTGAAATCCGCCGTTCACACGGACCGCGTCCTTCAGTTACTATAAATAGTTAAATACCCTCTCTCACACACTCATTCACACGGGTCGCTTTTCGAGGAAGCTGGCTGTTAGTTTTCACGAAACTCCCAAATTGCTCTCCGTGTTTTCCAAATTCCCCATATATTCTCTAAACCCTAACCCTAATTTTCTCTCAAAATCTTCGCTCGCTCTGCTTCTTGATTTCGATTTTCGTCGAATCCCTACTCTCTAACTCGGTGAGTCTTCGATTCCAAAACCCTAGCCCTAATTTTTTTTTTTTGTTTAATTAGTTTTTTAATTATGTTTGTGCTTATTGTTCGATCATAGTTGTATGGGAAGTTTTCTGTTTGGTTGGTGAGAAAACATGGAATAGAGAAGATATGAGTTATGATTTTGATTTTGGTATCGTATAGCTTCAATTCAAGCTTGGCTTTGGTGTTGTATTAGACTTATTTATCGTGGATTTTTTTTTATGCTCTAGGGTTCTAAAAGCAGCAAAGAATCTGAGATTCAAGTATATTGCTAAATTTTTTTTATTGCCCTAATCAATTTTGATATAATTGCGAAATATGCTTGATTTTTATAAATTTAGATTAGAAGTTTGTTTCAAATGTCTGCTTTTCTAGGTGCATAGATTTTTTGAGGTATTTTACGGTTAAATATTTGTTAAGATAATTAATCCCCTTGATTCTTATAGTTTATGGTTGTAAGAGTTTGAATGTTTTGAAGTAAATTTCCAAAGGTCTTTGTTGATATGCTTTGGTTTATGTACCACTGTGGAGGTTTCTTTTAACTTCTTGTTTATCGCTTTAATAATTGGTAGGCTGTGAAGATGTTTCTGTTGCCATGTTATTTTGCTTTGTTTATCTTATATTTTATGACTGACTTCAACATTCTCTATCAGATGGCAACTAAACCTCTTACAACTGAGGCAATTGCCCTTACAGAGAAAAAAATGGACATGGCCTTAGAAGATATCATCAAAATGTCTAAAAACCCCAAGTCTAGGGGGAGGAAGCAGCGAAGGGTTCCGGTAAGATTTTTTTTTTTTTTCTTTTTTCTTTTTTGTGAAAGCAAGCTTACCTCTCTGATATCTTCTATAATATATGCTCTCTTTTCTTGGGCTGTTATCATAATATATGAATCATCTGTCCATTCAGAACAAAATTCAGAAGTTTCCCAATAATATTGCTCAAGATAAATCTACAACGGTTCGACGTTATATGGATACAAGATCGTCATTTAGACAGGTATGAAATGGTTGCTGCTAAAGTGCAGTATTTGTTTATTTAGTTTGCCCAATGATCTCATGTTTCTTTGTTTTATTCAACGATGGTAATCAGGGGGCCTTAGCTCAAAGGAGGTCAAATTTTCAGGGGAACCAATTTCCTCTGGCAACTGAGGCAGCATGGAAGGCTGCAGCTGCTCCGCTTCGCAATAGAGCTTTTGGTCGTAACAGGGCTGCTAATTGGAACAAGACAAGGTATTTCATCCCAAAGGTCTATTTATTCCTTATACTGCTTAAACCTCATTATTGTGGCAATGACAATAGTTTAGCATCTGATGGGATTGTTTTATTGATAAATAATTGCAGGTAAAAGTGTGGCTCTTCTATAGAATTGATCACATCTGCCATGTGCTTCCTGTTAATGTATAAATAAGTCGCATATGATTTGTTTTCCACCGGAATCAGCCAATTTGGGAATAATTCCAAGTGTTGACTGTTTCCTATTGCCATCCTGAATAGCATTCTTGCATCATAAATCTTCATTTATGTGGTGTGCAAAGTGTGACATAGTGTGGGCAGAGCACTTTAATTTGAATGTTGCTGTGCATATTTGGAAATTGGAGTTTTGTTATTTGGGTTGGCTGTTGAGGTAGTGGTTTATAAGTGATAAACAGGGATATGATTGGAAGGAAATGGTTTAATGGAATTGTGAATTAAGTGTGATCTATGGAAGTTTGTGTGGTGGTATTATTTGAAGATAGCTTATGCACTGGAAAAGTCCGCATTGTGCATTTTAAGTGGCTCATTGCTTGATAGGAAAAAGTTTACATTTTTTGCAGTTTCAACTGGATGTTTTCTTGTTACTGTACTGAGTGCGGCAATTTCTGCTTTTCTTGGTTTATGAATCTGAATCTATCTGAAGGTTGCAGTTGTTTTATCCACATGTATGCTTATTTTACATATGCTCCAAACTGGATGTTTTCTAGTTACCTAGTGAGTGCGGCAGTTACCACTTTTCCTGGTTATGGGTCTGAATCTTTCTGATGGTTACAGTCGTTTTATCGACATGCATGCTTATTATGCCATATCCTCCATGATGAGATCTGCTGCTTTTCCATTTATCCATGAGATTTCATTCTTGAGATTTGTAGGATTTGGTTTAATCCTTGTCCACAGAGCATTGTTGGCTTGCAGAAATTTTGATAATTTATGTGAATTGGAAGATAATGCTGTGGGATGCACACCCTTCAGTCTTAGGGTCAATTACAAGAGATTTCTACATTTTGGAACTCATCTGCTTTTTCTACTCCATCTGACTGACACTTCATCTCTGCTTTTCTTCTTTCTTGCCTATGGTCTTGGTGATTGGTCTTCAACTGTGTTTTGTGATGGGATGGATCTAAAAAGGATGGTTCTTGGCCAACTAAACAAGATTCATGTGTTTCGGGTTTTCATTTAGAGTAATTTATTTTTGCTTGAGATAACCAAGTTTGGAGTTTTGGGTAGTAGCTGAATGTCAAAAAGGAGCATAGAGTTTTGCTCCTGTTAGTTATTTTCAAATTCGTTTGGTAGTTGGCAGCACTGTTGGCAATGTAGTTTGGTTTTAATGTAGTTTGACAAGGTGTGGAAATTGGATACTCATTTTTGTGCAAAAGCTTTCATCACTACTGTGAATGCTACGCTTAGTTTTCAAGACTCGTTTTGGAGCTTCCTTGGACAGAGTCTCTTGTTTATTGAATTGAATGGAGAATAAGCCCATTGTGGTTTTTCCCCAATTCAGCTTCTCGCGGTTGTCTTTACTTTTGTTTCCATTCAATCGGGGTGCAAGGTTTGAACTCATCATGCTTTGTGATTGGAAAGAGCTTTTACAGAAATTTAAGAGAATTCATACTTCAGAGTTCCAGTCTTCACTATATTGAAGTTACTGTTTTTTCCTGAAATGGTTTGTGTTAACTTTCTCTTAGTTGGATATAAATAGAATCTGTCATGGTAAGACGCTTGACTCTCCTTGTGAATGTAAATTGCACGGTGGTTCTATGATGTTATTAATTGGTATTGATACTGGGGCGTCTTGAATATTCCTCTTGTTGGACTCAGCTCTTGATGGTATGTTCTCTTTATATTTTCCAATCCTTGTCTATATTTCTGCGTGCAGGGGTCCACTTATCCAGAGGCGTGCTGCAAATGGAGGCTTTGTGGCAAAGGTATTTATTTGACTTCTCAGCTGCATTAATCTTCATCTCCTTGAAAATTATTTATAACATTATTGAGTAGGATCAGTAAGCTTGTTAGTCATAATATTAATCATTACACTAAGTTTGGTTTACCACTGAAGAAGAAAAAAATAGAGAAGGTTTTGAAAATCTGTTACATCAAAATAAGAAAGAGAGAGAGAGGGTTTTGAAAATCTGTTGATTTTCATTGTTGGGCTAGTGAATGAAAAATCAATGGTCCATTTTATTTTCCGAACTAGGTGAATTTTGGGGAGAAATTGGTTGTAAGAACAAAAGTTATTAAAATATCTTCTCTGCTCTTTATTTTCCTCCCGCTTCTTCACATGACCAAACAAGGGGAAGTATTTATATTCTTCATTATCTTTTATAGAAAATAATTGAAGTGTGAGTTGCATGGCCTTAAGAGTAGCTACAAGGGTTTATGGGTAGCTTTTTGTAACTTGGTGTTTGATGTATGGGGTTGTGACAACAAGATTGGATGTGGATGTACTTTTACTTGTCCATATTATAGGTTGATCCAACAAGTTGTTGGACTCATTTTTTTTGTCAAGGGATACATTTAAGCTGTTGCTTAATGGGTGATAGGATCACCAGATTATGCTCAGTAGCTTTTAACCTCACTTCTAGTCTCGCCATGCAAAGTAAATAATATTGATGAGTTTTATATATGGTGTTGCAGTCGATGCCACCGCAGCAGCAGGCGCAGCCAGTGACCAAGCAGAGGTCTCAGACACTAGACGCGCTGTTTGCAAACATGAAGGAGCAGAGGATGAGGAACTTGCCACGCCAGAACAATGCTGTACAACGTAACAATGCTGTACAACGTAATGGTGGTGGCCAGCAAAGACCACCATGGGCAAGAGGCCGACTAGGCAAATAATTCAAACCAGTGAGCCAGCTAAATTGGGTATCTTCTGCAAAAGGTTCTGGTGATTCATATCTACTTGGTCTTCCTGCATATCCAGTTGATGCAAGTTGGAGTAGCTGAGAGTGCCCAAATGCAAGATCAATGGCCTCTTTTTCAAGTTTAGTTACCGTTTTTTTCTTCTCAATCTTGACAATTTGACAATTTGTAATTCATTTTGGTTCCTTTGCACTTGCTGTGTATAGCATTTTATCATGGATTGATGATATGGTAATCCCTGCTTTTGCACATTGATTTGGTTGCCGTCTTTCTTGTTTTCGTTGACTGCAGCGACTTAACCTCTACTTTCTGGGTGTTGTGCATAGGTTTGACACGTCCAATGTGGATGACTGAACTTGTCTTTGCCCTTCTTGTGGTACTTTTTCCAATTTCTGCTTTGTAGGATGCATTCCTTGTGGATTGTAATTATTGGATGATTGCAATAATTATCTATCTATTCGTTTTCCCTTTCAATTTGTGTAGTTTTCATGGTTATAGAAGATTCACACAATGTGAAATGAAAGATGTATATATCCACGCAGGATACTTTTTCGAATGATGTAGCAGCTGGTTATGCTATCTGGGTTGCAGCTGTCGTGTATGTAGGAAAAGAAAAATAATATTTTGATCCGAACAATATGTTAAAAGAGAATATTAAGTAGTCCGACACACCTTGTTTAATAGCTTCTTTTGTACAGCAAGATTAATAACTTCTGTTGTCTTTCTTTTGTGGCATACCGTCCCCCGATGTTCATGATTTAATGGCAGAGCCTTTCCTCTGCTCTCTGTGATAGTGACCTCTGTAATTAATTAATCCTCCGCTGGAAAATGGTACCTCTGCTCTCTGGGGTGGTAACCTCTAATTAATTAGTCATCCGCTGCGAAATCGTACCCCTACCGTTTTGGGTAGGTTTAAATCCTCCTGGAAGAAGAATTGTGTGAGAGGTCAATATACAATATAAGGATAGGATAAAATTTTCATTTGATGACAGATTGGCAGGTGATATTTGTATGCAGATCTCACGGAGATTCTAGCCTTTTGCCCCTGTTAGGCAAAATATTTGGCATTATGTCATTGTTTCGAAACTATATAGGGGCATGCCCTTGTTTTGATACTCGATTACCATATAATTGAGTTACTTAAAGTACTCTATTATTACAAAGTCAAGTTATATGCAGGTTCTTGCCACCCTAGGAATCCAGCGTGGCTTTTGGACAATAAAATATTCCCGCGTTATTGTTTGTAACTCGACAACGGGGAAACCGAGTTATGTGCAGAATAAGGAGTTTTGAATGTAACGTCTCTAAAACAGTTTGTCTTCCTTCCTCAACAGTTTCTCTCCCTTCCTCAGTTCGATCAAGAGCCACCCTCAGTCCATTCAATAGACTCTTCCCAAGTTCAATGCATCTTCAAGTTCTCCTATTTCTACCTGTACCTAAACCAAACCGTTCAGTAGACCCTTTCCGAAGCTCAATCCAAACCCACACCTTTTCAATCTCACCATAGCTGAAGCTCAACCCAATCCGTCTTCAGAGTTAAAGGATTAGAAACGTATTAAGGTAATTTCTAAATGCTGAGTTCAAATTTTCTTTTTTTCCCTTTGCATGTAATTTGAGTTAAGTGTTGCTTGTGCATGTACTCTGATTTGAGTGTGGCTTCTTAAGTTTTTGTCTGTTAGATTTTTCTCTATCTCTATTCATTATTATTGTTGCTGTTTTAGCTTTGTTGGGTTTGGTTTTGAACTGGGTTTGGTTTTGATGCACATCTAGGGCAGAAATTCATGTAAAATACAGTTAGCGTGACAATGGTGTTCATTGTTAGGGGAAATTGCTTTTTAATTCATGTAGTTTGAAAGTGTATCAAATCAAACTCTATAATTTCAACAAATTATTTCATAAGTTATGTCATGATTTTGAATTAGGGAAATTTCTTTTTAATTCAATCCTAAATGATCTTGAATTGAGAAGCTATTGGTTTTACAAGCTTCAAACTTACTGGCTTTTACAAGCTTCCACTCTGTTAAGTTATTATTATAATAGATATAATGTATGTATAATGGATATGCACGCATATATCTACACACAAACCATAAAATGCACATCATGGACATCCACTATCACTGAACTAAATTGAACTCATAAATGCCCTGTATATCTACTATTTTGTGTTCCTAAAACCTTTGCTGTCATTTACTCTGCTTAGGGCTCTAACTGTGCCATATTGTTTTTATTCAACATCTTAGTTTTTATTTTTTTATTTTATTGGTTTCATGTCATTATCCTTGTAATATCATATGGGAACATATAAACTTACCACATCAGTTGAAAGTCACTTACATTTTGTGTACAGATGCATAATTGATTGTCTTAAGAGACTAGAATTGTCTTAGAAGTTCTTAAAGTACTTTTATTTATTTATTTTTTTTTTTTTTTTTTTGTTATTAGAATTCCTAGTCTTTCTAAGAAAGGATTTAGAAATAGCCTATATAATGGCTTTATTGTAGTCGATAATATTGATAGATTTTAATAACATTCAAACTTTTTTCAAGCGCGATTGCTATCTCCTACCTAAGTGTGACTGCTTAGGAAAGCCTAAGTGTGATTGCCAATGTTTTATCTTTCTTTATTTGATGTTCTTTTTATTGTTTTAATACCAAACAGCCATCAACACATTCAATATCTCATCAAGAATCTAGTTTAGTGCTGAAATTCCTAAAAATCCTACATCAAATTTGGTATTAAAGCCCGTTCAAGCTTCTGTCTTGTGTCAGATTAGCAGCCTTTTGTGGGTTATGTTTGTTGACTAAGTACATAAAATTATTATTATTATCATCTATTACATTTGGGGTTGAAAAGGGAACTTAGTGGCCTTTTAGGGTCACCCAATCCTTTCATAATAGGTTGGGTTAGGTTAGGGAGCATTAAGATTTGTGGTGGCTTTGGATATAGAAATAGTATATCCTCTGAAAAGCCAACTGTTTTCAGGTGTCAGTGCTTCTAGGGTGCTTCTGACGGATCTAGGGCTTTGTTTATTTATTTATTTATTTTTATTTTTTGGTGGTTTGGCCTACTATACTTATTTCCCAAGGGTATTGGTGGAGGTATTGATTTCTCTGTGTCGGAATTAATTTTTGTGGGTATAAAGGTTTAGGCTTTTGAATGGGATTTGATATATAATTTAATTAATGGAAAAGAATGGAATATGAATTGCAGTTCTTATTTTGTGTGAATGATGTAGAACGAGCTTTGATACTAAAAGTTGATGCAAATGGAAAATTGCAATAAAGAAACAAAGACGAAAAATTATAAAAAATTAAAAACCTAGGAGTCAGTGATGGGAATGTAACTGGCGGTTTCCTTTAAAGAGTTTTTTAATTTGGGATGTTTCAGATGATAAAGAGTTCTATTGGGACCTTCCTTAGTCTAAAGTTGAATTTACTCTTATTTGATTGCAGTTTCCTTTAAAGACTTTTTAATTTGGGAATTTCAGATGATGAAGAGTTTTCTTGGAACCTTCCTTGGTCAATCTAAAGTTGAATTGACTCTTATTTGATTGTTTGTTTTTGTTTTTCCCTATTGGATTGCTTTTAATCAAGTTCTCCTAGAATAAAGACAATTTGGTAAATTCCAGGTCTTCTGGAATGGGCTAGCCTTGGCTACACCAAAGGCCTTGTCGCCTCACACCTTAGGGCGTCGGGCGATATAAGGCCTTGGCACCTTAAGGTTGCCTTTCACCTTTAACTACCTTGACCCTATTTCTAGTTGACTTAGGAAAGCCAACTATTGATTTACAAAAATGTGCTTGATTCGAAGAAAAGAAATGAATTACTAATAACCTAATTTACGACCAAGACTTGACCAATAAAAATATAATTGACTTCTAATATTAACAAAATATTTAATTTGTAGGTTTCATAAATTTTATGTACATAATCGACTTTGCAGTTCTTGAATTCTGTCTAGGGTAAAAGAAACTTTGATTTCTTTTTGTAAGGCTTGTGGCTTTTATAGAAAAATGCTAGATAATCTTTTTTTTTTCTTCTTCTTGCAAAAATTTAAGAATTCTTTTTCCATTTCTGTCTCGTTTGTATCCATAATCTCAAAATTGTTAACTCTTGGACTGTGGGGTTCATAAAAAAAATTAAGAAAAAAAAAACCCAAAAGAAAAAGAAAGCAAAGCTCTTGGACTGTTATGGTTACCAATTCAGTGTTCATTTGATACATAACTATGCACACACCATCATTTGACAGTATAGGTCTCATAGTTGTTTAATCCATTTAATTAAGCTCAATATTAATTTGACTATTATTAGTTGACTCCAAAGCTGTGCTTGTGAGTGAGATGTCCATTGCACTAGAGTCTCTAATGGCACCTTTACCTACTTCCATGTTTGTCTCCCCTTTTTTTTGTTGAAAACACACCTCACTAGCCACTACGTTACAATGAACCCTTTTCACTTCTTGCTTTATGAAATAAAATTTCTTTTAGAGTGTGATGTCAAGTACGGGAACAACCAAAAGGAAAGAACTCTACACTTTGTTTAAAGAAGGGAAATTCTACTACTGATGGGTGGCAGGGCTTGTTTAGGGGTAATTGGGTACCTTTTAATTTTAGAGTTATGTTTTAGTGTTTTAGAATGGTGTTTTTTGTGGTGCTTAATTAATTCATTGGTTTGCATTTTGCTATGTTCATTTGTTGGTTTACTTTGTTTGATTTAGACATTGATTCTCACGTTGGTTGGTTGGTTAGGTTGCTTATACATTCTGCAACTATGTGTCCTTTTTGTTTATGCCTTGCAGCCATGAATGTTAGGTTGTTTAAATTTTAGTGTTTTACTTTAACTCTTCCTTGATATGATTAAATGGATTGAAAATCAGTGTATATATAAATGCATGATGTATAATTCAGTTGAGCAATTATATGTTTTCAATTTTCTATCAAATCTCTCTCTCTCACTTTGTTTCTCTTTCACTCTCTCTCTCTCTCTCTATTTGTTTCTGTGAGTTTGTTCTAGAACATTCAATTACTTGCTTGTGTTTACTTGCAAAAGCCAAGCTTTTCTTCACTATTAAACATAGACCTACGTGTCTAACCTGATTGCATGCGTGTCAGATATGCAGCAACTGCGAAATGTGGATCCTGGACCTACGGTTGGTACATAGTTGACGCAACAGCTAGGTCATCGATCCACGGCGCTTTGGGAGACGCCTGCCGGTCAGGTATGTAGTTGTACTGAACTTTGGACATGTCGAAATCATTTCTTTTTATTTCTGTAGGGTTCTTTGATTATTTGTAAATAGACGTTGGACATGGTAGAATTTCTCTTTTGGTTTAGGCAAAATTGTATTTAATCCAAAGAGAAAATGGTATGAAGCAGAAATAATCAAGAAAATGGTATGGAGCAGAAATATTCAAAGTCAGTAGATCTCATTTAGAAGCTATAGTAATCAATTAAAAAATGAATCCGTTGCCATTATTTTTCCAAACGTGTGCACACAATTAGGCATGGCTACACATAAGACAACTGACGACTTTGATTCCTAATTCCCTACTCCATTTGACATAGTGAGGCACTTTGTTCATTCATTTCAAAACATAAAGCCCATCACCTTAGTGCTAATTTTAAACAATGTCATTGATCTTGAATTGATCCTATCTGCTATTGAGCTAGAGTGAATAACCAATTAACATCGTAACTAACATATTGCAAAATGTTCGTAACTAACTAGTTAGCCTACTGTTTCTTGCATATTATTATTATGTAGAATTCTTATAGTTATTTCATGTGCACTATCCTAAGACAATGCTCTTTCGTGTGCAGGTAGTGCCAGGCATGCTAAATTGCAGACGCCGAACTTGCAAGTTACCCCAGCATGGGCTTGACCCACGGATTGCTCACTACATAACTGAGGTGGGTTTTGAAGGGTTATTCAAGGTTCCAAACTTGGAAGTGGATCATGCGTTGATTACAGCATTGGTCGAGCATTGGCGTCCGGAGACGCACACATTCCACCTACCGCATGGAGAGATGGGCATCACCTTACAAAATATTGAGGTGATGCTAGGGGTTCCTATTGATGGGTTGCCAATGATTGGGGGTGTCAAGATGGATTAGCCTACATTGTGTCTTGAGTTACTGGGTCATCGTCCTCTAGACCCGATACCACATCCCCATGAAAACACGTCTATCCTTGCTGGGGCAAGGCTAAGAGTCACCTAGCTGGAGGCACAATTTAGAGGTCCCCTAGCTGCGAATGCTACTGATGACGTAGTGCAGCAACATGCGCACTATCGCATACTCGAACAGTTGGGGACCATTTTGTTTATGGACAAGTCAGTAGATTGGGTGTCGGTGATGCCTCTACGGTTCCTAAACCCAATCAGCAATGCGAAGAGGTACAGTTGGGGTAGTGGAGCATTAGCCTGGCTGTACAGGCACTTATGCAAGGCATCGGAGACGAAGGCGATGCAAATTGGAGGAGCAGTGATGTTGGTGCAGCTGTGGGTGTATTCGAGGTTCCCACTGATATGCCTTCTTACGAGGCCGCCACAACTGCCAATGGAGGCAGGTCCCTTTGCTAGTCAGTATGTTATTTGATTAGTTTAATACAATTGTCATGCCATTTGTCATTCACCGTGCATGTGTCTATAGTTGGTCAAAATCCCTGCATGTATGCCACTTGTAATACATTCACTAAGGACACTGCTGTCGAGAAGTAAACCCTGTTTCAAACCAAAAGTCCAATTGACATTAATTTAATGGATTACTTAACAAGATATAGCATGCCAAGATACACTGTTATGAGTGCAGAAGAAAATTACAAATACAATATACTTTTTTTTAATAGATGCAACTAAGTGTTTTGTATTAGCATTAATAGAAAATGCTAATATATAACACTTAGTTGCATCTATTAGTGCAATGGGAATCACAGTCACACACGTCATTCAGTACTTAATATGTACTCGGTCACAATTTATAAAAATAGGTTGTACAAAATATTTGTAAATAGTATATAATCTGATCGTATTTAAGTTTAATATTGAAGATGTTTGTTTTTGAATTTTGGCTAACTCATGAAAAAGTCTCTGTAATAATTTCATTTGGTAGTGTATGTAAATTGGTCATTTTTTTTCAACAAGGAAAAAACGGGTTGTTTGTTAACCAATTTATATACTTTGTTCTGAATTTATATCTAAATTTGTATTATTATGAAACAATGAATTTGTTTGTGTTTATTATATTTTCCAAAGGCATATTCGTATGCTCAAAAATTCACAGTCTAGACTTCGTTTTTAATTCTTTTTTTAATAGTAACAAGTGGGGATGAAACCAAAGAAATCACCTTCGGAGAAAAAGTCTAAACTACAATGCTCTTAATGCCCTTTATGTGTGTTTGATTCACATGTAGTGCAGTAGACCATGTTACACCAGGCCAGATAGCTCCAATATCAGTTTCATGTTTATGACAACATCCTAATTCACTTTTTCCCCCTATCATATGGAAATTAATCTCTTTTCAGTTCTTAAGGCATAAAATTAGGAGAGAATTGAACCTGCCAACTAGAAATTATTTGTTTGCAACACTTCATCAATTGTAACTACACATCCATTTAAATTTTAAGCCTTACAAAGGTTTTAGGTATTTCCTTACTTATTTCTAATAAGTATTTTCATATCACCAAAAATACGAAAGCTAATTAATCGCTTCATTTTTGCTACGCATTTATTTTTGTGGTAGCATTGTTGTTTGATGTTAACTAATGAGCATTATCTGAAATTGTATGTTTACTAGATGGAAGGGGCCGAAGAGCATGACAGAGCATGCCACACATGTGCTAGTTGCGTATCATGCGTCACTGTCGAGTATACGGGCACACCAGGTGTTCTACTGCTTCATGTCACAAGGATATAATTCTCCATATTTTTGTTTTTCACTTTATAGGGTTGTCAACTACTGTATGTGTATAGTTAATAATGTAACTTTGGTCGATTAGACCATAGATATACAAGGAATTAGTTACGAATTCCGGAAAAAGGTGGGCAATCAATATAAAGTACCTTCATTAGTAATTTTACATTGATGTTTGTCGTTTTGATTCCACACATATTCAGTTGTGTACCCTTAAATTTTCTCCCTCGATTTTAGCTAGTGCAACCAGTAGTATCTAGGTGCATCTTACCATGTCAAATCCAATAAGAGGGGGAAATAGGTCAAGAATGTCTTAGGATTTTTAGTGAAGTGGTTCTTCAATGGTCTTATACATGTGTGCTCACATTGAGGATTGACACAAATAAGTACGTATTTGACTTGTTTTTTTGTTGACCATTTATGCAAGTTGTCTGGGAGCCGTACAGGGATGTCCTAGACTCGTTGCCCCCATATTGCACTGTTGGCCGACATATATGAAGGGCCACTGTGCCGTTGATCTATTTCTAGATAGTAGAGGATCATCATCCCGAACATGTCTTTCGTCAGTTCAGGATGAAGCAAGCGCCACTGGATATTGTGGATACGTCGGTTGATCTCCACAGAATCTCCCTCCGAGGTAAACTAGATAGGGATTGGGTGTGAGAGCATGCTGTCTACATTGACCGATGGGCCCATAGAAAGGAACGTATTGCCGACGCACTGGCATTGGATGGGGACACGACATACCTTGCTGCTTACATGGAGTCGTACCGAAGGACGACTAGTTAGTACATTACGCGCGAGTCGGCTTATTGGGAAATCCTGGTAAGGCAACAATTCGATGCTTCTTTTATGGATTGACAATATATGTGTGTTGCTGCATGCATTCTAAAATTTTAAGTTTTATGGAGCCATTGAATCAATATTTTGACATTCATTTTAGAGTCATTTATTGCCACTAGATATGCATTTGTCACAAGCAATATGTACTGGTGTGCCATTTCAATGTTCATATATATATGACTAAGCTCAACATGCATAATTTGTTTCCAAATCGGTCATGAATTACCTGCCAAGAGATATAGTCAAAAATCATACGATTTGCCATTAAAGGCATAGTGTTGCACAACACAAAAGTAACTAGAAAAGTTTTAACGGGACTCCTTTATTTTGCAGGTTCAGTCCAATGTGGAATTACCATCGCAATGCGAACTAGACTCCCAAGTGTACAACCACCTGAAGAGGACGCTGGATGTTGTCGAAGAGTTGAGCCGAGTGGCATTAGAGAACGCGCATGCCACAGTGACTGAGGCGAGCACACAGGTCACAGGCCGTGGTGGGGGAGGTCGTGGGTTTAGAGAGCGTGTACGCAGTGGAGGCCATGGACACAATGGAGGTAGTGGAGGTGGTCATGAGGATGACGATGACTTGGGTAACTTCCAACTCTAATACCTCCAATTCTTACTAACTTCCACTTCTATTACTTTTAGTTGTAATTTATTTAGAGGACATATTATAGTAGCGAAGTATATATTGTTTGGTAAGTAGATTTTAGGGTTAATTTGCACTTCCTTCTCTTAATCATGGTATAATTAGTTATAATGTTCTCCCAAAGTTTAAATATTAAAACTAAGCACTTTAAATATTAACCAGTGGGAATAAGCACTTTTTCTTCCAAGAAAAATATATATGTATTGAAATGTAAGACATGCAAAACTGTTTCATTCATTCCTTATAAACTACGATCACAATACTATTATCCACTTTTAACATATACACATCAATGCTAATATATTTTGCTTATGTATGAAAAAACAGTAAGTCTATTCATTTTTTCATCGAGTATAAAGCACAATAATATGTTTGCCAATGTAATTCCTTTTAAAAATATTTCTACGTGACCATGAAAATAAAATTAGCATTACATGAGGAAATTCAAAGTTGTGATCACATTATGAAGTTCATAAAATTAGAGTTAAAAAAAATACTAATAATAACAATGATAGAGTATAAACAAGTAAACAAAGCTGGACTTTGTAATTCAAAGGTTTTTTTTTAATAAAATTTTTTATTATAGTTAATTAAATATGCCAATAATGAATTAAAAACAAAGTTTTATTAGATTTTATGAACAAAACAAGGTTTATATAGGGTAGTCTAGGTGTCCTAAGCATTAGTTTTATTGGGAAGGGTTTACACTTTACAATAGTTATTGGATTCTATGAACAACATGCACTAGGTGCGGGTCTATTTGGATTGCTTACGCATTTGGCCCTTGTCATGTAGGGTTTACACTTTACAATAGAGTTATTGGGTTCTATGATCCCACTCAAACTGAGATTCTGCGAACTTACTTACGAATGAACCTCTCCTTTATACTTTCTAGTTTCTAGGGTAATTATACATTTTGAATCTTGTGTTAAAAACAATGTTTTATTGTTATTGTATCAGCTTTGTAGCTGCTCTGTGTTTTCAACTCTATTCTAGCTTTGTTTTTGGACTTTGTTGTCTTCCATTTTTAGTTGAATGAATGCAGACTATTCCAATCAAAAAACAAAAAAAGTGAGAGAGAGATTTTTATGAGTAATGCATTAACTAATAGTGCAAGTAATCTTTCTCAACTCTCAGTTAGAAAATTTTCTCCATCCTAAAACATCAAATTTTATCACTCACCTTCAAGAATTTTCTTAAATTTTATTGTTAAAGTTGAAATAATTATTGAATAAAAAAAAAAAAGACAGCATATAGTAGACATTTTTTTCTTGGGGCAAAATATGACACTTCCATTGCAAATGGAAAATATTCAATCAGAATAAAAAGTAAGAACACCGGAAAAGAAAGCAACCATGAGGCTACAACTGGGATGACATTTTGTGCGTGTGAGTGTGTAAATGAGAGGTTTCATTCCCCAAATTAAATCCCCTGTAAAGGGTCAAATGCCAATGAATCATATCTAGGCAGCAAATAGTAAGACATTTTCTAACTCAATCCCTTGTTGTCATCTTAATAAATACAACTGTTTTTGTACAGATGATGAGGTGTTGGAGGGCGAGTGGGGCATGTAAATGGATGGCGTCGGGTCATCGTGATGCAAGTCTGACACTACTGCCCAACCATCCTACCCCACTGGCCATGACAATAGTGCAGAACACACACCCTGTGCTCAAGCCGGCCCTCGGTCCCCACCACCCACTCGGCTGTCTCCCCATTGTTCAGCGGCTCTGCCCACGACGGTGGTTGTATATTTGTACCCACACCTGGCCGACCGACCCCACCTATAGTTCAGGCTGAGCCTACCCAGGACCCTTCACTTCCTAACCCCGACGAACCAGTTGCACAGATCGAACAAATACAGAGTGAGAATATTGTGCCGGTACATGGGTTGCGAAGATCACTCCGCACTAACATACATCCCCCTGGTTGTGGGACTGGTGATGGTAAATACCATAATTTATGGAAACATTTATGAAATCCACAGACTGGGCATAATTATTAAAGATATATAAAACTTGTAAAGGAATTATTCCTATTTCTACCTCCACTATTATATGTCCTAGTCTTCTATCTTCAGAATGATAAAGTAATTATTTGCACAGCTAGGAATGCATCTTTCTTAACTGCTATCTGTTAATTAGAATGTTCAAATTAACAATCTTGTGCTCAGTTTGCATTAGATTTTCTTATTTGGCCAGTACACCTCCATGCTATGTAAATCGTTTATCATTTACCTTAATAGAATGTCATAGGACTTGAATATGATGTTGTGTGCTTTAAGTGATGATCATACTCAGATCAAACATTTTCTCATAATTAAATTAAGCAGAGGGTTCATCAACTATTGCTCACTTCACTTGGTAGATATTTCAAAGGCTTCATCACCAAACGCATAATCCAAGAGTCTTAAGTATATCCTCTATAGTATTCAATAACTGTTACCATCGTTGCAATGCAGTTAATCATGTATTCACCATCATTATTTGTGGTTGTAGAATTTGTAGCAGTCATGTGACATTGGATGGCAACCCAATTCATTACCCAACTTATTAGTGGTGTCAAGGGTGATCGATCATTACGATAGAATTTTCTCATTAGTTTTTCTTTTTTCATTCCACAAAATCCTCACAGAATCTGCACAATGACGTAGCCTATTAAGTGTTGACCCCTATTTAGTGGATGGGTAAAAGAGAAGCTATATAGCTCCTTTCCACATCATTGTGGCCTTAGGGAATGTGCAATCCCTCTCTTTAAACTCTACTTTGGCTGTTAGGGAATGTGTGCATTCAAGTAATGTGCGATCCCTTTGAATTTCAAGTAAGACGAGACTGGCGAAGGCAGCTGTGAGGAAACAAAAAGATCGTTGAGCTGTTGATGATGTGGAGC
Organism: Quercus robur; assembly: GCF_932294415.1. Classification (NCBI taxonomy): domain Eukaryota; kingdom Viridiplantae; phylum Streptophyta; class Magnoliopsida; order Fagales; family Fagaceae; genus Quercus; species Quercus robur. The sequence continues at coordinate 30,879,134 of NC_065535.1, read as the reverse complement.
ATATGGGGGTAAAACCTTGCCCAATATCTAAACTTTTTAATTTATTTTAGTTTTTGAGGTTCATTTTTCGATAATTACAATTCACAACCAAAAAAAAAAGAGAAAATCAATGTCCTCATTATTAGACAATTGGGATTTTTCTTGGCTATAAAAGGAAGTTGTTACTTTTAAGCAACTGAATTATGAATCTCCTCTCTCTAGATATACATAAGTCCAACATGGCTTGGAAATTGAATTTGCTTAGTTCTGTTTATAAATTTCCTTCCTTGCTTTAAGCTTTGTTTGATTTGCAAGAAAGTGATGGAAAAAAGGTGCCCTGCACATGAAATTATTATTATTAAAATCTTCCCTGCACATCAAATTAGATCTATGAAATTTGGACACAAACACAACACAAGTGTTATGTTTCAGCTTGGACATAGCATGTTAGAGACAGCAACTTGTTAAATTTCAAACCATGCATATGTCGCTGGACCAGCATACTCGGTACAAAGAGAAGGCATTTCTTTTTGTTGATTGGTAAGTGAAAAATTGAAAAGGCATTTCTTCGACATTAGCTAAGAAACTCTTCCAGTCTTGGTACAAAGAAAAAGGCATTGTTGGGTCAATTCGAAATGGTCTTGTCTGTGGTTTTAGATTCATGAGGGGAACGTCATTTGAATGATTTTAGGGGACAAGAGCATGTTGAGTGAGGATGAGATGCATGCAGGTGAACCATTTTGTGTATAGATCTTGTTCTTGAGTCAGAGCATAAATAACTTCCTTGCTTTAGGCAAATGAAAGAAAGACTAGGGTTTTAATAGGGAAGAGAAAAAGACTTGATGTAGGATTGCATACAAGTAAGAATAAACATAAACTAAATCTGCCCACAATCTGCCAGAACACTAAACCCTCAGTGAATTGAACCAAAACCCACATGGATGAACACTCATAAACTAAAGAAAACTTATTAATAAAATACCATGATTGGCCAACAGCTATGTCCCCATACCTAAGAATTCTATAATAAGTCTTCAATGGGGGTATCTGAACATAACAATATGGTACAATTTATGATAACACAAATGAAAACAAAATGTTGTGGGTCTTCAATGGGGGTATCTGAACATAATAATGTGGTACAATTTATGATAACACAAATTCTTTGACTGTTGTGGGTCTTTAATGGGGGGTATCTGAACATAATAATGTGATACAATTTATGATAACACAAATTCTTTGAACTTTGTGGGTCTTCAATGGAGGGGATCTAAACATAATAATGTGGTACAATTTATGATAACACAAATTCTTTGAATGTTGTGGGTCTACAATGGGGGGTATTTGAACATAATAATGTGGTACATGTTGCATGCTAAGAATTATCGACCTTATTTGCAATGCTGCTGAATTCTCATTTGTTTAACAATATCCTACGTGAAACCCAAACACATTGTGTGAACATTTTTGTTTTCGAAATGAAGTTTGATGGACTAGATGATACAATTATTCAATAGTATTTTTTAGCATCTTTAGCACAATTTGCTTAGGTTGTTTAGCTGCATGAACACCCAAACATAGGGCATGTATAGTTAGCCTATGGTTTCACAATATTACACAGCATGATACAATTATTACTATTTGTGGTTCAGGTCTGTTATGAGTCCACATTACTTCTACGTTTACTACGACGGGGAGGCATATATTAATGATTTGCACGGGCTATCATACCGAGGTCCGAACCAAAAGCAGATGCTTGTTGCAGTGAAACGTGGGATACACATGAGAAAACTTAAACGGAAGATAATGTCAACTCTTGGGTTAGACAAGGATTCCCATGACATCTCCATTGTATTTCGGGCTTCGCAGCAATTGGTGGGTACCCAAGTTTTCTACAATTCAATTCTGTTACAATGCGACGATGATGTGGACATAATGTCGGGAGTGATAAAGCAAGCATCGCAATTCATAGGTTCTAACTTGTATGTAACTGTTGACACTGTTGGGTTTAATGTCGACGGGGGTTCGCAGTATGCCAGTAGAGTTAGAGAACAAGAATCAGTTCCTGTAACCGTTGTGTACCCTTCAGTTACAGTCGAAACGTCTTTGCCCTACAATGTGGTTGCTATGGACAATATTGAAGACGCTGAAGTGTTAGGGTCTATCCATACCCATGAGGGTCGAGGGTATAGTCACGAAAATGAAGATATCCAAACCTACTTGGACGAGGCAATCGAAATGGATGACACTCGAGATGTGTACGAGGAGTTCATTGATAATGATGGACCAGTAGACAATCCAGAATTTTTAGATGAAGTACAAGTTGAAAACAATGTGGATGCTTGCCCCAATCCGAATCCTAACCCCGAATGGTTCACGTCAAACACATGGGATGACTTTCATGACCCATCACCTTCCCTGGAAACAAGTCCGATGAGTTGGCGACTGGGGGATGAATCGAGCAAAGGGATGCTATTCAAGAATAAAGCTGCAGTTTAGCACGCGTTGACCATGTTCTCTATGGGGCTCAATAAGAAATTTAAGTACATGAAGTCAGACCCCGAGAGACTGGTTGTAACGTGTGTACACGATGCATGTCCATGGTCAGTTCGAGCTATCTGCAGCAAAAGGCACAAGCAGTGGATAATCACAACATGTAAGGGTCCCCACACTTGCTCGTCACTCCAAGTGGATCATGATGGAAGGATGATGGATTCAAAGTTCATTGCCATCACACTTGAGTCATTCGTACAGGAAGACATTTCAAGAACAATAGCAACCCTGCGTAGTCTTCTGCATGCGAAGCACGACCATTGGGTGTCTCACTATAAGGTTTGGGATGCAAAACAGAAGGCGATTACGACCATCTATGGGGATTTCGATAAGTCATCCGCAGAATTGCCTCGATTTCTGGTGGTGTTAAAAGATGCAGATCCAACCACAATGACACAATTGAAGTACGACCACCGTGGTGTGCCGGGAACTTGCACATTTAACTGTGCCTTTTGGGCTTTTGGTCCGTGTATTGAAGGGTTCAAGCATTGCAGGTCGGTGATAAGCATCAATGCAACGCACTTCTATGGCAAGTACAAGGGGAAGTTGTTGATAGCAATGGCAACGGATGCTAACAACAAGGTTTATCCGCTCGCATTTGCCGTTGTTAAGAGTGAGAGCAAGGAGACATGGGGATGGTTCTTGGCATGCCTGAAATGATTTGTTACGGACCGGACCAATCTTTACATCATCTCTGACCGACATTCGGGGATAAAAGCCTGCTTTGATGACACAAGTATGACTTGGTTGCAGCCTCCCCAAGCCCTTCACCGGTACTGCCTCCGCCATGTAGCCAACAATGTTAACACAAAATGGAAAATTCCGGAGTTGAAGAACTTGGTATAGAGGGCAGCAAGTGTGAATCAAGTCATAAAGTTTGGAGCCACACTAGAATTATTTCGCAATGTCAAACCGGTTGCACACAAGTACCTCCAAGCTGAAAACAAAGAAAAATGGACACTTGCACACGACGGAGGGCATTGATACGGAGCAATAACAACCAACCTATCGGAGTGCTTTAATGGAGTATTGAAAGGTGCACGCAGCTTGCCAATAATGGCAATGGTGAAGTTCACCTTTTTCAAAGTGAACTCGTACTTTGACGCTCGTCGTAATCTCACTCTAGATCAGTTGGAAGCAGGTCAAGAATGGTGCAAGTATGCCATGGACAAGTTCGAAAAAAATCAAGCGAATGCAAAGGACCATATGGTGACACGGATGTGTGTAGAAGCGTGGTTATATCAGGTTGACACACCGGGTAATCCTCTAAGTAATGGGGGCGGTCAACACACACATAGGGTTGATCTTCGAGGTCTGACATGCACATGTGGGAAATGGGAAGCATACAAGATCCCATGTTCACACGTAATAGCAATTTGTGCTAAGAATAAGCACGATGCACAGCAATTTATTGATCCTTGCTATAGCGTGACTCATAGGTACCACAGCTATGAACCGGTATTCCAACCATTGAAAGACAGATTAGCATGGCCGGATCAGAAAAAAAAACTAGAGTAGTGATGCACAACCCGTGATTGATCTAGAACAAAGGTCGCCCAAAGTCCACACGAATCCACAATGAGATGGATGAGGAGGATAGGGAGTTGCCGAGCTCCCTATGGATCGAGAATGGACCCAAGTCAAGATGTGGGTTGTGTCGCCAAGAGGGGCACAACCGTAGAACATGTCCTACTTGAAATGCGGAGTCAATGAGCGGTGGAGCTGCATCATAGGTAAAGCTTCCATTTCTCCTTATACTTTTGTCATATAAATCGTTACGTGAATGTTAACAACTCAGTAGTAGTTTCTTTGTTCTTTATTGCCATAGTAAGTATTTGGACTAGTCATGAAACAAACGTTGGTGGTCATGCAATAGGCAAATGAGTCCCTTGTTGGTATTTAAATATGATGCTCACTGGAGAATCGTGAAATGAGGTTATTCAATTGTTTTGTCACATTATTCGTCGTAAGTCATGAATCTGAGCATTGTTGTGGCTATGTTGCTTGTTAATAACTTATATAGGCACAAGTTCTTCATAACATATTTGAACTGTTTACAGTAGGTAGGGCAGCCAAGGTGGATGGGTGATAACGGACGTACGTTGCGCAACCAGGATTATCCCTACCACCTGAGGAAGCACCCGAATGACACCAGTTGAACAGGCACATGCACATGATGAGAAGACGGTGTTAGATTGGTCTATTTTTTGTTGATACTAAGTTCTGTGCTTATGTGGTCTATTTTTTGGAAGTTGATACTAAGTTATGTACTTATGTGGTCTATTTTTTGTTAGTGGCATTAATGTTATGTACTAGACCTTTGTTTCACTAAGCTGGTCAAGCGAACAATTCAGTTACATGTAAATTGTAGTTATTACAAGCAGTGCCTTATGTTTAGTGTGATTTCCAACTTTGACAACTTGGTGGCATTCATATTTATAGCAGGGGCAATCTCAAAAGCAACAATTGTGTTGCATGCAATGCACAAGTGCTTCATGAACATTGTAAATAGCAGGTGTATTGATAAAGTTGAGTTGCAGCCGACAACAGAAGAACTATGTTTCCACATAACTCGATTTTGAAGAAATCGAGTTATGTTAAGTAACTCAATACCAATAATGTCGAGTAATATGTAGTCGTTTCTAAACCACGACGACCAGACAGTACTCGGCCTCTGAGAAAGCGAGTTATAATTGTAAAACTCGACACCAGAGAAGCTGAGTATTGATGAAGAATTTGGATCAGTCGAAACTGGGATTCGACCCATCGAAAAATGCATGAGTCCAACCAAACTTCTCTGTAAAAACCGATTGGTGTTCGATTGGTCAAAATTCTGAAACTCGACTTTAGAGTTAGCGAGTATTTTCGATACTTGATTATGTTAAAATCGAGTTATGTGGATTCTCCTTATTTCGATTCTGCAGAACACACATTTGTTGTTGGATTGCTGAACTCAACTCCCCACAGAAGCAGTAGTCGATTGCACTCGATTCCTGTGGCTTGAAAGCGACTTCCCGAGCTCCAAACATTGATCCTCAATTGTAGTAAGACTCTTTTACCCTTGCTTCTCATTCAAATTAACTGAAAATCTTGCATTAATCTCCCTGTAAAAGCTGAAATTTCGCACTATGCAAGTGTGGGGATTTTCATGATTTTGGGTGTTGTGGTCTGAAATGGTTCATGGGTTTTTACGTATGCATGTTGTTCATACGATCTGTACCCTTTAATTACATAAACACAGCTAATTTGAATTTAGGGTTCATGTGTTCATATGGAATTTGGGGATTTTCATGGGTGTGGGTGTGGGTGTTTTGACGTGAAATATGTCATGGGTTTTTTTGTATGGATGTTGTACACATGTTTTCTACCCTTTAATTGCGAAGAACGCATGATTTGTGAAAAATGGGAAATTAGGGTTCATATCTTCATATTGGGAATTTGGGGATTTCGATGAATTGCTTCATTTAATCTGAACTGGTTCATGGATTGTTGCATATGCATGTTGGCGACACATTCTCTATCGTTTATATTCAAATTTTTCACATCTGGGTATGCATGTTGGTTCATTCACCAATCTTGTTCTATGTGGAATTTGGGGTTTTGTTGAATTGGGTATAATTGCCTGAAATTGACCACAGTGGTAAGTTTGATGGATCGGTAGTAACTGGTTTTACACCCGCTGCATTAGGTCCTATGTGGGTTCGCATGTTTTTCAAATAACTTCACTGCATGGGTCCATGTTCGTATATTTCCATAAAATTGATCATTTCAATGCATTCATTCATGCCCCAATTGTATTCATGCACCATGTCGTCTTTTTCTCATGCATATGTACATTGTGTTTATGTGTCTCTAACGCAGTTCTGAATATTGGTTTTCTATTGTTCTTTCGTTCCGTCTCTGTAGGATAGTTATGGCTCCTAAGAAGTCTAAAACCATTAAAACCAAAGCCAAAAGAGTGTCTGCCTCCTCATCTGAGCCTACAATTGCGTTTGATCAAATAAGGTTTCAAAGGGTTACAAACGAGCAAAGGTTTGAAAACGTAATTCAGTTTAGGAAGATTTGGCCAGAACGAAAAATCAATCTAGATGAATTACCTTTTTCTATCCATAGGAATCTACAGTGTAGGAACTGGTTGTCTCTGTGTAAAGATTTACAACCCCCTCCAGCTGCCCTAGTTAGATAATTCTATTCCAATCTCCATATTCGTTCTAATGATGATCTGGGTACTTGGATTCAAGGTCAAAGTTTTGTCATAACTAAGAATGATGTATCCAAGGCTTTTGATGTACCTCGTGTTTGTAGACCTACTTATCCATACTCAGAGCGTCCTCCTATATCTGATGTCATGACTCTTCTTTGCGAAAGATCAGTGACATGGGGATCTAACCCAAGAATTAACTCGAGTGAGTTAATTAAGCTTAATTATATCTTCTTTAAGATAGCTTGTCACAACATCTTCCCCATCTCCCATGTCCATACTATTCCTATATAGAGATGTTTCTTTTTGTACGCCCTCATCACTAATGCCTCTATTTGTTTTCCTTCCCTTTTCATTCAAACACTTGCTGAGGCATATAGGAGCAAGTGTAAGAAGCATGGTCTATTCTTTCCAGTTTTCATCTATAGGGTTTTATACTATTTACACTTAGAAAATTTTCCTTCCCTAGAGTTGATCCACATCATAGCCCCAATAGGAGCCACCTTTCTCAAACAACGGAGTGCACAAAAGAAGAATGTTGGACCGAGTGTTGGTTCATCAAAAAGACCACGAGTACAGTCCACCGCTGGAGATATTCATGCTGAGGAGAGTCCTATTGATCCTACAGCTGTTGTTGCTGACAATAGTGATGATGGGGTACATGCTGACAGCGCAGCTGCAGAGCCCACCGTTCCTCCTCCTCTCTCTCTTTGTGCTATGATGGAGACCTTTATGACGACTCAAGCAGATTATGGACAGCTTTTAGATGGGCTTATGCTAAGGTTGCTGCATTGAGAGTGGATTTTTCAGAGTATAGGAGTGCTTTTCCACCTCCTCCACCCTCTAACTTTTGATAATTGCCTTTGGCAATACATAACAGATAGGGGAAGTAGGGATTGTAGCGTAGGGGGGAGAGTAGTTTTTGTAGCTTCCATAGATTATATGAAAGTTTTTTAATGTGATTCTCAAGTATTTGTATATTATTATATGTAATCTTCAAGGTCCACAAACATGGTTTTAATAGTATGATAATATGACCATATTCACAATGTGTGATGACTTTTATATTGAATGATCATTTTCTTTCTTTTTTTCCTTCAACTGGAATGTGGATAAGGTAACCTCACTGATAATATATGCATATTTGAAGAAAAACTACAGTCATTTAAATGATAACAGAAAGGAACCACCCTCCAAAAATCAGATGCATTATTGATTAGTTCTGCAATGGCTATACCAAAAAAATAAAAAGAGATCATAAAAGTAGATTAAACAGATACTAGCCTTTGAGCACGCACGTGCGCAGAGGCTGTTCTATTTTGTGGGTAAGGATTAATTTAAAGCATTGATTATAATTTGGGATTACTACATTTTCCCAAAAAAAAAAAGAAAAAGAAAAAAAAAAGTACGGCGTTGTCACGGAAAATTATTTTACCGCACATAATACTCATCACACCCCTAGGTTATTTTTATTGTGATTGGAAAATGTAGTAATCCCACATTACAATAAATGCTTTAAGTTAACCCTTACCCAAAAAATAGAAGAGCCACTGAGCATGCGTGTGCTCAAAGGCTAGTTTATAGTTAAAATTAGATTAAATTTGTCGTACTCGTACACGTTTATACTGTTGGATGAACGTTATATAGAATTATTTTAATAATTAATACCTATGTTTCCTGTTTCCTGTCACTGATTATCCATTTGTTTTGTTTTTCCACTTCTCCATCCATATCCTTATATTTAGGGAAATTTAAAAGATTAAGGTGGGGAATTCGTGTGACCCTATCCTTATTTAAAAGTTTATCAAAATAAGAAAAATTACACGTTTAAAAAAATCCCACTTACTACACATCCATAACAAAAGTGAAAAAGAGTTGAAATTTCAAATATACTTATTTCACGGTGAAGGAATCAATAATGGTTAGCCACTTACTACACATCCATAACAAAAGTTAAGAACAGATTATATTTCAAAAATATCAATTACCCTTAAAACTGAGAACAATGTACGTAACATTGTTTATGGAGCAGTAAAGTAATACTCGATAAAAGAGAAAATGTAAATTGAATTTCTCATAGAATTGTACAAATGATAAATATAATTTATGTTACAAAAGAAATCTGTTTACAACAATTTCTTAGATAACAACTACTTTATGTGAGGGTTAAATTAGGTAACATTATTCAGTAGCTCAAATATATAATATAATAATACCCTCTAAAATAAAGTGGCATAAATTACATTTAAAAAAATACCGTAAATTACATGGAAACTTGTTTACATAATACCCTCTAAATAAGAGTAGTGTAAATTACATTAGGAAAACAAGTAGCATAAATTACCACTTCAAGCAGCCTAATTCCCTTAAAACCCAACAAAAAATTGGCCAATGATGCACACATTCGCTCCAGCCTGCAATGCCTCCATAAATTCCTTTAGATCAGGTCATAGAGTGTTTTTTTTTTTTTTTTAAATTAAATCAATTTTTTAAATAAATTATCTATAATGAAAAATTTTCTACAAACTCGTTTATGGTGAAGGTTTTAGAATATATACTAATATTAACTCTTCTTAAGCAATTTGATATTAAAATAGATGGAGTTAAACTGAAAAAGTTTTGGTCCATGGAAAGATGAAGATCAAAATCTTTTTCTTTCATGGGACAAATAATTGTTTTTGCAAATAATTGGAGAATAACAAAATAGAAAGAAGTTTCCCCACGAGCAGTTTTTCAAATTGTGTCACTTTGAAAGGGTTTTTTGGCCTTACTTGTGAGGTGATATTTCCCCCACCAACAACAATTGCAACCTGAAATATTTGCCTACACTGATTTAGACATCATGTGTTTTGAACCTATATGAGAGACTCGAGAAAACAGTAATTCAGAAAACAGTGAGCACAACTAAATCTATCAATGAAGGGATGTGGCATGAGAAGGAGGCCAGTTAAAAGAAAAGGGTACAGAACCAACAGTGAGCAAAACTAAACTAATTACCAACTAATGAGAGGAAGTAATTTTAAAAAGAGCATAAATAACTTCTTTAGCAAGCTTTATTTAAATGTAAAGAACCTAGAACAAAATCAAGTCTTAGTTAGAATGTCAAATATATAATTGGTAGCTATTGGAACCAACTTGTTTAGCTCTACAATTCAATAGATAAATTGCTCATTGCGAAGATCACCAGCAACTTCGGCGGGCCTTATCACATGGATCAAGTGCTCATTGTGGAGATCATCTGCTGATTTTACCATTATTAGTAGTGCAAAGATAGATTCCAAATAGCCATTGCACATTATTAGTATAACAAAAGGCTAACCCAATATAGTATTGGATTCATGTGAAGTGCTCCCAAAGATAGTATTCACACTATTTGGAATAAAATAAGTTGCCACCTCTCCTACCATCACATCCACAAGAACATCTAATAAGCTGTCAACTATAACTTCTTTGTCACATCTTTGGAGGATTTCATCATTCAATTAAGATAGCACCAGTGTATTTTCCACATTACCAAAATGAAAATCACATCCAATAATAGGAGTCTTCACTAATTGTTTGTTGATAATTCCCACTGTTTTTCCCGATTTCAATATCTTAGTAGCACCATTTTTATCATGACATTCAAAGGTACAGATTCCAGAACCATACTTCTCTAGGTACCTCAAATAGATTTCCATTGATGGTTTTACGTTGAAGGGCAAAGGTACCAGGACCATACGAAATAGGAACATCAAATACGTTGCCAAGATCCACTTCACTTCTACAACACATCTCTACTTGAGTTTGGATAGCTCTTTTTTAAAAAAAATCAAACGCCTTTTTGACCTTCTAGCTCGTGCTTCATCCATAACTATCTCAAATAATATACTTGTTCCATAATTATCGAACCACTAACACAACATTACCGCTAACCACTCACCATATTTGTTAATTACTTGAAAATTTATTAGTTGGGAAAATACAAAGTTCTGGTAGTTTGTGAATACCATAAAAAACAAAAATGTTAAAAGCTCTAACGAAAAGCATATTAACAAGAAGTCATATAATTTACCAATAATAATAACAATGCTATCAATAAAAATGTAGCTAACCTTTTTCAAGAGAATAAGCAATTATTTATACATTATCAAGGTTAAATACTAACCATACTTTTGCAATCACAACATAAATAGGGGAAAAAAAACTGACCTTTGTTAACAAAATAAGCAGGTACTATGGAAAATCATAGCTAACTACTTGTCATATTTTTAATGACTTTAAAATAGATTAACGGGATAATAGGGTGTTTTGGTACAATTGTGACTACCAAATAATTGACCAATAATAATAACAACATAAACAATAAAAAAGAGCTAGCCTTTGGTAAGGAAATAAAGGAAATAAGTAGTTAAAAAGCCTCAGTTCGTTGGCAACAAAGTTTCCCAATTCTATGACAATCTCCTGTGGGGGAAAAAAGCACACCAATTAAGGACATCAACTGTAAAAACATAGATGACCTTTGTTAAGACAATAAGCTGTTTAAAGACCCTTTATCATATAAGTTACCAACAAATTTTTATGCTAAAACAGAATATACTATTACACAATTAGGGGAAGAAGAAGAAGTAGAACCAAATGTGTTTCAAAATTCGATTTCTAAAGCATGGGGAGACAGCCCTATGTGTGCAATATAAACAAGTTTTTTGAAATATATCACGGAAATATAAATGCATTATCAGAACTCTCAATTTCAATTCAAACAATTCCCTAGTTTCCTTGAAACTTGTTATGAAACAGAAAATAAACATGCTACATAAATCATAGGAAAGAAAAAAATTATATAATTAAAGAATAAACATTCTTCACAAAAAGGAAGGAAAGCATAGGCGGATGAAAGAAAGGAGTAATCAAACTTTAGGAATGATTGGAATTCGTTTTGCATAGCATAAACCAAGAGCAGTAAAATTCTGAGTTTCCTTGCAACTTCCTACGAAACAGAAAATAAACATGCAACATCAATGATAGGAAAAAAAAATTATACAATTAAACAATATAATTTTTCCACAAAAATAAACGAAAGTATAGGCAGATGAAAGAAAGAAGTAATCAAACCTTATAAAGCATAAACAAAGACCATTAAAATTGTGAGTTTCCTTGCAACTTGTTATGAAACGGAAAATAAACATGCAACATCAATCATAGGAAAACAATAAAATTATATAATTAAACAATAAAATTTTTTGACAAAAAGGAACGAAAGTATAGGCAGATGAAAGATAGGAGTAATCAAACCTTAGGAATGGTTGGAATTCGTTTTGTAGAGCATAAACCAGGACCATTAAACTTGTAAAGAAAAGTAAAATTGGAATAGATGGAGAACCTCTTCCTATATAAGATACATAAATACCCAAAGACATGCATCATTAATAACGAGGGATTCTTTTGAAATTCCATAGCATTCATTGAAGAAGAGGGGAGTTGTATGTTAAGGTGCCTGAATCGGTGTGTTAACTGGGAACATGCACCGTTAGCTGAGTAGGAGAGGAACGATTTTGGGTTTTGATTATTGAAGAAGGGGAGGTGAACTTGAAAATACGTGAGTGTGAAAAAAAAAAAAAAAGAGCACAGCTAACTTTCATCTAACTTCTATATGAAAGTGAGCGTAATTACAACTGATCCCAATTAAATTTATACAGATAGAGAAAAATTAGACACCAATTTCATATTTAAATTGGTGTGGTCCCCACATGAATGTAGACACATGACATTGAGAACATTTATGACCCTATTCATATAGTGTTTTTCCAGCCTGTATTGACACGACAAGCCCTAATAACTTTGGATTGTAACGCTTGGACCATGAAATGAGGTTATAAATACACCATAATAATGATCTTCTTTCTGCCCCACTAACTTCGTAGATTGACTAAGCTATGAGTCGCAACGCCTCAACATCAAATCGTAAAATGCAAAACAAGTTTGGATCTACTTCAACATGTGGATCATCAGAAGTTCCAGCAAATCAAGACCTACAGACATACACAGACCACTATGGGGGGAAATGGGTTGGAAAGGAGAGATTTCGTTAATATGTCAATATACATGTACGAGAGTCTTGGAAGCGTCAGACATATCATGGTCAGCAAACCTACAAAACTAAGTACAGATACCATCGCAATAGAGTTCACCGTAGCAGAACCACCATGGTCAACCCTATACGAGAAGAGGTGTGAGTTGGAGGTGTATTGTCGATGGCACGGGTTACGAGTCCCTAAGGCACGCTCAGTCGAGTTACCTAAAGATGAACCTGCCAACATACTTGCTCGTCTTGAACAAGAGAACAATCAAATGCAAAGGCAACCAGACCGTTTTCACACAATCCAAAAAGCTAGGAAGCATCTAAAGGGGAAGGCGCAAGAGCGAGCCATGAAGTTTATTAATGAAATTACTGCGTTAGATGATGAAAGAGATATTTCAAACTTCTCAGATTCAAGCAATGATGACTTCTAAAAATTTCTACCTACGAACATTAGACATTGTTGTTAATGTCTACACATTCTGTGCAATACAAAATGTTGTTGTTAATGTCTGACAAATGATGATTATTTACGTTCAACTTTTGCAAATCTAAAGATTAACTGTTCATTAGTTTTGGCTAAGTTTAAATGAAATCAGTTTCTCATTTTTTCCCTGCTATTCTTTGTTGCTACATATGAAAATTTAAACTGAAAATTTCATACATTCTAAAAATACAGACTCCTCCAAACCACACACACCAACCACTCTTTCATAAAAAAACCATATGACTCCTAAAGAAAGGACTCGCCGGAGTAGAGTGCGGCCCAACTGGGACCACCACCAACGAGGTGTAAACAATCACATTTGTTCAAGATAATACTCTCTTCCATCTTGCGTGACATGAAACTGGTAATGTATTACAATGCTATGTCAGTATGTTGCAATGTTTTCAATAGATTGGCTAACTGTATATGAAATCACTTGCTCATTCTTTCCCTGCTGTTCTTTGTTGCTACAAATGATTCTTGTGCTTTGGCTGGACAATATCCTCTGCTTTGTAATGTAGGAAAACCTTAGATATGTTGATGTTTCCAATATTCTGTCTGTGTAATTTGAAATGTTACCCATATAACACTCATCACCCAACTTAGATTTATTGCACATTACTTGTAGGAAAATTTAATAGATTCAATACATACAAACTCATCCAAACCACACATACCAACCACACATATGATTCAATAATACAAATAATTCATATATATGACACCATGAGTCGTTGTATCATATACCCGTATCCGTGTATCTTAGTTCTACAAGTGTACTACTTCATATAGATACAATACAGAACATGTCATCCAAACCAGACTAACCACTCATTCTGTCTTCCTCTTTATGTACAAGAAAATTTTTTCGTAACAAACTTTTCTCTAAGTTCATGTTTTGTAGGCAAATCAGCTGAGGGATATGTTTGTATCATCTTCATCTAAGTCTATTATTTCTACCTGATGATCTTCCAATTTACAGTTCTTGTTGGGTGGATATTAAATCTCAGTGGCAGTCTTATCAAATACAAGAACATGGAAGCTTGAATTTCCTTCATATTTGAAGACTAAAAAATAACTTTCTACAGATAGAATGGTATTCAACGAAATCCTGCCAACAATTACAAAGTCAAATGTTGTTATCAGCTTTCTTCAATCCCACTTGCCAAATACCACCATAGGGAGCAATGAGTGTAGCTACGGTGGATAGCTCAGCACTGTTGAACCCTGACCACAAGCAGTCGTCCACACTCACGTGAAAATACAGAGCATCCCTTCAAAGTTTATGCATCAATTTTGGGGGTGAGTTGTCCACCATTTCTACTTATACACTTTGTAGTGCTGCATGTGCTGCTCAACAGCTTTGCACTGTTGAATCCTGTCCAGTCATATCACCTACACGCATGTCAATACACAGATATGCATCCTTTTGCAATGCACCGTTTTCAAGGATGCAAAGCATCCCTAAAAATTTTATGATACATTTAACATAGTTTGGCACTGTCTCATCAAGTAATGTCAGATGAAGCACAGGAATGCTAAATAGTCTTTACGTGAACCCTGTCCAATCATATCACCTACACGCACATCAATACACAAATATGCATCATTTTGCAATTCACCATTTTCAAGGATGCAGAGCATCCCTGAAAATTTTATGATACATTTAACACAGCTCGACACTATCTCATAAAATCACGTCAGATTTGCATCAGGAATGCTGAATAGTCTTCACGTGAACCATGTCCAATCATATCACCTACACGCTCGTCAATACATAGATATGCATCCTTTTGCAATGCACTGTTTTCAAGGGTGTAGAGCATCCCTGAAAAGTTTATGAAACATTTAACACAGCTCGACACTGTCTCGTCAAGTCATGTCAGATGAAGTATAGGAATGCTGAATAGTCTTCACGTGAATAAATACACAGCCTCCTTTGCAGTACACATCACCAGTCCGCTGCTGTAGCACAAGTTATAGTCATATCAAACAGCTGCCTCCCCGAACCACATGCACCAACAGGTGCCACTATATAGCCAAGTCATGTTCACAGTTTTGCATGTGCTCCTCAACACCTCACTGAACAATACATTATCGAGTCATATCATCTTTATTCACGTAAATACTTACCTTTACATATAATCACATCCACGCGAATACTTGCCCTTGCAAAACTCCTATATAAAGTCTCAATCTCATTTACATCTACCCTTGCAAAACATCTACACATACCGAAGTCTCATTTACATCTACCCTTGCAAAACATCTACACATACAAATCAGAAGTCACATTTTCCAATTTCAATGCGCAACTAGATGCTACCTTGTTTTCCAGATAACTATAAGAGGGAGAGAGATTATGACAAGAGGGAATACTATGTCGGACTGAGGCGGGAGTAGGACTTTTGCGTGAACGAGTCCAACGCTTTGCACAATGATCTTGTATGACTCAATGCGCCTTTTGTCAACCGTGTCTCGCTCACACTGCCATGGCGAAACATGCACCAATATGAGCGTGCAGTGACAAAAATAAAGAAAGAGAACAATCTAATGATACTCCGTAGGTCTAGGTATCACATGCTACAACTGGCAGAAGAGCTGGCAGCCGCAACGAACAAGCAACTCACTCTGGTGAAGCGTAACAATGTCCTCAATTACGAGGACTACTTGTTAGAGTAAATGCCTATGTGATATGTATGTTATGTTTAGGGTTAAGTTAATAATGTCAGTAGCGTTAGTGTTCAATATGCAATGCATGCATATTGGTGACATCGTGTAAGTTATTTTAAGTTTTCTGTGTTATGTTGTAGGTGCTTATTGAAAAACATCATGTGCGGGAATATTTAACTTTTATGCGTTATGTGGGAATAATCTAGATTACGAATAACGTGCATACTCCTCACAATCAATAATAAGGTTTACATAGTACAAATGCAACAACAGTGACACACATACATTTAAAATATAGTTAAGCAAAATAGTTCTCCAACAAAGTCTAATTACACCATGACACGATTACTCTTCATCTAACATCTCCATGTCTG
The DNA here is from genome assembly GCF_932294415.1 of Quercus robur. Classification (NCBI taxonomy): domain Eukaryota; kingdom Viridiplantae; phylum Streptophyta; class Magnoliopsida; order Fagales; family Fagaceae; genus Quercus; species Quercus robur. The sequence goes on along the minus strand of NC_065535.1, from coordinate 30,862,809 downwards.
ACTGATAAATGGGATCATCAAGAAATCATTGCATGAATTGTGCGTACTCGTACCACCCTCCTTCCACTGACTCTCGAATCTCGACTTGGGTCCAATATCGATTAAGACGTATCTTCATTCGATTATTTTCTTCTCTTATGCAGTTCAATGCTTTACGAAGTTCATCGATTATGTCTCTGGGCATCTGCAATGCGAATCGCCGAGGCACTAGCAACTTAAAACCAACCAACTCATCATAAAACATTTGTTGTTCACGAAATAACCAAGCTCACTCCTGTCTCATGGTATTGTGAACGTAAGCAATATTTCGCAGATTCGGATTGATTGGATAGCTAAACTCATCTTTCAATACCCAACAACGACCCATAGCAATGAACACATAGTGAGGCCTGTAAAGTTGTGGGTTGCCAGAACTAGACATTGACGCTATATACAATAACATCAAATGATCAAGTTAACAGTGTGCATCAACTGTTGGTAAATAATGTAATACTGCATAAGATAGTACACGACAAAGACACTCATAAATTTGTTTACTATTACATGCTAAAAATGAAATACTAACACTCAAATTTAACCATAAACATTAGACGTTGTTGTTAATGTCTGACCAATGATGAGTATGTACATTGAACTTTTGCAAATCTAAAGATTAACTGTTCATTAGTTTTAGCAAATCTAAAGATTTTCATTTTTTGTCAATGAAATTTACACCAACAAAGACCCAATAAAAACCAATGTACACACATAACACTCATCACCGTTTCTATAGATTATTGTACATTTCTTGTAACACCAAACAACTAATATAACCCTAATCTACTCACATAACACCCATTCAAGAAAATACCAAAGCACAAGTAATACAACCTATTAAATGAAAATTCTTCTCTAACAAAAACATATATTATGGTTGATAAACTTTTATAATATCTACAACTACTTTTACCTACACAATAAAATTCTCTATGTATTTCAAAGAAGAAAATGAGTTTCTCACTTGAGATGATAGAGAGATAACACCAACTTCTGACAGAAAATTCTGAAAATGAGGAGAAGCTGATCTGAAAATGATGAGGAGAATTGCATGAGAAGGTGATCTGTGGGAGGAAGAATTAAATAGCAGAACAACTCGATTATAAGAGAGCCGAGTAACATTAATAACTCGATTTCCCATTCATCGGATTCAGCTTCACATGCAAATAACTTATTTGAAATCATGTCAAAACATAACAGAACAACTCGATTATACCAAAGCCGAGTAACTCGATTTTCAATTCATCAGGTTCAGCTTCACATGCTAGTAAGTGATTTGAAATCCCGTCAGTAACTCGGTTTCCCCATTGCCGAGTTACAAACAGTAACGTAGGGATATTTTATTGTCCAAAAGCCACGCTAGTAAACCAGCGTGGTAAAAACCTGCCTAGAACTCGACTTCAAAATAGTCGAGTTATTTAAGTAACTCGATTATTGAGTGGCCAAGTATTGAAACAGGGGCACGCTCCTATATAGTTTACAAACAGAGACATAATGCCAAATATTTTTCCCAACAGAGACAAAAGGTTAGAATCTCCCCGATCTCACTGGTATACTTAGTAGGGACGGGATCTCTCTTAAAAAGTGGGTCAGGATTGCATTTATTGCACCCAACTACTCACTTAAAACTTAATGCGATTTGATTTATCCCATTTGCCAAAGTCAGCCATTATCTAGAATCGGGCCTCAAACTGGCAAAACAGATAGAGACATGTTATGTTTATTGAAAGTGAGATGGGTAATAATGGAAACGTGCCTCAAATTGGCAAAACGAATTGAGACATGTTATGTTTGTTGAAAGTGGGATGGGTAGGCAATGATGAAATCCTAAGGTTAAGAACGTGCCAATTAAGAGTATCCTCTACAGCATTCCTCAAGGTATGCAACTCTTGTTCAAAGGAGTGCAAAAAATAACACTTTTTTCCACTACTGACTTAACTTTGGAGTGCAAGGCGCTCTTATATAAACTATCAGAACTAAACCTTAGTCCTAAACACTTATTTCCACCACTCACTTAAAATCTTACATGATAAAATTTGTAACATCCCTCTAATATTATTTAGATAATGTAGAAGCTATCACTAAATGGCCTTTGTAATTTTATCATTGATCTTTCTTTGTTTGGCATAAAATGGGAAACGAATCACTGTCTTGTTAGGTTTAAAACAATAATCTAACCTAACACTTCACAACATTGCTTTCGCTTCTTTAAAAGCCAAGAATCAGAGCTTTAAAGAGGAAGAGAAATCTTTCAACCGGTGAAATCCATTAATTTCATACTTGCTTGGTGGCCTTATAATGAGCGTGAATATACATAAATTTTATAACATTTTTCACCAATTAATGACTTACTAAAAAGATAATAAATTCTTATTAGAGTAATATTAATAGTATATTCATATGATTTCATCACAGCCAAATAGATCACACGATTAATTGTGAACACAAATAGGAAAAATTGTATATATTATCAATCGACTTTTGCCCATATGCAGAAATCTTTCTCGTTATTACATATGAACACATTGATAAGAAATCTATACTGTCGGTTAATATAAAACAGTTGTTAAATATGAAGTTTTATTAAAACTAGTAAAGAGAAGCCATTTATAACAACGGGGGTGTAGCTCATATGGTAGAGCGCTCGCTTCGCATGCGAGAGGCACGGGGTTCGATTCCCCGCACCTCCACTTTTGTTGTAACCTTTAACATTTCTCATTTTACACACTCCCCTGATTTTATTCAATTTTCGTACACCACCATGCACACTATAACACACCCCTATCTCGTACCCTCCACCACTTGTCCTAACGACCACTCGTTCCTAATCCAAAAACCCAAACCACAAGCAAAACCAAACCAAACCGATCAAAGATTCAAAACAATAGCTACTAGCTAGAGCTCTACTTTCTCTTTGGCTGATCATCCAAAACAATCCCACAAATGACTCTCAACTTGGGTTGTTCTTGTTCTCCTTGGCTTTTCTCTCACCAATCTCCTCCACTTCCCAAACTCTCTGAAACCTTTGCCACCAACAACTACTACAACAATATTTCTTATTCTCTTACTTTTGTTAACTTCTCTAAGACCTTCAAGACCAGAGCCTCTTCTTTGAGTGAGAGCCAGAATGGGTTGGTTGAGAACTCGGTTTCCCAGCTTTTGGACGAGGAGTCGCTTGCTAAGGTTTCGGGTGCTAAGGATGCCAACGAAGCTTTGGACATGATTGGTGACAAGTGTGGAAGAAATGGAGGTGTTGTGGGAGTTAATGATTGTTGCTTGATTATAACAGCTGCGCTTGAGCGCAACAATGCTGAGTTGGCTTTGTCGGTTTTCTATGCCATGCGTGCCAGCTTTGACCAAGGTACCAGGTTTATAATATATATGCATATGTGATGCATTCATTTTTAATTTAGTGAAAGCTTTGGTTGCTGTTACATGAAAGTTGAAACTGTTAATTACAATCATAAGTTATTGGGACATTGTGATAGGTCGAACTAGGCTATATAGAAAACATAATTGCAATTTTATTACTACTTTTAGGGTGTAGTACATATGTGGCTAATGTTTTCTTCGGGGACAAATGAATACCATTTGTCTATTCATACCAAACTAGTAACGCCATGTGGCTCACGTATATCACTCACCACATAGCCTTGATAAGGATGTCATGAATTTAATTTAAGAGAAATTGTGATAATTGGATTGGATAACTATTTGTTGTGCGTTAGTGTTGTTACTGATGGTGTTTATTTGATTTTTTGGCCCCGGGCTGTGTGCATTTTTGGATTTGAGGAATGGTGTAAATTAAATTTAATGGAGTTACATAGACAAGATCGATCCGGATGGCTAAATAGAATATGGTACAATTTGTAGGATACCCCCCAAGTAATTTGGCCGCACATATTTGCCCTTGTTGTTTTCGAATGAGTTAATTAAGTTTTGATAAATGAGATGACTAGGTGGCTAATAAGCATTATCTTGGTTACATTTTCTCATTTCATGCTGTATTCCCAAGTCCAAGATTCCTTTATGGATCACAGAAAGGAAGGGGGTAATGTGAAGTAGCGAGTACGTTGAGATTTTCTGACTTTTTTTATTATATTAATCTATTTAAATATGATTACTATTAAATGGTTGTTCAAAATATATATATATATATATATATACACGCGATCACTTGGTAGCTAGTTTAAACAATGTTACTGGATTATAGAGTTAAAGTTGTTTAATTTAGGTCATTCTAAGAATTTTCATTGCTAAATTATTATCTTATCTTAACATTTTCTTGCAGGTACTACTGAAAATGGATCTTTTGCTGAGATATGGAAGTGGTCCAGGCCTGATGTACATGTTTACACATCATTAATTAGGGGTCTTGCAGCATCATTGAGGGTTTCTGATGCTCTTAGGATAATTGAAGATATTTGCCAAATGGGAGTATCTCCTGCCGAGGAGGTATGAAGTCACAAAACACTAGTGAATTTATTTTATAAGTTCTTTAGCGGATTCAATATTCATCTCTCATCAGTATATCTGGTATTCTACTGAGTATATCTATTTTAATAAAATCAGCTATAAAATATAACATTCCCCTGCTTGTACTTTGGAAATGGGACATATTACCTAGTCTAATGATATCGACTTTACAATGTTTGCAATTTTATGGATGTTGTGCAGGTCCCTTTTGGAAAGGTTGTGAGATGTCCTAGTTGTATGATAGCTGTTGCTGTTGCACAACCCCAACATGGTATTCAGGTATAGACAGAAAAGATTTGATAACACGATCTGGTCTAAACTCACTTTGTGGGGAATATCTAGATTTTGATCATTTGAACTATTGCTACTCATGCCACAGATGCGGTGCACCTAAAATTTCTTAGTATTGATAACTTTGATGATACAATTAATGTATGCATAGTACGTCTGTGCAGGTTGTATCCTGTGCGAAGTGCCGCTACAAGTATGAACTTATTTCTGGCGACATAGTTAGCATCGAGTCTGAAGAAATCAGGTTTGTTCCATCTGGTTTTGTTTATTTATCACAAAGTTATGCACTTTGTTCAGTATTCTATTGCTATTTTTGTTTTTCTTTGTGATTATGATAGCTTCCTTTATCCGTCAAAAAAACATTACACAATTTGTTTGGTATTCCATTGGTTAGCATCTGCAGTAGTGCGACATGTATGAGCTTGCTTCCATTTACTTGCACGGGAATTACATTATGTTTCCAGTTCAAAGTGAATATGTCTCCATATTGGCTTGTAAACCATTTAACTTCTTATATTGAATAATTAAGCACTAAATATAAATACTGTGTCACATTTTAATTCTATGTTGATCACAGAATCTATTAATGTATGATGTTGATGCTGGGATATTTCAATTCTTCTAAGGATCTCCTCCTGCCGAACGCAGCATGGATGTTCCAGCATGGAAAAGAGGGCTAAGATTCCTGCAAATAATGAAGCAAAGCATTCCTTCTGCTGTTCACTCTATCGTGGTATAGATTCTTGATTTAGAATGTTTAACTGCAGATTCTACCCACTATGCACATTGGTAGCTCAGGTGTTGATTTTTGCCAATATGCTCATGAAAGCATTACTTAATAAGATACTTTATATTGCATACCTATTTATTTATTGCAAGTTGCAAGAAACTAAGCCAAAAGGGAACCTCTCTGCCAATCACTGATTATCCAAAGTTTGCCAATGCAATAATCTAATAACATTTAAGGCTCTCTCTCTCTTTCATTACTTATCTTACTGAAAAAATATAGCACTCGCCAATGACACCCTGCCAGTGCTTATTTAGTAACAATTCCTTCCATCCTTCCAAATTTCAGGTAGAGACTCCTTCTGGTATGGCGCGCACGCACAGATTTGCTACTGAAACAGTTGATCTCCCAGCACAAGAAGGAGAAAGGGTTACCATTGCTGTAGCAGCTCCATCAAAAGTTTATAGAGAGGTAGGCCCCTTCAAATTCAGTCCAAAGGCCCCCAACTTCTATGCTGGAGAGCCTATGTGCCTGACAAACCACAAAGATGGCCGAGAATCACTATTGTTAAGAGCACCACTAAAAGAAGGAAACTCATCCTTACTTAATCCCTCCATCCTCTTTCCCCTTCTTGCTGTGTTGGCCACTGGAGATGCTGCCTCTGGAATTATTAACCCCAGCTTGCCCCAGTTCCTTTCAGCTGCTGCAGTCGCATCTCTTGCTGTGGGGGCTACTGTAAATGCTTTGGTTCTGCCCCAGTTAAATCAAGTAAGCTAGTCTCAAGTTTCAAGTATTACCTCCCTCTCACATTCTTGTCTTCATTGAGATAATCAAATTTCTACTAAGACCTTCATTTGGCTGTGTCAGTTTCTTCAGGGCATTAAATAAAATCTAGTTCTGCATATTTCTCCTTTCCTTTCCCCTTTTATTCTGTATTTGGTATTTAAAAGAAGTAGATTGAGAAATGGGTACACATTACTCCATACTACTATAAGTTGGCAGTGAAAGACCACTAATACTCTATTACAAATTATGTATTCTTTAATTTGACAGAAATTAGTCTTTATATCTTGTGCATCTGTCACTTTTAGTTGTAGGCTGGACATGCATACCTCATGTATCATATTCTGCAAATATGTTTAAAACATAGCAGTGAACCATCACAAATAATTAATGATAGTGCAAAAAATTATACTCCATATGAGCAAAACATCCGGAAAAACATAATTTATAGAATTTTAAAAACCAGCTAGCCTAGGTTTTTTTTTTTTTTTTGTAATTGTCAAGCTAATGTATTACTGCAAATCTAACTAAACTTGGACATCAGTAAATATACACAGCTATCGGAATGGTTTCATTTCCCTTTTGCAATGTGATATTTACTCTTTAATTTGATCCATTAATGATTTTTCTCATGGAATGAGTTGAGGCATATTCATTTATTCATTTATCCATTGATATCAGCTTCCTCAAAGATCAGTGGATGCAATTGCTATAAAGCAGCAGCTTTTAGCTCAATATGATATGCTCCAGTCTCGCATCAAGGACCTTAAAGAAGCTGCTGAAAAAGAGGTATGCTCTTATGCAAGTTGTAATGGTTGCATGGACAGCTTTCTTTTCTTTTATCAAATGAGTTGAGTGAGTTGGTGTGTGGAGGATAGCCCTCAAAGCTTTCAACATAGGTTTCATGATGTGTGCTGGGACCTCAGTGTTATAGGACTAGAGAAGGAACTACATATGTGCTAGAAACCCTGATAATAGAATCATTTTGAGTCCAATTTTAATTCAAAATTTATATTGACAAAAATAGTTTGTTTGAAAATACAAAATGAAGGATTTATCTAGATTAATAAATATACCTCCCTTTCATGTTAAGCAATCTGAATTAACATATATTAAAACAGTGCTCACTAAAGTAGTCTTCAAACCACAGCCAAAAGACTGCAAGAATATCAAGATTATCTATACAAAGTCCCACTCTATGCTTCAGATACAAATGTGAAACTCAGCTTTCTATAAACAAGTTTAGTGCACTGAATTTTTCATACGTAAGGACATAGAACTTTAAGGATCATCATATATTACTTATGAGTCTTCTCATGGAGCACTCTTTATATTTGCATAGTTGGTTGGTATTGGACTAGCAATACATCTATAAAATAAATGTTGGACAATCCCTGATAAGTCATAGTTGAAGAAAATACCAGAAGAATGTTGTCTTCTTCTCTGGCAATCTTCTAAAATGGGTTCATTCAGGATCCTGTGAGGTTGAAATATCATATGATGCAAAAACTATATGATAACAATAACCAAATTGTTTCATAAATTATCTGATAAAGCATCTTGCTGCTGGATATGAGAAATCCATTTGTTTCCTGTGTAGGTTTGGATGTTGGCTCGGATGTGCCAATTGGAGAACAAAATTTTTGCTGTAGGAGAACCCTCTTATCGGTGAAACCCTCATAACATTATTAGCACTACTATCTTAATTTCTGTTTTATCGCTGAACTAATTATTTCTGTTAGTTTAGTTGACTTCTAGTGTTGTAAGTGTATGAAGGTTTCCTCTGTTTGAAGTTTACCCTCTGAAGTATTCTTTGGTTATTATTTAGTGCTCGGAGAAGTAGAGTCAAAAGAGTGCGAGAAGGCTTGGAAAACTCCCTCAAGGGACGAATTGAACTAATCGACAGCTTTGCAAGAGTATGGTTCCTACATGACAGAAACCATAATTCCAACCCACCCTCCCAAACAAAATTCTCTTAAGTTTGTTTTTCCAGAAGCATAATTTAATGTGTGGTTATGCCATCCATTTTTCAGATTTCTTCAATGATTGAAATCGAAGTAGAATTGGACTCTGACGTACTTGCTGCTGAAGCAGCAAGCAATGTGGTGCGCACAACTTGATTATCCGTTTCTTCTCTGCTTTGATCTGACTTGCATAAGATTATCTAACTTGATCATTCTTGTTTATAGGAAAGTATTGCTGAACAGATACAACAAATAATGGAGCTAGAGAATCTTGAAGAGGCATGTTCTTTTCAATGGAATTTACTTTTGTGACTTCGAATTCAGAGAATTGGAAAAGGCCTTACTGATATTGGTTAAACTGAATTCACTATAAACTTAATTAGTCACAAGAAAATAGATCCTGGATTTTCTGATATGAGAAACTAGAATCACCTTCAAGGTTTTGCTTACTTGGAAATGATATAGGAATTGAGATATCATCTTCAAGGACAGTGATTAGCAGTTGAGAGAGAGGAATGCACTTTCTTCTGAGCCACTGGGCTAATCTGCCATGAGTTTTTGTTGGAACATGAATGCATTTTTGTTTATTAACCTCTAATTTCCTTTGCAGAGATGGAAACTACAAGCTGAAGCAAACGATGAGGCAGAAAGACTTCTTAGTTCCCAATCCATACCCACAGAACAGATTTAAACACATATGGTTGGTTGTTCTACCCAAGTATTAATTGTCTGCAATGCTCTATCCATTGATTGTATCTATTCCAAAAGATCTTTTTGCTTGAATCAATCAAAAAGCAGGCACCATTCCTCTGAAATATTACCAAAAGGATGCTAAACAGTGTAATACGTTCAAAAGTCATGAACATACCAATACCATGACAGGAATTTAAAGAATGCAAGATTGTGGAAATGAGGTTGGTGGTATCAAAAGCTTGGTTTTTTTGGTTGTCTCAGTTGAAGACTTTCCCACGGGCTCAATCAAAGATAAGGGCGTTATATGTAAATTTTCTCTCACTTATATTGTTCATTGAAAGTTTTAAACTGACCACCACATTCATTCCCACAGTGTAGTACAATTTCTTTTCATTTTTTTGGGTGTAAAAAGTAGTTCTCCATTTCAGTGCATGTGTATGATTAACTCAGATGTTCTGTAGAATAAAGGGATCGTTATGTTTTTGTTTACTAAGCCTAAAAACTCATTTAATGTTGAGGATAAGAATGATTTTCTTAGTTGGGTAATTCTCTCCTGTCCCATATCCTCATTCTCTCCTGGCATGGCTCTGTTGGTTACTGTCGAATGGCATGGCTCAGTTGTTACAGCCCAAACAGTTGTACATTGCTGCAGTTCAAGTTTGGCACATAAAATCTAGATTATAACACACACATATGGACGCCTTCCTATATAATGCTTCTGGACCTGAAAATTATGGGGAAGGAAAAGGTGATTAAGATTGCATTGAACTTGGACTTTAAAAATAAGTATTGAAATTTGAACGTGTAATTTGTAAGAAACTTCATCTATTGAAATGTGGTTTACTATAAATATCATAATATCAACTTATCAAAGTACACTAACAGCTAAAGTGCACCACCAAAATCAATCTAGAGAAACGTAGATCAGACTCTACAGAACAGACTTTCTTGCATTCTTATACCAGATAGGAAGACATAAGATTCCAGCTAATTTTCATGTGGTTAGGCATTGATGCCACAAAACGAAGGAGATCTGGCTTTGAGCTCAGTGCGGGATGCAGCTTTTCTGACTTTTGATCCAAAACCTGAAGGAACTTTGCAATGTTGGGAAGCACAAGCTCTCTACAGTGCAGATGTAACAAGGGAACCTTAGATAAAACACTTCCCTTCTGAACATCCAGACCTTCTGGCCTTCGCAACCTATATGGTTTCCCAGTTGTTGGCTCAATATCAACTCGAGGCATTTGCTTCCATCTCTGGTGAACAAACCAACCATATTTATAGTCGCCCACAATTGGAGTGCCAAGAGCTTCAGCACAATGGACACGGAGCTGCAATAAAGTTAATGAAATTATATTAGTCTGATATAAAAGGGAAGAGCTCCAAGCAAACACCAGCCCTGGCAGCACACTGATCATGCAGCATCACACAAGAGAGAGACTAAGATTTGACCTTTGACATTTATTATTTACTTGGCCAAATAAAAACACTGCCCTGTGTGTCCCTGAGAGAGAGAGAGAGAGAGAGAATGCAACATTGTACCTGATGCTTCCGGCTAGTAAGTGGATGTAATTCAATCCATGAGCATCCGTTTATCTTAGGACCAAGAACCCGATATTCAGTTATTGCCTCTTGAGAAGCTTCTAAACCTGTTTGATGAGCCAAGATGACCCTCTCAGTCTTCCCATCATTCAGAAGCACCTGCAAAAGATAACAATTAGTAATACATTCAAGTTGTTTTCTCTTCCAAATGAATCCATCAAGGGAAGGTAATATTTATTGTTTATGAAAAGATAGAGAGAACCTTTGAAAGAGGAGCACGAATTAAGCCTTCCTTTTGCTTGGGACAGCCTATGACCAAAGCCCAATACCTCTGATATGTTGCTTCATATGCATCATTCCAAGCCTAGATTACATATAAGCATATCACTAATCAGTCTTTTAAAAAAAAAAAAAAAAGTTGAAGCATTGAGTTATTTCCCCATCATGTTCAAGAAGTTGCATTCACCACCCCTGATCTACATAGTATAATCAGCAGAGTGGGTATGAGTACCTCACAGGAGAAATTTGCTTTGTTTATGTCACTAAATAACCACTGAAGATGATCTACACTTTCTTTGGTTCTCCCCATCAAAAGGAGGCCACTACTCTCTCGGTCAAGACGATGAACCTAACAAAATACCTCCATGAGAACAGAAAACTTCTAGTCTCCTAAAGATAACTAATGATTTAACATAGAAATTGTAATAGTGGTGGCACAGGTAGCAACCAACACTCCAAAGAACCCAGAGAAAATATTACAGCAGAAAAACCTTTCAGATATAGGCATATGGCAAAAGGCATGTTTTATTAAACCAGAAAACTATATAGCAAAACAAATATCATATTTAACATAAGATACGCTCCCCCTAAATATCTGGGAATGAGATTAATACAACCATACAAATTTACACATGGAACATAGGTTTGTTCTTGAACATCGAATTCAATAAGATTTTTTTTTTTTTTTTTTTTTTTTGAGAAAAATATGAATGGTCTTACCATATCATATATCATATATATTATACTAAAGCTGAAACTAGGAGAAAATCCAATTAAAACCAAAATTAAATTTTAATTGGAATCTAATTTTGCGCCACGTCCATCTAAATTTTTTTAATTTTTGTACCAAGTGATTTAATTCAATGCAAAAGAAGAGAAGTGCAATATAAATAAACCGTCATATATCTAATTATATAGGGAGAGGCTTAGGTCCAGTGTGTTTTGTGCATTGGACCCAAGATGCTGCCGTGCGGCAATTCTTGGACACATGGCAGCATTCTATCAGGTCCAGAGCACAAGACATTGGACCCAGCCATACCCAATCATATATGCATGTGTGTGTATTTAATTGTATTAGTTCTTTATTAAAAGAAGAGAATGGTCTTGTCTATATTGTTATTTCTCCTCATTTTTAAAGTAGAGGAGGATTCAATAAATCACAAAAATATGACTAAATGCTCTTCTTATGACTTGGTTTACCAAAATAATAAGCAAATAAAACGATTGTCAAATTAAAACTTTCTTTCTATATATATATATATATAAATAAATTAAAACTTCCTTAAGAAATAGAATTTTTACGTCTTTACATTAAGGGGACAAAGTACTCAATGGTATTCACGAAACAGAAATAAATAAATAAATACTACATGGTCAGTGATGATAAGATGATTTGAGAAGTAAATGAACTAAGCCATTCATAAACAGCTTGGGCTTGGCTCAATAAAAAGCTCGTTCATATTTATTTGTTTATAAATGAGCCAAACTTGAGCCTTAATTTTAGGCAGATATAGCACATATTTGCTTTCTCAACTAGTTACTATCCTATTCAACTTAGTTCTGGATTTCACTAATCAATCACACAGAAAAGGCAGCAAAAATAACAATATTATAAGTGCAAAAATCTTTTGTAATTATCTGGATCAACAACCTCATTAGGTAACAGTCATTTTTTGAAAGTGAAAAGTAATCATCTAAAACTAAAAGCTTACCAACTTAGGACCCTCATCATAATCATAAGAAAGAGCTGCAGCTGCCAGCGCATCCATGCTGTTATGAACAGGCAGATTCCCCTAAGAACATTGTTAAAAATAGATAAATAAAAAGTGGCAACTGAATATGCTGAAGCAACAGTCTATCATTAAAATGAATTGGGTCAAAGGATACCGACCTTAACTGGCAGTCTTGGGGGCTTGTTTAGCACAATTATAGCAGAGTCCTGAAATTTCAACCACCAATTAAAAAATGGCAATATGGGCACAAAAGAATACAGAATCAAACAACAAATATAGCCACACAGCATTTTCAGGCAGCAAAGGGTTAATTAACCATCATGCCTCTACTCAAATAACACGAGAAACAAAATTATGAATTAAATGTAAGACATGCCTTGTACTTGACAAGCCTTTGCAAGTACTCTATCTCATCGGCATTTGGATATAGTGTCCCACTTGGAATAGTGTCAAATCTCTTGGAAATCCTGGTCTCAGCAACTGATACAGGTATGTAAACTCTTGCCCCAGCCTCCATGACCTCATTAGGCCTAATCTGTAGGTCAGCTGTATGATTGCAGATCAAGTAAACCCCCATAAAATCACAAACAGTCAACAAATAGAAGTAGAAATAAAGGGGGAGAGAGAGAGAACTTCATGTATCCATCTTGTGGATTTGAACAATGATGCTGTCAACAAGTTCTAGCTCAAAAGACACTTAAGAATGGGATACAAGCTAGTTGCATGCGTAACTTAACAATTGTGGAAAAAAAACTGGGATGGGAGTGAGATTGTGGTCAAAAGCTAGTGTCAGTACCTTCCTCAAAGGTTTCATATGTCCTTCCTTGTCAACATAGGAGTCCTCCAAAATTGGGCATTCTATCTGGACCTAAAAAAGAAGAAAATTACATAAGTTTATAAACATCTGTAAAAATTCCAAAGTCCCTTACACACTCAGTTACAGTAATAATAATGATTAGATTTATCCCTTCCACCAGCTCAAACTTTAAGGACAAATGTTACAGCACATGGTACTATGGTTCAACTCTCTCCACTTTAGCTCCCATTTAAAATTTTTAAAAACTCCTTGTATTGGGCCCATTCATTGAGGAGATTTTGGGCCCACACATGAAGCAGAGTATTAGAATATTGATTTAAATTACTAAATTCATCATCTTCTTATCAGTTTAAGCTTTTGAAACAACCAGTAGTTTACCAATCGCAACTCCAATTTAATATGAATAAAACTAACTGAATCAAAACAAATACAGATAAATTTTATATAGAAGATTTTAAATAATCATAAAGTTGACAACCCAATCCAATTCTTCACAACCCAAATTGATATACTCCTCAAACATAATAACCAACCAAAAAAACTTAAAAATTTATACTCACAAGGCCTTTGTTGAAATGTGACTGAATCACAGTGTCCGAAATCTCATCAAAGTAATACTTGACCCAACTGATAGCGGTGACCCGAGTGGACTGACCAGGGATGCTGAACGAGTTCTTTCTGGGTAGAGGATGAGCAGGAAATGGAGGCAAAGACAGGAGCTGCCGAGGCTTTGGACCTTCTTTTGGGCCACCCAATTGGGCTATGTTGTTGGAAACCCGGATTACCGGGTCAGCGTAAGCAGGTTGTGGAGGAGAAATTCTAGAGTATTGCCTAACAGAAAACAATATCTGTTGGCGATTGAGGATTTTTTTCCACATGCTAATTCTGATGAAAAAAAAAAAAAAGGGTGGTGTTACTATGAGATATGAGTCTCAGAAGGGAAATCAAATAATGTTTTTTGTAAACAAGATTGATTACCTGCCAGTGCTGGGCTTTTTGGTTAGTATATGACTTTCCTGAAATGGTGCACTTCACTCGAACTTCTACCCTCTTTCTGTGACACCAACTAACGAGTGATGAGTGGTGGCTACTTAAACTTCATATGGGGGTTATATGGGTCCCTTAAATAAGAATCAAGTACATGAACGAATGTCAATAAGCTGATCAACAACTAGATTCTTATTATCAAAGAAAACCATTTGATATCATAACAAACTGGGCAACCCCTTTCAGCACAAAACAAAAATTAACATTTATCATGGGTCCACAAAAAGTGCAGGATCCATCTGTTTATATATCTCCAAAGTACTTGCTAGTTTCTAGCAACCAAACAAAGGCAACTTCAACTAGTCAACAAAGTCCCTTAGAATGATTCTATATGCTTCTATTTATTTACCTTTTCAGTAAGTATATATTTCTTCTATATACAAAACAATAAACCCGTAAAATCTTGTTAATTGCTCTCAGTCTTCTATTACTTCTGATCCCAACCATATATAACATAAAAATAAAGCAAATGAAAAAACACTTGATAAGAAGCTAGTACATCAGAAATTCACACAAAGGTGACTTATTCACCAGAACTTCATAATGTTCTGAATTTCAGCTCTACTTAAACAAAGTAAACCCACAAAAAACCGCAACATGGAAAATCCCAAAACATCTATTTCCCTTTAATAACCTTTACCTTACAGTTTCTCAGCAACCAAACGTCAATCAAAACATAAAACAAGACAAAATTTTCATAACATTCAACTTCAGCTCAACCTTGACACGTCTAAACTTTAAAGAAAAATACTCTTTCCATTCAATTTTTCTCCTCCTTCCCAAAAGACCCACAACAGCATTAAACACAAAACTTCAACTTTACATTCTCTATCCATTTTCCTGCACTTTCTAAGAGACCAAACACTAATTTCAACACTAAACAAAAAGTTCTCTTTTTTCTATTAATCTAATTTACCCATTTCAAATCAAACCCCAAACACACTAACCATTGGCAAAGAATCCTAAAAAATCCCACAACACCCAGACCAACCAATCACTGCCATAACCCATTACTAATGGGAAATTCTCAATATTACAAAATACCCATTTCAAATTTAATAAAATCCGATAGTAAGGCAGAGAGAGAGAGAGAGAGAGAGAAACCTGGAGGTTGATGTTCTTCATGGTGGAGCAGTTTTCTGAAAACAGTCTACGATTAGCAGAGCAAGCTACACTACAACTACACCTCTGGGCAAACGATGCTATATAGTTTATAGAGTAACTGGGCCAAAAATCTCTTGCTTGGATTCGATGGCTGGGTTAGGACTTGGGACCAGACCAGCCTTTGTACCCAACAAAGGGCCTGTGTTCGGACTTGGGACAAGGCCTGGTACCATTTCGTTTAGTCATACTTTTGTTTGGTTAAACCTCAACCGTCACATAATTATGACAAAAATGATTAAGAGACTTGTAACTCAATTGATATTTTCTAATATTTTTAATGAAAACATCCTGAATTTAAATTTCTCACCCTCAACTTTCAAAATCAATGAAATTTCATCCAAATTTAGAAATATACAGTCTAGAAAATA
Source organism: Quercus robur (assembly GCF_932294415.1). Classification (NCBI taxonomy): domain Eukaryota; kingdom Viridiplantae; phylum Streptophyta; class Magnoliopsida; order Fagales; family Fagaceae; genus Quercus; species Quercus robur. Next base: position 30,846,889 of record NC_065535.1, on the reverse strand, counting down.
TAATATGAAATGAGAGTTTTTTTTCTTTGTTATTAGTAAAAGGGTGGATGATGTTAGGCTTTCAATTAATAATTTACCAATATAACTATGAAAATTCTTTTGATTATTCAATTATATATCTAAAATTTAAAATAATATTGGATGAAAATTTAACTTATTTAGATGGGTTCAACAAATTTGTGTCAAAATTGATCAACTCATCTTGACACAAATAATGAACTAATTTATTTATGGTTGATTACTGGTTAATCAAGTCAGCACAAAATTCACCCATTTATTACTATTTTACAATAACTCGCAAAAAATTGTGTTGTGCTCCAAGTTAAGTCAAAAGATAATAAATTTAAGTAATACATTATCTCTTCTTTCCTTTTCTTTTTTTCATCTGTGATAATTTTCACTTAAATTTTTGTTATATTTTGTATATTAAATGTAAAAAAAAAAAAAATTAAGAATATGGTCAGCCAATTGTCTTAACAATCACAAGTAAATAAATATTCACTTTTAAAATTAAATTAATAATAGATTTTACCACATCAATTGTATATAATAAGAGGATAAATACGATAAATAAAATAAAATTATTTATCTTAAATGTAACACATGTGAATAAGTTTAAGACTATATTTGGTTGGAGTGATTTTAGGGAAGATGGAAAATGAATGAAATAAAATTGGAAAGAAAATGATACTTTTGGTTGTTTGGTTGAGGATGGAAAACATGAAAGATATTACTAGGGTCCACAAATTTTCTCTCCTCTCCCTCCACACACAATCTCTCCAAATTGGAGAGAAAATGAGTGAAAAGTGGGCAAAAATATTTGGACAAAATTGCCCACATTTTCTTTTTACTTTTTTTTTTTTTCTACCTCAACCTAGTCGTAAATGTGGCTTGCCTATTTTTTTTTTTTTTTTTCCCTTTTATTTCTTTTGGATTTAACTAGACGCTAATTTTTTAAAAAAAAAAAAATATATATATATATATATATGATGATGATGATGATGTGCGGATATGTGATACACCATAGTACCATACAGTGCTTTTTTTTTGGATGTTTTTTCTTTTTAATTGTTTTAATTAATTTCTTATTTTTTATTGGACATGAATTTTCTTTTTAATAAACTTTGGGTGATTGCAAATTTTTTTTGGTTGGTTGTTTGCCCTTTTTTTTATTGAGCATTATTTTTAATAAGGACATATGAGTAAATTTATACAAACTCCATTTTCTATCATCTCATTTCTCTTTTCAACCAAATAAAAACGTTTTTCATCCCTCCACTTTTCCACCCTTCCAACCAAACACAAATGAGGGAAATTAAAATCTTTTTTATCCTCCCACTTTTTCATCCTTTCATTTTTTCCATCCTCCCAACCAAACAAACTTAAGGTTACGAGAAAAAAAAAAAGTTTGATGATGACTTGTTGATAAAATATGCTTTTAGAGATATAGATAAAGTGTATCTGTGAGTGGCCTTTATGGTGACTAGTTGTAAGGGATGCTTAGAGATTAAAAGATGAAATGACCCTTCTTTTTTTCTTCTCTCTCTCTTTTTTTTTTTTTTTTTTTTGCTTTTTCTTTTTTCTAAACGATTGAAAGACTTTTTTAAATTGAGTGGAAGAAAAAAAAAGTATATAGATATATTTTAGTTTTAAGTGAACATATATCACTTTCTAAAAATAATAATAATAATAATTCAACGAACATAAAATTAGGGGTGTCGATTCAGGTTAACGTGTCAGGTTCGTGTCTTATCAAGATAGGAGTATTCGACTAAATGTCTCAACCCAAACCCGACCCATTTAATAATCGTGTCATATCCCTTCAACCCAAACCCGACTGGTTAATGAAGCAGGTTGACAAGACCCAACCCCCTTGACACACTTAATAAACGGGTCATGTTGGGTTGACATGAATATGGCACAACCCATTTCAACCCGCTTAATATTAAATATAATATCCATATAGAAATAAGTTCTTTACATCCCAAAAGTGATGCATATACTTCAAGTCTTCTACCCACATCCAAAATAACATAGTTCAACAAAAATATAACATCCACAGAACTTGCCAAATGCTAAGTATTAATATTTAAAGAGTTGGAGCAGGCAGTAGACTAATCATGACTATGACTGCAAGTATCATCCATAGATTCTTTGTTGATGTCCAAAATCATCACATTTTCCACAAGCTCATCCAATTTCATTTTTGCAAGTTCTACGCCTAAAAAATATATAAGTATTAGTAGTTACAAAAAATGATCATGCCTCAACAATGTTACAAGAACTAAATAATAATTTAAGATTAATAAAAAAAAATTAGATATTTATAAGAAGGTTTAGAGATTTAAGGTCTATAAAGTTTCAATTTACAAATATATAGCTTATAAGTTTTTGTAATTACTCACTTTTTTTTTTTAAAGTTTAAAATATAGGTTGGACATAAAAGGTATTTGAAAAATATATAATAAAATAAATATTTATTTGTTATACAAGTTAAACGGGTCATGTTAAATAAGTTATTTTGGATTGGCACAAATAAATTGACATGTCAAACATATCTATTGCGGGTCATGCAAGTTGACCCGCTTATGACATGTTTCTTATCGTGTTGTTTATAGATCGACCCGTTTATGACCCAAAGCTACTAAGGCCCAACCCTAACCAATAAAAATTTGTGTCATGTTCACGGATTGGGTCAAACATTGAAACCCCTACATAAAATATTTTTATATATATTTTAGATTGTTATATAAATATAATACTATATTATGAAACTAAAATGAGAGGTCTTCTTCCATTTACAGGCCTTAGGCTATTGATTAATTTCACTTAGGGAGACGAGGCCTAACCTCCAAGGCCTAGCTCACACAAACTGCAATTTATATAAGAGATATGCTTTAAGGCCCTTCTCCATCCAAAACTCATTAATAAATGCGATATTAATAAGAGGTATAACAAAACTCATTAATAAATGTGATATTAATGAGAGGTATAAGGAAGACCTTATGGTGTGTTTGAGCTTTTTTTTTTTTTTTTTTTTTTTTTTGGAAGAAGGTATGTTGAAGTTGGGTGAGAGGGAAAAAAAAGTATATAGATATATTTTATTTTAGCTAAAAATTTAACATATATCACGTTCTGTAAAATTAAAAATTAAAAAATTCAATAGATATGGAATATATTTTATTTTAGATTATTATATAAGTATATATGATATATACTGTGTTATAAAACTAAACTGATGGTTCTTCCATTTAATTAGAACCTAAGGAAGAGGTGGCCACCTCCCAGGCCTAACTCACACAAATCGCAATTTGTACAAGAGTTATGCTTTAAAGTCCTCCCAAGCCAAAACTCATTAATAAAGGTGATATTAATGAGAGGTATAACAAAACTCACTAATAAATGTGATAATAATAAGAGATATGTTTAGGCATAAGGAAGGCCTTAGCTAGGTGTGGCTTCAGGATTCCCCTCCTCAATCCTCCCCTAACCCTTTCCCTTTTTTTAAGGACAAAATTTAGTTACAAAATTAGTTATAGTTTTAGGCTATAACCTCACTCAATAAAATAAATATTACTATATATTTTGATAATTTAACCATTGAATTGCATGTTCTTTATGTTCTTAGTACAGATGTTAAATTTTGTGTCAATCGGTTATTATTTACTATATGATCTATAAACTTATATTTCATGCATAATTTCAAACTATAAAAACTTGCAATTTAAACAATTTATTGATGACATAGCTATTGATATTTAAATTTCTAGAAATTTTGCAAGTATGGAGGATATAAGAAGAAGATGTAATCCAATGGTAGATTTGTCAAACTTCACCTCCAGTAAAAAAATATTGAGTAAGATTGTAGTCTTATACTACAACCAATTTTGTAGCTAAATTTTGTCATTTTTTTAATACATGGTAAGTTAAGAGTGGAGAATCAAACCCTATACATTATTGTTGGAGACAATAAGATAAGAGGTGGCAATTGAACGAATAAGTCATTGGGAAATGCCCTTCCTTTTTGCAATCTATAGTAGACACAAGAGCAGCTACACATAGTTTTCAGGGTGGTCCTGGACCACCCTAACTTCCCTAAAAAAAAGTAATAATAAACTTGCAAAAAAAAAAAAATATATATATATATACATAATTATATTTAAATTAACATGTTTTGTCTACTATAAAAAAATATTGACCACCTTGACATAATAATTTCAAGTATTTGGGTTCAAAAAAAAAAAAAAAAAAAAAAGAGTAATGATAGGGACACAATAAAATGTCACAACAATTTCACAATATTTCAAAATTAGCATGCCAACTCATTCAGAATTTTATTGTATGCTAATATTGGAATTGGTGTGACATTTTGTTGTATCTCTAACATTACTCACAAAAATAACCTTGGCCCCTAAACATAATCTTAACCCCTTAAATAAATATATAAAAGTTCAAATAATAATAAAAATGAGCCAAATAACATCAAAATTAACTCAAAAAAACAACAAGATTAGGCCAACAACAACAACAAATGAACAAAATATTTAACAAAGGCTCATTGAAAAACAAAAAATTAAATAAAAAACTCTAATCATTCAAATTAGTAATTCATTCAACCCATTCCATAAAAATAATGAAATAATCCTTAATTTCATTTTCTTGAATTATTCATTTCTCGTTCAACCCATTCCATAAAAATAATGAAATAATCCCTAATTTCATTTTCATTAAAAAAAAAAAAGGTACCAAGAGGAAGATTGCAGCCTTGAGTTCTTCTCGGTGACGCTAGGAGCTCTTCTCCTCAATGGCTTAGTTCACAATCGTAATTGTAGGGACAAAGTTTGGAGCCCAAGCCCACACTGTATGGAATTCTGGCCCAAAAAGCCCAATACAATGAATTTTGGAGAGTATGGGTCAAAGAATTAGGTTTAGATGAGTTAAGCAATAGCTTGCATGGGATTAAGGAACACCCAGACAAGAACAAAAGCTATTATGATGGAATGACCTCCTGTCCGAGGAGACTTAGAATTTTATTTATGAATACAGATCACTACTTTTATGGCCGCATTAATGTGGAGAAGACCTCTGAACAATGTTACCTTGGCTGTCGCAACTCACAAAGGACTGAAAAGGGTGTCTGATGGGATGGATACTCAAGTGGGGGTTCAGATGATCGACAAGTGTAAAACCCAGATGATCAGGAAAAGTGTATATAATGTAGAGAAGCCTTCATGAGGGGGGGACGAGAAAAAGAGGGGAGAATACTGTAGCATGCAAAAAAACTCTAATGTAGTGATCTGTATTCATAAATAAAATTCTAAGTCTCCTCGGACAGAAGGTCATTCCATCATAATAGCTTTTGTTTTTGTCTGGGTGTTCCTTAATCCCATGCAAGCCACCACTTAACTCATCTAAACCTAGTTCTTTGACTCATACTCTCCAAAATTCATTGTATTGGGTTTTTTAGGCCAGGATTCCATACAGTGTGGGCTTGGGCTCCAAACTTTGTCCCTATAGTAACATATATCATTCGTTGCTCTCTCTCACTTCCTCTATTTTTCTCTTCTCTATTATCATTTCAGACTCTTTCTCACTTTATTACTTTCATCACAGAATTCTTAGTTTTCACTTAATTTCTCATTAGTCATTTTTTACTTTTTAATTTTTTTATAGAAGGAAATTATAAAATCTTATATATTTTCATTAATTTTATGTTGATATATTCAAGTTCTCATTTTATAAGATTTTATATAATTTAAGTTTCTTAATTAACTCACTAGAAAATATTCTTAAGTTGTAGACAATGATATTTCCTAATTAATAAAACACCTCTTTCGCTTTTTATATCAGTAAAAACAAAGCTCCTACATCTCATAATTTTTTAATATATATGCATGTATAATAGGATTTAAAATATCATCGTTCCATCATAATTGCTCTAAACCATGTGCTAAAGCACTAAAGATTTATTTGTAGTGTAGGTAGTATTTGATTTTAGGTTCTTTAACCAACTTATAAACCGAACTCACACGTCACTTTGAGAGAGTTGATGAAAACAATGCAAAAACCTATTAAAAAAAATGAAAATATATGACCAATATATCATTACTTTTTTTATATTTTAAAGCATTACTTTAAAATGAAATCTATGGCATGTTCCACAGTTTTTGTATACCTACTTTTAAAAACCAGACGTCGGGTGAGATATTATTGCAAGTGCCATTAGAGAATGTGGGGTCCTCTTCTAATCAAATCAAAATATAAGACAAAATTGTTCCAAATATTGTGCACTACACGTGGTTGCATGGTCCATGGACACAAATCCTATTTTACGTCACTTTCTCATGATTTTGAATGCAGCATTGAGAAAATCCAAATCCAATAATTTGGAGTTGAATGAGTTGATGTGCCATGGACTCAACTTCAATGCCTTAAAAAGCTGGGCTATGAAAAAGATTTGAGAAAAAAAAAAAAAAAAAGGTATACATAACGCTTATGATAAAATATGCGCAAAGGTGGGGGTGGTGACTTGACGGCCCAACTTTCTAAGTTCTAACACATAAACAAATGAAAGAGGTTGTCATCTACAAATAGAGTAGTTATGGTCTTTTATGAGGTGTTTGGTTTGTGTTTTCAAACCATTATTTTTAGTTTTTAAGTAATACTTTTTTCATCCACATATATTTTTAAATAATAACTTTCAGTTTTTAAACACATGTATCAAACGAACCCTTAGAATTTGTTTGATTTTGTTTTTTAAATAACAGTTTTTATTGTTTAAACACTACAACACGTATCTTCATAACACTTTTTCACTCACACATATTTCTATAACAGTTAAATAATATTACTATAAATCTTTTACCAAACGAGCCCTTATTTTTAATTTTTAAACAATAAATCAAATTTCAGTCACTAGAAAAATTTATAATAAAGTTTATTGTCGTTGAATAAGAGATGTGAATTCTGAAGTTCAATTCCCACTTACACTCAAAATTAATTGATGTCTCAGCACGACGATAAAGAGTAATTATCACGAAATGAACACTATAAATTTGAAAGATTATTTTATCTATACAAAATAAAGAAAAATCTAGTTTTTTTTACCATTTGGTTAGGATAAATTAGAAAACCAAAACTTTGGTAGGATCACGAATGTCAAATAACACAAGCTGCTCTCCAAAATCAATAAATTGAGTGACATAAAAAATTTCACAATTTTTTTTTTTTTTAATAATTGTTAATGTGATTCATTGTATTAGTAGATACAATAATGAAGTAGATAAGTGAATATAAAAATTTGTAATTTTAGCAAATTAGGAAATATTATGTCCTCATCATTGCATTTAAAAATTCGTACGATGAGTAAGAGACAGAACAAAAGGACCATGCAAAACAGAACCTTTGCGGGGTCCTTTAAACCATCAATCAATAGGGAGAAATATTAATGTTTATTTATGAAGCAAAAAGGTGAAAGAACAGGACGAAAGGACCACATGCAACAGTGCAAACACAGAACCAAAATGTTAACAGGTCCTTTAAGCCAATAACGAGAAATATTAATGTCTATTTATGATGCAATATTCACGTTTTATAAGAAGAAGAAAAAAAAACTCTCTTTTCAGTCACTCTATGTCAAGTTCATTTTTCTTTCAAGGAAGGCAATGGAGTCGATTAAGTAAAGAAGTATTAAAGGCTCCTGCCTCCTTCACATGCCCTCACCGCACCCCAAGCAAAAGCCAAAGAGATAATTGGTATTTCTTATTTTCTTCTTTTATGTTACCCTTTGGGTTGATAAAAGAGGTTCTACGAGACCTATATTTTCTGTTATGCAAATTTATCTATACTACTTATATATATATGTATAATTTTTTTTTTTGTAATTTATGTTAAATGTGTGATAAATAAAAAAATTAAAAAAAAAAAAAAAACCAAAAGCCAATTTTTTTATTATAAAAAAGTTAAGTTAAAATATTTTTGCCCAACACAGGATTTTGACTAGATTATTTAAGAGGAATGTTTTTATGCAAACTACCACGTGACAGTTAAAAAGACCATTCATATGTATTTTTTAAATAAGTTACATAAATTTAATGCAAACCACTATAGTTAAAAAGGCCATTTACATGTATATTATCTCTACATAGTCTCTATATTTTAAGAGGATTCATAAAATTAGTTATGATTTCAGAAATTGTCAAAAATACCCATTGTAGGAATAAAGGGCCGAAGAATATATATTGGGCCGTGAGCCTTGTCTGAGGACGTTTAGTAATCCAATGATAGATAAACGATAGTGAAGATGTAAGAATCAGAACTCCATGAGCAAGTTATGACTGAGAAGGTTGGGAGAGGTGGGCCGATGAGGAATGCCTATTTGGCTAAGCAAAACAGAGGTCAGAAGATGTAGTCTGTCATCTAGAGTAATGTTTCGAGATATCCTGTTGATAAGAGGACACATCATGAAAGCACAGGACAAAGGGAAGCTATCAAATATCTAAGAGAAAGCTGCCACCGCCGCATTAAATGCTCTGCAGCTAACTCTCTGACTGCATTAATGTGGAAGTGATACTTGAACAATAATTTTCACCCTTACAGTTACTCCCAAAGACTTCAGGAAGGTGCTAATGGGACAATGATCAACACCAGCGACCTAATCTACACGTGGAGGGCAGAGATGAAAGGAAGAAGATAGTATAAAATAGAGAGGAGACCCTGAGGGAAGGAGATCAGAGAATTAAGAGAAAAATACTGTAGGAACAAGAACTGGACTTGTAACCAAATTCAAAAGAAATATATACAAGAACCGATCTCTTCTGATTGTGTCGATGACGATTTTCTTTGGATAAAACTAGTTTATCTTTACTTTATTGTCATCTGAATCCATTATAATTGTTACCCAACTCATTAGAGCCTGGTTTTCTAACCCACTCTCTACAAATTCATTGTATTGGGCTCTTTGAGCCTAGACCCTTTTACCTTTTGGGCTTAGGAACCAAATTGTGACCTTACACCCATAATCTAATTAGATTTTTTTTTAGAGTTTCAACCTATGACGTCCACTCCTGATGATAACTCTTCGTATTTAACATCACTAACAATAGACAAATTCAAATTGAAAAATTACATTAAACTAAAAAAAAAAAAAAAAAGTTTCATTGCACGTGCAGAGCACGTGTGACAAGGCTAGTCTCTATATATTAAGAGAATTCAAAAGTTAGTTATGACTTCAAAAAAGTCAAAAATACCCCTAATTTAATTAGATAATCCTTATTCTTAAAAAATAAAAATTAGGGTTAAAATTGTAATTCAACAAAATTTAAAAAAAAAATACTAGAGAAAAAAAAATTTCCTAAAATTTTGTGAAAAAAACTGCAATTTAGAATTTGTTGTAAAAACCTTCTCAAAAAAAAAAAAAAATTTTGTTGTAAAAATATTGGGAAAAAAAATTGCCACTTAAAATTTGTTATAAATATGTTGTGAAATTGTTGTGAACATATCATTTCTTTTATTTAAATATATTTCTAGCATGTTTGATATATATTTTTTCCCTAAAAACTAGCACACACTAAACTCAATTATTTACTTCATTTCAAATTATAAATTTTAGTTTCTTAAAAATTCTTTCCTATATAACTTCACTAACAATAGATAAATTCAAATTAAAAAATTACATTAGACTCAAAATAAAAAAGAGCATCAGTATATGTGCGGAGCGCATGTGATGAGACTAGTATTATTTAAATAAGTTACATAAATTTTAACTGCTATATAGTGGTTTGGATGAAAATTCTTGTAACATAGGTTGCATAAAAACCTTGCTCATTTAATTCTTTGTCAATGAGACACTCCTAAAATTATGGATAAAAAATGTGGTGGATAGATCATAGAACCTGAAACTTTTGAATTTACTACATGTTATTCGAGTCTATTAACTCTACCACCTGGGTGTTTCCTAAGGAACAAGATAATTGGGTTTTAGGTGAGCTAATCCTAATCCACCTATGAATTAAGAATTAGGATGCAATTATAAATTAGAATAAGCTAATCAAACCGAAAGTGAACAACGTTACGTATATGATCATACATTGACCTTTTCAAAACGTTACCGAGTCACCGACGCCTTTAGAAAAGGAACTTGGTCGGTGTTTCCAGATAACTCACGAGAGAAGTACGTTTTGCCGTTTGGCAGTTTTTTTTTTTTTTTTTTGGGTGCAATTCCGTGTTAACCAGAAAGTCGTAGGGAAAGGAAAATTGCTTTTGCTCACTGACGCGTATCCACTGTTTATAGATATCACTTATCAGATTTCCATACTTGAAAATTGAAATTTATGACATACTATAAAAAAGGTTGAATATATAATAAAATATTTGCAACCCAGAATATATTCTTGTGATAGCCAAAAAAAAGAATATATTCTTGTAACACTTTTTTGGTGTCTTTGTATACTTTATGAGAATATCATTTGAAATCACACCTAGTTTTTTTCTCTTTTTTCCCTTTTTTGCCTACAGAATGATTGGTATTGGTGATGATTATTTTTTTTAAAATAATAATAATAATCATGATTGGTGTATGATATGATGCTTTGAATTAAAAATCAGATAATTTCATTGAATTAGTACATCAAGAATGAGGGATTGGAATTCTGTTTGCATACAAGTTGATTCATCTTATTTGGGTTATGTAAAAAATTTGAAAATTTAGGGGTATCTCAAACTATCAATTGATTGGTTTATCTATTATGTCATCGATTTGTGTATAGTTATTTGTGTATAGTTATTAAGTTAAAATTTCCCCCAAATTGTCAATTAGAAAAAGAAGGTAAATTTTTGTCAATAAGTATATTTCCCATTTGGTATTAGATTCCATGCAATTCAAGTATTCAATCTCGCAGATATTTCACATATATTACTCGTTTACTCCTTTTGAAAAGAAGAAAATAGAAAAGTTAGATATCAGTCATATCACTAATATTATGGGAAATATGTTTTCCTTAATACTACATTTAAAATCTTATTACACAAAAATAAATATGATAAATGCTATAACATCATGTAATTAAATATTTACCAAACAAATTGATCTCGGAGCTCTAAAGGCAATCCCTAACCCCTAGCTTCGCAAGAGCGGGCAATAAAATCTGAGATCCTATGAGCAACTAATTAAGAGGTTTCTCCATCAAAATAGGTCATACAACTGGTATCACTGTTGAGCTTTGGGCAACACAAACAAAGTTGACCCTCTTGTGGGATATAAGGCTATAAAGATGTTACTCCCTCCGTCCCATTTTGTTTGTCCTGTTTGAAAAGTCAAACATTTTAAGGGAACATCATTTATTGTCTTGTCTGTCTTATAAAAATGTATAAGTTTACAAAACTACCCTTAAATAAATTTATTAGCTTTTTTTAAAAGGAGTTATTCTTAATGAGGCTTAGGGTATAATAGGAACATTAGTAAACTAATAACTTTCATTTTTAGAAACTGGACAATATTTTGGGACATTCCAAAATGGAATAGAGGACAAACAAAGTGGGACGGAGGGAGTATTATTCTTGAGATAAGACTCCCTTTTTAGTTTATTATTATGGCAAAATTTATCATATGTCTTTAGGATATTGGTTTATAATATATTTTTAAAATTTTTTTTATGAAAAATGAAAAAAAACAATTAATTTTTTTGACAATTTTTTATATTTTCCATAAAAGTTGTATTAAAACTTTATTTAGTAACAATTGTCTCAAGGAAACTTATTAACAGGACCCTATTATTAATTAGGCAATCCCCCATTATTGCACATATCCTTCCATTAAATTGCCAAAACTTGCTATTTTAAGGATGATTGATCAAGGTCATGCATTTTTTTTTCGACAAACAAGGATCTCTAGATTTATGCAGGCTCTCGTCCCACAGGTACCAAATTATTACATGAAAGAATCCCATAGGATACATATTTTTTAAAAAAAAACTAGTTTATGTGCGAACCAAGGAAATCTTAAAAAGAAGTCCACATACATAGGACATTCATAAGATCTATAAAAGCTAATTCATAAGACTCCATAAAAATAAACAAATTCACCAAACAAAGTTGATTCTTATAATAATAATAATGTAAAACAAAAACCACCCAACCAATAGCCATCCCTCTCTTTAAAAAAACAATAAAAATAAATAAAATAAATAAACCATCCCTCTCATAAAAAAGTAGATCTCATTATAGGTCAAAAACAGAATCTAAAACTACCAATCAGAAAAGGACAACGAGGTTAAGTGAGTAAAAGAGTACTTTAGTCAATCTAAGAAAGCATCTAAAGAAGTAACAAACATTTTTCTTCACAGTAGCCCAAGGAGCAAGTAGAACTTGATAAGAAGCCTCCATCACCACGGACAAAATTAGCACCACGTGGCTGATCTGGTTCCCTACCGCCACTTCCCTGTATAAACCATAAAAATCTCTTTCATTTTTTTTTTATTTAAATTTTCCACCCCTTTTTTTTAACGATTTGATTATCACCGCAATTTTTTCTTACCCTTTTTTATATAAAAAAAATGTTATATTTACAATATTTTCATAATAAATTCTAAGTAGTAAGTTGTTACTTCCCGTTACTATTAAGCAAGAGAATAATTTCAATAGTAGATTCAAATTAAAAACCTATAACAACTTGCTAACTAGAATTTGTTATAAAAATATTGTGAACTTAGCACATCTTTTTTTTTTTTTTTATTACCTTGCATATAGGTCATTTTTCAATAATTTGATTTTGGTTAATGGATAAATAAAGATAAAATTAAACCTAAAAATACAACAAAATCTTAATCCCAAAATTTAGGACAAATCATAAATCATCAACAAAATAGCTAGATTTGACCACAAAAGCACTTGCCACCTCAAGTTTTTTTTTTTTTTTTTTTTAAATAAAGTAACATTCTTTCTTTCTTTTTTTTGCTTAGCAAAAACTAGGAAGAAAACACTGTTTTCTTAGGGGAAAAAATAAAAATGAAGTATTTAATAACCTCAAAAAAGAGGAAGTATTTAATATAGTATTTCTGTTACTGCTACTATATTGACTCTCATCCTCCCAAAAACAAAAACAAAAAAACAAGTCTGGCATTGGTAACAGTTCCTATATATTGGGCTCCTCGGTTTCTCGTATCAATTACAACCAAGACCAAAACTAAAAGGTGCTCTCATTATTATAGAAGAACAACAAGTCTAGCTTTTTGTAACAGTAATAGAAGAAGGTGTGTTATCATGGCTCAGAAGAACATCCTGGTCACCGGTGGGGCCGGCTACATAGGAAGCCACACGGTTCTCCAGCTCTTATTGGGTGGCTTCAACACCGTTGTCGTTGACAACCTCGACAACTCCTCCGCCGTAGCTATTGAACGAGTCAAAGAACTCGCCGCTGATTTTGCTCACAACCTTTCCTTTCACAAGGTTCTCCTTTTTTCTTCTTCTTCTATTCTTAAAAAACAAAAAAAGTTATCGTTTTGTTGTATTAATCGTTTTGTTTTTATCGTATAGATTGGTTTTTGTTTCTGGGTTTTGATTTAATTCTCTGTTATGTGAATTCTGTATAAAGGGTGTGTGTGTGTGTGTGTGTTTTTGTTTTTTTTTTGGGTTCTAATTTGGTTTTGAAATTTGAAAGTTGTTTGATTGATAAGTGCTTTCCTTTCCCCTGTTTTTTTTTTTTTTTTTTAAAAAAGAACAAGAAAAAAAGCAATATGTCGTTTTTTTTTAATTAAGTAATTCTCTTTTATGTGAAGTATTAGTGAATTCTGTGTGAAGTTTTTTTTTTTTTTTTTTTAATTATTATTTGGGTTTGCGAATTTGGTTTGGAAAGGTTAAGCTTTTGAAAGTTGTTTGATTGATAGACATGTTTTCATTTGAACAGTTTTTCTTGTTTTTTGGGTATTTAAGTTGTATTTATTGATATTCACATGAATTAATTTTATTTTTTTTGTTTTTGAATTAATTCTTATGTTAGGTGAATTATCATTGAATTCTGTGCAAACGGTTTTTATTTTTTATTTAATTTGGGTTGCTAATTGGGTCTGGAAAGGTTTAAGCTTTGAATCTTAGTTGATTGATAGATTGCTTAGAACTGTAGTTTATGCGTGTTAAAGTTGTAGTTTATGTTTCTCAAAAAAAAAAAAAAAAAAGTTGTAGTTTATGCGTGTTAAAGGTTTAAGCTTTGAAAGTTGGTTGATTGAATCGCTCAGAATTGTAGTTTATGCGTGCTAAAGGTTTAGTCACTGGCTGATCACTTATTCTGTTATATATAAGGGTATAAACATGTGTGTATACGTATATATGTACGTGTATCTATACATGTATATACACACACACATATATGTTTTTTTCAGTTGAATTAGATTACTTTTTATTGAAGAATTGAGCGTGGAATTACTAATTTTGTGCATTTGATCTAATTCTGCATCTTGTATTTTGTAAAGTCACATTTTGATTGTGCAGGCCATGCCTCTGATCTGCTAAATCTCACTGTTTCTAGTCTGGTGGCTTTTTTGGTCAAATTTATGTTTTAGTCAACTTTTTTTTTCTTGGGTTTGGGGGAGGGGGGGGGGGGGGGTATTCTAGTTTTCAATTTGTTTCTTTTTTTGTTTTGTTTTTTTCTATTTAATCTATTCATATTACATTGTTAAGTTGGTTGTGATGGCCTACTTATCAAAAAAGAAAAAGTCGATTGTGATGACCCCAGTTCTTTACATTTTTCTGTTTCCACTTGCAGGTGGACCTCCGGGACAAACCAGCACTTGAACAAATTTTTGCTTCAACAAAGTAAGTACTAAATGTTTATGGTTGAATTTACAGTTTTGCAGTCTCTTTAAACTATGAAAACAAATAGGTGCTTTCTACTTTGTTGGCCTCTCATTGTTCTGCACATTTTCTATCACTTTAACTGTCATCTTTTGTGCTCTCATCCATTCTTCTTATTCAGATGTCGTCAAAAATCAAACTCTTTACCTAGAGGTGGTTTTCCTTTTGACACATGATTTTTCAAGAGTAAATCACTGGCCATTTTTCTTCCATCAAACCTCTTTTTAAGTTCAACGTATCACGTATGTTTCTACCTGAAAGAAAACATAACCTTAGATGATAAGGCATGACTAGACTACTATGATTTTACACAACCAATAAGCAGCTTGTTTGTTATCACACAAAAAGATTTTAAAAAAAAAAACTCTGCTTAATTTTGCAATACTTTACCAAAAATGATCCTCCTGCTTAATTATTCTGGCTATAAGGTTTCTTGTCTGTCTCTTTGTACTGCAGATTTGAGGCTGTCATACACTTTGCTGGGCTAAAAGCTGTTGGTGAAAGTGTGCAAAAACCATTGCTCTATCATAACAACAACTTAATTGGGACAATTACTTTGTTGGAAGTCATGGCTGCACATGGATGCAAAAAGGTATTCCCTCATTTTGCTGGTTGTTTTTATTACTTTCTTATACATGCACAAGATTCATATTTTCTAGAATTTATAATCAGGACCATCGAGGTCTCTTAACACAATTTTTCTGCTTCTGTTCTGTTTTTCATTATGTTCTTAATTTTTTCCGACATATAGATTGTCAGGAAAAGTAAGCATTTTTTTGGCTATCTTGTGTCATTTTCTCTATTTAGAGTTCCTTCATTCATCCTGGAAATGGTTTGCAAGGATTCTGTTTTTTCAATTATTAGCTTCAGTGTTGTTTTGGCTCTGTCACTGCTCTTTTAATACTTGGTACTGTCTTGTGTTCATCACAACTTGTCTCCAGTTGAGTTGAAATATATGCAGTGTCTGACCTGCTTATATTTTTTCCATCTGTCTTAAAACTTAATTTGCATCATTTAAAAAGAGAAGGAAAAGTGAATGCTTTTTACTCTGCTTGTTGATTCAACTTGAAGTCCAGAGGCCTGAATTGCCTTTATGTTGAAAATTTGTGAGTTCTTGATGTATTACTGCTCAGTTGGTTTTGAACATAACAATGAAAAATTGTCATATCATGTAGTATTTATGATTGGTATCTTTCTTTCTTCCAGTTTCCTTTTATCCCCCAATGATGGTTCTCCTCACCTAAAAATTTATGGTATAAATGACAAAGTGGTTGTGAATTTTACATTCCTGACTGATTTCCTTTCCTTGTTCTTGAATTATTTCAGCTTGTGTTCTCATCGTCAGCTACTGTCTATGGTTGGCCAAAGGAGGTACCATGTACAGAAGAGTTCCCCCTTTTTGCAGCAAATCCTTATGGGAGAACCAAGGTATGTATTGAACGGTTATTAGGTGCTTAGTACTAGGCAGTACTCAGATCATGTATCTGATAACAAGTGAACAATAATGAAAAAAAAACTCTTTGAATCAATAAAAGATAAATGTTCAATTGATAAGCACCATCTTATTTAGAATCTAGTAATGACATCTGATGAGTCTCATCTTTCAGCTTTTCATTGAAGAAATTTGTCGTGATATCTACGGCTCGGACTCTGAATGGAAAATCATATTGCTAAGATACTTCAATCCCGTTGGCGCACATCCTAGTGGCCATATTGGTGAGGATCCCCGTGGAATTCCAAACAACCTCATGCCCTTCGTGCAGCAAGTTGCTGTTGGCAGGCGACCAACCCTCACAGTTTATGGAACTGATTATTCAACTAAGGATGGTACTGGGGTATGCTCATTTAATTTAATTCTATTTTTTTTTATCTGTTAGTTACACGCCCACTTTGTGTGTTTGGACCCATAACTTTGCCCTCCACCATTGCTTGTGAGAGAGGGAAGTGCCATTTGAGGAAGGGAATAAGGGTTCATTGGCCTTAGTATTCATTTCCTTCTCTATTGCACTTGGTGTGGATTAATCCTTCATTATTGTAGATGAACACGTGTGGTAATTAGAAAGCCATTGGCCTTTGGGCGAAGTGGCACTTCCACCCCCTATATGTATGGGGTGGTGGGAGACACTGATGGTTTTTGGGTGGTGTGGAGTATTTATTACTTTTTCCTTTCCAGTATTTGGTTCTTACTTTTGTTCGAGAATCCATTATGATAGTTGTCATCTCCTTTCAGGTTCGTGACTACATTCACGTTGTTGATTTAGCTGATGGTCACATTGCTGCTTTGCGCAAGCTGGATGAGCCTACTGTAGGTATGTGCCATGAAATTGACATGTTCTTTGTTTTCTTTGCTTATCTTGTGCTTGTTGATTCTCCAAATTACCAGCTTGTTTTGAAATGTTGTGTATAATGCATTGCTTCAATTCTGGACTCCCCCTCCCCCCCCCCCCCCCCCAAAAAAAAGTAAACTTGGTTAAAGTATTGTAGGAAATTATTTGGTGGTAAATATTTAAAAATTATATATATATAAAAGGTCATAACCTGAGAATAGGTTGTTGATGAATTGGTTGTAAATCAGGAACTAAATTTCATATGCTGTTTATTACTTAGGGGGTAAAGTTCCTTTTGGTCTTACATGTTTCTGATGTCTCCACAGGTTGTGAGGTTTACAACTTAGGAACAGGTAAAGGAACATCAGTTCTGGAGATGGTTGCCGCATTTGAAAAGGCATCTGGAAAGGTAAAAATAATAATAACAATAATTCTACTCTTCCTCTACTTTTTACTTGCCAATTTTTATTTTCTATAGAATAATTGCTTGGGGGTTCATTTTACTGAAGCCTAGTAGTTCAAGTAAGGCAATTATTACTTTGGGTGTTCTCAAACATTTAGTTAAATGTCCATTGTATATGGGTGCATTGCGAAGCTTGGAAAGAAGTTGACAAAAATGAGATCCGTGAGCAAGCTCCCATCCATACTGACTCTGAACATAGCCACCATCTGGATGAGTGCTGTTGGCCCATCTTAGCATAGATGTTCTCATTATGTAAATGTTAAATTTTGATGTTTTAATCCACTAGATTGGTGTAGGCATTGTGTAGGCCTTGTTATTTCTCTGAATTGCACAGACATTGCAAAATTCTCTCATTTTTTTCACTTAGCTTTTCTTCTCAGTTCGGCACTCTAACGTGTGAAATATTTTACTGTTCCAGAAAATTCCACTTGTAACATCTGGGCGGCGACCTGGTGATGCTGAAATTGTTTATGCTTCTACAGACAAAGCAGAAAAAGAATTGGAATGGAAGTAAGTGCTAATATAAAAGCAAATAAGTACTAAATATGCAGATCATGGAATCAATATTTAGCCAAATGGCTTTCTTGATGTCTAGACACAATATTTGGTGTTGTGTCACATTTTTCTTCTTACACATTTGGCTTCCTTGCAGGGCAAAATATGGCATTGATGAGATGTGCCGGGATCAATGGAACTGGGCTAGCAAAAACCCTTATGGTTATGGATCTCCTGATTCCACCGACTAATCAATGGAATTGGGCTAGCAAAAATCCTTATGTCAACTTATAGAAAAAAGAAAGAAAAGAAAACTAATGGCTATGGATCTCCTGACTCCACCAACTAAAACAACGCATATTTTTGTCCTGTCACCCGTGGTGTCATGCTTTTGCAGCCTTCTGACATTAGTTTTTTCTAGAACTTGGCAGACATTGAAGCTGATAATCATTGTGGTGTAATTGTTCTAGGTTACTAGCCAAGTAATTCTTGGTTTCTACATTTCGTTATAAAGGTGAAATAGATTGTCCATTTCAAAATTGGTGAGACTTAATTTATTTAATACAATTGCAACCTTTTTCTTTCTTAAAAACATTTTGCTGAGTTTGTCATTTACTTCAAGCTTCCATCTCTATGAACACAGGAGTCCCGTGGGCTTGCAGCCATTTCATGATATATGGGACTCAAATTTTTAGCTCCAATGGACTTATACATGTGTACAATAAAATTTTGCAATCCTTATATGACCTTCTCTAGATGTGTTCCAGCAAGGGCACCACCAATCCCCCTAGGTGGGACTTTGGCTGTTTCATTTCTCATTGTATGTGGATGTGGAAGAGATGGGAAGCTTTTTACCCCCCCAAAAAAACTGTTTTAGGCAGAAGAGAGAAGGCATAGGTTGTCATTTTTGGCTACTCATGTTCTGCAGCTAGTCCTTTTTGTGTTAGATGTTGATGTCCTCTCTCTTAGGTTTGTATTATGATCTTTTTTTACAACGTGAAATAGGTGTCAGTGGTGGTCTTCAAAGGACACGACATTTTTCACAATTGCTAACATGACCTAATGCATAATGAAGGTGGTATCGGTAATAAACTATGTTAAGGTGATATATATATTTCTGCTTCTATTATTACGACTTACCATCTTAGCATGTTATGAAAATAGTTGTATCTTTCTCTTCGCAAATAGATACTAGCAGTCTGGCACTGCAGTGTAGATATCATATCATAAGCTGTATCACGGGTGGTGGTTTGGCTTTTGGGTTTTTAATGTGCGGGACCTCATTCAATTTTTGTAGCAGAATATCCAAGTACAGCATATAGGTGGGGTTGATGCTGATATATTTGACCATACAGTCATTGCAATTATTATGGTTCCTTTTGAATATGAAGTACTTAAAGTTTCCAGATGCTACAAAGATTTGAACATAATGGTGCAGACTGTTGCTAGTGCATTTGAATTTTGAATTGTCATTTTCCAGCCAAAAACAAATAACCAAAAAAAAAAAAAATGTAATTTGAAAATTGAAAGACCATGATTTTATAACTGGAGCTTTTGCTTGTCAACGGTATTTTCATGGATGATGAGCCTAATAAAGCTAGGAAAAGTGTTAGCCAAACGTGTAGCTAAAGCCTAAAGTGATGCCATTTTTTGCCGTTGTGGTTGGAACTTGGTTGCATGAGCTGTTGAACTCCAAGTTCAATGATGATACTGGGCCATTTTTGTTTAAAGACGGTTTTAAATTTTTCTAGGAAGGTCTAGGATTTCACCAACCCCACCAACATGGCTCATTGCAAGTGGTCAACAACCTGAATTTTTTATACATGATTAACAAAAGTGATACAGTTCAGGAAATAGAGTTAGGATCACTTGAAGGCCTTAGTAATGTTCATCCTAAACTTGCTATGATATCAATGATGAATGCACAAATCATTGCTAAAACTTCGCTGTGACATTTTATCAAAATATAATTTGTTTTTCATATGATTATAATTGGAGGGACATATTGTTTAATTCAATGGTTTGGTCATGAGTTATGACTACTAAAGAGAACCCAGAAATTCCAAAAGATGATGATATGTGGAGAATTTACTTGGAACATTTCAAAACTTTGAACAATAATAGGCACCAACTAGTGGAGGGGTTATCTCCTGCAACATCAACTATATTGGATCTGGATTTAGAGTCTGTTTTGATATCGTTTATTGCTGAAAACATTGTAACAAAATAATTTTTAAATGTGTGAATGATGTCGTGGGACCCAGTTTTAAAGTTAAAGTTGCTGAATTTTAAACTTGTGGGTCCCATGAACAGTGCATAAGACCCACATAAATTAAACGCAAATGCGTTAACGCCCATTGAAAAACGCTATCCAAACTAAGTCTTAATGTTTGGGCACTTTGGCTGAATTTGATTGGTTGACAAATATTATATAAAAATAAAAAATAAAAAATAAAAAAAATAAAAAGAAAAGAAAAAAAAAGGAGTAGTATGTTTGGAAGTTGTTTGGAAACCTACAATTAAAAGAAAAAGAAAAGAAAAAATGATATGAGTGTTGCAACGAAACCTTGGCTACAGCTTGTTTATAGTTTGCTTTTGATTTTCTAAGGTAACACCATTGTTAACAATAACAAATGAAAATGCTAAAGTTCCTATGATTTTGGTGATTGGTGGCATATCAGTTTGTAAACTTTATGTAGTAAAATTTATAGTATCCTTAATATCACTGTTAACAAGATACATTCTCTTAATACGGTGGCACATTTTGAAGTTTTAAAGGCTTCAACTTATTTTTTTATATAAGAATCTTAAAGGCTACAATTGAACTGCGCTAACAAGCAGTTTTGATCATGATAAACCTAGGTTGTTGTCATCTATTAAGAAGCATGCAACTATGATGTTGACGCATTATGCCTCGGTATAACTTTTTGATAATAAACACATGTTTACTAAACAAACATATCAAGTTGACATATCAAGTTTATATGTCCACAATGTCGCCCCAGTAAATATTTTGCACTCAATCATTTGGAAGTTTAAATGGGAGAACTTAGAGGACACTTAAAGGGTAAGGAGAGGAAGAGCGGACGGGGAGAGAAATGGTTATTCTTCTCATTATTCATAACACCCACATATGATTTTCTATTCAATATTCTATTTCATTCAAATATTATTTATTTATTTATTACTTCTCACACTTTTCAAACACATCAACTTTTTTTTCAAGCATTGTGGCAAAATGTTATTTTAGGGGATGTGTATGGAACCAATGTGGGGCTTTTTTAGGGGGGTTCATTACCTAAATTAGTCTCTTTAGCTAATTTCAAATAAATATATATAAATTGAAATTGTAATGGTAAATTTAACAATTTAATATTTTTGAATATAAGTAGAATCTCTCCTCCCCCCTCCTTCCAAATTCTTCCCATTCAAAAAAATTTAAATGAGGGGTTTGGATGCCTTAAATTCACCTTCAAATCTCCTCAAATGCTTCTCTCTCTCTCTCCCTTTAAAAAACATCAAAACAAGGTACCCTAAACTCTCTTCATCACTTCCTTCTACTCTGCTCTCTGCTTCCTCCATCCAAACACACCAATGCAATTTGTTGCATTTAATTTCATATATCTTTTTAGAATTATGAGCAGAAAGAGCATTAGTTTAAGTGAATGCAAATAAACTCTGGAAAGCCATCATTTTTATCTTCATTGTTCCTGCCCCCTTTTTTTTTATAAGCACTGCTAATATCATTATTATTATTTATTTCATTTAATTTTTTTTAGATATAAATGATAGTAAAGTGTTCTACTCCCTCTATGAACATATGAAATTAGGAATTCAAAACTATAACGGTATCATAACATGATCAAACAGGCAAACAAAGTCAAAAGCCCTTTGACTATGAGATATTTGACTGTAAAGTCACTACAATAATGACCTTCATTTGAATAATGATTCATGATAATTGGTAAGTAGCATAAAATTCTATCAGTGATTCTGTGTATATGCTACTCCCTCCATGCCAGCTCTTTCTTTCTTTCCCCTTTTTATTTATTTATTTTATATTTTTTATGACTCATAGTGCATGCCTATTCGAATTGCCATTTTAAAAATTGCAATAGTAGCAAGAACTTTGGACCATTCAACTAATCAATGGATAAACATTAAAGCAAATCAAGGGCCTAAAACGAAGCTCAATAAAGTAATCGCCTAAATAAATTGCTAAAAAGCGCCGGCATTTGTGCCGAGCTTGCACGCAAACTCATACTTCAAATTCAAAATATGGTAGGTAGGCCATATTTGTTCAAAGAATGGTTCAAATTTTGAATTTTAAAATGGCTACTATTTTGGTTTCTATTATTATTATTATTATTATTTTAAAAATCAGTTTTATGAAATATTTTGAAAACTGAGCACACGTTTGGGAGGAGAAGATGTTTGTATGTTTTGCGTTTGGGAGAGGCACTGTTCATGAACCAGTCATGAAGTGAAAAATGCAATAAATTTTCAGTAACAGTATTTTGCTATTTTAAAATTATTTTGTTACAGTGTTTTCAAAAATAAGTTTTCAGCTTTCAACAAAATAAACAGTATTTAAACAGATCCTAAATTGATATAATTATTCTTTGTAAACGACAAGTTTTTAAAGAACATCAAAATGATGCCTTCTGAAACTATTTGTTATATTCGTTATGAATGGAAGAAATTATGTATATAATTATTTTAAAAAATTTATTAAAAAAATACAATGGAAGATGTCTAGAATTTTATTATATTAAGGTTTATAAAAACAAGAATCTTCGGTGATGAATTAAACAATTAACATAACTCCACCCAAAAAAAAAAAGAAGCTACACCGTTCGATTTTTCTATAAAAGGTTTGGATTCAAATTCTTCTTCTAGCCTCCACTTATTGTAAGGAAAAACAAAAAAAAATTAAATGCCGGACAAACTTTTGATCATGGCAAATAAAGATGATATAGGTTGTGCCACTTGGCCAAAGAATAAAATAAGGACGGCGATGAAGCTTCATGGTCGAGTTTAACTTTTTACTCAGCTAAACAACAAAAAATGGTGTTGTGTTATGTTTAACAAAGAAACAACTGATATTTTGAATAAATTATGAGTTATTCACTATTTTTTTTTTTTAGAAGAAAGTTATTTATTCTAGAAACAAAAATGCCTTCCTATATGATTTAATTTATAAAAAAAAAAAAAAAAAGTTAAAAAAATCTCACACTCACTAGTAATTTGTATATGATGGTTAATTCAACAATGGATAGTTTGCACCTATATATGTCGTGCCAAACAATATAAAAAATATTATTTGTAATTATTTTAATTTAAATGTCAATTTGATCGCTGTAGGTGCATCGATGACCTTCGTTAAACCTTTAATTTTATTATTTGATTTCTTTTATGTATATGTGTGAATACGTATATGATTTTTATTTTATTTTTTAAAACGGTATGGATCGATTATGCCTTGATGAATATAACTTTTTTCTTATTGATGGTGATTCTATGGTATTGAAATTGATGACAACTACGTTAATTGCTTTACGTTGATTATTGAGATTAATACCAAGTAACAACTAAATCAGTGGAGGCCTTCAAAAAAAACCTAAATCGGTGGAGAGAGTATCCTAAATATATCGTGATGTGATTTATGAAATAAAATTACCAAATGATGAAAGTCAAACTAGTAATGACAATTATATGAAGAGGAAAAGTAACTATAACAAGTACAGTGAGTTTCAGTTAACTCAACTGGTAAAGTCTCTGATGATTAAGTAAAATATTTAAGATTCAATCTCCACCTACACCAAAAAATGTGAAATAATAAAGAGAATTTTTATGTTTGTTCTTGCTTAGGATGTTAGTCTTTACTTATATTTGGGGTCTCCACAATTGTTGACGATTATTGGTAACATGTGGAGTTTCATATTCAATTATCAAAGAAAAACACTTTCACTAAATGTTGTGCCATGATGTCTTGATATTCGTTTACATATGTTGTCTCCCTACAGAGCTATTTATTTCTAGCGTTACTTAATTAATTGTATTATAATATTAACACTTACAATACATACATAAATGTGACTGTAATTGTTATATTAAATTAATTGAAGCATTCATTTATTCAGAAGTTATGTTACCAAAAAGGAATATCAAATTTTTTTCTTTCTAAAACGACAATAGATTCACATAACTTTTTTTTTATAAGGAGTTTTTTTTTTTTTTTTGGCCATACATCTTATTAAACAAAATTACGATCATAATTTTTTTAAGGTAAAATACTATTTTGGTCCCTAAACTTTAACCAGAGTGTTTTTTTGTCCCTAAATTTTAAAAATGTTCTTTTTCCATTTCTAAACTTTGTAGAGAGTTTTTTCAATAATTTAGAAACAAAAATAAGAATGAAAAAAAGAAACTTTTCAATAGTTTGGGAACGAATGATAAACTTTTCAATAGTTTAGGGACGAAAAATTAACTCCTTAAAATTTAGGGATGAAAAATAAACTTTTGATAAAATTTAGGGACCAAAATAGTATATTACCTTTTTTTTTTTAATAAGAAGTTATGGCATAGCATTTTTTGAATCTAACAATTGTACTAACCAGAATTTTCCTTCTTTTTTTTTTCTTTTTTTTTTTTGAGGGGGAAAACATAAACTAATAGATTAAGCAAAGCCGGCTAAATCAGTCTAAAGTACAAAAACAAATTGTGATGAAACATTCTCCATCCATACAGCCAAATCTAAAACATTTATAGCATGTCTAGCTAAACAATAAGCAACTTTATTACATTCTCTTTTAACATGAGAGTAATGTAATTGTGAAAAAAGCCTAGAATTTTCCCTTTTTTTTAATAAAGAAAACATACCAATCTAAGTGTGCAACAATATATCATGTTATAAATATTTGAGATTTTTTTTATGGTGTTCATTCCATAATGGCTATTGCACTAATTGATTTTTGGTGTAGATGGAACAAAAGAAAAGAATAAATAGACCATTAAGAATTTTTTTTTTTTTAATTTTAAAAACACTATTTTTTAGTATGTACTAGTAAAAGTCTCGTACGTTGCATAGCTCTAGTCATAAAATTTCTTTATATATACGTGGGGGGACAAGGATCCGAAGCAGTTAATAAAATAAGTAAGGGCATTTTTGAGGAGATGAACTTCGCGAAGTATCCTTAGAAAGAATTTATCTAACTAATAAAGAGTTTGAACTCTTGCAATTGATAAGGGCGTCGAGGACTCCTACTTAACCTCAGAAGGCCGAGAATTAGGAATGAAGGGAGCATGATCCAATCCGAGGGGGGACAAAGATAACTTGGTATTGAACAAGGAAGAGAAGAAAATGAAGAACAAGGCAGCCATCCCCTCCGCATTAAATGCATTGTAACCACTTAGTTGGGCACATTAATGGGGAAATGACTATGAATAGTGTTTCCACAACTAATACTCTAGTGTAAAAATCTTCTAGTAAGATCTTGATGGGACAAGTATCAAGAAAGTCTGATCATGATCCCCCAAATGTAAGATCCATATGCATATTTTCTAAGTTATATAAAGCCAAGAAACACTTGGATCAATGGGAGATCCAGTTGGGAAGAGAAAAAGAGAGAGAGAAATCATCCCATTGTAATATCATCCTTGGACGAACACTTAGCCCTTTTTTTAATCTATTTCCAGTTGAATATTAATCACTATACACGTAATTTTGATATGAATTTCACCTTTTATTTTATGACGGGTACTTAAAGGTTGACCTTGCATTCCATCTCTATAAATTAATTATGTAAGCGAATAATAACTGGATTAAAACCAACCATACTTATCTGTTCCACTTTTCGCCCACCACAATATATATATATATATATATATATATATATATAGATAAATAATAACTAAATGATTTATTATTACATAATTTTGGAACTTGTCTCTAACTAAATGAATGATTATTATTATATAAAATGCATAATTTTGTATATTTGTCCTTATATATAACATCTCTAATTTCTTTTCTATTTTTTATAATTCCATTTTTTATTAATGAGGAGGTTAATTTAAACTCAAGCAATTAAATCTTTTTTGATACTTGCATAAATAAGGTTTTCCTAAAATAATTAATTTCAAACTTAAAATTAAAAAATCAATTGTATTTGTACACCTAAAAGAAATTTCATTTTTAAGTCTTATTTTGATATTTAAATCATCTGTTTAGTGTTGATTTTATTCAAATTGTTAACACCCTAACTTATACAACTTGAGTAATGTTTCTAATTATATTGTGTTTTAGCCTTTAAGAACACATATATTAATATTACATATGAAAAAATAATAAATTTAATAATTAAAAAATTTGACAAAAAAATTAAACCAAAATCCCAATTCATTATTGAAAAAAATCAAAATTTCAACTTAAAAAGAAAATGAAAAAGAAGTTAAGTAAAGATAGATTTACATAAGAATTTGGACTGATTTAAAAAAAGATTTATTCTTTTTCCCCAATCCTTTTTTTTCTTATGACACGACACTCGCATTTTAGTTCGCGAATTTTTCAAACAAAGACTTTCAAAGAAATACAATCATGAAAAAGTTCACAAGAACCTTAAATTATATGATCTAAAAGCATATTGGGAGGAATTCCGCATACTAAGAAATTAAGACAAAGCACGAACATAATTTTAAAATATAAAAATAAATAAATATTGATAAAGTCTTAACAATCAATAAGTAAAAGTAACTTGGAATCAGATTGTGCTACATCACATGAAAGACATGTTTTGAACCAGATTTTTTCGTAGTGATAGTTAATTGAAAAAAATAAAAAACACTTACAAACTATGTATTTGATATTGAGAGCTACCCAACCTTGTTGGATGGGGGACAAACTAAATAAATAGAATAACCAAAACCTATAACACACAAAATAATTCAAAAGTTGAGAAATATAAAAAAAAAAAAAAAAAAAAAAAAAAAAATTACTTAAGAGAAACCAAGAACTTAAATGTGTGTCATTTGAAGACTTTCTTTGACATTATATCCATACATGCAAATTTAGAAAAAAAGAACAGTAAGTAAAATGACTTTATTTAATCAAAACTATTATATACAAATACATATGCTTAAGTTGCAACTTAAAAAAAAAAAACAAATAAACAAAAACGTGGAGTGCAAGAGGGATTCTATGTAAAGAACATTTGTGAATATTTATAAGTTTGGAAATTTTGATAAATGATTTTTAGTTGGAGTAGGATTTAAATTTATGAAACTTAGATATATGTTGCATATTTTGTTAAAATACTTATTGTTACTTTATATAAAGAAATCGATAAGAACAAATAAGTTATTGCCTCTATCAACTAAAATTTAGGTGCATGGTGCATGTTTTATTAAAACACTTATTATTAAGTTATCTAAAAAAAAGGAAAATAATAAATAAGTTGTTGTCTTTATCTAAAAAAAAAAAGTTTTTATCCAAAATATTGCTTTAATTTTGTGAAGTCATTGTGGGTTCCAGTTAGTTCAACTGGTAAAGTCTTGATAGTTGAATAAGAGATTTGGGGTTCAATCCCCGTATACATAAAAAACCTATTGGTGTCTTGGTTTGATGATAAAGAGCTATCATCAGTCGCTTGGCGCAACCACAACTTAGAAAAAAATGTTGTAATTTAGTGAAGCCACTTGGCATAACCACAACTTCTAAGCCCAATTTTTATTATAAAAACACTTATTATTATTTTATCTAAAATGTTTGTTTTGTTAAAACACTTATTGTTATTTTATTTAATGCATGTTGCATGTTTTGTTAAAGTACTTATTGTTACTTTATTTATAGAAATTGATAAGAACAAATAACTTGGCGCAACCACAACTTAGAAAAAATTGCTGCAATTTAGTGAAGTCTTTTGGCGCAACCTAGGGCGTTTAAGTTTAACTTTTATTATATAGTATATGCTATTTTATCTAAAATGCATGTTACATATTTTGTTAAAACACTTATTGTTATTTTATCTAAAATGCATGTTGCATATTTTGTTAAAATACTTATTATTACTTTATCTAAAGAAATTGATAATAACAAATAATTTGGCGCAACCATAGCTAAGAAAAAATTGTTGCAATTAAGTGAAACAATTTGACACAACCATGACTTCTAAGTCCGATTATTATTATATTGTATATGATATAACAATTTATAAAGAAAAGGAAAATGGCAATAAAGGGAATATTTCATACTTTACAGTTCTTTATCATATTTATTTTAGCATTAGTCTTCTTTAGATTTTTGCTTAAAGTACAGTAATTATATACTATATAATAAAAGTTAGGCTTAAACGTCATGGTTGCGCCAAGTTGTAGCACCGAATTGCAGGGTTTGTTTTTTAGATTTTTAGATTTTAAAAGGAAAACATTTACATAAAAAAAATCTAATGCATTTTAAATTGCAGCAAAGTAGATATAATAAAATCTAATTCTTCTTATTTTGTAATTACTCCACTAAAAAAAAGTATAATGCATCTTAAATTGCAGCAATCGTATCCTACACAGAAAAAAGAGGTCTAATGCATCTTAAATTGCAGCAACGTATACTACACTCAATCAAAAAGTCTAATGCATCTTAAATTGCGGCAACCGTATACTACACTAAAAAAAAGAGGTCTAATGCATCTTAAATTGTAGCAACATATACTACACTAAATCAAGAGTTCTAATGCATCTTAAATTGTAGCAATATTTATAGAATATTTAAAATATATATATATACATAATTAAATTACAATTTGATTACTGTAAAGACACAATTTGTAACGACCTAAAACGATACTGGGTTCGCAAGTAAATAGGCCCAAACAATATAATTTGTAGAGCGTGGGAGTTAAGAACTAGGTTAACTTTTTCGTAATGAACTCACGTGTCTCGAAGGCCCAGAGATGGCTCAACGATCGTTTTGTTTTGGTAACCGATACAGTTCTTTTTCTCTTTACGTTCTTCTTCTTCAGTCTATGTTTTCTTTTTTTCTTTTTTGTTCCGATCCCCTTTTTGCATGTTCTTCTTTCAGTTTATATACCACCCTTTGTGTTCCATCCTCACCACACACGTGTAGGTTGGGTTCGGGGGATTTCTTCTTGTCCCATCTAGCACCTCCTGGAACTTCCTATGGGTAGCTGTAAGGCTGCCTCCTTACTGTTCAGGTATTACCTCCACATTAATGCGGTTAGAGAGTTGGTTGAGAGGTAATTAATGCGGAGGCAGCTGTAGTTATAGATATTTGTTTTGTCTTTTCTCTTTTACCCTTGGTCTGTTATTCTATCTTCAGTGGTGACATAATTCTGAGATTCGGTTGCAATAAGACCGCGTCCTGATCGTCCTCGGACGTATACTGCCGAGAAGTATGGCGTCCTCGGATGAATACAGAACTCTACCTTCGTGATATTGACTACCACCCCCCTTCGGTAATTGCCTTGTGACCTGACTTGGCCTCCTTGGACGGATATGCATCCTCGGATGGGCCACAGGCCCAACGATCCTGACCTTAATGGGCCTGTTGATTGACAGACCCCCACAATTACTAATAGCTTTTAGAAATTTAAAACTTGCCATAATTTTTAAAATATTTTATAATATATTTTTTAGCAAAAAAAAACTTACATAATATACATTTTCCATGTAACTTAATTTTTTAAAATATTTTTACTATTTTATTTGCTATTAAATTTGATTATATTATAAAAAAATACTTTTTTTTAAATTTATATATAATTTTTTTATTAAACCGTGCATCGCATGAGTATAATACTAGTAAAAAATAATAGTTATATAAAATTAAAAAAAAAGTGACTCATATAGAACTTGTAAGTAGTAGAAAAAATAAGTAAAAATTAAATAAAATAAGTAATTGAGTCGTGTGGATATGAAAATAGTAGGAAAAGTAAATAATAAGCTGGTTTATAAGTGCGTCCTAAAGGGAGACTTAGAGATTGTTTGAATATTGCTTATTTTGCTGAAAATTGAAAATTTATTGCTGAAAACAATAAAAAAATAATTTTT
Organism: Quercus robur; assembly: GCF_932294415.1. Lineage (NCBI taxonomy): Eukaryota > Viridiplantae > Streptophyta > Magnoliopsida > Fagales > Fagaceae > Quercus > Quercus robur. The sequence continues at coordinate 30,816,697 of NC_065535.1, read as the reverse complement.
GGATTACTGTTCACTCCCCCAAACACTGTACATTTACCTTTTTTTTTTTTTTTTTTTTTTTTAGAATCAATACGAAGAAACTTTATTAAATCAACCAAAGTCTGTTACAAGAGCATGATGAAGTTGTGGTGAAACATCCTCCATTCACACTGTAAGAGCATCAATGTGTCTAGCGTATTGAGCTAAATTATGGGCTAGAGAATTACTCGATCTGCGGGTGTGCGAAAAGGGAATACAAGAAAAACTTCCAAGACTCTGCTTAATAGAGGAAATCAAATGGCCAAAGGAAGTAAAGGACTCCTCCTCACTTCATAAGGCTGAAATAATTAACTCCGAATCTCCCTCGACAATAATAGAGGGTAGATGGAGTTCAAGAGCGAAAGAGATGGCTCGCACCGCTGTCAACGCTTCCACTTCGTCTGAGGAAGATGGTAACCTGGTTTTTTCGGACATGGAGGCCATCACCCTTCCCTGGTGGTCACAAACAACAACTCCCAGCCCCGCTTCGTCTGTTTCACGGAATACGGCACCATCGAAGTTGATCTTCAAGCTCGTTGATGGTGGAGGAGTCCATGAACAGTGCAAGAGGCGTTGGTCAAAAAAAAAAAAAACTAATTTACTAAATAAAAGACTAAATAAACTATTTTCAAATAAATACTTACTATTTTTATAACCATTATGAGTTTTTTTTTTTTTTTTTTATAAAAGAATTCTACACTCAACAAATTTCTTTATATCTCAATTTAACCGAAAATATGATAAATATATTTTTAATTTCTATTTAACCAAAAAATTAAATACTAATTTATCCATAATCGAAAATCTAGCTGCCAAGTGACATATTAGAAATTGTTTTTTATTAAATTTTTGGGTGAAACTGAAAATATTAGAAAGCGGTTGGCGGTAGATTTTTTTTCTTATACGCAATTACGTCAAAACACAATTTTTTTTTTTTTTTTTTTTCGAATCCAACGGGTGTGCCAAACCAAACGGAGCGTAATAAAAGAGTAAAGACTTATTTGTTAAAAGAGTAAAGAGTAAAGACTATTTGTTAAACTCGCTAGCAGCTGGCCGGTCGTTTCTCACTCTCACACGTGCTTTTCAAGTTTCAAATCCTTTTCTCCCTCACTACCAAAATTCTAAACAAAATAGAAATTCAATACTACTCTACGCGCTTCATATCTCTGACTCTATCTCTCTCTACTAGTCGGTGCATCGCTTTCTCAGATCTCCCTCTATCAGGCGGATCTGAATCTGATCGATACTCCGATCGGAAATAGATGGAGAACTTGATCTCACTCGTCAACAAAATCCAGAGAGCTTGTACCGCTCTCGGTGACCACGGCGAAGCCAGTGCATTGCCTACTCTTTGGGACTCTCTTCCCGCCATCGCCGTCGTCGGTGGCCAGGTCAACTCTCTCTATCTCTCTCTCACTGTTTCATAGAGCTATGCTTCTTTGTTATGCTATTTACTTTTCGTTTTCGTTTTCGTTTCATTCAATTTGTTCTACGATCTATATTATTTGAGTAATAATTAGGTCATTTATTTTTTACTTGGATTTATCAAAAAAATTTAGCTTAGAACTTATATTTATAGTTATTCTTAATGATCGAAGATCTTTAAAGCTAGTAGCTCTTGAACGATTTTCATTCAAATTGTTTTAGGATCTGACTAAGTAATTAGGTATTTTACTTGGATTTATAAAAAAGTTGGCATAGAAATGATATTAACAAGCTTATAGTTCATGATCGAAGATCTTTAAAGCTAGTAGCTCTTGAACGATTTGACGTTTTTTTTTTGTTTCGTTTCATTCAAATTGTTTTAGGATCTAACTAAGTAATTAAGTATTTTACTTGGATTTATACAAAAATTTTGTATGGAAATGATATTAACAAGCTTATAGTTAATGATTGAAGAGGATCTTTAAAGCTAGTAGCTCTTGAACGATTTGACGTTTTTTTGGGTTTCGTTTCATTCAAATCGTTCCAGGATCTAACTAAGTAGTTAGGTATTTTACTTGGATTTACACAAAAATTTGGCATAGAAATGATAATAAAAATCTTATAGTTACACTTCTTCTTAATGATCAAAGAAGATCTTCAAAGTTGGTAGCTCTTGAACGATTCAACGTTTTTTTTTTTTTTTTTTTTTGGTTTCATTTCATTCAAATTTTTTTTAGGATCTAACTAAATAATTAGGTATTTTACTTGGATTTATACAAAAAATTGGTATAGAAATGATATTAACAAGCTTATAGTTATGCTGCTTCTTAATGATCAAGGAAGATCTTTAAAGCTAGTAGCTCTTGTTCGATTCGATGTTTTTTCGTTTCATTTCATTCATATTGTTTTAGGATCTACTATGTATTTTCACTTGGATTTATTAACAAATTTTAGCTTAGAAATTATGTTCACTAGTTTATAGTTATGCTTATTATTAATGGTTTTCCATATGTGGTGTGGATCGTAAGTAAAACTTGGTGATTACATCGAAACTGAGAAATGAAGATGATCTTTAAAGCTAGTAGCTCTTGGAGTACTTAGATGAGGGTTTTTATTTTTATTTTTAAGTACGATTCTGTATTTGAAGTTGTTGTATGGATAGGGAACAATTTGAAATGACAGTGAGCCGAAAAATGAGTTTTGGCACTTTGATTTGAAGATTAATCTTTACCTTTATTGCAAACTCTTTGTGCTCCATTTCAAATATAAGCTATACTTCGGCTTCACATCAATCTATGGGTTTCTAGTTTTCTACTAATATTTCTTCAACAATTGCTATGGTTGCATTTGGATTTGAACATTTAGGATCAACGGATTTGAAGAACAATTGTTAGTAAAGATTTTTTGATATAAGTTTAAAGCTCAAATCCATCCTTAAATTTCATCAATAGAAAAGGATTGATATTCCATACTTGATTCAAGTCATTTAAATTAAAATTTGAAATCCAAATCTTTCTCTTTAAATATATCTTTACTCAAACATATAAGTATTTTGTGAAATATGAGGATGAGTCAGGTGGATGGGTTGTTATTGTGGTTTTGTTTTTATGCGTTTGGGGCGCTTCTATTTGGTATTTTGAAATTTTTGAAAGAGGCAGGATCTTGATGACCTGTCAACTTTGGAAAATGAATATTAGTTTTCTATCCATAGCCTGAGCAAGTGTTGTATTTTTGTGTTTTTTGATTGTGTCACAGAGTTCAGGGAAGTCGTCTGTGTTAGAGAGCATTGTTGGAAAGGACTTCTTACCTCGTGGATCTGGTAATATATATAGCATTCGTACTTTTGGTGTATTCGTTTATTCTGATTTTTCTTGTTGATTATTTGAAAAATAATGGTGCAACTTATATGTAGGGATTGTTACTCGGCGTCCGCTTGTCTTGCAGCTCCATAAGTTAGAGGAAGGCAGCAGAGAATATGCAGAGTTTCTTCACCTTCCGCGGAAAAGATTCACTGATTTTGGTAGATTTCTTCTTCCTTCCTTGATTTTTTAAAAAATTTCTGGATTGATATTGTCACTTGAAAATGCCATTTATGTTTTCTTGTTATCTATTAGGCTGCTATAAAGCTATTGTCTAACCACTATATACTACATCATGTCGTATCATAATATGTAGATGCATCAGTGATTCAGTGGCCAATATATTTTATTTGTGAAATTAGTCTGTACACTCACACAAATACATGCACACAAACCACACAAGGACGGAGAGATAGAGGAGAGGGAGAAGTATATATTTGTGAAATTGTTTCGTTTTGCATGTTATCATTAATTATATTTGTATTTTGTGCAGCTGCTGTAAGGAAGGAGATTGCAGATGAGACTGATCGAGAAACTGGCCGCTCAAAGCAGATCTCTAGTGTTCCAATCCATCTTAGTATACATTCTCCTAATGGTAAGATAGGAATTATAACTTTGTTTTTGTTTGTTTGTTTTTATTCTTTTAATTTTTTTTTTTTATAAGTGTTGTTTTTTTGTTTGTTTTTAGATATTGAATCTGTCTGAAGTTGGATGTACCTTTATTTCCATTCTGAAAACATGCTTTACTCATTGTGGTTTTGCTATAGAGCTAGATATAGAAGGTGTAAACTAATTGGAAAATTGGGTTGCTTTCATTCCTCTGTGCATGATAATACATTTTTGATTAATGTTGTGTTTCTGCATAGGAAAGTATAGTGTTCTTTATTGTTTTTTTTTGATAGGTAAGAGAACTTTATTAACAAAAAACTACTTCATACAAGAAGAATGAAGCAGCCAAAAAACATATGTACAGAAAAAGAAAAAACAACCCAAAGCAAATTTTGTACAGTACAACAAAAAGAGAATCTAAAAACAACGGAATGGAATGAGGTTATCAAAACGTATGGGTTTTATTTCTCTGCTTAGTAGGAATGCACATAGAAGCTGTAGTTTTGGTTTCCTTAAAAATTTGATGCATGTTTGCAATCTTTATCTTTGTTTTTACTTAGGGTCTGTTTGGATTGAGCTTATTGTTGCTGAAACTGAAAACTGAAAACTGAAAACACTGTAGCAAAATAATTTTTAAATGTGTAAATAGTACTGTGGGACCCATTTTTAATATTTTTTAATATTAAAAAAAAAAAACAAACAAAGCAAAACGCAACACTGGAAACGTGGACGCAAGATTCATCTGAATCCAAACGCCCTCTTAATGTCATGTAGAATCATGCCTAGTGTTGGTAAAAGCATGCTTAAGCATGAAGCACCAAGGCTCCAGCGATTTTCGCCTCTAAAGCAAGGAACATTGAAAGAAATGCGCCTTATTTGGACTTTTTTAAGAAGCTCGAAGCATGCTTTTTTGTGCTTTTTTATATTTAAAAAAATAAAAAACCAAAATTAAATTGTAGTCAAAGGATCTTAACACTAGTGATATAAACCATTGGTTTGCTATTATAAAATTCATACCAAATTCAATGTTGTGGTGTGCTGGAACGCTGCTATACACTTCCCAACCCCTCCAACTTTACAAATTCTAATAAACCCATTTAGAACTGCAATCATTGCACAATCCATGGATCTTATATTGACTAATTCTTAGACTTATACTCATTAAGTGATTGAATTATTAACTAATATTAGTAATTAGTCATAGGGAATTATGGCTACTAGAGATTTAAGAAAGGATATTGCATGAAAGCACTTATATCTAGTGGATCCAAAAAATAAAAATGACTTGACTTGCAATTTTTGTGGTAAAATTGCAAAAGGAGGGGCCTATCTATATAAATGTTATATGAATTATATAAAATGTTTTATTTCAATTTATATGATTATTTGATCACTTTATTGTTGTATTGCCCATTAATACTTATTTTTCAAATTTACTGAATTATTTTACCAACAATTATCATTCCATCTGTTGAATCATGGTCCTTCATCTGTTTTATCAAAGTCTCTGCAAATGTTCTGGACGTGCTATTATCCTGTAGCACACCCCTTTTGGTTGAAGCATAACACACTTTGTCAATTTTTTTTCCTCTGGCAGTTGTGAACTTGACACTCATTGATCTTCCTGGGCTTACAAAAGTTGCTGTTGGTAAGTTACATGCGTCTCTTAATTTTGGCATTTGATATACTGACTCAGTATTGTACAAATGTTTGGCTGGGTCATCTTTCTGTTGGAACCTATAAGTTTTCCTTTCTTTTCCTAGGCTTTCTTTTCAACAAAACAAGCCTAAATTTCCTCTTTATAATTATATAATGTTGTAACTAACACTTTTTCCTGGGTAATATAGAGGGTCAACCGGACAGTATTGTGCACGACATTGAAAATATGGTTCGCTCCTACATTGAGAAGGTAATATTATAACTATTTGGTTTCTTTTTTTCATGCTATAAAAATAACCAAATAGATTAGATGATGTTTGATTAATATGTGGATTTCTTTGGACTCCAAATTTTATGGAGTTTGAATAAGTTTTGCAAAAGATTCTTTCAGTCCCTCAAAACTGAGAATATGTCTTTGGGGACGAGTTCCCTTGGCCTCTTATCTCTGGCTTCATCTCTAATCTTAGAGGGAAAAGGGAACAATTAAAAACTAATTTGGTTGTTATGTTGGTTATTTTCTCAAGTACAGAGCTCCTATGCTAATCATCTAGTATCACATTTACCAGAGGATAGAAAATTTTCAATAGTTTATAATACTCAAATTCTAGGAACCAGTGGCTCACTCTTCTGGCATGCTTCTTTGATTTACTGTTTAGACCAGCCATTCTTTATATACAAATTCTTCTTTTTTTGTCATTGTAATTTCTTTTGTTTGCTGGTCCTCTGGGTAAATTCCATGAGTTATGACTTACAATTTATCATCACTTCTGTTGGAAATAATTCTTTTGCATTTTAGCCTATTAAACTTTTATGATTTATGCAAGGCTAAATTTCTAAGTTGTTGCATTGTTTTGTTTGCTGTACATTTTATGCAGCCCAACTGTATAATTCTAGCCATTTCACCTGCCAATCAAGATCTGGCTACGTCAGATGCTATCAAAATCTCACGTGAAGTAGACCCTACAGGTAACTCCTTTATTGTTTCTTTAGGCCATGTCCTCTTATTTTTTTTTTTTCACATCTTCAATATACCCCCGTGGGTGCATTTAATGTTACAAGTGTTATCATCAACCACATATGCTAATAAGATGTATGATGTGATATGTTCAAACCTTGTAATGGTGGCCTTGTTTGACAATATGACTATGAGCAGCGGCTTTTTACTTTTCTAATACTTTACTGTTTTCATTTTGCAGGGGATAGGACAATTGGAGTGTTGACAAAGATTGATCTTATGGATAAGGGTACTGATGCAGTGGATGTAAGTTAACAGGATCCTATGGCTAGAAGCATGACATGCGATTTTCAGATTTCTAAATTCTGACTCTTTCCTTTGGTTGCTTAGGTATTAGAAGGGAGGTCTATGCGGTTGAAATTCCCTTGGGTTGGGGTTGTGAACCGTTCACAAGCGGACATTAATAAGAATGTTGACATGATTGCTGCTCGTCGTAGAGAGCGTGAGTATTTTAATAGTACCCCAGAATACAAGCACCTAGCTCACAGGATGGGTTCTGAGCATCTAGCAAAGATGCTTTCAAAGGTGGGCAAATCAAAATTCTTGCCTTTCTAGTTTTTTTTTTCCTTGCAAAAATAATCGTCAGTTTTTTTAAAATATTTTTACTGTTGTTGGAGTAGTTTGTATCATGACTTAATCAAATGGTTAATATTTCAGCATTTGGAAACTGTAATCAAGTCCAGAATCCCTGGCATCCAGTCCCTTATTAACAAAACAGTTTCTGAACTTGAAACTGAACTGAGTCGTCTCGGAAAGCCTATTGCTACAGATGCTGGAGTAAGTTTGATCCTTATCTTGTTTAAGCCTTCACATTTAGCAGATCCTCAATTCTGGATGATTTAATAGTGATTGCTTGCTTCGACATGCAGGGAAAGTTGTACATGATCATGGAGATTTGTCGTGCTTTTGATCAAATATACAAGGAGCATCTTGATGGCATGTAAGTTTGTACTTTAGTTGTCTTCCTTGATCATGGGCTGGGGCTCCTCCCAGCTTGGTTCAATGTGGCTTCTGTGTTGTATCCATGTTGTTATATAAATTTAATTGGTTGTGTTTATTGTTGTCCACAGACGCCCTGGTGGTGACAAAATTTACAACGTTTTTGATAACCAGCTTCCTGCTGCACTTAAAAGGTTGCAGTTTGACAAACAACTTTCTATGGAAAATATACGGAAGATCATAACTGAAGCTGATGGTTATCAACCTCATTTAATAGCTCCTGAGCAAGGATATCGTCGTCTCATAGAATCTACTATAATTTCCATCAGAGGTCCTGCTGAGGCAGCTGTTGATGCGGTAGGCATTAGGATTTAGGAGAAGAATGTGAACATTCTTTAAAAACTGACATTGACACCTGTTTCATCTCATTTAAAAATTAGTTGTATTTGTTGTTGTTATTGTGTTTTACTCCTTTGTGCATCCGCATCTAGAAAAGGTTTATGCAGTCGGTACCATTTATTCTTTTTGGCATCTTAATGTAGACCCTTTAAAGGACAGTTTCTGAGTATTCTGTTGGCATCACTGCCATTCATAGTCTAGGATATATACCGATTTGATAAGGATGTCAAACCTATTAACGCCTGATTTTTGAAGCTCAAATTTTTCTCCATGTATCACTCCCATGATAAAACCATTAGAGAAAGGTTGACCATGGCCCCAGTAGATGGGCCTGCCAATGCCAGAGGTTCCTTCCCAATTGCTTGATGGTGTTTGTATGGAAAGATAAAGCGTTGATGGAACATGATGATGAAATAGGGCATTCAGGTCTTACTGTTTTGGGTTGAGAAAAGTCCCAAATCCTGTCCTTTGATAAGGCCCATGTATTGCATTGGTATATAATTGAAAACTATGCAAAATCTTGTGGCTGCCAAAAAGTTGTTGAATTTTCTTTATGCACAAGTCCTGAGTCATTGCTGAATGACACTGCCTACTTCCTGATGAGCCATTTTTATTTTTTCATGATTCCAGGTTCATGCCCTACTTAAGGATCTAATTCACAAGGCTATCAGTGAGACTCTGGTATGTTCCTTACCATGCCAAGTTTTATGGCTACCATTGAATTTGTCTGTATTGTGTTATTTAAAGTTCAAATTAGATGCCTTTCATTAACTCAATATACATAAAAGTAATGCAGAAAAAAAACGTGAAGCATTTCTAAAATTGAGTTGATTAAATATTATTGTGGCCATGACTAATTTTAACCACGTGAAGTGCTTCTGTTGTGTAACAAAAAGAATTTCACCTGTGAAATTTGCTTTCTTAAATAAAGGGGAAATGTTTTTTGGAAGTTTAAGGAAACTATTGAAAGCCTTCAGAAATTGTAATTACCACTATAAAACTTGTGGGGGATCATTCAAATATGCATTGAGTTATAAGAGATCAGAATGGATTCATGTAACCATGTATAGTATTAGAAAATTTTGGAAGACCGAAAGTATTTGTTGGAGATAAAAGTATGGAATTTTTTTTTTTGCATATTTTAAAATTTAGGAGTTGACGTTTGACATAATCGAGTGACAGATAATCTTAAATTTGGTGGCTTAGACCTTTGATTGCCTTTTACTCTCCTGTTAGGGAAATCTGTCTGCCATCTGTGCTAGTAAAATATGTTGAAGGTCATATGAAGATATTGATACAAGTTTTGGCCTTAGTTGAGAACTTTCTTGTCCTTGCCAACAACAATACACACGCCTGTCCACCCACACCCAACCACCTGCAAACATGCACCAACACATGCATGCACACCCACCCCAAGGATATGAGCCTTCCAATTTACATTTTGCATCACAGCATTTAAGCCAATTAAAAATCTGAAAGTGTGCAGCTGCAGAAATAGACTCAGTATTCTCTCCAACTGTATAAATGACCCTGGACACTTGATACCCTTTTTTCCCCTGTTTTCTGTTCTTTATTATTCTCTTCGGATTTAAGTCCATAATTTTTTAAGCTGTTTTATAAGTGTTTCTTTATTGGACTCACAGGAGTTAAAGCAGTATCCTGGCCTCAGAGTAGAGGTTGGAAATGCAGCAATTGACTCACTCGACCAAATGAGGGATGAAAGTAAAAAAGCAACACTTCAGCTAGTTGATATGGAGTGTAGTTATCTGACAGTTGAGTTCTTCCGGAAGCTTCCTCAAGATATTGAGAAGGGTGGCAATCCAACACATTCAATTTTTGATAGATACAATGATTCATATCTCAGGCGAATTGGTAAGTCATACAACTTAAAGTTAGCAGGCCGTGCTGGCAATTGTGCCTAAATTTGGTTATTTATTTATTTTTTTAAAAAAATCTTTTTTCTATTCCTTTTAGCTTATTTATCTAAAGCTTCCTTCAAATGTTAACACTGAAATCGTGCAAATAGAGAGTCTGCATGGTTCGCTACTGATTATAAGTATTCTCTTTTCCCTACATATATACAGGAACAACTGTTTTGTCGTATGTCAATCTGGTTTGTGCAAGTTTACGAAATTCTATTCCGAAGTCCATTGTTTATTGTCAAGTGCGGGAGGCCAAAAGAAGCCTACTTGACCATTTCTTCATAGATTTGGGAAAAATGGATGTAAGACTGGATCCCTCCACATCTTTATATTATATGTTTTCGTGAAATTTGATCTATGTTGAGGGCAATTGATGAGTGTTAATTGACTTAAAAATTCTTCTGCAGCCCAAGCGTTTGTCATCATTATTGAATGAGGATCCAGCTATCATGGAGCGGCGAACTGCTCTAGCAAAGAGGCTGGAGTTGTACAGGAGTGCACAAGTGGATATTGATGCAGTTGCTTGGTCTAAGTAGAGCGATATACTACGTATGATCTCTTTTTATACGAGAGGAATTTGGTGTGATATCATTGGATGGAGATTGGAGAAGGGAGTGAGGTAGCTTGTTGTATTCTTTTTTTTTTTTTTTTTTTTGGTTACTAAATTTCCAAGATGTGATTTTCATCTTTTTCTAGGTGATATTTTACGTCATCTTTATGTATGATACATTTATACATACATTCTAGATGATATAGGAATGCGTTTTATTTTCCATTCGTTGTTATGCTAACTGTGGACGTACTCTCTCTCTCTCTCTATATATATATATATATATAATTCTTTATATTACAAATTATGATGATGTAAAAGCCAGCATAATATAATTCTTTATATTACAAATTATGATGATGTAAAAGCCAGCATAATGTTCATTATAATCAGTGTTAGAACGGACTTGCATTCATATATATGTTTGATTATATTCCATTACATTAACATATTCAATTAAAGCATTTAGCTAACAAGAAAGATTGCAAACCACTTGTGACGAAGTAATGGACCAAGCAGATAACATGTTGACCTCCTTATTTTTCTGGTGATATTGAGTGTTCGATTCTTTTCTTGCACAAGGCTGAGAATATTGCCATTATGATACGGTTTTCAATTTTATTTACCCAAACCATGTTTATCTGTCACCAAATTCCTTCTAAACCGGCATGACTCCAGATGTGAGTGTATAGACAAACACGGTTGATATTCTGTTCCCATTATGTTTTCCTGAGAAATTCAAACCAAAATTTCACATTATCTCAAAGCGAAAATTGTGTAGCTGACGCTGTCGTTTCCAGTCACTCCGAAATGATGGTTAGGGTTGTCAAAAGAAATAATCAGTTTCAAGTAAGTACTCTCTAAGATTATTGTGTTTTCAAGAACCATCGTATGATTATTATTATTATTATTACTATCATTATTATTATTATTTTTTAAAATTAAAAAAGAAAGAAAGAAGAATCATCATGTTAAGTCTGTTGACAATTAGGGGAAAAAAATCATCTTCATTTATTTTTAGAATGTAGATGAATCATTTGAAGTTTTATAAATACTATAAAGCTTGAGTAGAAATGTAATTCTTACTTGTGGAATGGTAATGTAGATAAACCTAATGTTATTTTTCCGAAAAAAGACCGTCGTTGGACTGTAAACTGAGTGAGTAAAGTAGGGCAGCTATAATGAAGTTTATTTAGAACATTTTTGTTGGAGCTGTCTCAATATGTGTTGCTTGGGACAGATTGAAATATCTGCTAATGCAAATAGTTCTTGGAGTAGGAGGAAAGTCCTTCATTTTAATAAGAGAAGTTAGGCCGTTTTTTGAGATCTGGACGTTAGGAATTGCAGTAAACAGAATCTTGTCACCAAAATCTTTATGTTTTTTTTTTTTTTTGAAACAAAATCTTTATGTTTTTATTTGTTGCTTTATTTATATTTTTGGATTGTGTTGAGGTGATTTATGGTGGTTGTGATTGTTTCAAATTCAATTGCTAAATTGTTAATTTTAGATACAAGCAACAATCAACCGGTAGTTTAAACGTTGGAGTCAATCTTAGATTTTTTCAAAACTTCTAGTTGTCTGCAGCAAAGTAAGACGATTTATCTCCAATGGCAATTGTTTGGATTAATTGTTATAACTTATAACCAAGCTTGCATTTTTAGTTCGACTGTTTGCCGAGCCTTTTAAGATGTATTATTTGTTTTTTGCGAGTTAATTACACCACTTGCTATTGCTTTTTCTAATTTTTTTTTATTTTTTATTTTTTATAAAAAATTAAAAAAACTGTAAAGAAAAATTAGTTAGTTTTTCATTTTCTCATAAAAAATTTTCAAAATAAAAATCAAAACAAGGGTCTTGCACAATTGTACCCGAACCCGAGCATAAAAAACGACACGGTCTGTTAAGCAGAGGCCAATTACTAGCTAAATAAAACGACATCGTTCAGACTCCAATTACTAGCTAAATAAAACGACATCGTTCAGACTAACGTTTTGGCTTCTCTCCCATCCACTGCTTCAGATTCCGAAATTCCTAAAAAACATTCTCTAACTTTAAGGCTACGAAAGAGATAGCTTTCAAAAACCATATTTTTACATATGTCATTGTCCATGAAACACAAACACAACCACAACCACAACCACAACCGACTCCGAGGTTAATTTTCAAACAAACACCCTTCTGCAAAATCCATCGGATCTGCTATTCTTTTCTTTGTGAATAGGTACATTTCTCTTACTTATACATTCTCGTTTTCAATTTATTATAATTCTTTCTTTTCTTTTATTCTTCTGGCTTTTTATGTATAGCTAAATTAATTTTTAGCCTATAAAAGGTGGTTTTAATTATTCATCCTTCGAAAATGTTGGAACCTTGAAATGGGTTGTGTTTTTTTGAATTGCCTTTATAGGTAAGAAAATCATAGTTTCCAAAAATGATAGTCTAAGGAGGTGGTTTTAATTATTCAACCTTCGACACTGCCCGAACCTTAAAATGGGTTAGATTTGAATTGCCTTTATATGTAAGAAAATCACAGTTTCCAAAATGATAGAGCTTTTGTGTTGGGTGTTTAGTATACATATAAGAGAACAGTTGCGGCTCTAGGAATTTTTGTTAGGGTGGTCACTAAGAAATTTAAATTTTAAAAAATCTAATAAAGCAATAACTTAAATATTTGCTATAATTATGAGTTGAGTCACTAAGGAGAGTAAAATTATTGTGATTACAAAGCTAAAAAAAATATAACTCTCGTCACCATAAAGGGGAACTGACGACCGCAATATTTTTCTTGATACCATTTTTTAGAGAAAAATGAAATTAGAGATTATTTTTATTGAATAGGTTGAACGAGTTACAAATTTGAATGTTTAGCAATTTTTATCTTTTTGTTTTATAGTAGGCTTTTTGTTGAATAATTAGATAACTTCTTGTTGTTTGGTCTTATCTTGTTTATGTTGGTTGTTATTTGGGCTAATATTTATTGTTGTTATTTAAGTTTTTTATTTTTTATTTTTATTAAAGGGATTAAGGATTATGTTTGGGAGGGGGGGGGGGAGGAATTAATTTTGCAGTAATGCTATGTTCACAATATTTTTACAATAAATTTTATGCAAAAAGCTATTATTGGTGGGTAAAAAAATAATATCAGTATTGAGTCCAAATTAGAATCAATAACAACTAATCACGTTGGATTTGTTGTAAAATTATTGTGAAAATATTGAAAATGTAGCATTTTTATTTTTATTTTTGTTGAACCTAACTTTTTGTAATTCTCAATTCAGGGTGTTCAATATTTTTATTAAGGTGGTCACAATAGGTTAGTTTAACATATAATTCTTTTTTGACAAGTGTACAGATGCAATTTTTTGCAAGTCAGGGTGGTCTTGTGACCACCCGGACTTGCATGTAGAGCCGCCAGTGTAAGACAGAGAGCTAGAATTAATTAATGGGTCTGATTTGAGGCATTTTTTGTTTTTGTTTTTGGGAAAATTAGTCAACAATACATATTGGGGTGTCCTCTATTTAGAGTGCATGAGAGAGAAAAGAATACATGCGAGGGACCCAAAATTTTGTAAAAAAGGGTTGGCTGCTTGGTTGTTGTTTATTGAGACATTATTCTGTATACCTGGAGAAATCTCATGGTGGATCATATCACTTGTTCACAATTCCACTAAAAAACTCTCTATTTAAAATTGCTTAGTCAGTTTAACTATATATTTTTTTTAATCATAAACTGACTCAGCAATTTTAACAAATGAGAGTCTTTTAGTGGAATGGTGGACAAGTGACGTGGTCCACCATAAGGACTCTATAATTTCTTGTACACCTGGTCTTCATACACAGGTGAGCTCATGTGTGAAACTCACCTTATGTGAGAGGAGGGTGTGGTACACTAGGTGTACTAAATAGTTTCATCAAATAGTCCTAGTTTTAATACACTGTCGCTGTTAGAGGAGCCGAAAATTAGGCTGCTGATTATGATTTGGATGTTCTAGGAAGAAAATAGAAAATTTTTAAAAAGGAAGAGGTTTTAGTCTGGATGGCAGTTGAGTAAATTATTCCAGCTTGTGTTATGGGCAAGAGAGAATGAATTTAACTAAAATATTTGATCTTCTTTTGTTTTATTAAAGTTTATCTACCTGCAACCATTATCATACTTGCTAGACTACAAGGTGAAAAAGACAAGTTAATGTTAAGTGCAGGCTTGTTGCCCATTAGTTGGTATGCAAAATGTAAACTTATTGGGGAATAAGGGTTAGGGTCTACATGGAAAGATGGAAAAGTATGTGATTAAGCCCCCCAAGGAGTGGCAAAATTTGGCTGGGGATTACACCACATGAAATGTTGGTCACTGGTTTAAATCTTCCCCTTGTCTTCCCATTGGGGCCAAATCAAACTCACTCATTTAAAATTTAAAAAGGTGGAAAGAAAATAAAAAAAATATGTTGTTTAGGTTAATGTTTTGAGACAAAGAATGCTTGTTATATTGCATATATGGTTTTAAATATTTCTTGAATGTGTATGGATCCCCTGCAAAAGGGCTGAAGGGCATGTTTTGTATAGAAAGGGATGTTGGTACTCCTTGTGAAGTTGGATGGAAAAACCTTGTGTACCTTTTTACAGTTCCCCTTGTTGAAAATGAAGAAGCATGTGGCTGTACATAACCCTAATGATGTTAATACGATAATCATGCATGGGAAAACTTGTGTCACATAACTTAGAAACTGTCTTTGGTGCTCTTGGACATTTTTGAAAGTACGTTTTGTTGGAATTGATTGTTATGATGAATTTTTTTTACTGATTTTGTACTTGTATCTAGTGTCCACAATGAAAATCTGTTATGATCTCTGTACACTTTCTGGTATTTCCTTGGCAATGCAGAACAGCTTTTAAGGATATTAAGAGGCAGAGAAAGAGAGAAGAACGCACGGTGTAATGGCCTCTGAGAGGGAAGATTTTAGCCTTTCGGGACCATTACATTTAACTTCTGTTGACTGGTGAGACCTTCAAACCTAACACCCCCACCCCCCCCCACCCCCCTCTTCAAATTTACTTTTCTTTATAGGTCTAAGGCCTCTGAGGTTCTTTTAAGAAAGGGAGTGACTGGAATGTTATATATTGAACTCCTGCAAGTGGACTATGGTTGTAATACTAGCTTGATAATTAAACAATATAAAGATGGCTTGTTTCTGAGCTGTTTCATTCTATTGCAAAGTATAGTAGACAATATGGCAAACATTTAATGTCTGTATAATGAAATTACATCAAACTTACAACTACTGAAGTAAAGCTTCTTTTTCATGGGTGGAACATAGATTGGAACCATGACTTGTACGTTCCCACCTCCCCCTTCCCCTCCCCAAAAAAAAGTGGCATGTGTTCTAATTACACTCCAGTTTTTATAATTGAACGCATGTAGAAGGTGGAGCCTACTTATTTATTTGATTATATGTGTTGTGCTCTTTTCCTTCTTAGTTATTATCTTGCATATGTTTGTTGACATGACTTGGGTGCAATATATTTGACATCAGTTTGGATTCTTCCAGTTGAGTCCACTTTTTCTTTTTTTGTGAAAAAGAATGCACAGATGAAGATGTGAACTGTAGTCTTCCTGTTGGGGGCCTAGGGCCTATTAAGAATTCAAAGATTTTGTTCTTATGCTAAACTCCAATACATGGGCTAAATTTTGCTTGATGTTATCATGTTTTGTTCAATTTCATCGAGTATTGGAATAGTTTTAAGTCAATATTGGTTTTGCTGGATGTTCTCTTTCTGTATTTGCTAGATGATGAGGGAAAATTTTGTTATGTGCCATATGCAGGGAGAGTGCACATCATCGAAGGTCTGTTGCTGCCAGTTTGGTTCAGGCTGTCTACATTCTTGAGCGAGATCGCCAGGAGAAGCGTCAAGATTCCCAAGTCCTTGCTCCTCCTTGGTATGAGTTTTTCCATTTTCGGTTGCTTCGTCATCTTGTGGATGATGTTGATCATTCCATATTTGGTGCCGTTTATGAATTCAAACCTCCAGCATCTTACTGTAATGACTCACTAGATGGAAGTCCACGATATGTGATTGCATTCCGAGGCACCTTAAATAAACCAGATTCCCTCTCACGTGATCTTGAGTTGGATCTCCACCTCATCCGAAATGGGCTTCACCGGACATCTCGCTTTGAGATTGCTATGCAAGCTGTCCGAAACATTGTTGCTTCAGTAGGCGATTCAAATGTCTGGTTAGCTGGTCATTCTCTTGGGTCAGCAATGGCAATGCTTGCTGGGAAAACTATGGTCAAGAATGGCATGTTTATCGAATCTTTTCTCTTCAATCCACCATTCTTTTCAGCCCCTATTGAGAGAATTAAGGACAAAAAAGTGAAACATGGGATTCGATTTGCAAGCAGTGTGATCACAGCAGGACTTACTCTAGCTATGAAGGGTAACCATAACCACCGGAGAAACCAGGCAGAAGATCCGTTTGCTGCTTTGTCTGCATGGATCCCTTGTCTATTTGTGAATCCAGCAGATCATATCGGTTCAGAATATGTTGGCTATTTTGAACATAGGAAAAAGATGGAAGAGATTGGGGCAGGAGGTATTGAGAGGTTAGCGACCCAGAACACGATTGGGGGTCTACTAATGCATGCAATGGGGAAGGAGTCAGAGCCACCATTACACCTAATTCCTTCTGCAAGTCTGACAGTTAATCTAACTCCTTCACAGGAGTTTAAGCAAGCTCATGGAATTCATCAGTGGTGGCAACCTGATCTGCAATTGCAGACCAAGCTTTACAAGTACAAATAATTCTTGACATAATTATTCTTATTATTACTATTATTTCTGATACATCTTATTTCTGTCTGGGTGAGTAATTGATTTGGTCTTCCTTCTAATAGTTCATGGAAGCAGTTACCAGCCAATCGCATCCAATCAGATTGAAATTAAAACAAAAAAAGGAAGAAGGATCCAAGCTGTTTTGTTTCTATGGATGTAGAGGGTCAGAGACTATGGTTTGGAGCATGGAGTTTTGAAGCCAGGAATTCCTTTCATGGGCTGAACTGAACACATGCTACTTGAATTGCACATTTGCATGTACTTAGTGTCATTTTTTTTGTTAATACTGTAGTTTGCAACCAGAGAAATTGGTTTGTGTTGTGGGAAATTTGTGTCTTGGATTTCATCAAGTCCTTGGTGAATGGTGATTAGACCAAGAAGTAAAAGCACAGCTACTATTTGTTGGCTTAAGGCTTATGGTTACTTTTGTATTTTTTATGGGCTACCTAAGTGTGTTACACTTGATCTGTCTCTTTGAAATCCTTGGCTAAACGCACATAGTCTGGACGCTATGTTTGACTGTACCCTCATTTCAAATCTTTTTTCAAGGAAGATCTGTCGGTTGGAAAGGCGAGGCAAAGATGAATGTTTGATTTTAAGGCATATTCTGTTAACTTGTAAAAATATGATAAAGTTGTAATTGTTTGAGGAAAAGTGAATGGAATTGGTGGATCCATTTTTCCACCAATCACAATGTTGTGAAAAGATTACAAAACATATTCTATTATATGTGTGTGTATGTATGTTGTGTCCCATTTTTCCTTTTTTTTTTTTGGTTGAATGACTCTATCTTCACAAATTGGTTTTTCTTTGACATTGTAGGATCTACAATTTGAAAGAAAATGGTGAAGAAGCAACTATATTTAGCTAAATTATCCTTTCCTACTGTAGTTCTCTTTATTTATTTATTTTTGAAAATTAGTTCTCTTCATTCAACTGGCCAGAGAACTCGGGGAAAAGCTTTTTTTATTAAAAAATAGGGCTTATTAAGCTAAAATGGTCATAGACACGTTCTTTATTGACTGACATCACTTTCATATCAAATGTTGTAAACAGTAATATCACTTTCATATGAGTCAACATTATTTTTATTAACACTAATCTCAATATGTCATCCAACAATTGTTGGGAAAAGGATTTTATTATTATTTTTTCTTAAAAGAGCAAAATTTATGGGGGCTAGATTTATAATTCTTTATTTATCACTTTGTGATTATTCTGCAACTATTTTTGACTAGGTGTTAACAGCATCTAAAACTGCGCATTGAATTGGATACTTACCTTAAAAAGGCGCACAGGATTGAAAATTTCAAATACTTGTTGTGGGAGGTACATTTTGTCTAGTTGTTTGGCCGAAAGTAAACCATTCGCCATTAGGAGCAAGTTGAACACCCATTCAATTTGTCTGTGACCAATAGTATTGTGAGTAGGTTTGGATGATTCTTTCATTTCATGGAATTTATTTCATAGTACTATTATTGTATGTGTAGCCTTTTCTACTGTGATTGGTGTGTATAATAAAAGTAGTGTCAGTTGTAAATCAAAGTGAAAGTGATATTACTTATGTCATAATAGATCATGTCAACAAATATATATATATATATATATATAAAGTTTCTAAAAAAGTATATTTCCTTGTAATTACTCATATTATTATGCAAGCACTCAAAAAAAAAAAAAAAATAGCATGTCTCTTTTGTAGATTTTACCTATCAGTTACTAATTAACACTAATTGAATTGTTCATTTGATTTTGTTTTTGCTTTGAACACAAGTTAAGCAGAGCTCATTTAATCATTCATTTCATAATTGAATTGTTCATTTAATTTCTTGAATCGTTCATAATTAATGATTCATATCATAATTAAATTGTTCATTTCATTTCTTTATCAAATAAATTTAAACTCATTTACATGTTACTTTTGATGATGCTTATTATTAATTTTTTACTTGATTAACTTATTCTTTTTCCTTATATAGTAAAATCACAACTAAAACTTATTACTCATTCATAAATTTATGTTAGTTTCAAATTGAGTGAAGAAGATTCTACTGATTTGGGAATTTAATAAGTCGGTTATAACAAATCTCAAATGGCATATATGACAGTTTAAAAAAAAATGATTTCAATAGTATAGTGTGAAAGTAATGCATTAAAAGTCAAAATCAACCAAAAAAAAAAAAAACTATAAAATCTGTTAGTGTCTCTAGCATTCTGTTGTGAATTAGCTTATATTATTTTGTTGTGAATCAGCTTATATTATTTCCAAGAAAGAGAGGAGAGCGTGAAGGAAATATTGTCAAAGTTTAAAGCCACTTTCGTCAAGCTTTGTTCAAATCAAATTTCTAGAGAGGACCTCAATCATTTTCAGAATTACAATGTATATACCAAACCAAAGCCGTTTGTGAGAGCATTCATAATGGGAATGCTGAATGCCATATGTTGCCTCTATTTAGCATTTGTCTCTCAAAAACCTTCACCATTCAGAATTGTAAAAACTTAAAATTTTAAAAAATTTTACAATTCTACTACAGTGCCACCCTACTTTTATGATGGTACTGTAGCAACTTGTATCCTATTTATATTATATTTTATATGCCTCCTTGTCTCTTTAGTATTCTCTCTCCATGTTCATCTTCTCTCTCTGTGTCCATATTTTCTCGACGGCCTGGGTTTCTAATTGGAGGTGTGGGTTTTTGATCAGTGCTTGGGGTTGCTGATCAGCGTGTGGAGATTGGCGAGTTAGCCTGGGTTTCTAATTGGCGGCGCGGGTTTCTAATCGGTGGCTTGGGTTTGCTAATCGGTGGCTTGGGGTTGCTGATCAGCGTGTGGAGATCGGCGTGATGGGTTTCTTCGATTATTTTATTTATTTTTTTTTTTTTTCTCTTGGTGGTTTTTATGGTAGCCGTTTCTTGTGATTGTGGTTGTAGGTGGTGGTTTATGGCAATTTTTTGTGTTTCTTTTCCTCTTGGTGGTGGTTGTTGGTAGTGGTGGTGGTGGCAATCGGCATGGATTGATCAGGGGCGGAGGGAGGGGGGGTCGAGAGGGGGCACTTGCCCCCCCTAGCCTTCTCAAAATTTCTCAAGCTTTAGTGATGTAAAATGCAGTAAAAGTCCCCACTTGACAGTTGACATAAAAGACAATCTACTTTTTCTTGTTATTTATATATATTAGCTTGTCAACAATTGTCAGACAATTTTACATTCACATGGCAACACTTTTTTTACATAATGAGTCCCATTTAATAGTACTCTTTTTTTGCACACTACTTTGCCAACTATGACTGAAAAAAAAAAAAAATACTGAATTGGACTTTGAAAGAAAAAATCTATGTTTATGTGTAATGTGCCTACTTTAGTGCCTCACCATTTGGTTTCCAGTTTACAATTTTTTTCTCTAGTTATCAACCTTTTCAATATCAAACTTGAGTTTTTGTTATAAACTCAAATTTGAATGACAAAAAAAAAGTAAAAATGTCTATATGAAATTTTAGAAGCATTCATGACATTGAGTTGCATATAGTCGAATAGAACTTCATAAGTATATTGTTATATTCTTAATATTTTTACATTGTTTTATTTTTCCAATTTATTTTAAAGATCCAAATTACATGTTTAAATTGTGTGTATTTAGTATCGATTAATTTATCTTAGATTAATTCTACCTTCAATCTTGTCTTTTAATCTTGCCCTCCCTAACTTGAAATTCTAGCTCCGCCATTGGGATTGATGGTGGGTTTTTCTTCAATTTTTTGTTTTGGGATTGTTGTTGTGATTTGCTGGGGTGGCTGGTGGTGTAGTAGTGATTTGGGTTTGTTTTGTGGGTGATTGTTGCTGGGCAGAGGATAGGTAAGTGATTGTTGATGGGTGGAGGAGGTTGTTGGGGTTTGGGTTTATTCACCGTGGAGAGAGAGATGGGGGAGGAAGGAAGAGAGAAAAAATTAGAGAGAGCATATATATTTTTTTTGGTTATATATTTTAGTAGATAATATATATTATTTTAACGAATAGAATAGAAAAATAAAAATATTAAATATGTTATAAAATAATATAGTATAATTGATAAAGTAATAAAATATTTTTTGAGATGGTTAGGGATACGATTTCTCACTGTGAAAGCTTTGAAGCCAGATTTGACGAAATGTACTGCTAGTCCAAACAGTGCACGTGGTGAAATACAGGAAATGCGTGGGTTCACTGACAAAGTCTGTTTCTCTGTTTTAGACAGACGTGACACCTATAGTAAAAAGTCAAAAAAGCAGACTCGAATCCCCATTAAAATGGACAATTATCACCACATCACACCAAGTGCAACCTTTGTCCCAATCCCTAACCCCTGCTGCACTTGTCCCAAAAATTTACACCTTTTTTTTTTTTTTAACTCACTCACTCACTTACATTTTCACTCCCCTCTAGAGTCTAGAATCAGCCACCGCAGTAAATTTTTATAAAAATCACCGTCACCACTCACCACCACATCCACATGGCCACCACTCACCCTCCAGTTCTATCTCAATCATTGACCATGGAATTCATGCTACACATTTTGTTCCTCAAAAGTCACAAAAACGACGCCATTTTGCTCACTTTTCTTAATTCCTGCAGTAGCACATAACAATAACAATAATAAAAAATTATACTAATATTAAATCCTTAAACAGAGCCGCATTTTACGCATCTTTGTAATAAGATTGCACTCACTCATTCATTCACGCGCTCTATCAGTATCAGGCTTTGCTTCACAATTGGACCGAATACGATATGGTCGGTCTCCTAAAAATACTCTTATTCTCGCATCATAACTTTACTTACTGCCTAATTAATCTCGACAAAAAGCACCAAATACTACATTCCAAAAAACAAATTATGAAAGCAAATTTAATCATTACATTGAACAATGAATGATGCAAGTAAAATTAATGAGGAGTATATCTTACATTCCATAATTAAATTCAAGGATATAATTACATTGATCAATATAAATCAAATAATTTTCACCAAGATAAAATAACAAATTACCTTTGGTTCATTCGTCAATGCAGCTTAATTGGAAACCTAAACAAAATACATAGCCTTTGAAACATAAAACCTTGCTTATAAAAAGTAAAACTTTCCCAAAACTGCTCCCATAAGCCTAAATTTTTAGTTCACTAACGAAAACTTGAGCTCATAATCAAGTTAATAATTTACAACAAAACCAAAAAATTCCCATTACAACCTCAAAAACCTAGAAACCTTAACTAGAAGGGAAAAAAAAAAAAAAAAAAATCAATTTTTACACTTACCATCCACCAAAACAAATTGGGTAATCCAAATTAAAATTACCCATACAACCAAATTTCCCAAAACTAACAAAAAAACAACAAAAACTAACAATCATAAAAAAAAGAAAAGAAAAAGAATTATTAGCAGTGGAAACCTAAGACAGATCCATCACTCACAGCAATGACAACCTTACAATCCGCTTTAGCGTCCACGTGGTGGGTAAAGATATGCAAGACCCGAACCCGACCCGCCATCTCCATCTTCGACTCTATCTCCATTGTCGGCCCGACCCGATACCCACCGCCACCTTGTACGGGTCCCATTGCACTCACCGTTTGTGGGGCCACCAAAGGGAAAGACTGAACAGCAAAAGTGGCCGCCATGTACTGGGTCCGACCCGAGTCGATTGTGCCGGCGGGTATGAACATGAACCCGACTTGGTTACCCGAATAGAGGAGCTGGAGTGTGCTGTCGTAGTGAGTGAAGGGGGCTTTGTTTGGGTTCCGAACGGCGACGTATTGGGAGAAAGTGAAGTTAACGGTGGAGGAGTTGTAAGAGACGGAGAAGGAAGGGAGGTTGACGGCGTTAACGGAGATTTTGGGGTCATGGGGTTTGAAGACAGTGAAGTAAACGATGAAGATGATGATGATAACGAAGATGAGGAAGACTGTGGCGACTATGCATGAAGCTAAGTTTGTACGGCCCGATGGGGGTCTCTGTGGTTTGCTCATTTTGCTTTTGCTTTTCCCTTTGCCTTTGCCTTTGCTTTGAGAGTGGGATTATCTATGTCATAGAGAGAGTGAGAGTGAGAGAGTAAGGAGGTGTGTTTGGATGTGGGGTTGGGGTATTTATTGAGGGTGAGTAAAAAGGAAAAGTGGGACAAATAGGAAAAATTAGGTTTTAATTGATGTGATATCATTATCAATGATTCAATGTTGTGAATTTTTTTTTTTTTAGTTCATAAAATAGAGGAAGGATACAATTTTATATTGATGAGTATGACGCTGATGTGGCACATTAGCTGAGTCGATTATGATGAGTTGGCAACTCGGCTACTTATGATGATGTGAATGCCTAATTAGCCTAAGCATGCCTTAATTGAAAAGTAACATACACTTGAAAGAGTAACGTTTTAGATGGAGGAGGAGTTCAAACCTTAATAAAATACGGTGAATTGTATAACTAAATCTCAAAACATCATCCTTGGAGCCAAATCTTTTGCTAGAATTCAAATTTCTAATCTATAAAAAGACTTCATATGGGATTTGTAGTGACATGTGAGGATTTTGTCTCTATATATGTTTGGATTATTGACATGAGTATTTTTATTTCAAACCAAATGAAAAGATTGTGAATCGGAAAAAAACGAGTGGTGAGATGATAAATGGATCATAAGTATGAAATTAGATGTCTTAATTTTAAGGCTAAAGTATTATTTACATCATTTAAAGTTGAGGTTGTTTTTAAATTGTTAATTCAAATATTATTTACACCCAAATAAGTGATATGCTAACATTTCGAGTTGATTCGACTCGATTAGAAAATGTATTGACTTGCTATAGAATTACATATCCAAACTGAGTCAAACTACTAAAAAATTGGACCAATCTTACTCATTTTTTGCATAGATTTCAATTTTGGTGTTTAATTTCCCATATGAGGCTCACGACTCACCGACATTGGCCCATATCTCATTCTTTTTGGTTCCAACATTTGCGAAATTCGTCAACTCACTAACATATGCTTCAACATGATGTCGTCCTTCATCAATATTTTTTAGGCCATCAGTAAAGTCATTCTCAGTCTATAGTATCTTCTCTCATTGGTCACTGATGCACCCATTTTCCAGCCCTTGTAGTTGTCTTTCGGCACATTCTTCCATTGTCATGATTCTAATTTGTACAGTTCTTTCTCCATTATGTATGAATCATCATCCATCTAATCCGATCATTCACCGTCACCTTCTAGGCATCTTTAAGACATCAAGTTTCTATTTCAAATTTTAGGCATCATTAAGAATCTACCTTGAGTTTGAGGGGAGCGTTAAAAGATATAACTCGTACAAGTTTATGTGTAATGGGCCAAGAGATCCAATATAATGTAGACATTGTTATGACTAACCCTAACTCCTATAAATACCCTATTAGGATTTTTTTTAAACAAAGAATGCTTAGTGATGATGTAGATTCTATGAGATTCTTCCGTGGACATAGACAATTTAACTGAACCATACAACCCTTGTGTAAGGCCAGATTTGGATCCCTAACCCAAAAGATGGATGGACCTAGGCTCAAAAAACCCAAAACAATGAATTTATAGAGAGTGGGTTGGAAAATTGAGCTAAAATGAAAAGGACAACCAATAAAGTAGATTCAAATGATAAGAACATGTAGTTAGATTGATTTAATCTAGAGAAAATCGTCCTCTGCGTAATTCGAGCAGATCAATTCTTATATAATTCTCACAAGTTTGGTTACAAATTTGATTCCTGATTGCTACAGTGTTTTCCTCTTCTTTTCTCGATCTCACTTCTCCTACTACTTCCTTCCCCTTTTATACTCTCTTCTCCCTTCATCTTTACCATCTACGTGCAGGCCAGATAGTTGGTGTTGATCCCTGTCCCATCAGCATCTTCCATAAGTCTTCTTGTAGTAGCTATAAGGCTGAAAATCACTGTTCAGGTATCACCTCCACATTAATGCGGTGGTAGTAGCTTTCTCCTTAGATATTTTAGGACTTCCCCCTGTCCTATGTTTTTGCAATGCCTATCCATACCAATAGAACTTCCTGGAACGTTCCCCTGGACGGTAGACCACTTTTTCAGACCTCGGACTTGGTTAGCCGAGGAGGCATTCATCCTCGGCCCACCCTCTCGGGCCATTATGACGAAAACTAACTTCTTCATTTACCAACACGGGCTCCCTTGACAACGTTTACTCCTCTTCGGATGACCTCTCATCCTCGGATTAGGCCTCAGGCCCAATATCTACACAGATAATGAGCTCTTGGCCCAATGCCCCTACAATAGCCCCTCGAGATTCTTCTTTTTGGCTCCTCGACAAGAAAGAAGGATTTCGACGTCACATTAGCTAGTCTGTGCCCATCACATATTACCTTTGCCCATGTAGATGCTTTTTTAACTGCCCAAGACACGTTCTTGACACTTCAGCATACGAGACACACTCTTCATTAAATTTTTACGGCTATTTGTTCCCCACGTTCTACGGCATGATGTAGATCTAACGATTGAGGATTCTGCTGGGACATGGGTGGGAACTTTCCTGCTTTGTAGCTTTCTCTTTGATATAAATATTACTCAAATCAATCACTCACCTTATTTTAGCATTCACTTAGCTCTAGCGCACATACACTGAACTTGCCAACCTTCCCAACTCACTCGTGCTCTTACAAATACCAAAAGCCCGTCTGAGGATACTTTCCTTTCTTCTGTAAGTTTTCATAAATCCCTTTCACTTTATTTTTCCACAAACTTTTCTTTTCTTAATGTCCTTTCCTCCTCAGATCTTATTCCTTTTCATTATCTTCTTAGTGCTCCTAATTCTCCCTTAGGAATGGGTAGATTCAAAAGTTTGGTAGACTCTGAGGAGGGAATAGAGAGCTTTAGAGCTCTGTACAGGATCCCTCCAGGGGTAGGTATTTGGTACTGTAAAGAGGGGGCAGTGGCACGAAGACATGCAAGAGGGAGAGGTAGTGATCCCGATGATTGCCTTTATAGAAGAAGGGATGAGAATCCCTATGGGTAGAGTCACTAGGGACTACCTTAGGGCTCATAGGTTGACCTCCACCCAGTGCGCCCCAAACATGTTTAGAATTCTAGAGAGTGTAGACGCCCTTAAGGAAAAGATGGGCTTAGGGTTGACCCACCACGACGTCAACTGGGTGTACAACCTTCACCACTTAAAGGGGCAAGGATATTACCTAAAATCTAGGTACCCTGAAGTTAGTCTTATCTAGTGCCTTCCTGATTCAAACAAGGGCTTAAACAAAGACTTTTTGATTGTGTCTGAGGAGTGGCACGATGGCCTTTTTTGCCCGACGAGAGAGGGGACACTAGGTGGGATCTTAGGTCTAGGTGATTTATTTGTACTTAAGTTTCTCTTTAATTCACGCTATTTCTTGCTGATGATATTTTTTGTTTCTCTTTATGATTTTGCATATAAGAACGTTGCTGTGCCTAATTTCAATCTTGTGAACGAGTCAAATTTGGACAAGATCTTGAAGGCCGAGGTGTTCGTACACTCGAACGGCCAACTTAGGGCAACACACATCATCCTTGGCTACACACCTATATCTAAGACCTTCCAGGTGTCGAAGTGTATCATTAAGGCATGGGACCTGCGTCTTCATCGGATAAGTGTAGACGCGCCATGTTTCCTCATTTTCGATCCAATACCAGAGGGTGTCTTTACCACCACCCCCATACCAAAAGGAGTACCTAAGGTAGAGGCTTCCTCTTCTCGTCCTATCAATAAGGAGGAGGAGGAAGAAAAAGAAAAAGAAGAAGGAGAAATATTTGAAGTGTTCGATTCCGAGGACGACTTCGAGGTGTTCAACCGGCCACTGTCTCCAGTTGAAGAAAGCTAAGTACAAGAGGCCTCCCCCGTTCTAGACAACATGGGAATACAACGAAAGTCGAGGACTGGTCTCTTGGAAGCAATGGAGTCTACCTTGGGAAGTAAGGCGCCCGAGAAGAATGCCCAAGCTAAACTCCCTCCTCCCTTTCCCACTCAGCCTCCTCAAGTTGATCCTGTTGATCATAAAAGGAAGAGGGATTAAAGGAACCAAGACTTGGGGGAGGGAGGCAAGGGTCCTCTTCCCAAGGATGCTGAGCCCCAAAAGGGGGCAAAATAGGCCAGGATGACCTAAAACCTTACGGATAAAAGAGCTGAAACCTAGGTTAGGGTTCCCATCTGGGCACCTCCCTTTGTCCTGGATGGAGCCCCCCTTCTTTCTGATGCATCCATCAGGAGTTCCCATCAGGAGAAGGCGGGTTATGTTGCTGATGCATTGGAGCAGGCCTTGCTGCTACCTGCAGACATGTTCGATCTAAGAACCATGAGGAAACATGAACTGTTCCTCAGTTTGAAGAGGGACTTGGCCCAGGTAATCCTATTAATAGCTTTTGTCACTTTTACTTTCATAGCATTAATCTTTCTTGTACCTATACTCATCTTGGACTTTCTTAACTCACATGTCTTCTCATTGCTGTTTATTTATTGTCTTTCTCTTTTTCTTTTTAAAGGCTGTCCAAGTCGCCTATAGAGCTGAGGAGATAGTTATCAGCTCTTATAGACTAGCCAAGGACAAGAAGGGTAGGCGCATTGCCACCGTGAAGTCCTTTGAGGTAGTTGAGAAGAAGTCTCTAGACCTCACTGCTAAGCTAGCAGAGGCTGACCATGCCAAGAAAAGCGCCGAGTTTGCCTTGAATGTGATGGAAAGGCAGGCTGAGGGTCAGAGGGTACTTCTCCGCCAGGTCGAGGAACAATTGGCCGCCTCCAAAGAACAAATTAATGCTCTCAAGAAGAAGTTGGAGGAGACAGAGAAGGCCCGAGATCAAGCAGAGCAGAACGGCTACGACATAGGAGTGGCCGAGACCGAGGAGGCCTTAAGGGTTGAGGTCGTAGGGGTGTGCAGACATTACTGCTTCCAAGTGTGGGATGAGGCCCTCAACCAGGCTGGGGTTGAGGCCTCTTTTGCTCTTAGGAGGGTAGAAAATGTGTATTACCCCCCAGCCATACGCACCTTAGGCTCCTTGGGCTCTTGAGCCGAGCCGGTCCCCCTGGAGGTAGGTGAAGGTCAAGGCAACCCATCCAAAGCTCCTTCTGCAGTCAACACCTCTTCCTAGGAGGGCAAGCTGAGGACATTGCAAAGGTTGGGGATGCCAATAAAGAAGTAGTCCAAGATGTCGCCTTGCCTCCAGTTGCCTCCAATGAGCCCTCAAAGGAAAAAGAGGCTTCTCAAAGCATGGAGCTGGTGCTGGCCACCCTTCCCATACCGCCGAAAGAGGATCTCAAAGGCAAGGCCCAAGTGTCCACCACGGCCGCATCTACTCAGCCTCCCAAGAACCCAAAAGACAAGCTTGTAATAAAAATGAAGCAATAGATTGTTCCCTTGTAGTTCACTTATCTCTTTTGGAGGTTCAATATTAATGAAAATTGCAAGTCTTTCCCTTATAATTTTGTTGCCAACACTGATCCAAACTTAACCTTTGTTTGATTCAACACTTGAGAAAAAAAATGTGATAATGAGGTATATCTTGAACTTTTGATCTGCATAATTGGCAGTATAATTTTCACATATCCCATGATTAGTAGCAAAAAATTGTTAAATCTACTAAGTCTATCACCTTGGCAGAGCATGGTTTTAACTTTTAAGGATATACACAATAATGCAGCATACATACAGGCTTAAACTTACTTTGTACCCTACCCATTAACAAGTTTAAAGAATCAGAGGCATAACCAAGTCTTACACAAATTCAGGTATGCCTGTAAATACTTTAAGTGATGCTTATGAGCACCCATTTGATCCTTAAGTATGTAGTCTGAGGAGTTTAAAATAACTAAGGCTTTACCCTGACACTTGACAAAAATGATAGGAGATATTAATTTACCCAAAGTATGTGGTCCGAAGAGTTAGGCATACCTAAGGTTTTGTTTAATACTTAGAAAAATGATTTAACATATCAATTTACTCAAGGTATGTGGTCCGAGGATCCAGGCATGACCAAGGTTCTGTTTGATACGTAGATAGATGTTAGGGAGCATTAATTTACCCAAAACATGTGGTTCGAGGAGCCAGGCATAGCTAAGATTCTGTTTAATAATTAGAAAAATGATTTAACATATCAATTTACTCAAAGTATGTGGTCCGAGAATCCAAGCATGACCAAGGTTCTATTTGATACGTAGATAGATGTTAGGGAGTATTGATTTACCCAAAATATGTGGTCCAAGGAGCCAGGCATAGCTAAGATTCTGTTTATTACTTAGAAAAATGATTTAACATATCAATTTACTCAAGATATGTGGTTCGAGGATCCAAGCATGACCAAAGTTCTGTTTGATATAGATAGATGTCAGGGAGTATTAATTTACCAAAGCATGTGGTCCGAGAAGCCAGACATAGTTAAGGTTCTGTTTAATACTTGGAAAAAATAATTTAACATATCCATTTACCCAAGGCATGTGGTCCGAGAATCCAAGCATGACTAAATTTCTGTTTGATATTTGAACAAATGGAAGAAAGCAAAGCGCACAATATAAAAAACCCAAATTCGGTAAAGAAAGCTTTTATTAATAATGATATCTTCTCAGGTTGTTTACATTCTAAGGGCATGGTACAGCTTTTTCCTCTAGATCTTCAAGGAAATATGCACCTATTCCAGCCATTGATGTGATACGATATGGCCCTTCCTAATTGGGTCCCAATGTTCTCCATGCTGGGTTTTTTGCAGTTCCTATGACCTTTCTTAGGACCAAGTCTCCAGGTGCCAGTGGCCTTAGCTTTATGTTGGCATTATATTCTTGCTTGCGCTTGTATTGATAGTAGGCCAATTGGACCATAGCGTTTTCTCTTCATTCTTCAATAATTCTAAGCTCTTTTCCAATAACTGATTGTTGCTGCTCGGAGTGAAAGAACTTGTTCTTAGTGTGGGGAATCTAGTTTCCAGGGGAATAACCACCTCAGCCCCATAAGTCATTGAAAAGGGAGTCTCCTTAGTGGACCTACGAGGTGTTGTCCGATATGTCCAAAGGACGTGTGGTAACTCTTCTACCCACCTTCCCTTTGCGTCGTCCAGCCTTTTTTTTAAGCCCACTCACTATGACCTTATTGACAACTTCAGCCTGCCCATTCCCCTGTGGGTATGCCGGGGTGGAGTATCTATTTAATATGCCCAGGTCACAGCAATACCTCCTGAAGTCCTTGCTATCAAACTGGAGACTGTTGTCCGAGATGAGGGTGCGAGGGATTCCAAATTGAGTGACAATATTTTTCCAAACAAATCTCTTGGCATCCACGTTTCTGATATTTGTCAATGGTTCAACTTTAACCCATTTGGTGAAGTAATCTGTGCCGACTAACAAATATCTCTTGTTCCTTGCTGCCTTGGGGAAAGGGCCTACAATGTCCAAGCCCTATTGAGCAAATGGCCAAGGATTGATCAGAGGATTAAGGGCACCTCCCGGTTGCTGAATGCTTGGTGCAAATCTCTGGCATTGGTCACATTTCTTTACGTATTCCTGTGCCTTCCTCTGCATATTTGGCCACCAATACCCTTGAGTAAGGGCTCTGTAAGACAAAGATCTACCCCCCGTGTGGCTTTCACAAATCTCTTAATGTAATTCTTCTAGGAGTAGTTCAACTGCCAGGGTGTATGCATAGTAGATATAGGCCAGAAAATGATCTTTTATACAACTTTTGGTCCTTGTACAACCAAAACCGAGGAGCTTTCCTCCGTACCTTGTCAGCCTCGGACTTACCCTCAGGCAAGATATCTTCCTTAAGGAATAGGACAATAGAATCCATCCAATTAGGCTCCACCCTAATTTGATGAATATGAACCCCATCTCCCCTACTTTAGTAGGTTTACACAAGTCTTCCACAAGGGTCACTCGAGGTTAGTTTTGTGCTGAGGATGTTGCCAACGTGGCGAGAGGATCATCATGTATATTCCTACTTCTAGGGATTTGTGACAAATTAAAGGACTTAAATTCAAATTGTAAATGTCTAACCTGATTCAAATATTCCTGCATTCTGAGATCTCTGGCTTCTAACTCCCCTTGAACTTGGCCCACTACCAGCCTTGAGTCAGAGGACATTTCCACTGCTTTTCCACCCATCTTCTGAACTATGGTCATCTCTACCAATAGGGCTTCATACTCAGTTTCATTGTTTGTGGTCAAGAAGCCCAATCTCAAGGATTTCTCAATTGTAATCCTCTCAGGAGATATCAGAACTAGCCCCACTCCAGATCCTCTGTGGTTAGCCGCATTATTAACGTAAACCTTCTAGGACAAAGGTTCTTGTAAGGAGATTACACCAACCGATTTTCCAACTATGTTTTACTTCTCCAACCTATCTTCTAATGGGTTTTGGCAAACTCAGCCACCAGGTCAGCGAGGACCTGACCCTTAACAGAGGTCCGAGGCATGTACTTGATGTCAAAAATTTCGAGGATCGTACCCTACTTGGCAATCCTCCCAGTGTAATTAGCGCTCCGAAGTAGAGATCTAAGTGGGAGCTAGGTTAGGATAACAATTGTGTATGATTGGAAGTAGTGGGGGAGTTTGCGTGTAGCATGCACAACTGCCAAAATGGCCTTCTCCAGGGGTAAGTAACGAACCTCGGTTTCATGAAATGACTTGCTCACATAATAGACTGGCCTCTGTACACCACTATCGACCCATACAAGTACCAAGCTTACCGCATGGGAAGCCACAACAATATAGGCGAACAAAACCTCATCCACCTAGGGTCTAGACATAATGGGAGGCCGAGAAAGATACTCCTTCAACTGCCGGAAAGTTAGGACACATTCTTCGATCCATTCAAACTCCTTCCACTTGTTCAGCAATTGAAAGAAAGGTCAACACCTATGTTGAGGGCCATTTGAGAGAATCTAGGTGGAAAGAAAGAAAACCCAATAACAAGGGCAGCAAAGAATTGGCAAAGTAGACAGCAAAACCATCAGGATCAAGTGGCAGGAATAATGAATCACAAGCCCAAGAAATAAACAAATGGGCCTTGAAGAGGCAAATGGGCTTAAAGAAGCTCAGAAAGAGAGAAATAGCATCCCATGGGCAGTGTATGAGGTAGAAAAGCGAGAAAAGGCCGCCGCAGGCCCAAAGTAATGCAAACTAGGAAAGTAAGAGGTTTATGACAGGCCCATAAACCCCAAGGATGAAAATAAGGTTATTGGGCCGGGGAAGCCCAATGAAGTTAGTAAAAGCCCATGGGAATGCAGAATTAGCAAAAGGGCCGAGGAAACCTAAAGAAAGCAAACGGGCCAAGGATGCCCAAGGGAAAGACAAAAGTGACATAGGAGCCCATAAATAAGAGCAAACCAGTGGCCATGCCAAGCCACTTGGAGAAGGAGGCTAGCCTAAAAGAGGCCCAGCAGGATTAAATCATTACAGTAGGAATAACAGAACGATATGACAAGAAATGAGGGAAACCAAGGAGTGGGCCAAAGAAATGTAAGGCCCATCATCAAATGAAGCCTAGCTTCTGAGGGGAGCGGGAAAACAAAAAGCAGCCCATATAAAAGGTCAAAAAACACGGACAGCAAGCCTCTAGACCACGGCAGACGAATGGGCAGCAGGCAGGTTTTGGACACATATGGAATGAAGGCACGCGTAAGGCCCAAGCACCACCAGCCTGTACCCAGCCAATACAGAGCATGGTGAGGTCGGAGGGTCAGAGATTCAGAGGGCATGGTTTGGTGGTGGGGAGAGGGGAAAAATTTATTTTGAAGGTTCCGGCTCAGGCTCTTTTGGGGAGGTGTCCTGCTAGGATGGCTTACTACCCAAAAGAGGCAAGCTGAGTTGGAACCATTAGGTGCATGCCATGAGGGATAGGGAGAGAGAAATAACCCAGACCGTAGCAGGAAAGGGTGCCACGACAGACTAGCAAACAAAATACTCTTCCTTGTCTGGTGATGGGAGGGTGACACACAGACGGAATAGTGATGGTCTGCTAGTACACCCAGACCAGACAGGGAGTTAAGGGCTAAAACAGTAAAATCTGGTCACAACAGGCACTATAAAAGGAGGGTCTTGCCGTGAACAGAAGGGAGGAGGAACGACGGGAACTTTGACTAAAAGATAGAAAACTTAAAAGAAATAGCAAAGAAAACGAGTGGGAAAAGAAAGAAGAAAACCACAGGAAAGAAAGAAAAAGTGAGAATTAGAACGGTGGGCATGCACCGGTAGATTGGTCCCTTCTCTCCCTCATGAAATCCGGCTCTCTGTGAAAACCTCAAGAACATCTGTGCAGAAAAACCACTCAGGGTCGTTTTCCTCAGGGCAGTTAATCTTCACGGTAGGACCTTTTCCTGAGAGATTGACTGCGTTGAGAGGGAACGTTCTTTCCTTTGTGGCCTTGCTCCCGTGGATTGGATTTTGGGTTGATTTTCCTAATATTCTGAGTAACCCATGCGTATCAATATTTGATGTTCTCTGTTATGTTCTTTCCTTTCCATAAAGAAAATGATTAATATTGCTGTTGTAATTGAGTTCAAGGGCTGTCCAGTCATTTCCCCACTAAGTGGCTAGATATTTTTTGTTTATTTTATTATTATGTCTGTCTGCCACGATTTGCCTGAAACAGTTTTGCTTGCCATGAACACGTTCCTGGCAGACCTGGCCTAGTTTGCGCACAAGCCGGACCTACTTAAGCTGAAACTGGACCGGTCCCAACTCTCTTATCTAGAAAACTTAGGCTTAGTGCAACAGGAGGCAGCCCAATACTACTAGCACAGCCCAGCACCTTACAACCTATCCGTTGACCGAGAGATGAATCAATTAAGGGCGGCGGTCATCTATGTTAGCTTCTGGACTTCTTTGGGATTTCGAGGTGGTTGTAAATTATTGATTGCTTTAATTTGGTCGGGGTTAACTTCAATTCCGCGATGTGTAACCATGTACCTTAAGAACTTCCCTGATCCAACACCAAAAGAACATTTAGAAGTGTTAAGCCGTAGCTTATGTCTCCTCAAGATCTCAAAGATATTGTCGAGATCGTTAACATGCTTAGATTCCAACTTACTCTTGACTACCATGTCGTCTATATATACTTCAATATTCTTGCCCAATTGTGGTTCAAACATCCTAGTCATCATCCTCTAATAGGTGGACCCTGCATTTTTCAATCGAAAATGCATCACCTTGTAATGGTAGTTTCCAATAGGAGTGACGAATGTTGTTTTCTCCTAATCTTCCAAGGCTAAAGGTATCTAGTGGTAGCCTTTAAAGGTGTCCAAAAAGCTTATCCGAGGATGACCCACAATGGCATCCATTAACTGATCTATCCGAGGCATGGGGAAATGATCTTTTGGGTAGGCCTTGTTCAGGTCTGTGAAGTCCATGCATACCCGTCACTTTCCATTTTTCTTCTTCACAGCCACAGTATTGGCAAGCCACTTAGGGTAGAACACTTCTTTGATAGCCCCAGCCTGTTTAAGCTTCATCACCTCGTCTTTGACAGCGTTAGGATGATCCTTAGATGAGCCTTGAGGTGGTTGCTTTTTGGGGGTGGCTGATGGGTTGACATTCAAATGATGACAGATGAAGCTCGAATCCACCCTTGGAGCTTCATAAGCATTCCACACGAACACATCAACGTTCCTTTTGAGAAACTCTACCAGCTCTTCCTTCTCCTGAGGAGGTAGCTGAGCCCCAACCTGAAAAAATTTCTCCGAGTTATCACCTACGACAACTTTCTCTAAATCCTCACACTTTGCCTCCTCGGCTGGTCCATTGGTAGGTAACACTGGAGACTTTGACTGCTATAAGCCCCCCTCAGCAAAGGCTGAGGATTCAACCGTAGGTTGATGCATAATTGCTGCTACGAGACACTGTCTGGCCATGGACTGACTCCCCACAAGCTCTTCAACTCGGTCCCCTGATGGATACTTCACCTTTAAATGCAGAGTGGAAGAGACGGCCCTTAGGGCATGAAGCCAAGGCCTGGCCACAATGGTCGTGTAGGGGGAGTATGCATCCACTTCAACAACCTCTGACCTTGCCTGCATGGGCAGCCTAACCTGACCCTTTAGGATGACAACTTTCCAATCAAAGCTCACCAGAGGTGAATCATAAGCTGTCAGGTCCTCAGACTTCAAGTTTAGCTCTCTGTACAAATCAGGGTACATAATCTCTGCATCACTTCCCTGGTCTACCATCACCCTCTTCACATCATACCCTCTTATTTTGAGGGTGACCACCAAAGTATCATTATGTGGCTGGATGGTTCCTATCTTGTCTTCATTCGAAAAACTCAGGGCTGGTCGGATCTCTATTCTAGCTCTCTTCGGCTCAGAATTAGGCTCCTCGGCTATCAGCCGTGCTACGAACATCACCCTGGAAGGATAAGAACCGGTCCTCCCAGGTGCAGTAAAGATGACATTAATTGTACCTAACGGGGGCCTTGAAGAAGCGTCCCCTTAAGCCCTTGACCTTGACTGGTCTCCTTGTCCGTTGGGCTGATACAAAAACTGCCGTAACCTTCCCTCTCTGACCAGTTGCTCCAGGTGGTTCCACAGAGTTCTGCAGTTTTCGGTGGTATGTTCCCGTTCCTGGTGGTATTGGCAATGGAGGCTCTGGTTGCGCCTTAAGGAGTTTCCTCCCATTTTGTTTGGTCATTTGAAGTATGGCTTGTTCTTGATATTTTCTAAGACTTGATGCACTGGTTCTTGGAACACAGTGTTGACCACTTGAGGGGCCGTAGATCCAGATTGTCCCGTGAAATCCCTTCAGGGTCGTTGTTGTTGTATCGGTTCGACTTGAAATCCTTCCTATCTTGAGGGATAACCTTACTCTTCCCCTTACCTTGCTACTGGTCTTCCTCGACCCGCTTATACTCATCGATGCAATCCATAAGCCGACGAACACTCCTGATCGGTTTCTTAGTCAAGGACTTTCTCAAATCATGCTTGGTGGGTAGTCTGACCTTGAAGGTCCTTATGGCTATGTCATTAAAATCCCCATTAATCTCATTAAACATCTCCTAGCACCTGTCCGAGTATGTTTTCAGAGTCTCACCCTCTCGCATGGACATGGACAATAGAGAGTCTAGGGGTTGAGGAACCCTACTACACGTAATAAAACGAGACCCAAAATCTCAGGTAAGCTCCTCGAAAAAGCCAATAGAACCTACGCCCAGACCATTGAACCACCTCGGTCTGTACGATCGTTGTATATGGTGAAAGTGGGCTGAGTGAATCGCCGAGGAAGTCTCCCTTTCTCAATCTTGCGACTAAAAGGTGATTTGGAAATTTGTTTGAGCGCTCTGCTCATTGCATCATTCCCCAGGCCTTTGGAAGATAAGTTTTTGTTTTTGTGCTCATGGCAGTATTCCTCATCATACGAGAAAGACTCACTGGGAGAAGTCCTTGATCTCCGCCTATAACTGCCATCCTCTTCTTCGCTAGAAGAGAAATCAGAAAGGGAGGGAGTTCGCCTTTTCCGCTCGTGGCACAGCTCCCTTTTTAAATGATGAATCTCCTATTGCATGGCTTTGGTATTTCTTCATGGGAGAGATGGCTACCACCCCGCTTCTACTAGTATGGGTAGTATGCACACTCCCCTCCCGGTTCATTCTTCGCTCAAGATTGACAAAGTGATCTTCACGTTGGGACCCCCTGGATTCTACCTGATGTGGACCTGAACCCACCATGGTTGGACGTCAGACTCACTGTAACACTAGAATTTCCCACAGACGACACTAATTGTAAGGACCAAATTTGGATCCCTAACCCTAAAGATGGATGGATCTAGGCCTAAAAAGCCCAAAACATTGAATTTGTAGATAGTGGGTTGGAAAACTGGGCTAAAATGAAAAGGACAACCAATAAAGTAGATTCAAATAATAAGAACAGGTAGTTAGATTGATTTAAACTAGAGAAAATCGTCCTCGGTGCAATCCGAGGAGATCAGTTCTTATATAATTCTCACAAGTTTGGTTACAAATTTGATTCCTTATTGCTACAGTGTTTTCCTCTTCTTTTCTCGATCTCGCTTCTCTTACTACTTCCTTCCCCTTTTATACTCTCTTTTTCCTTCATCTTTACCCTTCACGTGTAGGTCAGATGGTTGGTGTTGATCCCTATCCTATCAATACATTCCATAAGTCTTCATGTAATAGCTATAAGGTTGAAAATCACTGTTTAGGTATCACTTCCACATTAATGCGGTCAGAGAGTTAGCTGCAGAATATTTAATGCGGTGGTAGCAGCTTTCTCCTCAAATATTTTAGGACTTCCTCCTATCCTATGTTTCTGCAATGCCCATCCATACCAACAGAACTTCCTGGAAAGTTCCCCTGGACGGTAGACCACTTCTTCTGACCTCGGACTTAGTTAGCCGAGGAGGCATTCATCCTCGGCCCACCCTTTCGGGCCATTATGATGAAAACTAACTTCTTCATTTACCAACACGGGCTCCCTTGACAACATTTACTCCTTCTCGAACGACCTCTCGTCCTCGGATTAGGCCTCAGACCCAATATCTATACAGATAATGAGCTCCTAGCCCAATGCCTCTACACCTTGTATTTCTCACTCTCTCTTACCTTCCCTTCTCTACAATTCTCTTTATTTTTGCAATATTCAACCCATGTAAGATAAAATTTTACCGTATCTAAAGTAAATGAAAAGGAATCCACCGGAAAGAAAAAGAGTGGTGGTGTTTGAGAGGAGAGTGTGAAAGCGAGACTTTGACACTGTTTTGTTTTGTTGTTATAATCTATTTTGTTGGGAGTTTTGTCTTATGGGAGGTTCAATTGTCTCTGTGTACTCGGACTGAGGTTTGTGGTCCTTTCGGGGAAAGTATCTTCAGCCACAGATAGAGGTTGAATGAGTGGTGGTCCACTTGGAAAATGAAGTAACGATAAGTTCAGACTATATATGGAACTTTTAATTCACTTTTATATATAACGAAGACTGAAAGGGAGCTTAAGCTTTGTCATTGTTTTTTAGGCCGAGTGAGCGTTAGAGCAAAGATTACAATAACATCGTGAAATCGCATGTGATGGATTATGGGATCATGTGATCTATCAACTAGTTAACATTTTTTTCTTTTTTCAAATGGTCTTCGAATCAAAGTTCTTTATTCGTATTAAAAGATTGATTTAGTGGGTTCCAGGCATCATATGATCTATGAAAAGGTGGATAAGTTTTCTAACTAACATTCTCCAAGTAACTACTGTCCCTAAACTAATGTTGCTAGCTAGCTTCAAGAGGCTAGTTGAGTGGTTTTTAGACCATACTAGGCAGTAGGTAAACCAATTCTTTATCCTTATCATTATCCTTGTGTGTAGGGGGAAGGATTAGATGTGTTTGTTTTGACTAAGACAAGCTTTGTCTGTTTGTTCCAACAGAAATTGATTTTCAAAAAAGCATTTGCAGGTGTTTGGAGTAATTGAAATTGTTGGTGAATCAGAAATTATTTTTTGATTAATTAAAAAAAAAAGATAAATCTAGTGAAAAATGTTTTACACTATCATTTTTGCCTCACTAAAAATCCATTAACTGGATCTCCACTCCCACCTTCATTTTTAATTACCCAACCACCACTCTCACTAATGTCCTTGTTCTTCGGTTGCCAACCACTGCTGCCAGCCACTGATCACAATTTTTTGATCTAAATTCTTCTTTAAAAAAAAAATTATTATACATGTATTTGAGAAAAGATAAAATGTGAGAAAATAATAAAAAATATATTTTTTATAACATTTAAAAAAATGTAACCAAATACTTGAAAATAGTTTTAAAAGATTGCAACTAAGCAATTGAAAACATTTTATTTTTTCGAAAAATATTCGGTCCAACCAAACACGGACAATCGTCCGTTAGAGGGAAATTTTTTGAAGTTTCTAGCTTAGTGTGCGTGACTGACACCGTGGGGAAATGTGAATGTGAATGGGGGGTCATATGGTGAGAAAGTCATGAGCATTGACAGGGCACCAAAGTCACAGTAAGTGTTTTTGTGAATAGTTGTTGGTGTCAGAGTGGAGTTTACCAACTTGCAATAATGCCTAGGCAACTGAGGATGGTCTTTAATCATTGTTGACATGACACTGTAGCAGCAAGGCAGTGCCATAAGTTCTGATTGAAGAAAAAAGCTTATGCACTTCATTAGAGGAATGATGACAATGTAATTGAAACCAAACACAAAAGAGAAGATGCGAGGAAGTTGCTGACTGAACTACACTTCCTGCTTCAAAAGAACTTTGAATTCGTTTTTGTCAAGCTAAAGATATTCTTTCTAAGCCTGCCACAAGAAACAAATTAGGCTCGAATGAGGCCCATTTTGCAGCTGCTTACAAAGCAAAATAAACCAATAAATAGCTCTCTATAATAAGGGACAGAGCTAGAAATTTTTGTTTGGGGGTTGATTTGTGTTGCTAATTTATTAGTCTATACAAATTTTTGTACACATATACAAACATATGTATCTATACACAAAAAAAAAATTAGTATCTTTCATAATGAATCCTTAAAATTAAATGTTTCATAGAATTAAATTAATCTTTTACCATCTTCCATAATGAAATCTTTACAATTTTCATTTTCAATATAAGTTACTAAATTGTCTACCATTGTGAGTAAAAAAATTTCAATTGAATTAATAAAGTGATCAAAGACATAAATGATCCAAAATTTTAAAAAATATGAGAACACATTTTACCATAAAAAAATGAATTTGAGAAACAATATGTTCTCTATAACTACTAGACAAATTTGAAATTTTTTTTTAAGAACATTATTGGACCAACTCAAATAGTTGGGGGGGGGGGGAAGTCCCATTTTTGAGGGCTAATTATTAAAATATTAAATATTTCTATATAATAAAAAAAAAAATTTAAAATTTTGGGGGGGCCATGGCCCCCCACCCTAACATGTAGCTCTGCCCCTGTCTATAATCACGAGGATTCTGCAGAATGCCGCTAGATATCATTTCTGTTTTTTTGTTTTTTGTTTTTTTTTTTTTTTTTTCACAACTGTTGGTACCTGTAGTGATTGATGCAAAAGTGATGCTATTCTTGTGGGGAAAAAAAATGTTAATTCGTAATATGCTAATGTAAGGACTGTATTTGGATTAAAAGCCCAACAAGTCCAAATAATGAATTTATAGAGCGTGGGTGAAAGAGCTGGTTTTACTCTAAAAGATGGACCATAAAAGTTGCTGAATTAAGATTGTTAAGCACAAGTAAAGTAAATCTGTCCTCGGCACAGCCTGAGAAACTTATCTTATAATATCTTGTTGATGAACACAGTTATCAGAATTCACAATGTTATTGCCTAGATTTTATGATTTTTCTCCCGATCTTTTTTTTTAGGTTATCTTCCCGTGTTATATATTACAATCTTGGTGTTATCCCTACCATACACGTGTACGTTGGATTACAGAAGCTCCTCCTTGTCCCATCCAACATCTCTCAGAACCATCAAATAGTAGCTGTAAGGCTACTTAGTCACTATTCATGTATCACCTCCACATTAATGCGGCCAGAGAGTTAGTTGGGAGGCATTTAATGTGGAGGTAGCAGCTTTTGAAGATATTTGTTACCTCTCTTTACTTACCCCTTGTCTAACGCCCAACTCCTAGTTGTGATGTAATTTTGAAAAAGGTCAGGGTGATATGACACTTTTACTGACCTCGGATCCTTGTTCCCGAGATGTCTTTTCTCCTCGGACGTGTGTTGGACTTATCTCGTACTATCTTCATTTTTCTCTTTATACCATTCCCATTATAACCTCATTTGACCATTCTTGGATTAGTTAATGCCCTCGGATTGGGCCATAGGCCCAATTCATACAGCCTTAATAGTACCACCTGACTAACTGGCCCCCACAACTAAGATTTTCAAATGAATAATCCAATTAATGACATCATTTCTATTGCTTTGTTTATTTCGACATTAACATTTTTTTAAAAATAAATTATTTTTTAAAAAGTATTTTTTAGAAAATTATCTTATTTTTCTATATTTGATAGCGATCTTAAAATGAGTTGGAAAATTATCTCTTAACTTCCCTTTTTAGGTTTGAGTGAGATATAGTTGTCTTCCAAAAATTTTTATTGGAAACTAACTCTATCTCATGTCAAGTTAAATAAAGGAAGTTAAGAGATAATTTTCTTTTAACTCATTTTTTAAACTATCAAATACAAGAAATGGCGCGGTGGTCATTTCACAGATATTAGTGCTTGTGAAGTGTGAGGGGTAAGGATTAGAGTTCAAGTTTTCAGGAGAGAATTTCACACACATAGGGGCTATTTGGTTTTTATGTTTCCATCACTCATAACTCTATTTCCATCACACATAACTCAAAATAAGTGGAACCCACTCCAAGAAAGCTTGTTTGGTTGTGTTTCTTATTTTTATTTCCATCACTCAATTTTCTGATTTTTAAGTGATGAATTATGAAAACTGAAAACACATTTTAGGTGTTTTCAAGTTATGTGGTATTTTTGTAATTAATCCCACAACTTTTGAAATTTCAGCCGTAGTGTTTGACTTTTTGGATTTTTTTTTTTTTTTTAAACAACGCAACCAGCTGCATATCTTGACTTTTTATTTTTATTTTTATTTTTTTTGAAACAAAGTCACTGAGTGATGAGCACCAAACGGGTGGGGTAAGGGAAGTTGGGGTATTTTAAGTGATGAGTGACGAGTGACGAAAATTGAGTGAGGAATGATGATTGATTACAAAAAAAAAAAAAAAAAAAACAAATAGCCCCATATACACTTAGATCAGGCTAGAGAAGAATTTCAATATTGTATTAAAAAAAATGCAGAAAATTACCTTCATGTAAGGTTTTCATTGAAACAAACGGGAGTGTACATAAAAGGTGCTATAGAAGCAGTGATATAATGTGGGCACAGTAGTGTTCATATGCCAACAACTTCACCTACATTGGTTTCTTTTCACATTTTACCTTTAACGCCAAATGCAGCTGCTTTGCAAAGGAAAAACAAA
Source organism: Quercus robur (assembly GCF_932294415.1). NCBI lineage: Eukaryota > Viridiplantae > Streptophyta > Magnoliopsida > Fagales > Fagaceae > Quercus > Quercus robur. Next base: position 30,774,487 of record NC_065535.1, on the reverse strand, counting down.
AAAGAAAAGGAAAAAAAGAAGAGAACTTTCTATAATAATAAGAGTAATGCTACATCCTTACCATTTTATAATATTTTTACAAACTGTTCATGTGATAAATTTTTACCGGTTCTCATTCGGATTGATTGCTAAAATTACTTTTTTATTTATTATTAACTAGTCACCAAATTAGAAGTTTGTAAAAATTATTGTAAAATAGTTTGTAACTCTAGCATTTTTCTTATAATTATACAATGAATATGCAAAAAAATGAGTAAGATACGCATATGACAAGGACTTATACCTTCGGCTATGCTTAGAAATTCAAACACACAGACCCCACACACATACTGACATGATTATAAGCTAGAATATGTAAGAAAGTCCGGCAATAAAAAGGAACTTGGGCACAATGTACACCAATTTATAAATATTAATAGATTCCGGTCAATATAATATGTTCTCCCTCCAATACACAGAAACAAACTCAGGCTTACAACAGTTGAAAGAAACACTTTATCTACCTTAAATGGCTATAAAAACACACAACCACTTAAGCTGAGGCCAATTGATGAGCCTTCATGGTAGAAATCTAGATATTAGCATGTATGTACACATTAATTTAAGCTCCCATTAAAGCCCTGTAGTATCTTAGAAAATCCTGCCGAACACATCTTATTCACGACCTTAAAACTTCGATTCAACTTACTGATACAACCCCAGGTACCACCAGTTCACAAAAGTGGAAGAAAAACAAAAGCTTCAGTCCAATGTAGATAAACAAGAGAAGCCATCTGCATTTTGTACAATCTTCATTAGTCCATCCAAAAGTGGACCAGCCATTCAATCAATACATACATATATAATATATATGCCTCATAAACCAAAGTAAAATTATTATGCAAGCTTGTCAAGCTGGGAGTCCATGATTTGGGAGACTGCTTCAAGAAGCTCAGCTTCACTCATGCCAGGGAGCAAGGAATCCTTGGCTTCACGAACAATCTCCTCAATCACAGATTCCTTTGTCAAATTTTCTCTGCACATGATGCTTCCAATGGCAAAGGGAGTGAGACCTCTCTCTACTCCTTTCTTCAGAAGCATGGTAGACACACGGAGTGTGCGGGCACACTCAAGTGGAATGTCCCATCCATAAAATTTCAGAAGTGCTATATCTTGTTCAGCATCTAGTGAATTTATGTAATCCACAGTGTCAGGAGAGTAAGGCTGACGGGCTTGTGGCCAGTAAAGCCAATCAAAGGTGCAATCTTCAAACTGCAAAGAAGGCAAATTAGCTTTATAAGTAAAGCCTGAATGATCTCAATTTTAGTGGCACACGATAACAGATTTGTTAACAATTGTCACATAACTACAAAATGCATCAATTGGCTCACATCTTTTGATTTCAACAAAACCTGCATCTCAAATTTGAGAAACTGCCCACAAATCATAACAAAAAATGAAACCACAAAGATATGCAATTTTGTCCACACGTGCTCTTGGTTCTGCTTACCATGAGAGTATGAATAAAATGGGGTCTAGCATGCACACAGTCTATAGAAGGCTTGACAGGAAATGGAAATTAAATTCTACAATCATGTGTATTCCAATAGATATCACTCACAAAATGAACGCATGCAGGTGAAAGCTTAACGGTGTTGGAATAATTTAACTTTTGATAAGGTAGAGAAGTGCAAAAAAGGAGATCGTGATACTTACAATCTCAGGCAAGCAGTAGCCATGATCAATTGGAATGAGAACAGTCTGACCATCCTCCCTTTTGCGGAACAATATGTTCCCAGCATGCCTATCTGCATTGGCCATTCTTATGTCAAGCACACTGATCTTGTGTACCTCATCCACAGGGAAAGACCCAGGACCAATGTCCTCGCAACTTCCATCGTTCTTCATGAACAATTGCAGTGAGCCAATTTTAACATTCTTTGATGTGCAATCATACCCTTCTGGATGATTAAATCCTTTGTGCAAGCAGCGGACCAAGGCTGTAGGAGGTACACCAGCAAAGCCTATCGCTTCACCTGATAGGATACGAGGCCCACTTCTTGGATGATCCAATACATAAGTTGCAACTTCTCTCAATGCTCCTTCTCCAACCTTTGTCCCCCTTTTCAAACCTTCTCCATTTGTTGACACAGGTAGACCCGTAGGATTATATACAGCCATAGGCTCCTCATCAATAGGCTTGAAAACGGAAACGTACTCTAGACCCAATGAATCTTGCATAAAATAAGCTCCTCCTGTGCCTTCAGAGGACCTGATGGGTTGATTGCCTCTCTCCAAACCATCAAATGTAGAGTTAATCATATCCCACATAAACGAGGGCAATTTGGCCTTGGGATTAATGGTAATCGGTTCCAAAGAGAAATCTCTAACCGGTGGCTCTCTTTTTACAACTTGAAGCTCCCCCGGTTGCTTTTCTCCTTGAACTCTTCCATCTCTCCTTTCATTTTCTGTTGCTGCCACAACCAAAAGTTCCAAATCTTTCTCAACAGGTTTAGCTCTAACTTTGGCAGATTTCTGAACCACCAAATGAATCACAGCATCATCGTTATTGCAAATATCATCGACGAGAACCTGGTCCTCGAGTCTCTTACCATTGCAGAAAAGTTCTTTATCCTCAAGATCAACCAAACCTTTCTCTTTCTTCCAAATACGTTGCTTGATATACCCGACATTTCGATATCTATCAACTTGAAATTCAAACTCCTTTCCACAAATGGTCCTAACAGTGATCAACAGGAGATCAGAGAGCTTTAGAACCAAATGCAGAACATCCCCACCAGTGACACCATAGTCCTTGACGAGGGTATCATTCCTGGCCAATTCTCTACCTCCATAAACTAGCTTCTGCTTCTTCACTACAAACCCTTTACATGTCTGGATCCTAAGTTTCACTGATGATATTGAATCGGACTCCAACACCCGCATAGGAATCACAGATCCAGCAACAGTAAGGTATACAAGAATGGATCCTTCCCCGCTTCGATAATGCCCGGCAGAATTCACTGATTCTTTGCGAATCGGACTCAAAGCAACACCAGCAGCAGACATTGTGTTCAAATAACTTGAACCCCAACAAGAAACTCAGGACCCGTTTCTCGTTATCTAACTCCAATTACATTTTTCCGTTCGAAAAGCTGTACGAATCCATCAATATTTTCAGGCTCTTCAATCAAAATTTGATCAAAGAACCCCAACTTTCTAAAGAATACCCAAAAACGAAAACCACACAAAACTGTGAAAAACAATCTATACAAAATCACAGGAATCCCAGACCAAACAAACAAAATCTTTTCTGAAATTTTCAATAATATGAAAAACCCAGAACCCAAAACACAATGAAAATCAAACTCTTCAATCTCCCGGCTTCAAAGATGAAATCTTTGTAGTTGGCGTTCTAACATCTAACAAAGATTCAAGTCCCAAACCCCCTTAGAAACAAAACAAACCACAACACAACACAACACACAACTCTCTTTACTAAAAAGTGGGTAAAGAAGAGAAATGCGAAGGGAGAGACTGTGGATTCTGACGGGGAGAGAAAGAACCGAAGAGAAATGGGCTAAAAATGAGAGCTTAATAATAAAAAAATGGAACCGAACCAAAAAAAATTAAAAAGAAAGGGTGGTGGCGATTAATTGCCGAGGAACTGAACCGAGGTTTGGTTTTTCGCCAGATTTTCCGAGATTGTCGTGCGAGTCATCGGTTTCGATGACTCCGAGGTTTTCTCCGAGGTTTGCTGGTCCGATAAAAATGTCGCTTATGACAAAGAGAGAGAGAGAGATAGAGAAAGAGAAACGGTATTGTAGCCGTTGGCTTTTATAGATGGTTTCGAAGGTTTGACCCAACGACTAAGACCGTGACCCAAAAAAGGAAAACGATGCCATTTTATTTCTAACGGCTCTGATTTTTGTTTTTCCAGGAAATAGAGAAGCATTTTCAAGGAAACATGGAGCGGACCTCCTCTATTCATATTGAAGACTTTTAGTCTTTTTTTAGTTACCAATATGCCCTTTTCTGTTGTCGGTCTATAAACCCAAAAATATATGAGTGTGTTTTTTTTAGATACGTTATATATAATATTTTCACAATAAATCTTAATTATTATTGACGATTATAAATGAGTGAAAGAGTAATTTCAATAATGTGTTTAAATTAAAATCAATAACAACTTATCACATTTGATTTGTTGTGGAAATATTGTGAATATAGTACTTTTAATTTTTTTTTCTCCTAATTCCAAAATTATAGGAAAATATATGGTCCAGATAGATAGTCTAAACTACTATAAATAGATATGATCTCCACGTTATGTGAAAAGTTTGAAACTTTTCTAAATATAAATTTAAATCCATAAAAAAAAAATCTAAATTTAAAGTTTTTTTTTCTTAAATAAAAATGTAAAATTTTTTGTCAGAATTTTTTATTTTTTGGGGTAATTTAAGGTTAACTATATATTATTCACTCATAAATTAACGGGTAAAGTCTCTGATCATTGAATAAAAGATCTAAAATAGAAATAAGGTGGAAGACATTGACTGAAAATATCTCTAAAAAAATGTAAATATTTTAAAGACTTGTGAAGAACAGGTTAAATAACAACAATTAAGCGTTAGTTTCAAAATATTGTGACTAACAAGGGTCGATCATGTATATTCTTTTTCGTTGTTCTATTATTTCAAAAAATTTGTTCTCGATAAATTATTAATTATCTCCTTAATTGACATAATTTTTTTTAATGTAAAACAATATTAATTTGATCTTTTAACTATTGGCTATAATTTAATTTGTTCATTAGATAATTTTTTTTTTTTTTTTTGGTTGGGGGAGTCTATATGACCACTTCAAATGAAATTGTTAAAATTTTAATGAAGGGAATACCAATGAAGGAATTGAGTTGATTTTGGAAGTTATGGGATCAAATTGAAACGTAAATAGTTGATGGGCTAAAAGGAAAATGCTAAAGTTATTATTACTACAAAATATCTACAAAATTAGTGACAATAAATGTAATTAGTGACACTTCAACAACATGATAAATAAATTGTTTATTATTTTTTGTGATTGGTAGTGGTGACATATTAATTTGTGAAATTTATTTAATGAAATTTATAATATCCATACCATCACTAATCAAATTAAATTGCACCATAATTGAATGACCAAATTAGTAATTTTTATAATAAAAAAAATTGTTAACATGTGACATTATAACATGTTTTTTTTCATGGTCTCATGAGCTAAAAGAAAAAGAAGTTTCCCCTAAATTTTAGCTAGATGGAATAGCAAATGAAGTCTAGAAGGAATAGTCAATGAAGTTTAAGAGTATTGAAATTGTACTACATGAAATTAATTGTAATGTACACTAAGACATCAAACATATGAAATTAGAAAGCATACTAATCTCCGTAGATAAAGCCGATGGAAATAGTCTACCTTCAAATCAGTTTAATTGAAGCTTCTTCATTTTTAGTTACATAACTTTTTAATAAGTCATGTGACTTATTTAAATAATTCACGTAAATAATATTTTATAAATCACTCTACAGTGAGTTGTAAGAGATTTATTCAGTTGGAAAAATACTTGTACATAGCCAATATATGCTATGCAACTCCTAAAAAAAAGCTAATTTTCAATGTCAAGCATAGTTGACACTTGACAATGAGTCACTCCTCTTATTGGATAAAATAGAATAAATTTGCTTTTCTATTTAGTTGGTTGAAAATGAGTTAACTTAATTTGATGGCAAGAATCTCGGGTAGGGTAATTTAGTAAAAACAGAAGCAGATATTTCAGTTGGGTTTGCTTGTCAGACCTGCCACGTGGTACAATATTAATTGTTTGAGTGAAAGGTTGGATTTGAATGACGAATCTAGTGAAAGTGTGAAACTAAAATTATGTGCTCATCAACTCTCTCACTCAATAATCTATCAAAAAACACGATAACAACAAAATGGTATTTAAAAAAAAAACACACACACACAATAACAATCAACTATATTAAGCTTAATTTTGTTGGTTCAGATATTTCTTATTTTTTATATATTATATTACATTTTAAATCATCTAATTTTAAAAATTTCAAGATAAATTTTGACTAAGCCCATTTTGTTCCTTAAATAGAATCAGTGCATTATTTTATTCTATCAGCTGATAAATTAGCCATAACAAGATAAAAACAAGTTTGAAGCATGAACGGCTTGATGCATTTGGAGGCCTAAAACGAAGATTGATTATTTTGTTTTATATGCAAAATTACTACTAATTAACATGAACTATATAGAATTTTTTCTTTTTTTAAAAATTTTATAGACAGAAAAAATTTGACAAAATTTTTCATATTTGTTGATGTGGCAGATTGATCGTGGTAAGTAAAAGAGTAGTGTTAGTAGTAGACTTAGATGAGAACTAATAAAAGTTTGCTAACTAAACTATTATTATTATTATTATTATTTAGAAGTGCAACATTCACAATATTTTTTACAACAAATCCTAAGTTTTAAGTTGTTTTTTGTGTTCTATTTGAAAATATCACTATAATTATTTTTCTGTCATCAACAACATGCTGTAACAACCTGCTACTTAGAATTGGTTGTAAAAAATATTGTGGATATTACATTTTTCTCTATTTTTTATTTGTTTATCATCTGGTAAAAAAAATTTATTTTATTTATTGATTATAAATAACACTATTGGTTAAATTTGGGGGCCTTTTTTTATACTTGGAGCCTTAGGCGACCGCATCTCTTGCTCTACCATTCAACCAGCCCTGGTTTGAAGGAATATCCTTCATTCAAACTGACAAAGGTAAATAAAGTTTTGCTTTCCTAGCTAGCATGTGCTACATTGTTACTGCATTACCTTGTCGATAAACATTAGAAAAAAAAAAAAAAAGAACTCTATAAAGAGTTTACATAAAATAGAATCAAATATGAAAAATCAAAATGAAAATTTTAAAATTTTAAGAGTCAAAATAAAAACAATCCTAAATGTTAAATGTTAAAAGTGTGCTTTAGTCTTAAATCAAAGTTGAAACTTAAATGGTATTTGTAAGGACACAAAATCTTTAGCGGCCCAACAACGATGTTGGTCTCGCACACGGAAAGTCCCTCACAATAGTATTTGTAGAGAGTGGGTTTAAAAAGGCCAGCGTTGGATCACAGGGCGACATTTCGGGCCGGACTATAGGTGAACCAACATGAGATAGAGCTTTGGGCCGGATATTCAGGCCCTTCAGTCTCGTATCTTGGAGGATTTGGCTCCTCGGATCATGTCCGAGGAGCGTTGGCGCTGTCCCCAGTTACCCGTCGATGGGTTTTTATGTGGTGTCCGGCGTATATTATCCAGACATTCTCTTTCATCAAGTCTTTCTCCAGAAGCTAGATGGGAGCCTCAGAAACTCCATGGGAGAGAGAGAGAGCCCCCTTTTCTTGGTCACATAACACTCTCTTTTATACTAGCTTACGTTCGTTGTCCTTCGTCCACGTGTAGGGTCGATCTTTCCAGGACAGACATCTGTCCCATCAGTCTAATCCCTGAATTGTGGGAAATGGTCCATAAAGCCTAAAAATCCGGCTCTGTTAGGTGCGGTGTCATGTCAATGAAGGGTATTAAGGACTATTTCCGTGGGATATTTTCCGATCTTTCGAGTTTGCCTGTATCTCATTCTCGTTAATGGGGTTCTGGGCTTTCTGAGGACTGAGCGGTCCTCGGACGTATCTTTGAACCACATCGGGCTCACTATTTTTGGGCTTGGGCCCTGGCCTCCTTTAGTCTGGGGGGCTGTGGACTCCCAATAAGCGAGCGAGCCGGGCCCATAGACTATTGGGCCCCACAATAGCCCCTCAAAACCCTACTGTCCAACGTCTTGGTTGGAAAGGTGGGTTTTGGTAATACCGAGCCTTAACTGCGGCTCATTTAATTCGGCCCTTGATCAACGTTGGCGACTCTTCACCTCCACGAGGAATGCGCCGGTCTACGAGCCGTTTTTCCTGGATTTAGGTACGTTGCCGTTATGCTGCGTGGTTATCTGCAACGTGCCTTTAATCTCTTACCATTTACGAGACCTTCCAGATGTAACGGTTACTGATGGTGTGGGAGAACGAAGCGGCGTTTTATACTCTGGATTTCCCTGGGGATTTGGAATGTGTCACATACCCTCTTCTTCATCCCCTATATAAAGAGAGAAGACAGAGGGTGACCTTTTCATATCCGAATCCCTCACATTCTTCCCTGAATCCACTTCCTCCATCCGGTTACTCCCTATTCAATAATACTTATCTCATAGTAATCCCCCATGAACAAATCCTTCCTTTCTCAGAAACGCCATGTCCCAACAAAACTCGAGATGGCTCGGTCGGGGCAGGGATGGCGGAGGCTTAAGATTTGCTTCCCCATTCTTTTAGCCAAAATCTGAAGCAGGGACTCGTCACACCCCGTTTCTGGTGTGACTGAGTCGGAAACCTCCCTTGTCATCTCCATCTGCTCTCTCATGAGCATACCTAATAAGGCTCCCCTTCTCCCTCTTTTGCTCCTTTTACTTTCTTTTCATTGCTTCCCTCTTCTTCTCCTCCTTCCCGCTCATGTCCTCCATCTTCTTTTTCCCTTGCATTCTTCAGTGCCAAGAGCTCGCTGAAGTCCTTCCATGTCTTCCAATTCTTCTTCCTTCTCCCTCATTATTTTTGTATAAGGATCTTCTCCTGATATGAGCAGTACTGAGGCATAGATTTCAGAAAGACTTTGAAGGCGAATTCAGAAGACACCTGATGGTTTGATTACTTGTGTTACGGATGTTGTTACTGTTTTAGCAGTTCATTTTTTGTATAGGCTTGTTTAAGCTCTTCCTTGTACGTTGTAACAATTTTTCATATTAATAAAAGTTATTGTTACTCTATTTCGTATGTCTTGTTTGTATATTTTAACAAGTGTGAAAGCGCTGCTCGGCATAATAGTATAGCATTTCAATCAATAATAACTAAGGCCAAAGTAATCGTTGATAAAAAGATGCCACGATGACTTTAACAAAATTATTATTCAACGTAACAATCCGACCAGTGAGGAATGAGACTTATCTGAAAATTAGCCATGATGGGTATTAAATGCTTCGACGAGATGTAAGAAGTAGCTGTCCGAGGATGTGTTACCCATCGGATGACTAGCCTCTTTAGGTTGACGATCATTAGGCTGTTCTGCCCTCCCATGATACGCGAGACTTAACCCTTTCCAGTATTTAAGCCGAAAAATTTCTTCATTCGGGCAGTTGATTTCCCAAGAAGCCTGAATCCGAGGACTTTGCAAAACCTGGGTTTTGTTCAGGACTTATACGTTTTATCTTATGTACTTGATCCTTCCCTTAGGCTTGAGTCTGAGGACCATGCAAGCCTTAGGTTCTGTCCAAGATCAATGTCCGCATCAGTACTTGGTTTTCCCCTTTTAGCTTGAGTCCGAGGATCATGCAAGCCTTAGGTTCAGCCCAAGACCAATGTCAGCATCAGTACTTGGTTTTCCCTTTTAGCTTGAGTCCGAGGACCATGCAAGCTTTAGGTTCAGCCCAAGACCAATGTCAGCATCAGTACTTGGTTTTCCCTTTTAGCTTGAGTCCGAGGACCATGCAAGCCTTAGGTTCTGTCCGAGACCAATGTCTGCATCAGTACTTGGTTTTCCCTTTTAGCTTGAGTCCGAGGACCATGCAAGCCTTAGGTTCTGTCCGAGACCAATGTCTGCATCAGTACTTGGTTTTCCCTTTTAGCTTGAGTCCGAGGACCATGCAAGCCTTAGGTTCTGTCCAAGACTTTGAGTTCAGATTTTACCTTTCATTGAGCATTTCCCGAGGTGCCAAACAGGGTATCCCTGGGCCTTCACGCAAAGTGGGCTTGGGCCGCGAATTCAATGAATCCGCGGATTAAGAGATATTTCTGCAACTTCTGGCCACGCAGTACTTCTCTGACGCCCCAAGGATCGAGGCGCGCCTTTACGAGGCTCCTTGAGTCTCTTGGCAACAGTTGATGTTGGAAGTTGAGCCAAGACTATTTTGTCTGTAGTGCTCCTTGGGACGCCGCGTGAGTTGACTGCCACCATCTTGTCTTTTCAAATAAACAGGAGGGAGAGAGGGTTGCTTTATATATACACCCATCCTTTTATTTTTCTCTCACATCACGCTTCCCATATCCGGAGCTCTCCTTTCTTGGCATAACATGTTGAAAGCAAGGGTTGGGAAGAAAGAACTTTCTCGGCCGCAGAAGCGCCGTATCCTCATGAGGCTTGTAACAGTAAGGTATGGGCACAGGAAGCACAAGTTCAGGAGAGTACTCCAGCTCCACCGAGGGGGAACGGCGTCTCTCCCTCTTTTAGTCAAAATCCGAAGCAGGCTCTGTTCATGCCAGCACTCTGGTATGTCAGAAGAAAGATTCTCCGCCATCAGCGCCTCTGCTTAGCAGCAGGCGAATATTTAGAGAAAGCCCCTCAGTTTCCCACTCCCTGCATCTTTCCTTCAACGGTGCCAGGCTCAAGTTGGGTTTCTTTGGCTGCCTGAGTTATGGGCATGTAGGAGCGCGGGGGAAGAATAAGGTCTCGGAGCTGTAGCTAACCTTTCCTCCGACATACCTCCTCGGCTTTCTCCAGCTTTCTTGCATTTTTCTTTTTCTTGCTTATGTAGTAAGCTTTGACGTAGGCTGATTCCAGCTTTTCATTGTACACTGTACTATTTCTTCGTTGTAATAAAAATGGAAATTGATTTATTTGTTTTAAGCGTTGATCTACTGGGCAATACAACTCTGTGAACGAATGTGCTCTACGTATGTGTTGCTTTGAGAATGTTTAGAGCTAAATAGCTTGAAACGCAATCTAACTAACTAACTCCAATTTATCCAATACTATCAGGCAATATATCGATAATTTATTGTGAATTAAATTTGGGGAAACTAACCGGGATAGCAGTTGAATAATCTGCGATAAGCGCGAGAACACCGTCCAAGGCTGATAATCTCTAAATAATCCATCCGAGCAATCGACTGGGAAGTAGGGAACTCCAATAGCGTTTGTGTACTTGGTTTCCCCACAGGCTCGGGTCCTAGGACCATGCAAGGCCTTGGTTCTGTCCATTACTTGTAAGATGTCTTATTTGTACTTGGTTTCCCCATAGGCTTGGGTCCGAGGACCATGCAAGGCCTTGGTTCTGTCCATTACTTTTAAGAGTTCTTTTTTGTACTTGGTTTCCCCATAGGCTTGGGTCCGAGGACCATGCAAGGCCTTGGTTCTGTCCATTACTTTTAAGAGTTCTTTTTTGTACTTGGTTTCCCCATAGGCTTGGGTCCGAGGACCATGCAAGGCCTTGGTTCTGTCCATTACTTGTAAGATGTCTTCTTTGTACTTGGTTTCCCCATAGGCTTGGGTCCGAGGACCATGCAAGGCCTTGGTTCTGTCCATTACTTGTAAGATGTCTTCTTTGTACTTGGTTTCCCCATAGGCTTGGGTCCGAGGACCATGCAAGGCCTTGGTTCTGTCCATTACTTTTAAGAGTTCTTTTTTGTACTTGGTTTCCCCATAGGCTTGGGTCCGAGGACCATGCAAGGCCTTGATTCTGTCCATTACTTGTAAGAGTTCTTTTTTGTACTTGGTTTCCCCATAGGCTTGGGTCCGAGGACCATGCAAGGCCTTGGTTCTGTTCATTACTTGTAAGATGTCTTCTTTGTACTTGGTTTCCCCATAGGCTTGGGTCCGAGGACCATGCAAGGCCTTGGTTCTGTCCATTACTTGTAAGATGTCTTCTTTGTACTTGGTTTCCCCATAGGCTTGGGTCCGAGGACCATGCAAGGCCTTGGTTCTGTCCATTACTTTTAAGAGTTCTTTTTTGTACTTGGTTTCCCCATAGGCTTGGGTCCGAGGACCATGCAAGGCCTTGGTTCTGTCCATTACTTTTAAGAGTTCTTTTTTGTACTTGGTTTCCCCATAGGCTTGGGTCCGAGGACCATGCAAGGCCTTGGTTCTGTCCATTACTTGTAAGATGTCTTCTTTGTACTTGGTTTCCCCATAGGCTTGGGTCCGAGGACCATGCAAGGCCTTGGTTCTGTCCATTACTTGTAAGATGTCTTCTTTGTACTTGGTTTCCCCATAGGCTTGGGTCCGAGGACCATGCAAGGCCTTGGTTCTGTCCATTACTTTTAAGAGTTCTTTTTTGTACTTGGTTTCCCCATAGGCTTGGGTCCGAGGACCATGCAAGGCCTTGATTCTGTCCATTACTTGTAAGAGTTCTTTTTTGTACTTGGTTTCCCCATAGGCTTGGGTCCGAGGACCATGCAAGGCCTTGGTTCTGTTCATTACTTGTAAGATGTCTTCTTTGTACTTGGTTTCCCCATAGGCTTGGGTCCGAGGACCATGCAAGGCCTTGGTTCTGTCCATTACTTGTAAGATGTCTTCTTTGTACTTGGTTTCCCCATAGGCTTGGGTCCGAGGACCATGCAAGGCCTTGGTTCTGTCCATTACTTTTAAGAGTTCTTCTTAACTAGTCTTTTTTCTATACTGATTCATTTTTCGAAGGTCAGCCCCTAGGCCAGGGAGGGAGGAGTTGGCTCGAGACCGCAAGCCCCTAGAGCTGTCCGTTTCGTTGGCAGTGCGGGGCGTAGCCCCTAGCAGAGGCTTATGGCGGAGCAGCAACCGTACGTCGCCGGAGATGGGAAAAACTCGTGAATCTCCGGTTACTGGAGAGCTGACTCATGTACCACCCGTGCCAACGCGCAAGCCATCCCCACAGACGGCGCCAATTGTAAGGACACAAAATCTTTAGCGGCCCAACAACGATGTTGGTCTCGCACACGGAAAGTCCCTCACAATAGTATTTGTAGAGAGTGGGCTTAAAAAGGCCAGCGTTGGATCACAGGGCGACATTTCGGGCCGGACTATAGGTGAACCAACATGAGATAGAGCTTTGGGCCGGATATTCAGGCCCTTCAGTCTCGTATCTTGGAGGATTTGGCTCCTCGGATCATGTCCGAGGAGCGTTGGCGCTGTCCCCAGTTACCCGTCGATGGGTTTTTATGTGGTGTCCGGCGTATATTATCCAGACATTCTCTTTCATCAAGTCTTTCTCCAGAAGCTAGATGGGAGCCTCAGAAACTCCATGGGAGAGAGAGAGAGCCCCCTTTTCTTGGTCACATAACACTCTCTTTTATACTAGCTTACGTTCGTTGTCCTTCGTCCACGTGTAGGGTCGATCTTTCCAGGACAGACATCTGTCCCATCAGTCTAATCCCTGAATTGTGGGAAATGGTCCATAAAGCCTAAAAATCCGGCTCTGTTAGGTGCGGTGTCATGTCAATGAAGGGTATTAAGGACTATTTCCGTGGGATATTTTCCGATCTTTCGAGTTTGCCTGTATCTCATTCTCGTTAATGGGGTTCTGGGCTTTCCGAGGACTGAGCGGTCCTCGGACGTATCTTTGAACCACATCGGGCTCACTATTTTTGGGCTTGGGCCCTGGCCTCCTTTAGTCTGGGGGGCTGTGGACTCCCAATAAGCGAGCGAGCCGGGCCCATAGACTATTGGGCCCCACAGTATTCATTCATGCCATGGCTTTGTGAATATTGGAGCATGTAATTTGTTTTGAGATGAATATGAAAAATCATGAAGAGTAATGTTAGGCCTATTACATATTTTATTAAATAAGTCTTACAAATTTATATGTTATCGATCGTATAAAGTTAATAAAAGTAAGAGTAATATTAGGGTCAAGAGCCTTATGACTCAACTACCATTTCTTGATATTTTTCAATAAAAAAATTTAGAGTTTAAATTCTCTCCTTTAATTATCGAATTATCAAAAAAGAAAAAAGAAAAAAGAGTAATGATGGGAAAATAACAGATATATTAGTTTGTAATACTATTCATTAAATTTGTAGTATTCTTAATATCACTCAAAGCAATATAAACATTTACTTATTATAGTATTTTTTTATGAGATTTATTAATTATATTTTTGATGTAACATCAATCAAATTCATAATCACATTAGTTGGTAATGTTTTGAAATAAAAATGGTAAAAACTTTAGAATTTCTATAATCATGAATGCAGCTTTTAATATTAAAAATGTAGACGTTGCAGGGAGCCTCCATATGGGTTGTAGTTGTACACTAGCTCAAGCACATACGGTCTTACACAGTTCTATTTGTCGTAGCATGAATCAAAAGCCATTTAATAGAATCTTTTTACTTATTTTTAATCGGCTACATTCATGTACAAACAAATTTTTAAAGGGTCTGAATTTTCAATAATTGCTATACACGTGCACATCCACACACGAGCTTCTATTATTAAGTTGCAACTTCTATTATTAAGTAAAGGAATTTAATTTTTTCTCTCTTTCGGTTAGTGAAAGCAAATCAATTGGCTGTGATTCACAGCAAAAGAGGAGGGTTGTTTGGGTCAGTATTAATTAAGATAAATTATAAATATAAATTGAATTATGAAGCATCTTTTTTTAGGTTCATTCCCCTTTAATCTCTTTGTTTTTATTATATAACCTTTTTTTGGGTACAAAGGCCTAGTTAATCGCCGGTGCACCAGAAAAGGGTCCCGAATCCATAATACAAATCTGCAAAAGCACTCAGCAAATTATGAACTGTACCCTTTTGTGAAAAAAAAAACATTGAAGCTAATTTTATAATTTAGAGTGGGAGTAAGATAATGAACAATAGGCACCGCAAATTAAATTATTACAAGTTTGGGTGTAATTATGTCAGCCATTTGCTTAATGATGTCTCCACAAATTTATCTATTTAATTATTGAAAAAAGTTAACAAATATTTTAAGAATATTGGTTTAAAAAATATTTTCAAAAACTTATATTATAAGAAAAAAAAAATTAATAGTTTTTTATTGCTACCGATGACTTTTTATATTTTTAATAAAAGTAGTGTCAAAATTTTCCTAAAATAATTTATTAATAATTGATCTAAAGAGACCCGAACCGAACCCTTAATTATTTTCATTCCGTGCGTATTACTTGGGTTTACATTTTTGCAAGGAAAGTTTCTCAAAAGAATTTCTAGAGAGAGTAGATGCAGTGAACGTGGGTTTCAAGTTCTAATAACTTCTAAAGTATCAATTTTGAGATTGGCTTTGAAATAAGCAACAAGAAATTAAAAGATGTGTTGGGTTTCCACTTTCCATAACTTTGGTAACTGTACTTTGCATTATTATGTACTATCATGCAATTGAAAAGGTTGGATAGGTGGACCTAAGGTCTATTATGAGTTTTCCTTTAGTGGTTACATTATGAACGTTGAAGATAAAGGTTGGTTTTTATTTTTTGGTGAAAGAAAATGTTGATTTGTTAATAAAAAATGGTACCAAAAAAAGAAAAAGAAAAAAAAAAAGGATGAAGTGCTTTCATGGGCACTAATGCACTATCATGATTCTTCATGTGGCCATGGGGGCCTTAGACCCCATGTCTCTATTCTTAGAAATATTATAACTCAAAATAATAATAATAATAATAATAATAATAACATATAAACACCATTTACAATTCAACAAATCTCACTTTCCATGTTATGTTAACCACGTTATAAAGCTCTAAGAAAGACACCAATTAATAGCTAAGAAAGTGATATTTACTAACGTGTTAAAGTGTTAATTTATATCAATGTAATTAGTCAATTACACGTCACCTCTCTTTTTTCTTTTTGACAGTAGTAGGTACGTTACTTCTCATTTGACTATAAATATTCCACATATATATTATTAATAATATGTTTCTTAGATATTGTAACTTCTATGCTTTTTAAATAGCAACCTAATTGACTTGAATCACTTGATTACATTTTAAGTCATATAATTGACCCATTATTTTGCTGATTGCATAAGCATATACATAAAGGTATTATATATGCTTATACAATCGGCAAAATAATGGGACTATTATATGACAAAATATTATCCCTTTATTCATGTTTAGTTTTTATTTATTTATTTATTTAATTTAATTTTATTGTTTTTAATAATTTAAGTCAAGAAATACGTGCATGGAATTCATATCAAAACAATCTAATAACCAGTTTTTTTTTAATTAAAAAAAAACTTATTTACGACTTGATGACACAAAAGATTATTTTATTTATTGATGGAAAAAAGATTATTATTTTTGGATAGAAGAAGCTCCTTTTTTTTGAGGCCAGGTAGAAGAGGCTCCTTGAATGGTCGTTAGTCAGAAAAATACCGTTATGGTCGGCAAGACAGTTGCAAACGTTTCAATCTCTGATAGGGGGACAAGATTAAATTAAATAGGTATATTCCCATCGTAGTGTGTGACTTTTTTTTTTTTTTTTTTTTTTTTTTTTTTCAAATTAAAGCATATGGATTTGGACGGTGCGAACTGAAAAGGACCATTAATAATGGAATAAATTTACTAGCGGCCCAAATTTAAAGGTAGAAGACCTTTTGTGTTTTGGACGGAAAATGCTAGGCTACACTTTTTGAGTCGGACACACCCAATCCACACTTAAATTCATGGCATACTAGTGATTAGATTACAAGACTGATATATGGGACAATTATTAATAATTAGTGAAAAAAAAAATTTGGTTCACCAATCACAAATTGATATATAACCTTGTTGTAGATTTAGGTGTGTTGTTGTCTAAAAAAAAAAAGTGTGTCACTAGAGTTTTTCTGATGAATTTTAGCTTACAAATTTATGCATTAATAAGTATGATTGGTATGCTCCAATTACCTAATAAATGAAAGTTTGAATTGTTTTTTAGTGTCAAGAAATTTGTAGCTCAATTGGTACTTTTGGTATTTTTAATGAAAACATGTACAGTTCAAATCCCCTTATTTTCAACTATCGAATTATCAAAATTTAAAAATAAAAATAAAAAAGCAAAAATGAAAATGAAAATATCTAACTGAAGAGAAAAAAAAAAGTACAAAAAAAAATGTTATATTTCAAAAGTGTCATGATGTGGTACATTTTTATTTAGAAAAAATTTAGTTACAAAATTAGTTGTAACTTAAGACTACAACCTTACTTAATAAAATAAATATTATTACATATTTTGAAAATCTAATTGTTGAATTACATGTTCTTTACGTTTTTAATACATATATCAATTTTTTGTCAATTGGATATTATTTACAATGTAATCTATAAATTTATATTTTCTGCATAATTTTAAATTACAAAAACTTGCAATTTAAACAATTTATTGATGACATAGTTATTGATCTTTAATTTTCTAGAAACTTTGCAAGTATGGAGGATATAAGAAGAAGATGTAATCCAATGATTGATTTGTCAAAATTCATCTTTAATAAAAAGATATTGAGTAAGGTTGTAGTCTTAGATTACAACCAATTTTATTACTAAACTTTGTCTTTTTTATTTTTAGTAAAAATGTTTATAAGATTTGAAAATAATTTAGGGTCATCACTAGCCTTGTCTCTTTTTCCATAAAAGTTTTTTTTCCCCCTCAAATGCACTTGGAATAAATTTTTCTTATTTGCTAATGTGAGTGCTTTATTTATATTATTCCTTTGTTTGAGAATAAGTAGATTTGTTTATATTGGCCAGGTGGGATGTCTTAACACATTTATACTTAGTAACTTAGCCCCCCAAATCTAGATTTTGGAATGTAGATTAGGTATTTATTGTGTAATTTCCTTTTACTTCCTTTAGATTATAACTAGGAAACTAAGTGTCCGTTTAGGAATAGTTTATTTAGTTGAAACTGAAAACTTTTTACTGAAAGTATTGTAAATAAAGATAAAAGTTAGTTGAAATAGTACAGTGGGACCCATGAATAGTACCAAAAAATGCAATGATACCCATGAATAGTACCAAAAAGTATAGTAAGACTCATGAATAGTAGTAAAAAAAAAGCTGAATAGTAAAATAAGCTAGTTCTTTAAGCCATGCCAAACGCAATCTAAACCTTATACTTTTTCTTTTTAGGTTGTACTATGTCCAAAGTGTTGTAATGTACACACATTGTACTCTTTTCATTTTATCAATAAGCATATACTCTTTTTTAAGGTTTCTTTAATTTTCTTAGAGATTAATTAAGTAACGGCTCCATTAGGTAAATCTCCTAGCTAAGGGGTATTACATCGACATTTGAACCTCCACATTGAGATTTGTTAAGTTAGCGATGGAGAGGTTTTTATCCCTTTATTTCATACAATTTTTCAGAACCCTTAAAGTAGAGTATTGTTTTATTTAATATATATTTTACAATAATAGATGAACGATGAAGATTAGGTAAGTATAGTACATTTATGAAATAAAATAAAATAAAAAAGGTGTATGGTAGAATGATCTTATTCCTAACATATTTTAGAGCGCGTTTGGCCCTAGCTTATTTTTTTTTCCTTTTGTTTTAGTTTTTTTTTTTTTTTGGCAAATAACTTAACTTTTAGCTTGTTTGAAATAATTAGTTTTTAACTTTTGTCACACATTTAACATTAAAAAAAAACCAAAAATTATATATTTTGATAAACACTATACAAATAAGCTGTTCTCAAATGCAATCTAAATGTTTTTCACAATGTAGATTCTAGTTAGCTTAGTTTGTAAAGTCTTTTGTTCTCGAATAAGACATTTAAGAATTGAACCCCGCTTACACTAAAAATCAATTCGTATTTTAGCCTAATAATAAAGAGTAATCAAACTAACGCGCACCCTTAGAGTGATGGTCACTCTACAAATATAAGTGCTTGTAGAGTGTAGGGGGCAAGGGCCGGGGTTTAAGTCTTCAGGATGAAGTTTCACACACATATACATTTATATTATTCTAAAGTAGAATTTCTATCTTATAAAAAAAAAAAATCATATTATATATAATAAAAGTTGGGCTTAAACGCCGTAATTGCGTCACATGACTTCACTAAATTACATAAATTTTATTAAATTTTTAGAGTTATAAAGAACTAAAAAGGAATAATATACTAGCAGGACTCTAATTCATTATTACCATTAAGTAGTTTATCTAAAAAAAAAAAAAAAAAAAAAAAAAAACTACTTCTTCTTTTTTGTATTAACTTAAACGTAAACAAAAAATAAATAAAATCTAATAACAATCTAACTAATAACGTTAACTATTTTTTTGGGATAAAATATACCTAAACTTCTTGATTAGGTAAGCTCATTTTTCTTTTTGTTTATATTAAATTATCAACTTCTTCACAACTTAAAATTATCTAATATAAAAGTCAGGGTATAATACCATGACTCTAATTCATTCTTATCATTAAGTAGTTTATCTCAAAAAAAAAAAAAAAGTGCTTCATGTCTAAAGTAAGTGTATGTAGGGTCACAATTTGGGGCAAAAGCCGAAAATGTATGAAGTCTTGGTCCAATGAGCCAAATACAATGAATTTGTAGAGAATGGGTCAAAGAACTAGGTCTTAGTGAATTGGACAACGGCTAGTATTGGACTAAATGACAATCAAGGAAAAATAATAGATGTCGATATCAATGGACTTTCAGTCCGAAGAGGCCACAATTATTGTATATTGATCACAGTTAAATACTAAGATAGTTTAGATTGCTACAGTGTTCTCTCTATTTTCCGATCCCCTCTCCATGAAGAGTCTTTTACTTTATATATCTTCTTTTGTGTCATCTTCACCCTCCACTTGTTAATTATCTGAACCCCTACTTGAGTACTTATCTCATCAGCCACCTTTTCTAGCTCTCTGTGAGTTGCAGTAGCCAAAGTAGCACTGTTTAGAGGTCTTCTCCACATAAATGCGGCCAGTAAAGTAGCTGTTGTGCATTTAATGCGGTGGTGTCAGCCTTCTCTTAAATATTTTTAGGTTCTCTTCCTTCCCTCATGCCCATGAAGCACGTCTCTATCATTGAACCTTCTCGGTAGGTCACTTTAATTGCTGGGTTATATATTTTGAACCATATTCATTAAGTTCGAGGAGTATGTACTCCTCCAATAGCCATTCATTTGCTCTCCACTTATAGGACTTGGTCTGGGAATATCTCATAATTAATTGCTCCTCTTCGGACCTATTTATCCCCTCGGATAAAACCCAAGACCCAATATACGATCTTGGGCCCTTACCCCTACAATAGCCCCTCAAAACCTTGAGTTTCTTTTATCCGAGAAGAAGAGTGAGGTTTTGATTTTTTAAGAACTAGTACCATTTGATTTTGTTGCTCACACATGTGGAAATTCAGTTTTCTGTGCGTCATGGTTTATCTCTGACGTTTCACTGCCCACGAAGCATCATTAATTACTCCAGGCGATGTGTTGTCCCCTAAATCCAATGGCGAAGCTCAGATCCAATGGCTGGGACTCTTCCTGGAAATTTGAGCGGGATAACTCCCTCTCATTTCCATCTCCTATATAAAGCCTTGAGGGTATGCATTCTCTTTTTACTTTACCAATCTTCAAGCTTCCTAGTGATCTCCAGCGCTCTAACTCACAAAACACTCTAAACTACAAAGCTTTTGAAACTTTTTCTTCAAGATCTCTTCGTAAGTCTTTTAAAAACAATAGAGATAAACACACTTATTCTCGTAAGTTCTTGTTTTTTTATATTCTCCCTTTCAATCTCGGCCATCCTCCTCGGCCTTCTTTTCTTTTGTTTTAGAAACTTCTTTCTGAGGTATTTCCATTCATTCAAATGGGTAGATTCAAGTATTTGGTAGATTCTCTGGCTAGCATGGAGAGCTTTTGGGCCAGGTATCGCATCCCCCCAGGAGTAGGTCTACAGTACTGTCCCCCAGAAGGTGTACTTTTGGATAGAAAATGGGGTGAAGTTGTCATTCCGATGATCGCCTTTATAGAGGGAGGAATGACACTTCTTATGGGTAGAATAACTAGGGACTATCTGCTTAATCATAGATTATGTCCACATCAATGTACTCCCAATATGTTTAGGGTCTTAGGCTGTGTGGATGTACTAAACGACCAAATGAACCTCGATCTAACATGGCACGATGTTGCCCATCTGTACAAGTGTCACACCTTTTCAGGAGGATATTACCTCAAATCTTGGTTCAATGAGGTGAGACTGATATCCTGCCTCCCAAAGTCCAATAAAGGCATGAAGGACGATTACCTAGTTGTCTCCGGGGGATGGCACGACGGTCTTCACTGCCCAATTAGGGCAGGAACACCAGGTGGGGTACCCTAGGACCAGGTCTCTCGGTCAAGACCTTAGTTTTCTGAGCTCCTTCTGTTCATTTTTGATAGTCTGCCTCCTCGGATAATGTTCATTGTTGGTTTAACAATGTTTGCCTCCTCGGATGTTTTGCAGATAAAGGGCACGTCTCTCCAAAGCTCAGCTTTGTCAACGTCCCCGGGCTCAACTTTCTGTTGAGATTGGAGATATTCGTGAGTGAGGACAATCAGCTGCGGGCCACTCACCTTATCTTAGATTCCGAGCCTTTGTTGCTTATCTACCAGGACACAGGCCAAGCGCTGAGAACAGGTAACCCCCGTCTTGCTCGGACAGACGTTTCTAAGCCACGGTTCCTCGCAAGGCAGGATCTACCTCCCGTGGTATTGCTTGCTCAACTAAACCTTTCGCAATTCGCAATACCGCTTCAACAAGTTCCACCTGTAGTCGTGCCAGCAGCGGAAGGGATAGCCTCCTCCTCACACTTGTCACTAGAAGAGGAGATAGAAAAATTTCAATTTGCTGAGAAGGAGAGAACTCCTGAAAGGCTTGTGGAGATTTTGGACTCCGAGACAGAGTTCGACAAGCTTTCTACAGCTCATCAGCCAGGGCAGACTGCTACTTTCGCTAAAACAAGCTCCGAGGAAACGGAGGTTATGGACCTTAAGAAGAGGCCGAGCTTAAGGGCTCTGATGGCTAACAGGGGTAAGGGAGCGACTCCACCTAAAGCTCCTAAGACCCAGACCTCTGCCAATCTTCCTCCTCCCCCTCCTCTTCCTCCTGTTGACCAAGGTCCACACATCAATCCTGACCCGAAGAAGAAAAGACCTCTTCAGGAGTTGGAAGAGGGGGAGATGCCTCCACAGAAGGGCGCGAAACAAAAAAAGACAAAAGATCCTCGAGGCAAGAGGTCGAAGTCTGTGGAGAGCCAAGACGACGTTAAGACACATCATTAGCAGCGTACGTGGGCTCTCGTGATAGAGATGGACGGGACCCCTATTCCCTATAAGTCCACGATGAGGGAATCCAGTAGGGGGCACTCCATGTACCTGGCCCAAGCCTTAGAGCCGCCCCTCCTCCTCCCAAAGGATATGGATGCCCTTAGGCGGATGATGCAGCCTGACCTGTTCATGTCTCTAAAAAGAGACCTCGCGATGGTGAATACAATTTCATTTGCATCTCAACTCATTTCCCTTTTCCATTCATATATACTCTTTATGTGTAATCCTCTTGTTGTTTTATGCAAGACATTTAACAAGTCTTCGTGGTCGAAGAATGCGTCAGAAGCGCCCACAATAAATTCGAGGTCGAGTCTAACTTTCGACGCGAGGTGGAGAAGACGCTTGGGTCTGCCAAGGAGGAGAAGACTCAGCTGGCCGAGAAGCTCAAAACCTCCGAGCATGAACGTTAAAGCGCCCTGGCAGGGCTTAAGACCGCTAAGACTCAGGCTGAGGACCAGCGCAAGCTTCTCTTCACCACGGAGCTGAATCTAGTCACGGAGAAGGCTACAGTTCTGAGCCTAAAGGCTGAGCTGGAAAAGGCTAAGGTAGAGGCCCAGGCGGTCAAGAACATTGCTCAGGCCATCGAAACAGCAGCCTATGAGTGGGGGATGCTCGAGACGGAGCAGAGGTTGGCTGAAGAGGTAGCCAAAGTGTGCAGGGACTATTGCACTGTGACCTGGAATGAAGCTCTTAACAGTGCAGGGGTCCCGAAAAACTCTGAGCTGAGGAGGGCGAAGAGAGTGTATTTTCCAGAGCCCATCAGAGAGATCCCAACCGACCCTTCCTCAGCTGCTTTGCTCTTACCTGCTCTTGAGCAAGTTCCCAGCGCTCAGGATTTTACTGTTGACGTTGGGACCTCTACAAGAGCGGGTATGGGTAAAAAGGGTTTTCCTCCAGCCAGTGACGCTCCGTCTGAGGACACCCTTACCATTAGGGACGTGATCTCTTAGGCTAAGGTAGCTGAGAAGCCTAAAGGTAGGGATGCCCGGTCCAAGACTGCCACTACCAAGGAGTTGCTATCCACTTATACCACGGATTAATCCTCATAAAATGAGTACTTAATTTAGGGGAGAAAAGTAATATACCTTGTATCCTGAGTTCTGTTTAACATTTATAAGAGTGCTCTTCTGTATCAAAAGTAGTTAATTTCCCCTAAGTCTGTGGTTCGAGGATCCATGCAAGACTTAAGTTCTATTTAATACTTGAGAAGATGTCCGAAGTAGTTAATTTCCCCTAAGTCTATGGTTCGAGGAGCCATCCATGACTTAGGTTCTGTTTAAATACTTAAAAGGATGACAGAGTAATTAATTTCCCTTAAACTTGTGGTCCGAAGGGCCATCCAAGGCTTAGGTTCTGTTTAAATACTTGAAAAGATATCTAAAGTAATTAATTTCCACTAAGCCTGTGGTCCGAGGAGCCATCTAGGACTTAGGTTCTGTTCAAATACTTGAAAGGATATCTAAAGTAATTAATTTTCACTAAGCCTGTTGTCCGAGGTGCCATCTAGGACTTAGGTTCTGTTTAAATACTTGAAAGGATATCTAAAGTAATTAATTTCCGCTAAACTTGTGATCCAAGGAGCCATCCAAGACTTAGGTTCTATTTAAATACTGGGCTAGATTGAGAGACAAGAAGCATGAGGCCTTCATACAGCAAAAGAGTTTATTGAGAAAGGAAATTTTCATTAATAATAGTACCTTTTCAGGTTGTTTACATTCCAAGGGTGTGATATAACATGCTCATTTAAATCTTCTAGAAAATATGCCCCAATACCAGCCACTAAGGTGATGCGATATGGCCCTTCCCAATTTGGTCCTAGCTTCCTCCATGTTGGGTTTTTAGCATTGCCTAGGACTTTCCTTAACACTAAGTCCCCAGGCACTAATGGCCTTAACTTTACTTTGGCACCATAACCTTGCTTGAGTTTGTGTTGGTAGTACGCCAGTTGGACTATTGCTTTTTCCCTTCTTTCTTCAATAAGGTCTAAGCTTTTTTCTAGTAGTCCATCATTGCTGCTCAGATAGAATGAGCTGGTTTTTAGTGTTGGAAAACCCGTTTCTAGAGGAATAATAGTCTCAGCTCCATAATTCATCGAGAAAGGGGTCTCTCCAATTGACCTACAGGGTGTGGTCCAATACGTCCACAAGACATGTGGCAGTTCTTCCACCCACCTTCCCTTCGCGTCATCTAACCTCTTCTTAAGTCCATTCACTATGACCTTGTTAACAGCCTCGACTTGCCCATTCCCCTGGGGGTAGGCTGGCGTAGAATATCTATTCGTAATCCCCAATTTGCAACAGTACCTCCTGAAGGCCTTACTATCAAACTGGAGGCCATTGTTTGAGATGAGGGAGTGAGGGACCCCGAACCGGGTGACAATGTTTTTCTAGACAAACTTTTTGACGTCCACATCTCTGATATTTGCTAAAGGTTTAGCTTTAACCCATTTAGTAAAGTAGTCAGTGCCAACGAGCAGATATCTTTTGTTCCTTGCCGCCTTGGGAAATGGCTCGACGATATCCAAGCCCCACTAAGCGAACAGCCAAGGGTTGGATAGTGGATTGAGGATCTCTCTTGGTTGATGTATGTTTGGCGCAAACTTCTGACGTTGGTTGCACTTCTTCACGTATTCGTGTGCTTTTTTCTGCATGTTTGACCACTAGTAGCTTTGGGTGATGACCCTATGGGATAGGGACCTGCCTCCTGTATGGCTTCCACAAATTCCTTCCTGCATTTCTTCCAGGATTAGTTCTGAGGCCTCAGGGTGTATGCAGAGCAAGTATGGTCTAGAAAAGGAGTGTTTGTACAACTTCTGGTCCTCAAATAGCCAAAACTAAGAAGCTTTTCTTCATATCTTGTCAGCTTCGTTCTTCTCTTCGGGTAAGATGTCTTCTTTCAGAAACAGTACCAAAAGGTCCATCCAGCTAGGCCCCACTCTGACGTGGTGGACATGGATTGCTTCTCTTTTCATCACCGAGGGTTTGTATAAATCTTCCACAAGGATAACCCGAGGTAAACATTGAGCCGAGGAGGTGGCAAGCGTGGCCAAAGAGTCGGCATGTGTATTTCCACTTCTAGGGATATGCAGTAAGCTAAAAGAATCGAAACGTGATCGTAGACATTTAGCTTGGTCTAAGTATTCTTTCATTCTTTCATCTCTCGCTTCTAACTCCCTATTTACTTGGCCCACAATAAGTCTTGAGTCCGAGAACATGTTTACAGCTTTTCCGCCCAGTTTCTGAACCATGGACATTCCTTCCAACAGGGCTTCATATTCAGCCTCATTATTCGTGGCCGAGAAGCCTAGTCTTAGTGATTTTTCGATGGTAATCCTTTTAGGGGAAACCAGGACTAGCCCCACACTAAAGCCCCTTTGGTTTGCCGCGCCATCAACATATACCTTCTAGCAAGTGGGCCCTTATAGAGAGATTGAGCCAACTGATTTTTCATCCATGCTTTGCGCCCATACTTCTTCTTCTAGCGAGGGTTCAACAAATTTAGCTACAAGATCTGCAAGGACTTGGCCCTTTACGGAGGTACGAGGCATGTACTTAATGCCAAATGCCCCTAGAATCGTGCCCCTCTTAGCAATTCTCCTTGTATAATCAGCATTCCGGAGTATGGATCTAAGCGGGAGTTGGGTTAGAACAATAACTGTGTGTGCCTGGAAGTAATGGGGAAGCTTTCGTGTAGCTTGAACCATCGCCAGGATAGCCTTTTCTAGTGGAAGGTAGCGAATCTCAGCCTCATGCAACGATTTGCTCACGTAATAGACTGGTCGTTGTACACCGTTGTCCGTTCGTATCAGCACTAGGCTTACTGCATGAGGGGCCACAGCAATGTAGGCGAACAAGACTTCATCGGCCTCGGGACTAGACATGATTGGTGGCCGAGACTAATACTCTTTAAGTTGTTGGAAGGCCAAAGCACATTCTTCGGTCAATTCAAATCCCTTCCATTTATTCAACAAGAAGAAGAAAGGTCTACACCTATCCACCGACCGAGAAATAAAACGGTTTAAAGTAGCAATCATGCCGGTAAGCTTTTGGACCTCCTTGGGATTCTGAGGTGGCTGCATGTTGTGGACAGCCCTGATTTGATTGGGATTGACCTCGATGCCCCTGTGGGTCACCATATAGCCCAAGAATTTTCCTGATCCTACCCCAAATGAACATTTGGACGCGTTGAGATGCAACTTGTGTCTCCTCAGAATTTCAAAGATGTCGTCGAGGTCTCTCATGTGTTCGAACACAACTTTGCTCTTTACCACCATGTCATCTATATAGACTTTAATGTTCTTAACCATCAGCGACTCAAACATTCTGGTCATCATTCTCTGGTAGGTGGACCTTGCATTTTTCAAACCAAAAGGCATCACCTCATAATGGTAGTTTCCAATGGGAGTTACAAAAGCTGTCTTTTCTTGGTCGTCTATGGCTAGGGGTATCTGATGGTATCCTTGAAAGACATCTAAAAAGCTCATTCGAGGGTGCCCAACGGTCGCGTCTACCAACCGATCTATCCGGGGCATAGGGAATGGATCTTTTGGGCAGGCGTTATTCAAATCCATGAAGTCCACACAGACTCGCCATTTTCCGCTTTTCTTCTTCACCACTACAGTATTGGCCAACCACTCAGGGTAAAAAACTTCTTTGATAGCCCCTGCTTTCTTAAGCTTTATCACCTTGTCCCTAACAGCGTTAGCATGCTCCTTCGACGGACGCCAGGGGGGTTGCTTCTTGGGGGTAACGAATGGATTAACATTTAGGTGGTGGCAGATGAAGTCCGGATCAACCTTGGGGCCTTATAGGCATCCCACGCAAACACGTCCATGTTTTCTCTGAGAAAATCAATTAGTTCTTCTTTCTCTTGGGGAGGTAGTTCCGAGCCAATCTGAAAGAAATTTTCCGGATCAATGCCCACAAAAACCTTTTCTAGATCCTTGCATTTTGCCTCATCGACTGATTCACCACCGGACAATGCCGGGGTGGTTGATTGCTAAAAGCCACTTTCAGTAAAGGCCGAGGGCTCAGCATTGTGTTGGTGTGAGATGGCGGCCAACATGCACTATCTGGCCATGGTCTGGTCCCCTATAATCTCTTTGACCTGGCCCTCTGACGGGTACTTCACCTTTTGGTGTAGGGTAGAAGAGATAGCCCCTAGGGCATGAAGCCAAGGCCTAGCTACAATGGCCGTCTAGGGTCAATAAGCATCAACTACGATAAAATCCACCTCCACCACATCCATACTTCTTTGTATGGGCAGTCTGATTTGGCCCCTTGGAGTAACAGTCTTCCCTTCGAAGCTTACCAGAGGGGAATCGTATGCCGTTAAGTCCTCGGGTTTTAAATTCAGCCCCTTGTATAGGTCGGGGTACATTACTTCCACAGCGTTGCCCTGATCTACTAGCACTTTCCTCACATCATATCCTCCAATCCTGAGCGTGACAACCAGAGCATCATCGTGGGGTTAGATGGTTCCGACCTTATCCTCATCCGAGAAGCCCAGCACAGGTGATGCTATCTTTGGGGGGAAGCTGAGCTACAGACATTACTCTAGAAGGACAAGAGCTGATCCTTCTCGGGGCGGCAAGAATGACATTTATCTTGCCTATAAGCAGTCTCAAGGAGGTGTCCCTTCGTGTCTCAATATTCGCCTGTCCTTGTCGACCACTAGAGTGATGTAGGAGGTGACTTAATTTTCCCTCTCGGACCAGCTGGTTCAAGTGGTTCTTCAAGTTTCTGCAGTCCTTGGTGGTATGCCCTAGTTCTTGGTGGTATTGGCAATACAGGTTTTGGTTGCACTTCATGGAGTCTCCTGCCATCTTATTTGGCCATTTGAAGAACGGCTCATTCTTGATTTTCTCCATAACCCGATGTATCGGATCTCTGAACACAGCGTGAATTGCCTGCGCGTTGGCAGATCCGAATTGCTCTGTATAGTCTCTCCTCGTTCGGTTGTTGTTGTTAAATCGGTCCAACCTGAAGTCCCTCCTCTCCTAAGGGACAACCTTCGCTTTACCCTTACTCAACTGCTGGTCCTTTTCAACCCTTTTATACTTGTCGATTTGGTCCATGAGTTGGCGTAGGCTGGTGACAGGCTTCCTTATTAGGGATTTTCTTAAACCATGCTCAGTTGGGAGGCTGCTCTTGAAAGTACTAATGGCGACGTCATCGTAGTTGCCTTCTATCTCATTGTACATCTTCCAATACCTATCCGAGTAGGATTTTAGGGTTTCCCCTTCCTGCATAGACAAAGACAGAAGGGAATCCAAAGATTGAGGAACCTTACTACTCGTGATGAAGCGAGAGCCAAAGGCTTGGGTTAACTGCTTAAAGGAATCTATGGAGTTTAGCTTGAGGCCATCAAACCATCTCATTGCCATCGATCCTAGGCTGGACGGAAACACTTTGCACATCAAAACCTCATCCTTGGAATGGATGGCCATCCTCTGGTTAAATTGGCTTACGTGCTCTACGGGGTCCGTTCGACCGTTGTACATAGTGAAGGTAGGTTGATGGAATCGCCGAGGAAGCTCAGCCCCTTCTATCTTGCATGTGAAGGGTGACTTGGAGATTCGTTCTAGGGCCTTGCTCATGGCGTCGTTCACTAGGCCTTTATGGGACGGACTTTTGTGACTGCGTTTATGATGGTGTTTTTCTTCATAGGAGAAGGTCTCACTTGGTGGAGTTCTTGACCTTTGCTTGTAATTGTTGTCCTCTTCATCACTAGTGTCTGAGCTGGAAGAGGGACGCTTTCGTTGCGCGCGACGCAGTTTCCTTTTCAAGTCGTCGATCTCCTACTGTAGGGCTCTGTTATCGTCCTGCTTTTGGGATATGTGACTTCTCCCCTTAGAATGGCTTTTGCTTGTATGGGTAGTACGTACACTACCCTCTCGACGTTTGTCTTGATCTCTTTCCTATTCAAGGTTAAGAAAGTTGTCTTGTCGTTGAGAACCTGCAGGCTCTGTTCGGTGTGGACCTAATCCCACCATGTTTAACCGTTGCACTTGCTGAGGCACAAGTTCTTCCTACAGACGGCGCCAATTGTAGGGTCACAATTTGGGGCCCAAGCCCAAAATGTATAGAGTCTTGATCCAATGAGTCCAATACAATGAATTTGTAGAGAATGAGTCAAAGAATTAGGTCCAAGTGAATTGGACAACGGCTAGTATTGGACTAAATGACAATCAAGCACAAATAACAGATGTTGATATCAATGGACTTTCAGTCCGAGGAGGCCACAATTATTGTATGTTGATCACAGTTGGATACTGAGACAGTTTAGATTGCTACAATGTTCTCTCTCTATTTTCCGATCCCCTCTCCATGAAGAGTCTTCTACCTTATATATCTTCTTTTGTGTCATCTTCACCCTCCACTTGTTAATTATTTGAACCCCTACTTGAGTACTTGTCCTATCAGTCACCTTCCCTAGCTCTTTGTGAGTTGCGGTAACTAAGGTAGCAAAGGTAGCACTGTTTAGAGGTCTTCTCTACATAAATGCGGCCAGTAAAGTAGCTGTTGTGCATTTAATGCGGTGGTGTCAACCTTCTCTTAGATATTTTTAGGTTCTCTTCCTTCTCTCATGCCTATGAAGCACGTCTCTATCATTGAACCTTCTCGGTAGGTCACTTTAATTGCTGGGTTATATATTTTGAACCATATTCATTAAGTCCGAGGAGTATGTACTCCTCGGACAGTCATTCATTTGCTCTCCACTTATAAGACTTGGTATGAGAATATCTCATAATTAATAGCTCCTCTTCGGACTTATTTATCATCTCGGATAAAGCCCAAGACCCAATATACGATCTTGGGCCCTTACCCCTACAGTGTATATCTAAAAAAAAAAAAAACTTCTTTACGTTAACTTTAACGTAAAATAATTATAAAAAAAATCTAATAAAACGTTAACTATTTTTTTGGGATAAATTATTTTTAAAAAAAACTAATTTGTAATTAAACCTAAACTTCTTGATTGTGTAAACTCCATTTTCTTTTTGTTCATATCAAGTCAACTTAAAATTATCTAATATAAAAGTGGGGTATATATACAGTTGGTGTATTTTTTTTTCCCTTTTCCTATTATACAGTTTGTTGATATTATTTAAATACATTTTATGTATTTGTTGCCATATTTCTTCTGTGTTGTTTTGAACTTCCATTTCTATTAGCTAGATATTTGGCTATGGAGGTCAGGTTTGTAATCTAGATGTAGAACTTTGCAAATTTTTTTTTTTCCACTAAGTTTATGTATAAAACTGTGTGTTGCATGGAAAAAATTAGAACAAAGGTTTTATTTCTTGAATAGTTCTATCTTTTAAAAGTGATCAATTTTATGTTACTTTGTCTAAATATTTTAATCATTAATATTATTGTTAACAATACTGCAAATCACTTTTATTGTAGATTCATTAGATATAAAATTCATATGCAAATAGTTTGATACATGTAACTACAAATGATATTATAGCACAATTGGCATGTTAGAAGATAATTTTGTATTGAGGTGCTATCATTTTATATTTGATGTACCAGTGCAATTTATTCCTTTCGTTTAATAATTACTGTAGGAACCAAGTACAAGACTTCTGGGCCTTAGGTCACTGTGGCTCACAATTTATTTGTAGTGGGCTTAAGGATTTCCTACAATGGGTCGTTCTCGGCAGAGAGACTCAAAGCAACACTCAGTTGATACTCTCTTCTTGACTGTTTTCTCTCAATTTTTCTGAACCCCTTCTTCTCCCCAATTTCTTCTATTTATAGCCAAGGTTAGTGGGGAGATCATGATTACAGCCACCGTTAGTGCTACTAAGGGTCCAATATTATCTGGTCAAAGTGGATGTTTAGGTGAGAGGGCGGTGCAGCATTTATGATCTTGGAACTTGGTTTTTGCTTGATGGATATGTTCGGCAACTCGGTCTCCCGTGCACATCAGGAGTTTCCCGCGTATGTCATGACTTTCCCGGACACGACCAATTCACTTGCCCGGGAAAGTTAAACTGATCGTCTGTTGGAACTCAGACCCCAAAACGTGTTTTCACGTTAAGGCAGTTTCAAGAAGGGTGTAGGATAACTGGGCCTTTCTGCTGGGCCTGTGCCCAAGGCCGGTATGGGACTGGGCCCAGGGCCTGTATGGGCCTAGGATCTTGGTGCCGTACAATAGCCCCCCCTTGATTCCTTTTGACCTCGGGAACCTTCTAGCCTGGGGCTTATGACTGCTACTTCTTATTAATATTCATCTTAAAAGACGCGCCGTTTCGCGGCGCCAGGCGCAGTCGTCATTATTGCCTGACGGTTCGTGGACCGAAGCGGCGCGCGAATCGGTTACGTTTGGCATTCACTGGGTCGCTCGTAAATTGTGCCCATTTATTGCTTGATTAAACGTTTCTCCTCCCGCCTTTCCTTGTGGCTCTATAAATAGTCCCCCTCTGAACACCATTTCATTTCTCCTTTGCCTCTGATTTCTTGCGCTTACTCTTTGCCGACCAAATCACTGTGCGCTTACTCGCTTGCCCAATGTTCCTTTCCTCCTTAGGACCCAAAGTAAGTTTTTCTTCCCCTTCCTGTTCCTTCAGCTTTATTTCTTCAAGTTCCCCTTTTGTAGTTTTAGTCACTGTAGATGGGTTACTCTTACCTTCTAGAATCCCCGGCTGCTTTAGCCACCTTTAGGAGTAAATTCAATGTTCCCGATGACGTGGATGTGGCCTATTGTCATGAGAGTGACATGGAACTCCACCGAGGGCGGGGCACAGCATTTTTCCCTTTAATGTCCATTTTAGAAGGAGGGGTTAGGTTCCCCGTGGATCCTCTGTTGATAAACGCACTCACATACTATGGGCTGTGTCCCGACCAGCTTCCCCCCAACTTTTACCGGGTAGTTAGCTGTGTCAGTAAGTTGAACCATACCTTTAACTTACAGTTAAACCATCATGACATTAACCACATGTATAGCCTCTGTGGGAACAAGTCCACCAACTACTACTTAAAGACGAGAGACAATCGGGTACGGCTGATATCATGCCTACCTGATTCGAACAGGAACTCCGCTGGGGAGTTTGTAAGGGTGCGCGGCAATTGGTTTGCCGGGGACGTCCCTTGCCCCCTTTCACGGCGTGAAGTGGGTTCGTATTATTCCCTTGATTTAATTGCTTTCCTCTGCTTCTCTTTTTCTTCTTATTGTTAGATACTAATGTGATACTTGACCCTTTGCAGACGGCAAGGTGTTCGTTCCGGACCTCAAACCCGTCCACGTCAAGGATCTGAACTTCGTCCTCCGTTCTGAGATATTCGTGCATTGGGACGGACAACTCCGGGCCTTGCACTTAATCCTCGGGGTAGAGCCGGTCTACTCTACTTGGCAAACCTTCAAGCAGGCGCTACTAGTTGACAGCCCCCTGCTATCGTATATAGACGTCCGGTACGCAAACTTTTTGCCACCGAAACTTACAACCGGGGAGGCAAGGGAATTTGGTCGGCGGTTCACTGCCTCGGACGAACTAGCTCCCCTGCGAGACGAGTCCGCGGAACGGGTATCTCGGCGCCTTAGAGAGAGAGCCCACGAAGCCATACAGCAAGGGGACCAGGCCCAAGAGCAACCCAATCCCGAGAATCCACCCGCCGAGCCTCAACAGCAAGTTGTAGAAGCGGCTGCCTTGCTAGCTGAAGCGATCCAACCCGGTGCAAGAATGGTGGCAAGGAGAGTCATGACCCTCGACAGGTTTGTAACTGGTGCCCGGCAGCCCAATCAGCCCCCGCCTACTCAGGGTCGGGGTCAAGCGTCTCAGCCCCCACCCTCCTCGCAGGCCGGACGCGCCCGAAAGAAACAAAAAGTTACCGATCAACCTTCCACGAGACCGGGAGATGCCGCTGTCCGGACTCCTCCCCGACCAACAGGTGGAATCGTCATCTGCGAGCCGCCAACCGAAGCTGGCACGGGGGGTGCGTCCTCCTCCCAAGTGGCTCCAGCGTGGGAGCCAAAATTCCTTCTGGACGGCAAGCCGTTGCCCTCAACCGCCTGTGTTCGGATGTGGGATAAGGGCGAGGGCGGCCGCATTGCCCAAACTTTGGCAGAAGCTCTCCAACTTCCCGAGGACGTGCACGCTTTTGAGGATGGATCCGAGGAGTCTGTGGGGCGCCGGTTAGAGTGGCACGCCATTGCGGTAATTCTTTTGTCTATCTACTCCTTCATATAGATTTCCTTTTGCTTCCTTTCTAACCTTTGCGCTTGCTAGGCTGCCCAAATGGCTCACATTGTGGCTGCCCGGGCCCGGGAGCTTGCCGAGGAAAACGAGCGCGCGAAGGAGGCGCGGGAGTCAGCGGTGAAAACGGCTAAGGAAAAGCTGAAGGCTGCCGAGTCTGCTGAGAAAAAGGCTGCTGCTGCGGAGAAGAACCGGGCATTAGCCGAGAAGAGGTACGCGGAGCTCCTGACTCAGCAGAATGAGACAGAGGTCAAGCTGGCCCAAGCCATCAGCCTTAATACCTCCCACGCCGAGGAGATTGCCGATCTCAAGGCAGGCTTGGCGGCCGCGGAGCAGAAATGGTACGATGTCGGTTTTGCCGATGCCGAAAATTCTGCAGAGCCGGTAGTGGCTCGGGCTCGGAATATGGGTTTTGAGGCCGGGTGGTTTGCCGCTCTCCAAGCAATGGGAGTTCCCGAGGATTCGCCTCTGAGAGACCCCAGCCAAATTCCATTCCCGAGCCCTGCACCTGCCGCCCAAGATGCCCCGGTTACTATTGACGAGGAGGAAATGGCCAGTATGAGGGAGCTGGTTGAACAAATCGATGCTCACGCCGAGCCCCAGGAAATGGAAGCCACCAGTATCCCGACTGTGCAGGAGCTTCTCGGTGAGGACCCGCCTTTTCCCCTGACCGTCCAGCAGGAAGCGACACCGCCGACCCAACCTCCCAGCTGATTTTACTTTTATTTGCTAGCTTATTTTTATTTTGTTTGGTTTTATTTGCCTATGTCACCAGGATGTGGTGACTGAACAATTGCCTTAATTTATTGGTTTTATTTGCCCACGTCACCGGGGTGTGGTGACTAAACAATTGCCTTTATCTGTTTAATTAGTAGTCCGTTTTCTTTTTCCGTTTCAATTTGTTGAATGAGTTTATATCTATTTATGTGTTTTGTTTGAATCATGCCAGTGTTATGGCCGCTTAATAGAATGGTACCCCCGAAAACCTGTTGTGCGGCTCTGTGGGTAATTTGAGAGCGCTAATGGACTTAGTTTTTGTAAAAGGGTTAGGTTTTCTTCAGGCTTTGGTTTGACCGAGAATTGTGTTTTCGTCCTTAGACTATTCGCTTGTAAGGTTTCCACTTGTTCGGAGATTTGAGTTTAACCGAGAATCAAGTTTCTGTCCTTAGGGATTTGTTTGTAAGGTTTCCACCTGCTCGGCGATATTGATCGAGCCGAGGGTCAGGTTTCTGTCCTTAGAGACTTATTTGTAAGGTTCCCACCTGCTCGGCGATATTGATCGAGCCGAGGGTCAGGCTTCTGTCCTTAGAGATTTATTTGTAAGGTTTTCACCTGCTCGGCGATATTGATCGAGCCGAGAGTCAGGTTTCTGTCCTTAGAGACTTATTTGTAAGGTTTCCACCTGCTCGGCGATATTGATCGAGCCGAGGGTCAGGTTTCTGTCCTTAGAGATTTATTGGCGATTCTCTTGGCGTGCGTTTACGGAGTCAAAAACAGCATATACAAAAAAGTTCATCATGCTCTTAATCTTAATGGAATACAAGTTCTGGCTTACACCGACAATTATGCGTAGAATTTCTTCAGGTTGTTGGCGTTCCATGGTCGGGGGAGCGGCCTCTCGTCCAGGTCTTCCAAGTAGTAGGCCCCTGCACCCGCGATGGCTGTGACTCTGTATGGTCCCTCCCAACTCTGAGCAAGCTTCCCTGCAGCCATGTCCCGCATGTTCCCCACTACCCTTCTTAACACTAGTTCCCTGGCACGGAATTCCCTGGCCTTTACATTTCGGTTGTACCTTTGGGCTAGCTTCTGCTGATACTCGGCAAGCCGTACGGTCGCGGCCTCCCTGCATTCTTCTAGCCAATCCAAATGCTCCATCATCAGGTCGTCGTTCTGTACGGGGTCAAACCCGGCGACCCGTGCACTGCATAAGCTCACCTCAGTTGGTATCACTGCTTCTGCTCCGTATGCTAGAGAAAACGGGGTTTCCCCCGTGGATCTCCTGGGGGTCGTGCGGTAGGCCCATAAAACACTGGGTAGTTCTTCTGCCCATCTTCCTTTCGCTCCATCCAACCTTCTCTTGAGCCCGTTCAAAATAGTCTTGTTTACTGCTTCAGCTTGGCCGTTGCTTTGTGGGTATGCCGGGGTTGAATACTTGTTCTTGATGCCGAGCTTGTTGCAAAAGGTCCGAAAAGCGTTGCTGTCGAACTGTAGCCCATTGTCTGTCACTAGCGAATTCGGCACCCCAAATCTTGTAACTATGTTTTTCCATACAAATTTTTTCACGTCAGTATCCCGGATATTAGCCAAGGCTTCAGCTTCAGCCCACTTTGTGAAGTAATCTACAGCCACCAATACAAAACAGTGGTTCCCCGTTGCTCGGAGGAATGGCCCGAGGATGTCAAGCCCCCATTGTGCAAATGGCCACGAGCTGCTGACAGGATTTAGACGTCTTGCCGGCTGATGGATCATTGGGGCGTGCTTTTGACATTACTCGCAACTCCGAACGTATTCGGTGGCATCCTTCTGCATCTGTGGCCACCAAAACCCCTGTGTCATTGCTTTGTGTGCTAAAGATCGTCCCCCAGCATGCCCGCCGCACACTCCTTCATGCAGCTCGGTCAGAAGCTCCTTGACTCTTTCAGGATGCAGGCACAAGAGGTAAGGGCCCGCGAAGGACCTTCTGTACAACTTTCGGTCCGAAGACAGCCAGTACCTGGGAGCCATTCGTCGAATCTTGTTGGCCTTGGCCTCATCCTCTGGAACTTTATCTTCGGAAAGGAAGTCTATGATCGGGTTCATCCAGCATGGTCCGGCCACCGCCACCTGCGCAACCTCTACTCCGGCCTGGTCGAGAACACTCTTCACACAGATGCTTGGCTCCCTTATAAGTTCTATCGTGATAAGCCTCGGCATGTCCTCGGTAGCCGATGAGGCTAACGTGGCAAGAGAGTCAGCGTGCTTATTTTGTGACCGGGCTACCTGGGATATCTTTACCGTTCCAAACTGACCGATAATCTGCTTTGCCGTACTTAGATAAGCTTTCATTCGGGGGTCCCGAGCCTCGAAGTCCCCAGTGATCTGATAAACAACCAGCCGAGAGTCCGAGTAGATCTCCACGTCCTTTGCGCCCAGATGCAATACTGCCCTCAACCCGGCCAGTAGGGCCTCATATTCGGCTTCGTTGTTCGAGGCTTTGAACCCCAATCTGAAGGAGTGTTCTAGTCGCATACCTTCAGGGGTGATTATGACAATACCAGCCCCGGCCCCCACAGCATTTGATGCGCCGTCCACAAATAACCTCCACGGGCGAATCTCCGCACTACAGATTACCTTGCCTTCATTCTTGGGTGTAAACTCTGCGATGAAATCGGCGAGAACCTGTCCCTTCACCGAGCTTCTAGGTCGGTATCTTATGTCAAACGATCCCAACCGAGTCCCCCATTTAGCAATCCGTCCTGTGAAGTCGGATCTCTTCAACAGTGATTGCAATGGATACTCGGTGAGGACGAACACTGTGTGTGCCTGGAAGTAGTGTGGTAACTTCCTCGTGGCGTGCACCAGGGCCAAAACCAACTTTTCAAGAGGCAGGTACCTTGTCTCGGCATCGACCAAGGTTTTGCTCACGTAATACACCGGCATTTGCACTCCCCGGTCCCTTAGTAACACAGCACTTACGGCATGATCGGTGACTGCAAGGTACATAAACAGATCCTCCCCGGGCTCCGGGGCCGTTAACCTCGGCGCCTTTGCCAAATATTCCTTTAGTTCTCGAAAAGCTTCATCGCAGCTCTCGTCCCATTGAAACCCCTTCCACTTCTTCAGAAGTTGATAGAATGGCCGGCAGCGATCGGCAAACTTGGAGATGAATCGGTTCAGGGCGGCCAACATTCCAGTGAGAACTTGCACCTCCTTAGGATTGCTCGGTGGTTTGAGGCGATTGACGGCCTCTATTTGGTCGGGGTTAGCCTCTATTCCCCGAGTGGAGATCAGATAACCCAGGAACTTGCCAGCCCCCACTCCGAAAGTGCACTTTTCGGCATTCAGGCGCAGCTTGTGCCGTCGTAGTATCTCGAATACTCCCCGAAGGTCTTCAGTATGCAGCGACTCTTTTCTGCTTTTTACCACCATGTCGTCGATATAAACTTCAACCGTGCATCCAATTTTTTCTCGGAACATCCTTGTCATCATACGCTGGTAGGTGGCCCCGGCATTCTTCAATCCAAACGGCATGACCTCGTAGTGATGGTTTGCGTTCGGAGATATAAATGCTGTCTTTTCTCGGTCCTCGGGCGCCAAGGCAATCTGGTGGTAGCCTTGGAAGGCGTCCAGGAAGCTCATTCTCGGGTGCCTGTACGTGGCATCTACTAGCTGATCAATCTTGGGCATCGGGAATGGGTCCTTGGGACACGTTCTGTTCAAATCTGTGAAGTCCACACAAACTCTCCATTTACCGCTCTTCTTCTTCACTACGACAGTGTTTGCTAGCCATCTCGGGAAGAATATTTCTTTTATGACCCCGGCTTCCTTCAGTCGCTGGACCTCCAGGTTTACTGCATCGACGTGTTCCTTTGACGCTCTTCTCGGTTTCTGCTTCTTCGGGGGAAATGATGGGTCCACGTTGAGTTTGTGAACAATGAACTCGGGGTCTACGCCGGGCACTTCATACGGG
Organism: Quercus robur; assembly: GCF_932294415.1. NCBI lineage: Eukaryota > Viridiplantae > Streptophyta > Magnoliopsida > Fagales > Fagaceae > Quercus > Quercus robur. Next base: position 30,736,488 of record NC_065535.1, on the reverse strand, counting down.
TTCCATGCGAAGACGTCTATGTTCTGCAACAGGAACAACAACATCTCTACCCTTTCCCGGTCATTCATGCTTGTACCTATCTGAAAATATCTGTCACTATCTGGAGGAATTCTTACCTTCAGCACCTCCTCGGCAACGTCCGCCCCAGTTTCCCGGGGTTTCTGTAATTGCTATGCAGTCTCTTTCTCGGTGTGCTCAGCTTGACCGAGCTGTTCCTTTTCCCACCGGACCGCGGCTACAAGGCATTGCTTCGCCACCTGTTGATTCCCCCTTACCTCTGCAACTCCATACTCAGTAGGAAATTTTACTTTCACGTGAAGGGTGGACGGAACAGCCCCCATGGCGTGAATCCACGGCCTCCCCAGGATTGCGGTGTAAGGTGCGAATGATCGGACTACTATGAATGTAACTATAACTCCCTTGCCTTCCATGTCCACTGGGAGAGAGATTTGCACCTCGGGAATCACAACTCTCCCGTCAAACGAGACCAATGGCGTGTCATACTTCGCCAAATCCTGGGTCTTTAACCCGAGCCCTTCGAAGAGGTCCAGGTACATGATGTCAGCCCCGCTACCTTGATCAATCATCACCCTCTTCACCAAGAATCCGCCTATCCGGGCTGTCACCACCAAAGCATCGTCGTGAGGTTGGATCGTCCCTTCCAAATCATCTTCTCCGAACGAGATGGCCAGCCGTCCAACTTTCTTTTTCTTCTTGGATGATTCTCCCTCCGCGCAAGCCACTGTCATTACCCTTTTTGCCGCTGCTGCTCTTCTTGGTGCGGCATGAATGACGTCGATTACCCCCAGGGGTGGTGGAAGGGGGTTCCTTTTCTGTTGGGCGCCCTGCCCGAGTTCCCGGTCAATGGAATCTGCTACAAACTCTTTCAGGTGCCCTGCCTTCACTAACTGTCCGAGATGATCTTTTAATACCCTACACTGCTCGGTGGTGTGCCCCTTGTCTCTGTGATAGGTGCAGTATAGGTTTTGGTTCCTCCGAGATGGGTCGCCCCCCATTTTGTTCGGCCATCTGAAGAATGGCTCGTTCCTGATCCGTTCCAAGATTTTGTGCACGGGCTCTTTAAACACCACATTAACCCCTTCGATCTGCACCTCTGGTTCCTGCATTCTGAAGTCTCTTTTCGGCTTTGGCGGCAAGATGCTTTGTTGAGATCTCCCCGCAAAAGGAGCTTTCCCCCTGCTTTGCAGCCGGTCATCCTCCAGGCGTTTGTACTCCTCTATGCGTCTCATCAGTTGCCTCATATCCTCCGGGGGTCTTCTTGTCAGCGACTCCCGCAATTCAGAATCTTCGGGGAGCCCCATCCTGAAGGTGCTAGCCGCAATTTTCTCGTTTCCTCCACCAATCTCGTTGTAGAGTTCCCAGTATCGGCTGGCATAACTCCGAAGGGTTTCCCCGACCCTCATTTTCATGGAAAGCAATGCGTCGACCGGCTGTTGCACTCGGCTGCATGTTACGAACCTACTGCCGAATTCCTGAATCAGCTCGGCGAAGCTGTGTATAGAACCTTTCCGCAACCCATTGAACCATCTCAGTGCGGTAGAGCCGAGACTAGAGGGGAATACTTTACACATCAATGCATCATTGTGCGCATGCAAAGACATCATGTGGATGTAATGACTGACATGCTCCACGGGGTCTGTCCTCCCCTCATAGGAATTGAATGGTGGTCGCGTGAATCTGCTCGACATGGGTGCCCGTTCAATCTCATCGGAGAATGGAGACCGGGCTGCCATCCGCAAGGCTCTGCTCATGGCGTCCATTGCGGCGTTGTGGTGCCGCCACTCCTCTGGCGACTCTGATCCTTGGTCATCATATCCATGCGATCGGGAACGGTCCCGTCTACGACGCGTCTCCCGGGAGTGTCGATGTGACTCTTGAGAGCGTGATCGGTCTCGGTATTGTTGCGTAACAGATCGGCTGGAACCCTCCTCGCCACGGTTTCTCCTGGGTTGGGGGTTGTGGTTCCTTTCGTGGCGCCGACCCCTTGCTTCCAGCTCCAAGTCCATTACCAATCTGCGTAATCGCTCCAGCTCTCGGTCTCTATCATCATATTGCCGATGTGCTGAGACGCCTGAAATTGTCCGGTGTGTCTGGGCCGATCCTTCTCCCAATCCGGACCTTTCCTCTCCTCTTGGATGCTCCCTATCCTCCAGCCGTTTCTGCCTCCTCTCCCTCCATGTCGATCCCCGAGAAGATCCTGCGGAATTGCTCGGAACATGCCCTCCTGAACGCTCCTCAGACATCTCCCTTGCTTGAGTCTCACTCGAACCACAGCTTCGTAGGAGAGCCCCACGGTGGGCGCCAATTGTAGGAACCAAGTACAAGACTTCTGGGCCTTAGGTCACTTGGGCTCACAATTTATTTGTAGTGGGCTTAAAGATTTCCTACAATGGGTCGTTCTCGGCAGAGAGACTCAAAGCAACACTCAGTTGATACTCTCTTCTTGATTGTTTTCTCTCAATTTTTCTGAACCCCTTCTTCTCCCCAATTTCTTCTATTTATAGCCAAGGTTGGTGGGGAGATCATGATTACAGCCACCGTTAGTGCTACTAAGGGTCCAATATTATCTAGTCAAAGTGGATGTTTAGGTGAGAGGGCGGTGCAGCATTTATAACCTTGGAACTTGGTTCTTGCTTGATGGATATGTTCGGCAACTCGGTCTCCCGTGCACATCAGGAGTTTCCCGCGCATGTCATGACTTTCCCGGACACGACCAATTCACTTGCCCGGGAAAGTTAAACTGATCGTCTGTTGGGACTCAGACCCCAAAACGTGTTTTCACGTTAAGGCAGTTTCAAGAAGGGTGTAGGATAACTGGGCCTTTCTGCTGGGCCTGTGCCCAAGGCCGGTATGGGACTGGGCCCAGGGCCTGTATGGGACTGGGCCCAGGGCCTGTATGGGCCTAGGATCTTGGTGCCGTACAATTACTTATTTAGTATAATAATTATATATATTCTATAAATTTTAACATAAAACTAAATTTTTAGAGTTTTAAAGAACTAAAAATGAATAGTATATGTGGGAATGTGTCTCCGCATTAAGCAGTTTTTGTCCGCTTTAGGGAGCCAGTCCCTCACGGTTTTGTCACGAAGGGGTGGGATTGTCCCACATCGCCTAAGTAACCCTCCCACTCATGGTTTATAAGTTTCTGGAGCGACCACAGTATACTAGTAGGACTCTAATTCATTTTTATCGTTAAATAGTTTATCTAAGAAAAAAAATACTACTTCACGTTAGTTTATCTCCAAAAAAAAAAAAATCACCTGCTTCACGTAACTATCATTAAGTAGTTTATCTAAGGAAAAAAAAATACTTCTTTTTTGTATTAACTTAAAAGTAAACAAAAGAAAAAAAAAGAAAAAAAAGAAATAAAAAAAATCTAATAACAATCTAGCTAATAACGTCAACTATTTTTTTGGGATAAAATATACCTAAACTTATTGATTAGGTAAGTTCCTTTTTCTTTTTGTTCATATCAAATTATCAATTTCTTCACAACTTAAAATTATCTAATATAAAAGTTAGGGTATACTACCATGACTCTAATTCACTCTTATCATTAAGTAGTTTATCTCCAAAAATGAAAAGAAAAGTGCTTCATGTCTAAAGTAAGTGTATATCTAAAAAAAAAAAAATACTTCTTCATGTTAACTTTAACGTAAAAAATAATAAAATAAAATAAGATAAAGAAAAAAAATCTAATAACAATCTAGCTAATAACGTTAACTATTTTTTTGGGATAAATTATTTAAAAAAAAAACTAATATGTAATTAAACCTAAACTTCTTGATTAGGTAAACTCCATTTTCTTTTTGTTCATATCAAGTTATCAACTTCTTCGCAACTTAAAATTATGTATTTGTTGCCATATTCTATAGCCATATTTCTTCTATGTTGCTTTGAGCTTCGATTTCTATTAGCTAGGTATCTGGCTATGGAGGTTAGGTTTGTAATCTAGATGTAGAACTTTGCAATTTTTTTTTTTTCATTTACACTAAGTTTATGTATTAAATTGTGCGTTGCATGGAAAAAATTAGAACAAAGGTTGTATTTCTCGAATAGTTCTATCTATTAAAACTGGCCAATTTTATGTTACTTTGTCTAAATATTTTAATCATTAATATTATTGTTAACAATATTGCAAATCACTTTTATTGTAGATTCATTAGATATATAATTCATATGCAAATAGTTTGATACATGTAACTACAAATGATATTATAGCACAATTGACATGTTAGAAGATAATTTTGTATTGAGGTGTTATCATTTTATATTTAATGTACCAATGCAATTTATTCCTTTCATTTAATAATTACTTATTTGGTAACTTTCAAAAAAAAAATAATAATTACTTATTTGGTATAATAATTATATATATTCTATAAATTTTAATATAAAACCATGCAACGCACCAACCTTTAACTAATAAATAAATAAATAGCAATTATTATAAAGTGTACTCTAAGTTTGAATCTTAAGAAGAGAAGGGAAAATGTACTTTCTGCCACAAAATTGGGCTACTATTAATTAGTCCCTCAGGCCCAAGCAAATCTAAAAGGACTTTGTTGACATTTCACAAACTTCAACTAATCTTTTACCCGCTAAAAATCTCTCTCTCTTTGTTGCTCAGAAAGAAACCATGGCGCTCAATCTTCTTGTTTCTCTATTCTCCATTCTCATCTCCACCATTTTCCCACAACCAAGAGCTCTCCAATACTCACAACACGACCGCTTCGCTTTCGGGCCAAACCTCATCCACTCCATTATCAGCCCCACAAGTTCACCCACTTCTTCCACTTCAATCTCTCCTCCACAACCCTCTTCTCTTGTCCCTGCACTCTTCATCATTGGCGACTCCTCCGTTGACTGTGGCACCAACAACTTCCTCGCCACGCTGGCACGTGCCGACCACCTTCCTTATGGTCGAGACTTTGACACGCACCGCCCAACTGGGCGGTTCTGTAATGGAAGAATACCGGTTGATTATCTTGGTAATGTTGGTTTGTATTTTTTGAAGACCCTTTTGTTTGGTTACTGAGAGAATGAAGAGGAAGAAAACTAAAGTTTGAGTCTTGTGGGATTACTTGTTTATTCGAAGACCCTTTTGTTTGGTTATTGAGAAAATGGAGAGGAAGAGAGGAAAAAACTCTAAATTTTGAGTCTTGTGGGATGTTTCTGTTTTCTTGATTTTGTTCATGTCTCCTGTTTAGTGACCCTATGTTTGGTCACTGAGAAAAAAAGAGAGAAAATATAATAAATTTTGGTCTTATGGGTACTTTTTGTTTTGGTTATTACTTTAGTTCGTTTGTAATTGTAATTTTCTTGGGATCTTAATGGTTAAAGTTCTAACTTTCTTTTTGTTTTACCAATTTTTGTCAGCAACTATACTGAGCATACATGTTTCTTGCTAGAGAGCCTAGAATGAAAACAAGTCGTGAATATGTTCTTGTTATTTGAAACAGAAGTTTAAAGTGTGGATATTGTCTTTGGATTTGTTTTATGAAATTTTTCTTATTAGGCTTTTCTGTGTTGGATACTTTAATCAGCTTTGCGGCTTGGGCTTCCCTTTGTACCAAGTTATCTTGGGCAGAATGGAAATGTTGAAGATATGATCCATGGAGTGAATTATGCCTCTGCTGGTGCTGGGATTATTTTCACAAGTGGTTCAGAATTGGTATGCTTTCCATTACTTTTAATGTTGATAACTTTGAATTAAAACACTGAAGTGATTAACTGTGCTTGTGAGTAAACAAATTGACTTTCAGTTGTTTGATAAAATGTTCTAATTGTATTGCAGATTTTATTGTTTGATTCTAGGGTATTGGGTTCTTTGATATGTGTGTGTGTGGAAATGAACTTATTGACTGTGGTTGTAAACTATCATGATGTATTAACTGCCTTAGACAGCCTTTAGTTTCTCCCGAAGTCAGGAAAAAGTATAAGAAAACTTGGAATTTTGATATAGCAATTAGCTGCTCTAACCCCAATCAGTAATGAGAGCCAAAGTGTATTTCTTTTCCTTATGTTTACTCGGTAACCTTTAGGATCACAAGTTAAATTGGATCTCCATCCATCTAAAATTTTGCCCCATGTGTTGGTTTTTGCATATGATCTGCTGAGCTGAGTAATTGGAATACTAATATACTATGAAGTATTAATTCTAAACATTGGTTGTTGTAAATTACTACAGGGCCAACACATCTCGCTGTTAGAGCAAATTCAACAGTTTACAGATACCTATCAGCAGTTTATATTAAGTATGGGTGAGCATCGTGCAGCTGATCTCATCTCAAATTCAGTGTTCTACCTTTCAATTGGAATCAATGACTATATACATTACTATCTGCGTAATGTATCTAATGTACAAAATCTCTACTTACCGTGGAGTTTCAACCAGTTCTTAGCTTCTACAATATGGCAGCAAATCAAGGTTTTTTTCCTAGTCTTTTGTTTCCCTGGAATTTAATTATTGATGATGGATGCTTTTGATCTCTGTACTAATATGCTTAGGAGGATGCCTTGTATTTTTGTGTTAATCTGTTGAATATAATCTAGCTGCCTTGTGCTTCTAAGTATTCCTTTTGTGTGCATCATTGCACTGTAACACTATTACCCAAATCGGTAAAAAGCATTGAATATCTTATAAATGCATAACATTCCAAACGGAGTCCAAATAGAAGCAAACCACTCTATGACAACAGGCCAATGACATTTAGGTCAATTAGCATTTCCTGCTGTTTCAAGATTCCAACAGAAACGTCCAGTGTTTGAATCCTCCCGGACCTCCCCCACTTGAGATGTATCAAAAATGGCTTGACAACAGAATATATCCTTCTGTACTGCTAAACTCTCCCAAAAGATGCATCACTTTTATTCCTTCTCAAATGTTTAGCCATTATCATTCAAAATTCTTATTGAATTAATTAGAGCATGGGTAAATTAATAATCATTGCTCTAAAGGCTGGAACAGTTTCCAAAATTCGACTCTCACTTGGATTTCGTTTTCTTTGCATTTGTCAGTTTGGAAACTTCCTTAACATTTTAACATTGATGTTGCAGAACCTGTATGACCTTAATGTCAGGAAACTGGTGGTCATGGGGTTGGCACCTATTGGTTGTGCACCTCACTACTTGTGGCAATACAGAAGTGAGAATGGAGAGTGCATTGAGTCGATAAATGACATGGTTAGGGAATTCAACTTTCTCATGAGATACATGATTGAGGAGCTTGGTGAGGAACTTCCCGATTCCAACATCATCTTCTGTGATCTGTTTGAAGGCTCCATGGATATAATAAAGAACCATGAAAATTATGGTGAGAGATGTTGTAAATTCTTATATTTTTTTACCCAAAAAATTGTCTTTTCTATTGTTCTCATACTATAAATTGTGCTCATGTTCAGGTTTTAATGACACTACTGCTGCTTGCTGTGGGTTGGGTGAGTACAGGGGTTGGATCTTGTGCCTATCATCACAAATGGCTTGCAGTAATGCATCCACCTATATCTGGTGGGATCAGTTCCACCCAACTGATGCAGTAAATGCCATACTAGCAGATAATGTGTGGAATGGCCTGCACACAAAAATGTGCTATCCCATGAACTTGAAGGAAATGGTACTTCTCAAGGAAAACTGATCCAATGCAAAAGGCTTCAAGAATGCAAACTACTCCAAATACGGACAAGTATCTGGTCTGGAATTTTTCCTTGGTTTACACATCCTCTACATCTATTACTAGCCCACATAGTGTAAAAAACTCTTTAGGATACATAGCTGAGACTGTAAGGATGATGTTATCACTATATAAATGTGAAAGTGAGCATACAAAATATTTGATTCATGTAAAGCTGGCAAATAATAGGGCATATTTCATTCTTTTAATAATCCAATGTCATCCTTTTCAAAGATTGTTAATATCATCTTCAAAGTCTGATCTCATCATGAAACTAGGAAATGCAGTTGTGATGTCCCTGCAATGAATGAAATTATATAGACAATCAGCTCTAAAATTGTAATAAATGAACCATAGTAGCAAACATAGACTATAAAAACACTGCTTTGTTTTACAATCCAGATAGATGGGCGTTTTCGTTAGACATAAGTACTTTCGATGCGACCTATCTCTAACCCCAAAAGGAAAACAGAATGAGAAGAAGATGAAAAAAAAAAAAAAAAACCCTCAACATAGTAACGTAATGAAGATGTGAATCTACAATTGCATAGAATCTCATTTGGTGAGTTGAGGGGAGAAAAAATATTTGTGTCAGGATCATTTTCATTTATTGCAGTTTTTCAAGGCTTTTACCTAGGATGACAAGAAGACATCCAAACATACAACGATGAACGTCAAGAGTACAATCATAGTATCATAATTATCACTAAGCATTAATGAATCGTTTCTTTTCCAAAAATTTCTAAACAAAGCAATTGGGAAATATATATTTTTCTAGTATTTGGGATGAAATTAAAGTTTACTGTGACATGTTGCAGATATTCTTATATGATTCTTTTTTACACAATAGATCTCCATAGAAGGTTGTGTATAGAATTCACATCACATTAAGACTAAATTAATCACATTAAGAGATACGCAGAAACAGGATAAAAAGGAATTACTTCAGATATGGAATTGTCATGTTCTTCAGTAAGGATGGATTGCGAGACACAAACTCCTTCCACTCTTCCATGTCAATTTTTCCATCTTTTTTTGAATCAGCTTCCTCAAATGTCTATACAATTACAAAACGAAAGGTATGGTTAAGTACAACACAATTACAGAGTTTTACATGTTGCACCATCTTGTAAACCATACCTTATCAATAATGGCTTCAATTATATCTTCAGAAAGGATCAAGTCTGACTCCTTCATAAATGCCAAAAGCATTGCCTTGACCTTTCATGAGTGTGTATGGCACAGATTTTGTTAGACAACATGATAAATTGAAGATATTCCATTGTAAACATCTTTGAATAAATTCAATCGATCGCATTTAACTCAAAAAACTCTTTTGAGTGCTGAACAGCATACTATGTTACTTTATTTTGTTGTTGTTGCCATTATCTCTTAACTTGACCACATTTTAGGGGACTCTAAGCTTTATGTATTATACACCAGTAACATCTGTTTAGGCAAGAACAAGAATTAAGGTCAAAATCTCACTCTTTACCTCATCCCGTTCGATAAAGCCTGTTTGCCATATATCATATAATTGAAATGCAACTGCAACATCAGATATGAAGCTTTAGTAGTCTTTAAACATGCACAAAAGCACACACAGATTAGAAGAATTTCATACAAGCAACTTTATCTGCTTGAGGTGCTTCTGGGTGGAAGACACTCAGAGAAAGAACAAACTCTCCAAATTCTATCACCCCATCATGTTTGGAGTCAAAGAGTTGGAAGATCTGTTAAGATAGGGACAAGCAAAAACATTTTACTATCAGAAAGTTAAAGCAAAAACATTTTAGCTCAAATATCAAGATAAAAGCCAGAAGCTGACCCTGTCTGCAAAGAGACTTTGTTTCTTGACACTCCTGAATAAACCAAGCTGAAGTTCTTCCTGCAAACTCAAAACCAAGTTCAGATTAGATACTCATACGGCCATATGAAAAGAGCTTAATTACTATATATTTTAGTATTGGATTGTAAACTCAAACTGTGATAAACTACTACTTGTTCTAAAAGCTTAAACAATTAGGAAAGGGTGATAAACAACCACCTATCTCAAAACTTTAAAATGTTAAGAAATGATGAATTTAATCATTTAACCATTATTCTAACAAGGGATTAAGGTTAGTATAATATTATCTAAACAAGTCTGCCCACTTCATAGCAACTTGTATTGCATCTGGATATTACAATTCTATATGTTCATACATATGTGCCATGGGAACTAGTGATGGGTGCAACTTACTTTGCTTATAAGCCCGTCATTAACTATAGAACTGCTTAGTTTCGTGAATAGCTCATACAAATTTTTAACCTCGGTCACATTAACTGCAAAAATATAAGGCATAGATATGTTTTTAACAAGTAAAACCCGTGCATCACAACCTGAAAATGAGTAAATGAAAAGAAAATGAAGCTTACAACAGGTTTGAGAAGCGAGAAAAGCTGGGTCATCGTGTTTAACTCGCTGCTTTATGCACATGCAGCCCATTGTGAAGGTGAAGCTCGCTGATGTTTAATAAAAGCCTTTCTTTTGTGGAAAACAATATGGTATATCAAATATGAGTACTTCTATAACCATTGTTTGGAAAATAGGATTCAGAAGAGCTGCCTATATGAGAATGCTGTTGTGGTTTTATTGTTTCATTCACCCAAGTGCCAAAAAGGCTTTCAAAGGATGCCAAAGTTTTTGATTCTGAATTGCCTACAAACTACAAAGCTATGCAAATCTGCACCTGTCACCTACTTTTGTGCGTATTTATGCTTTCGATATTGCATGACTTTTTGTTTTAGATGTAGTCCACCTGGGAAAAAGGCTGCAGGGATGGAGGCGACTTTACTGTTGATTGTGTGCAGCAATTTTAATTTTTGACTCTATTACTATTTAGTTGTTGAGATTTTTTTTTTTTTTTGGTGACGACTCTATTACTATTTAGTTGTTGAGATTTTTTTTTTTTTTTGGTGACGATAAGAACAAAATTATTTTTGTTTAGAATTTTTTAAAGGGCAGGATTGTTTATTTTAAATAAAATTGGTTAATTGAGCTTAATTTTTATTTTTAGTTTCACTATTGGTAATTTTTGTTATTGAGCTATTTTTTTTGGTCTTGTATATTTTGTTTTAGATTTTAGATATATAATTTTTTTTATAATCACTAAAATGAGGAAAATACTAGTGCTACAAACTTTTTTTTTTATAAATTATTAATGTAATAAGTGGTTACTAGTAAGTAAAAAAATTATGTGAGTGGTAGGTCCATGTGCGAACCAATAAGAATTTGATACCAAAATAGTTTGTAAAAATATTGTAAAAAAATTTGTGAATATGACATTATTCTTAAAAGAATTAATGATATTGTTTAAGGGAGAAGAATGTAATTTTGTAAAAAAAATTGCTAAAATTAGTACATAATAATAATAATAATAATAATAATTAAAAAAAATGGGGAGGTGGGGGCCATTGCCCCCCCAGTCCAAAGGTAACGTCACCATGTGCACTTTTCCAACCGTCCAAGTTGGGAACATGGTACAGTGATTTGGCGGTGTCAACCTCTCAAGACAGATACTACTCTACCAATAATTATTTTAGGGTTGTGTTCCGTTAAGCACACCTTTTTCTGAAAAAAAATTGTGTCATCTTTTTCAATTTATGTTACTTTTTCAATTTACAGATACTATTTTAGGATATTTTTTACTTTTTCTAACAAATATTTTTTGTTTTTTCTGCCCTTAACCAGCACCAAGCGGTGCTGGTTAACATTCTCCATTATTTTATTCATTCGATATATATGTCATCGATCTCCCAACATATGAGTCTCACAATTTTGTGAGACTTGCACGTTGCAAGTGGGATAGTGCATATGTAAAATGTACGAGATACACTCTTTTACTTTACTGTCCACTAACATTTGCTTTACCAAGACAATAAGCATAGTGACATAAAAAGATTTCACACATTTTTTTTTGTAATTATCAAGGTGGTATGTGGTGATTAGTAGTATAGTATACAATGAAAGTAATAACAATGGTGAGTCCTACTGGGAAAAACTCTATATAAGCGGGAATAAATTTTAGCAAGTACAACGGAAGCACAACCCCACAAGAACATAAAGATTTACGTGTAAATCCTTTCTCCTTGAAGGGAAAAATTACTGGACAAATTTCAAATAATTTCACTATATTAAATAGAGATTATAACACTTAAAGATATAACTTGAGCAAAAAAACTCTCTTTTTCTCTTCACTCACTGCTCTCTTTCTCACTGTGTCTCTCTCACAATTTTCTCTTGCTCTCTATTTTTTTCTCTTCTCTTTTGCTTGCTCTCACTCAAGTAGTTTTTCAAGACTGCACTGTCCTCAATCGCATTCTCTCGGACTTCTCCACTTACTCACTGGCCGAATGGCCTCTCCTTTTATTTCTAAATCTTTTCATTCTTTTCTTCCTTTTACACTCTTGACATCAATTCACAATAAATGCAACCCACTTGCCTTAACTTTGGTTTAGCCAATTTCTTTTTTCTTCTGCTCTTCCTTAAAGCATTAGAGAATTCAAATCCTATCCTATCCTATTTTGTAATCCCAAAAAGCTACTTTATCAATTATACAATATCATTTTACAATAAACCCAACATCCCAACTTTTATTTTTACTTACAATATATTAAAATAATATAAATTACATAATAAAATAATATAAAAAATCTCTCTCTCTTCTCTCTTCCTCTTCATCTTTGTTCTTCGTCTCTCTATTTTTCTCTCTTTCTCATCCACCTACCACCAAAAATCACCACCACCACCACCACCACCACCAACAGGAAAAAAAAAAAAAAGCCACAGTCATTCCCATACCCACGACCATACCCATATCCACGGCCAAACCCATGGCCAAACCCAGAGCCACCACTGCTGGACTAACCCAAAAAAAAAAACCATCGATACAAAATCATCAGATACAAACTTACCGAAACATGCCTCACTGCAAAACACACACAAAACTCATCAATCCATACCTTACTGCAAAACACACACAAAACCCATCATTGGTAGCGATCTTGAGCATCCCATCGCTACAAAACCCATCACTGCAAAACTCATTGCTACAAATTTGAATACACAAATCACAAATTCAAAATTTTACCCATACCATTTTCACTATCAGTCTCCCTCTCTCATCTCTCTCTCCCCATTTGTGGCTTGGCGCTTCTCTACCTCCCCTTCGATCCAATCTACTGTTAATGCTCACAGCTCCATGCCAATTTCTACCATGCCGAACAGCAATCTCCAAACCATAACCCACCTGACTCACACCAAACAAAACTCACCACTTAAACCACGCCGCCAAAGAAACCTACTCATAATAACCCACACCTCCAAAGAAACCCACCACCGATCTGCCACGATCTCCACCACTAACCAACCATAAACCCACAAGATCAAAGAGAGACCCATAACAAACCCATCAATAAACCCACTAGATCGAAGAGAGACCCATGATCTGCCACGATCTCCTCTACGAACAACCCAAGTACAAACCTCCACACCATGCCGATCACTGTGAGAGAACCATCAGACCACACCGGGTGAGACAGTGGCCAACGGCAGCCTGGGTTTGGGCATCGCTGGGTGAGATGCAGCCTGGGCTTGGTGTTGTTGGGCGATGGTGGCCAATGGTGGCCTGAGGGAGAGCAAAGGGAGATGGAGAAATCATTGAGAGAAAGCAAAGGGAGAGGGAGAAACCTGAGAAAGAGAGAGAGAGAGACATGGGAGACAGACCTGAGAGAGTGGGAGAGTCAAGGAGACAGAGTGGAGAGAGAAAAAGAATAAAATAATATTTTTGGTTTTACAATTGAGCTACAGTACAATTCTACATTACCTGGTCTTGCAATTGTGCTATAGTGCCATCCTAAATGTAGGATGGCACTATAGCAAAAATTGTAAAATGTTTATTATATTTTATTGGGTAGGATGGCACTATAGCACTATATATATTATTTTATTAGATAGTATATATTATTATAATGAGTTGAATAGAAAAATAAAAATTGGGATGTTGGGTGTGTTATAAATGATATGGTATAAACGATAAAGTAGTTTTTGAGATGGTAAAATGGATTTTTTTATAGAAATCAGATGTGTATGCTCTTAGGCCGAATAGCCTTAATATATCAACCCCTTTCTTTTCTCTTTTTCTCCTCAACGTGTCCAACACACCTAAGCCAACCAACCCCAATAAATCCAAAGCCAGCCAACCTGATAACTCATGCTGACTTTTGTACATGATGAAGAAAAGTTAATGCTATGTTTGGAAGTTTTGGGAGATAGGAGAGTAGAGGGGAGTAAAGGGGAGGAGAGTAGAGGGGAATGGTTATCCTCCACCTTATTTGGATATTTTTAAAATTAAGTAAGGGGGAGTGGAATAATTAACTTTTTCATAGTTTGTAATTTTGTTAGTATGGTAATGGTAAATTTGGTAATTCATTTGGTCAAGCATTTCTATGTTTTCCTCTCCTTCCAAATCTCTCCAATTTGGGGAAATTAAAAACGAGGAGATAGAAGTAGTTAGAATCCCTCCAAATCTCTCCAAATCTCTCCTTCTCCTTTCTTAAAAAACATCCAAACAAGGTAACTTAACTCACTCTTTTTCCCTATATTCTACTTCCCCTCCATCCAAAAAAGCTATAAGAGACATGAAAGATAAGACAAAATTTGTAGAACATCATCTTTTTGGAAAAATATTAACAAAAAAGCATGTGGATGAAACATTTTAGTAAGTTAGACTGTTTTTTTTTTTTTTTAAAGTGGAGATTTTTCACAAGGAACTCGAGTTTAGGAAACTTGAGTTCTGTATAAATGGAACTTGAGTTCCACAATTTTTTTTTTTTTTGGTCCATGTCAGACTTCATCCAAGAGGGAATGGGTTGGAACTCAAGTTTGTTAAACTCGAGTTCCAAAAACAGTCCAACTTACTAAAATATTTCATCCGCATGCTATGTACCAAAATTTTTTCTGAAAATCTACCATTGGGCAAATTTTGCCCGAAAGATAAGCTCATTAAATGAGTATGTCTATTACAAGTGGGCTGGACCCGTGGTGCAGTGCACCCAACAAATCCGTATGAAAGTAAATTGTGAAAAAAATTGCGCTACTTTTTTTTTTATTTACACACGTAAACCTTACGTAGGAGATATTTACATAAGATATGGTCTCTTTACATGAAACAAATAGGATTGATTCGTTTAAAATGTTAATTATCAACATCAATTGGTGACAGGGAATATCAATTTAAGGTTTTTCAACAAGTGACCAGGAAGGATAGAGGACTACCATATACACCAAAGTGGACTGCTAGTGCTACTACTACCCTCCGCAATGTTTCCGTATAATTGGAATCCTGTGCTTAAGGACAACCCTCCGCAGTAGTACCTAATTCCTGATTTAAAGATGACAAGAAAATTTCCTTATAATGGTCATGGATTTTTTTTTTTTTTTTTTGAATATATAGCATGGTTTTAAACTTTGATGCTGGAATCTAGTTCTTCTCTTTCGTACTAAGAATGGAAGCTTGTTAAAGTAGAGGACGAGGTTCTCTCTTCAAGCATTGCCTTAATTAACCAGATTAGAAAATGTCCAATCGCTGCACAGCTATATGCTTCCGAATTTGGAATTATATTGTGGGAATACGCAATTTTCCATGCTATACTGTGTTCAATTTTTCTCCATTTGGTGATTCTAGAAGATTGGACCAACTTGTGGATGAATGAGAAAAGGATCATGAGTTTTTTTAGCATCATTTGTACGGTAAAGGAATCTGGAATTATATAGGAAATGACATAATATTTGGCAATATTATTATGGTAAGTGACAACATTATGGCTCTTAGGAAAAAAAAAAAAAAGGCTCGCTCTTTTACCCCCTGATTTTTCAAGGTTACACTCTACCTCCGTATATCTTGGACTAAAATTGCAATGTCATATTTTCCATTCAGATTGACAAAAAATGATTAATAAAATGATAAAAATATCCATCTTCTCTTTCAAAGACACACATGACACTAGTCCTTTTTTTTGTGTGGGGTTATTTTCCATTAAGTTGGATGGAAAGCATGACTTTATAAACTCATAGGAGTCTTAATCAGAGGGAATTATCATGTCATTTACCGTACTTTAAAGTATAGTCCAGACAAGACCATTGACAACAATCTGGCTCTACCATTACATAGTTGCTTCAGCAAGTTAGCATACTATCTTTGTGTAGCACATAAATCCAATGCAACTGCCAATAAGCCTTGGTTCAAACAACACTTCCTCCTCTTATCTGGGTAGAGGGTTGAGAGAACCTAATAAAGGTGTGTATAACTTACTCATGAGAGAGAGAGAGAGAAGAGAGCAATCCACCTTCTCTTTTAGAATGGGAAAAGGTACAACTTGGTTGTTGACTAAGCATGGTTCCAAATGCTAACTTGACCAAATTACTCTCAATGATTCTGATCAATTAACAAATCATTAAAAATGACAACCGAACCTCATGGAGTTGTAATCCTGAAGTAATGAAATTCTCCCCCTTGTAGTGGCAGCACCATGGGTAAAGATAATCAGGATGTATGATAGTGTAAAACTAAAGACTTGAAAAACTCAAGAAGAATGATGAATGCATGACAATCAGTTAACATAGAGGTGTTGCATATACAAATACAAGTGTCAGTATGAGTAGTTAAGTCTCACATCGAATGGAAGTCACAAGTGATTAATATAATGTAATTGACCAGTACCTAAACTTTTAGGTAAGGTGGTAACATGTTATATCATGACTCACTATAAACTTTTTTTTATGCCATACAGATGAGGAAAAATAATGTAAACTAAACTATGTGGTGAAACATTAAGATTTGTTGTTGTGAATAGCAAGCAGGATACACTGGCTGGATCTCACTAACAAAAGTGCTTGGGAGGCGCCTCAGAGATTGTTGGTTCTTTGCTCCTCTCTCTGCCACTTTAGCAGCAACCATGATTGACCAAGTTGTCCACAGGGAATGTGCCTTGAAGTGAACAGCATCTATGGGTGAACTATTTTTATTTGGCAAGTACTTCTACTCTTCAAAGTCAGTGTTCAGTATAAAGCTGGGAAATGCCAGAGTTATGTCCCTGGAAAATGGGAACCACTTATGAATAATTAGAATAACTATATAGTTTGAGTAGTAAAGCAATTTCAAATGGATAGTTCATCTTGTTAGTGAATATTTCCAACCCCCGGTGAATTGCTTATTTTACTCTTAAATAGTCAAACTGTTAGATATGGTAAGGTTCAGGGCCCGAGGCCATATAGATTCAATATATACTAGGACCTAGTTGTAGTGCAAGCAAAGTAATCTTAATTCTACTTGTAGTGCAAGTAAAGTAACCCCAAGGTTAGTATATGGTTAGCCTAGAATTAGTCTCTATATATATACCCCAATCAACTCATTGTAACACACAATTTAAGACAATATAGACGTTGTTGGGGTTAGGACAAGAGGCTGAACCACTTTAATCTCTATGTACTTCTACTCTCTCTCCTAACATAACTTCTAATACAAACCATCTCAAGATTCTTGCTTCAATGTATGGTTAGTGATATAGAGTTGTAACTAGCTAGAGTTTAAATCCAAAATGATATCATGACCAAGCATTATAAAAAATGAACTGAACAACAGATGATGCATGGATACAACAGTAGGACCTACTTTAAATATGGAAGAGTCATGTTCTTTATCAGAGCTGGATTCTTTTCTACCAATTCCTTCCACTCTTCTTGATCAATTTTCCCATCTCCTTTTGAATCAGCCTCCATCATTGTCTAAACAAATAAACAAATTTGACAACCAATGGAAATTTAGATATAGACATTGAGTGAAAATACAGCAAATATGAAGTGTAGCATGTGTAACACCTTATTGACAATTGATTCCACTTCTTCATCGGAAAGTGTCAATTCAGATTCAGTCAGAATAGCCAAAACCATCTCCTTCAACTTCAAGAGTAGCAATAGTGTAGTTCATGAGATAGAGGACGCAACAATTGAGTGATTAAAGATAACTTGTAGAGAGTGTTAGGAAGTTCAACAACAGTAAAATGTTTGGAACAAGATTTATATGCTGCTATACTTACACAAGAGATTATATACCAAATCTGACAAAAACCATATGATAAGGAAAGGTATAGTAACTGTAACATTGTATGCAAGAACAAAGCTATGACAGACAGTAGTTGTTAACATGACTCACACTTCTTCTGCAATTCCATAAATGAAATTTCCAATAAAATCAGCTTTCTCCAAAGCTTTGTAGAAGTTCATGGTGATATTTTTTTGCAAAAATTTCCTTTTTACAACAATGAGAACTGCTCAGTCTAACAATGAGAACTGTAACATTGTATGCAAGAACAAAGCTATGACAGACAGTAGTTGTTAACATGACTCACACTTCTTCTGCAATTCCATAAATGAAATTTCCAATAAAATCAGCTTTCTCCAAAGCTTTGTAGAAGTTCATGGTGATATTTTTTTTCAAAAATTTCCTATTTACAACAATGAGAACTGCTCAGTCTAATAATCAGGCTTGCAATAATTGTGAAGGAAAATAACAAACCAGATATCTAATTGGAATCCTCTAATATCTTATTTAGTCTTGTATTGTGATTTCTTTAATTTTAATTTTAATTTTTTATCTTTGAAGGAAATTATAGATATGTCACTTTGAAGACCATCCTGAAACAAAACATATTTGATGTGATTATTCTTTTGGTCCCCGAGTGATGGTAAACTAGCAATAAAATTTTCCATTGGCAGCTATCCAAGGTTAAAATTGAGACTAGTTTAAGCCTTGCAGGATATGGTTGAAAATAACATATAGAATAGGTTACAATTAAATTCTTGATATCAGATTAACTAGATAATAAATTGGGGGGAATTCCCGCACCCAGCTGGCCCCCTTCTACTGGATAGGCTCCAATTTGAAGTATTTGTGCTATATGAAAAAACGTAAAGACATTTCGCATATGGTCATGTGAGTGTTAAAGCCACATAAATATTAGCAACAGTTGAGCAATTATTGTTGCCATTAATTGGATTTTGTGATATATTTAAAGATACCATGAGGACAAAAAGAAAATTTGTAACTCACCTCTTCATGCTCAATGTAGCCAGTATGTCGCAAATCATACAATCTAAATGCAACTGCAAAAGAATCCTTTCCCAGCTTAGTAATCATAAAAGATCTTGGATAGATAAAGGGAGGGTTGCATATTTCAACATACAATTTATATCTTCACTGGAACAAGAAACATACATCAAGATGAAAATTAAGAAGAAGGAAATGATTTATTGTTGTGGCAAATTGTCATACATGTAATTTTGTCTTCTTTAGGTGCATTTGGGTGGAAGATGCTTAAAGACCGAACAAATTCTTCAAATTCAATAACCCCATTATGCTTGACATCAAACAGATCAAATACCTGCAATATGTTTTAGTGTAGGCATGCATATAACTCAATATCAGCTGGCTGAAATTTCTTATGTACAAAGTAAGACAGTTGACAATTAGATGGATTATGGACAACAAGCTACAATGGATAATAAAGTTTTTTATCATTTGTTTTACAATGAAAACATTTTTAGATCCATTTGTTATTCTAAATTCACTTTGAATTCCAGGAAACTGACAAGTTGGATTTCTTTGATAAACAGATACAACCTTTCGTTTTACCCAATTGAGTATACATTTAAAAGAAAAATTACAAGTAATAAATAATTGACATGAGAAGAAACTCAAGTATACAAGGTGACAAGAGACAACAATAGTAGAAAAAGGAAACAAAGAGTACAGTGCAACGCAGAAAATACAGACCCTGTCTGCAAAAAGATTCTGCTTATGGCTGTTTCTAAGAAGTGCAAGATGGAATTCCTCCTGTCCATAGAATTTGAATAAATTAGCACAGGTGCACCAATAATTTCAAGTTCTAATCAAAGTGTTAAAAAGTCTATGTTAACCTTCAACCATATCGATCACAGATTTCAGAAAGTGGACCAAGCTGCCACCACTAACTCATGAAAAGAGACAAATCAGAAACTACATAATAAAACATTGCATAGATATACCTTGTGAATAAGACTATCATCATATATGCAATTGCTTAGTTTCTTGAATAGATCATACAAGGCCTTGATTTCATTGACTGTAACTGTCAAAAATTTAAAAATTCATAAGATTGTCTCAAATGGCAAATCAAACACACAGTTTTGACAATTCTTTGTTTATCTTCAGCTTTTTGTGGCAACTGTGGCTGCCTCAGTCCCTCCAGTAATTGTGCAAAAGGTTTTGAAGTTTTAATGAATGAGCATTACAAATAGTCTCTTTGAAGAAAATTTGTTCTGCCCTAACAGCTCTCAGCATTGCCTTTACAAGTTCCTTATAAAGAAAACCAGATTTTTCTTATGCCTTTAGGGGTAGTCCCCCCACCCCTCCCCTATATGCCCGCTAACAGAACTTTGATCTTAGCAAATGGTTTTTTCACCTAAAAAACTTCTAAAAAATTAACATATAGATTCTAAAAATTATGATGAAAAAGCATTTACTCCCTACAGGTAGGTTAGAAGTACATGTACTGTAACACGTTCAACTAGATATGTGTTATTCCCTTGGTGGACAGAAATAGAAGTAGATGGTGTCAACTTGCACCTATACCAAAACCAACACACAATGTGCAAGGGAGTCAAGATATTGGCAAGCAAAGTGGAAAATGAGCTAAACAACAATGCTTGCAGCAACTAACACCAAGGCTACACCCATGCAAGGGCAATTTCGAAGATAGAGGAGAGAAACACCCTGGCATGTGCAGCATGGAAACAAGCATGGTGCATTAAGCACTAGACCTATAATCAACTTACTGGCAGACTTGTATTAGGTAAAAAATAAAGGCATGAACAAACTTGATGTTCCTACTAACAACCTGGTTCAATCTACTTTAGAGGCATGAGGGAGTTTTTCTCTACTTGAATTGTGGGTGCAATACAGGCAACACCATGTTGAGAATGGCATGAGTATAGCTTGAGGAGAAATATCCATAAGCACAATGCTAGCGTACATTGAGACAATAGCCAGTTGGTTACATACACACACTTCCATGGACCATAGTTATATCCCACACAAATAAATACTCAAGAAGCCACTGCGAAGGAATGGCAGGGCATGAGGTTGAGAAAGTAAACTAATGCAAAGAGCCAAAAACCTATCAAGTGAGCTAAGTACTTAAAAAAATCAAGTGAGCTAAGCTTTTAGCTAGCACTTACATGGACCAACAATTATCAAGTAAACTAGCATTGATTCAAAATGCATGAACTGATTGGCCGATGCAACGCGGGGCATTGCATGGTATATGTGGCTGTCCTAGCCTTGCAGGTTAACTAACTAATAAAAGGAGACGTATCCTACAGGCAGCTGAGAATAACTACCAAGACACTTGACAACATAGCAAATGAAAAGCCAGTTGAAAAATCTTTTCCTAGATAGGCTAGAATATAGACTTCCTTACTCTGAATAAATATGCTTTCTGTTTCAGTTTCATATTTCCACTTGTTTGTGTAGCTGAGAGCAAGTAGAGAACTTAAGGCCACAAAGAAGAAAAACTGAAGCAGGGCCTAATTAGGATATATAAAAGAATTTGATAACTTAAAGTTGTCTGTCCTTGATCTGATTATTTCATTTGTAAGTCAAAATTGATCAAGTCAGCTCAAATTTTCTACTTACAAGATGTTTCAGAAGCAAGAATGATAGCCTCTTGATACCGAGGTTTTTGCTTATTCTTCTTCAAGCTGAGGCAGCTCAAAAAAGCACGCATGATGCAAATACCGAGCGGATGCTTTGTAATATAGAACTGCAACATCCAAAGAAAAAAAAAAAAAAAAATCTTCAATATAAGAGATAAGCTTACAAACATTCATGTCTCATTTTAATAGATTTACATTTTTGGCTGGAGTTCTCTTTGACGGAAAGACAATTTAAATCCTTGTTACATATAATATTGTTCTATTCTTTTTTACATAACATCTGATTTGAGTCTATTTTGATTTAGTGAACATGTGAAATATGCCAATTTTGTTGCACTAAAGGAAAGTTTTCTAAATTTTCATGAAATGACAGAAGGATGCATGTCAAATCCAATTGCAAATAAATGGACTCGTTCTATCTCATGCAAGGTTCAAGCATGTCCAAAACTGTTTAAGTTTGATCCATAGGATGAATGGTTTGCTGTTCTTTCTCTCTAGTGTCACGGGCCTTCATAGGCACTTGTGCTTCCACTGCTGATGAATCAAATTAATAAAAACCTAAAAGACATTTATGGTGAGTCATGTATTTATCACTACGCAACAAACCATGTGGATTCACAACTTGGATGGCAACATGACACATCTAAAGACATAGATATCAGAAACTTCAACCTTTCAAGCATCTTTTTTATTGATTTCTGAGAAGGCCCAATCTAGACCACTGGCCCTTGGTATTTAAGAAACTACTGGTACTTGCCTTTAAAAGGGGGGAAATAAATTATACTTTTCCTCCCAAAATTTGGTGTAGGTTTGATTTTGGTCCTTTAAACTTAAAAACTTCAGATTTGCTATCTGAAATTTTAGAAATAGAACAATTTGCTCCCTTCATCTATTTTTTTGTCAGTGACTAATGGTATGCAAAGGCATCTCATTTTTAAGAGAATTAATTGAATTAACCGTATTTTTAGGGGACCAAATTCGAACCAACCTCATATTTAAGGGACCAAAATTGAACCAGTTTTATAGGCACGGAGAGATGGAATTTTTTCCTTACTGAAATTTCAAGAATCGAATCCGAGTTTTTTAAATTAAAGGACCAAAATCGAACTTAAACCAAATTTCAGGGATCAAAATCTAACTTTTTTAAGGTACCCATCATGAATATGTTACTGTAAAAGTTATAGCAAGAAATGAGCAATTCGATCTCATAAAGTAAAAAATCATAAGCACCCAGTTGCCATACCGGATTGAATCTCTCAAAACCAGCCAATTATAACATCAAAACTATAAAGCATGAGATATATAACATAATTCAAAATTGATACTGTAACTATAGGCGTAGGACCCAAGTTAAGCCCAAAAAAAAATGTAAAACAGTGAAGTCAAACCAACACAAAGTAAATAAACATAACCGGCCTGTTTATGAAAACGAAATACCAACTCTTCTGATCCTCATTGTCAAAACAAAAACAAAAACGAAAACAAAAACAAAACAAAAAAACAAAAACATAACTCAAATTGGACTTGATGAAAGAAATAAACTATATATGAATGTCTATCTCAAGCAAACCAAAAAAAAAAAACTATATATGAATGTAAAACAGTATGCTAAACTTGATGATGGAAGAATGGAAAGAACTAGTTTGATAGTTTTTATTGATGAGGGCAATAAAAACGGACCTGGGTAGTCCTCAATAGCTAGCTGTTCTCTTGCACACCGCACAGTTTCACAGCTTTTCAATCTGCAGGACTTGTGTGTTGCACTTCTTCTTCTTCTTTCTGCATGTATCTGCTATAATATAAACATATATATATTTTAACTTTAAAGTCCATAATGTCACTTTTATTATATTTAGTTAGGTTCGACCTGAACTCAACCTATCTTAATAATACGTTGAAAAGTAGTATTTCAGGCATTCAAAAGTCCAAGCCAGCTCCTATAGGCTTAAGACCGTTTACTATCACTGTGATTCGTGGAGCCAACTTCTTGAGAGGTACTGTGATATACAACATTTTTATTACACTTTTACAATAAATCATGAGTTATAAATTGTTATTGGTTCTAATTTAAATCTTCACTGATTTTACTTCTTCTTCTTTTCTACTAATTATAACCCGTAATAATGTATCAATTATAATTTGTTGTGAAAATATTGTAAATATAACATTTCTCAAATTTTAATGCACCGACAATTTAACGATCGGTCACTTTTTAGAGAAAGCACGAGAGATGGAAGGTGGACTCACGTTTGGTTTGAGAATATTCCTGATGCTACCAATTCACCAAAAGCCATAAAAACTATAGTTTTCTCGTGATAAATTAAACCCTTTATTTTTAAATGAGAAATGCATCACTTTAAACCTCGTGCTTTCGTTATTGTGCCAAACAGAACTCCACCCATGGTCTCAATTGTTTTATAATTTTTAAGTGTTTGGCACAGTAACAAAAATTACGGAATTTGAAATGGTTCATTTGACAATATGGAGTTTAATTTGTTACAAGAATAAATTAAAGGATTTTTTTGGACTTTTCCCAAATTTTTTTGTGACATATACCAATTAAATAGTCATTACATAAAGTTTTTTTTTTTTTTTTAATTTTTTTTTATACAAGATAAAATTATACTCTAGTCTAATCTAAGTATATATGTGTGTAAAGCTTCTTTCTAGAGGGTTGAACCTCGACCCTTACCTTCCACACCCCACAAGCACTTCTACTTGGGGAGTGACCATCGTGCCAATGGTGCGCGGTTGTAGTCATTACATAAAGTTTTAATAATGGAAAAAATTATATTTTGAACCCTATATTTTACGGGTGTAATAATGTTGTGTTTTGGAGTTTAATATGAGTTGAAGGTTTATTTATTTATTTATTTTAGAAACTGTTGAAGGTTTAATTTAAATTTTATAATGCTCTTTTTTTTTTTCTCGATGTCTCGAAGCCATTGCCTAAATATTTTGTGCCAATTACTTGCTTTTATTTTCTTAAATTTATACATGGTCCAAGTCCATTTAATTTTTCATGGGAAATTTTGAGGGAGAAAAGTTTTGAGGGTAAGGAGTAAGGCCGATTTGAGCTTACCCATAATTCCAAGAAGCAAATTTTGCCAAGTGGGCTAACTTTGGCAAAAGTCCATTGATGCATGAGTAAGTTTATGTGTAGGAGAAATTATTAGATCCACTAGGAGGACTGTTGACTTGGTCCTCCTTAACCTTCTAACAAATAAAGTGTTATTATTTATGCAAATGTAACATCACTTAGTAATTTTTTTATTTTTTATTTTTTATTCCTTGTAATGATTAGGATACTCACTCACACATTTGAATAAATAACATTGTCTCATTAGTTGGGAGGACCATGTCAACTAGGGGTGTTCGTGGTGTGGTGTGGTGCGGTGCGGTTTTAGGCCATTTTTAGCACCGCACTTTGTGGGGCGGTTTAGCCAAAACCATAACTGCACCGCACCTCATTTTTGCGATCACATATGTGGTGCGGTGCGGTGTATAGTTTAACCAAAACCATAATCGTATCGCACCTCATTTTTGCAGTCACATGTGCGGTGCGATGCGACGTAAATTGAAATAGAATATCACATTCTATCATTGCTAGCTTCCCAATCTGCCTTTTCCTCTCCTTCCTTCTAAGCAAAAAGCAAAGTTTATATATATATATATATATATATATATATATATATATATATACCCAATTCAATATCAAACAAAAACAAAGAAAATCCACAAAAATTAAACTTAAATATCTAACATAGGACCCATCAATAAACAAGTAATATCTAACATAGGAAGTTCCAAGTGCTAGTATACCAACAGTAACACAACAATCAATAAAAAAAATAATATAATTAACAACTGGTGCAACGACAGTGAATTGAACAAAGAAAAACTTTAACAATAGATTAACTTTAACAACTTGTCTTGAGTGAATAGTATAATAGGCCAATAGAAGCAACTGGTGCAACGTCAGTGAGTAGCCTAGGTGGAAGTCTGGCGACTAGGGTCAGACTTTTGAGGGTTGAGAGAGTGATAAGATTTTTATTTTTTACTAACAGAAATTACATATACAGCTAGGGACTAGGGTATTAAATTATTAATGTATTGATCTTTTGTCCTTATTTTATATATATATATATATATATATATAATATTAAATAAATAAATATATTAATATATATATAAAGGGTGCGGTGCGGTGTGGTACGTTTTTCATATTATAAAACCGCAAACCGCACTGCATCATGCGGTGTGGTGCACTATTACTTGCGGTGCAGTGCGGTTATGCCATTTTGCGAGCGATTTTGGTGCAATTTTTGGGTTTGTGCAGTTTGATCAACACCCTTAATATTGTTAGCAATCCTCCTAGTGGTAGACATAATAATTTCTCCATGTGTAAGCCACGTAACACTTAAGTAATTTGTTATAGGGAAATACTTAGGTACAATACTTAGGTGTTGTTCCTTAAGTTCCCCTGTTAAGATTTTGTCATGTGGATTCTTTCTCTTGGAATGGAAGTGTATTTTTCAGTTAAGTAACTACATAACTGAATCTTAAGAGAAGAACTTAAGAAACAACACCTAAATTACTGAACCTAAATTTTGTCATTTGTTATATATTATATATCGCCAAAAGGCCTAAAATCACCTTAAGCCATGAACAAGCTTTTTGACCACATTTAATGCTAACTGACGAGGTCCCTCCTAAACAGGCTCAGCAAAGCAAGTTTAGCTGACTGGATTATCCAAATTCAGTAGCAAACCAAATTGTTGCAATGTCTAAAAAAATTCACAGCTCAAGTTTGCCATTCTTTCAAAAATCCAACAAATAAAACTTTTGAACATTACCTAGAGATGGATATTAGACGTACCTTTCATCTACTATAAAGCCTTGTCCCGAGCCAATCATTAATCGGATTTATATCTACCTCACCATCCACATTTATATTTCTAAGTTAGGCCAAAACTTTTGATTATTAGAAGCAGCAAATTTTATAGGGTGATTTTGGGTGTGAGAGAGCACAATTAGTGCTCTCTCTATCTTTAATTTATTTTTTTACCCACTTATTTGTATCACGAGAATGATTTTTTTTACCATTATTGAAGAATTATTACTACTTGATGCTTCTTTTAGTGAGCAAGAAACCTTTGGGTTTTTAATAGTGCACCATTAGCCTACACCGTCTAAAAGATTAGAATGAGTTTTGAGCTTTACTCCCCCTCTTTTGCATTCAAGTCAAAAAGGCCCAAAAACCGGTTCGGATACCATAGTGTTTACCGTCCAAATTAGTTATAGAGATGATCATTTTAAAAATGAAATAAAATTTGGTGGAGGAAAAAAAAAATCAAACTTAAAATAAAAACAATTTCAAATTTTAAGGATAAAAAGGTATACTTTAGTCCATTGTTATGAATTCCGTTCTGTTCCGTCCAGAACGGACAGAATTTCTCGTATCGGTATATAATCCGAAACCGGAATACCCTTTGTTCCACCTCGGGTCAAAATCCAGCCAGTTCCAAGGCATTTCGGTCATTCCGATATGTTTCGGAAAATACCGGCCGAAACTAAAGATTCGGCCGGTATGTGTTTTGGGTTTGCTTCACAGTTCACAGTTCACAGAGATCGAAGAAGAAGAAGAAGAAGAAGAAAGATAAGATTCACATCAGATCGAAGAAGAAGAAGAGAGATAAGATTAACTCAAAGCCACTGTTTCTCCTTCAGCTTCATCCTTGTTGTTTTGAGCCACCATACTTCTCTGTTGTTGACATTTCCTTTGCTGGAGAACACTTACCTGTTGGGCTTGTTGAGCTCCAGCCTTTGTTTGTGTGAGGAAGAGTTAAGACTTACACTCCGTTTGTTTTGATGTAAAATATTTTCAAATGTAAAATATTTTACATGTAAAAAATTTGACAGTAAAATATTTGACCATAAAATATTTTCAAGTATTTGGAATGACAAAACACGTGAAAATGCAAACCACCAACAGCCACCCCAAATGAGCAAAAACCACCAACGTAACAGCCACCCCAAAATGAGCGTAAACCATTAAACCAATCCAAAAACCAGATTTGGAAGAGAGGAAAAAGACAACTACCACTTAAAAATCTGACCATTAAACCACAAATTCGACCAAACAACTCCATAACCACCCAAAAGAAAGCCAAAAAAAGCCCATGAAATAAAATCTAATTTCAAATCACAGTTCTGTTTCATCTTTGCTCGCCACCGTAGCACCTTCCAGACGTTGATGGTAGATCATGACTGTAGCACCTTCCTTTGATTTACCCACGAAACGGAACTGTGATCTACATTTCAAACAAATCAAAACCCACGAAGTCTTTCTTGGTCGCCGCTATCCACCGTAGCACCTTCCTTTGATTGCGGCTATCCAAAT
This sequence comes from Quercus robur, assembly GCF_932294415.1. Classification (NCBI taxonomy): domain Eukaryota; kingdom Viridiplantae; phylum Streptophyta; class Magnoliopsida; order Fagales; family Fagaceae; genus Quercus; species Quercus robur. Next base: position 30,708,597 of record NC_065535.1, on the reverse strand, counting down.
CATGTCGGAAAGCTTCCTTGACCACCACCGGCATCACAGCTCCCCACCAAGAAGCCCTCCTCGTGACTTTCTTTTTCTCTATGAGGTGGTTATGAGAGAAGGGAGACAAATTCGATGATGGGAGGCATCGACGGAAGCTGGAGTTGGTCAGTGGTACCTCAGACCTTGGAGCTGGTGATTGGTGGGAGAGGGGACCAAAGGTGGCTATGTTTTTGGAGAGAAATTTGGTCTGGGAGATTTTGAGCTTCAAGTGAATGTAGGAGTGCTGTAGGGTGATAAGTGTTGGGGTGTGAGGAGTAAGCAAATGTAAAATGTTTTACCAAAATTTTAAGTGTAAAATATTTTACATAAATTTGCTTAGGTTGATTTAGTTGACTGAAAATATTTTACTCTTGACCAAATATTTTACTGTAAAACAAACACCGTAAAATTGGAAAATATTTTCTTGAAAATATTTTACATCGAAACAAACAAAGCATTAAGGATGCATTTATAAAATAAAATAAAAAAAATTAAAAAAGGCGGAGAAGTTTGTGAAGTAGAAGATAGAAGGAGATCAGATGAAGAGGAAATGATACGTGGAAAAATATGTGTGGGCTAATGGAAATGGTAAGGAAACTTCTAGGAAATTTCCTACTTAAAATACTATTCATAGATACTTAGTTATTTACAACAATGCCACAAGTAAAAAGTTAAAAAATATTTACATAATTTTTTTTATCCACTTCACTAAATTTTTTTTAAGGTGAAAGTTTATACACTATATTTATTGTATTATTTGTAGAAAAATTATAAATAAATATTTTTTAATCCCACTTTATTTAAGATTTTTTTAAAAATAAAATAAAATTCATTACTTTATATAATAGTAATAACATCTAATTATATATATATTATATATATTTTAGGAACCCCGAAACACCCTGAAATGTTATGCCAGAATAAACTGATGCCGAAATATTTTGTTCCACTGGACAAACCGAAACGAGGTCCGAAATGGAATTAATAACATTGCTTTAGTCTAACTAGCAAGTAGCATAACAAACTGGTCTAAGGTCTTTCACACGCTTATCCAGCCAACAAGTCCTCTATTTGCCCGACAACAATGGAGAGCAAGTCCTCATTGTTGGTAATAAGTTATTTATTGTTGTTCCCATCAAACTTTTTTTTTTTTTTGGTTTCCCAACCGGTATCCGAACCCACTGGGCCGACTAATCCGGTTTCGGAGCGGGTCCCGGGGTTAAGGTTTTAAACTCCTCCCAACGGGCTTGCGGGGGATCGAACCGTAGTTCTCCCTACCAAGTCTAGCCCCTGGCACCACTAGACCAAGACACCGTTGGTCATCAAACTTTTTTTACTTCTTTTTTTTAGATGACCAAAGTTTATATATATTAATGTACTATTCACACCGATTCCTGATGATGTATACGAGAATAAATAATTTTAGGAAAAAAAAAAGAAAAAAAAAAAAAGCAATATCTAACTTCTTATTAAAATAACAATAAATCTTAACAGTCTTCAAGCAAAAAAATACAATTGAATAATTCTTAACAGTCCATTAAATCTAATAGTTTAAACTCGAACGGTTAGGGTGTACCTATATTTGGTAACTTGAAATTAGTTATACCCTTTTCGTTCATTTAAAAAAAGAAAGAAAGAAAGAAAGAAAGAAAGAAAATAATATCCTTTTCATGATTCAAAAAATACATCTAATAGACCTTTAACCTTTTAGGTCAATTATATTTTTAAGCTGTCAATTGTGTTACACACAATTAATACTGTAATATATATACAGTATATATGCTACATGCACGTACAAATTATTAAAAGGAAAGTTTATCAAACGAAAAAAATATTTTGAAAAATATAAGTTTTTTTATCACTAAAAACTATAAAATGGATATTTTTTATAGACTACAAAACACTTATTAAACGCTCTTTGAATCTTGTTTAAAATTTAAATTTAACTAAATTTTAGTACTCTTATAATTGGCACTTAACTTAATAATGTGCAAAGATCTATATTTTTTTCTTTACACTAGCATTATGCCCATGTGATATACAGTTTAATTAAAATTCATATGTAAATAATTTTTTTATTAATTTACTTAAAAATAGATAATAAAAATAAATGAATATTTTACCTTCTTCTTTCTTCTTTTTTCTTTTTTTGGAGAAACCAGACTCAAAGTCTGGGCATTTATTGGAAAAACTGAAACTAAAATACAAAGAGTTTAGTGAACACTAAGGATAGCCAAGGGAGCAATGTCAGATGGCAAATCTTCAATCCACGCCTGAAAAACATCTCCATTTTTGGCTTTTTTAGCTAGAGCATATGCTACCCTATTACAAGTTCTTTTGACATGCTTGAATTCAGCTTTGGAAAGGTGAGAGGCAAACACTACAATGTCATCAATTAGATTGTCGTATGGGGCCTCACTTGCTCCACCTTTGTTTATAGCTTGGATCACTATCAATGAGTCGCCTTCAAAAATAACTTCTTGTATATCAACTTCATATGCAAACTTCACCGCTCGTGTGCATGCCATTGCTTCGACCTCCAGGACTGAGTTAGGAAGAGGGATGCACCCAGACATGGCTGCTATCACCTCTCCATTTCTGTCATAGATGATCATGCCTACACCAGCCGAGTGAGAATTGTTGAAGACAGCATCGTCAAAATTTGCTTTGAAGTGTTGGGAGCTCGGGGGGCACCAGGAGTGCGTGGAAGTAGCTGTGGGATTGCCTGTGGACCGATCTTCTTGTGCATTGAAAAAATCTTGCAGAAACTTGGCAGCTTGTGGACCAACCAAGTTCGGCGGTGGAGATGGGAGTCCAATCCTCAGTGTATTCCACCGCTGCCAAAGACTCCATGCTATACAGATGAATAATTTAGCTCTATTACCTTTTGATACCTACAAAAATCTAGACAAAAGATCAGTAAAATCAATCGGTGGGGAGGAGATAGCTTGGCTAAACCAACCATGCTCCCTCCACACTTGTTCCACCTCGGGGCAGCCTAGCACCATATGCAAAGGATCTTCGGCACCTGTCTTGCATGCTAGGCACAGGTTTTACCAACAATATGGAGCCTGACAAGAGTATCGATTGTGGGTAAAGCTCTGTTGCATACTCTCCAAGCAAATACCTTCACCTTATTTGGAACTTGTAGCTTCCAAAGGCCTCTCCAAAATTGTTTCTGGGGGTTTGGATTAGAGCTAGTAGCATTATTGGCCATAGCTAAATTGGCCAACATTTTATAAGCACTTCGGGTTGTAAAGACACCCGTGGGTGTATGAGACCATTAGACGATCCAGAGGGAGTCTAGCACTAAGGGGAATGCTAAGAATCAACTTGGCATCAAGAGGCATGAACAATTGCTGAACTTGATCCACCTTCCAAGTGGCTGACTCGGGATCAATCAGGGTGCTGACTTTGGCATCAGGTGGTAGAGAAGGAGGGGGAATCATTACTGTTTTGCAGACTTGATCGGGTAGCCACTTATCCTCCCTAATACACATAGATTGGCCATTCCCAACCCATCATACCATGCCTTTTCTCACAACATCTCTTGCACTAAGTATGCTCTTCCAAGCGTACAAACCCACCATGCAATCTTTGGCCTCTAATATAGAACAATCGGGGGAAAATCTCACCTTAAACACCTTATAGCAAAGGGAATCCGGGTTGTGCATCATGTGCCATACTTGCTTTGCTAATAAGGCATCATTAAATTTTTCAATGTCTTTGAACCCCATACAACCATTTTCTTTGGCCTTAGACAACCGTTCCCAATTTACCCAATGAATTTTCCTTCTCTCATTGCCATACCCCCACCAAAATTTTCGGATCATGGTATCATAATATATATATATATATATATATATAATTGAATGGAAGATGGTAGAAATACTTTTATATATATATATAATTATTTTCAATAATACATTGAACTTGAAGGCTCAATTAATCACATGTATTTAAATGGATAAACATTGAATTTAATAATTAAAAACTATCAAAAGCAACAATTGAAATCATATTTAAGTGGAAACCTCAATTCAATCATTAAGAACAATCTAAATTACTAAATATTAAATTTTGGAAGTAGAGAGACTTACATGAGAATTTAATTTTTGTCCTTGAAAGCATGAGAGAAAACACTGAAACTTGAAGTTTAAGTCCCGAGAGTATAAACTCATAAAACGTATAATTTTATTAAAAAAATAATAACTAAATGAATTACAATTATATAATTGAAAGTAAAAATCACACTACATGTTTGTGCATATGCATGAAAAAAGAACTGAATTCAACATTTTTTTTTTGTTATAATACACGTTGCTAATTTTTTTTAAAATTTTATATCATGATTAGATGGATTAGATAAAGAATTTGAAAAAGATTAGATTACCCTATGTTTCTGCATTTTTTTTTTATTATACACATTGCTGGGTTTTTTTTTTTTTTTTTTTTTTTTTAATACACGTTGCTACCTTTTTTCTTAATATATATAAATGTTTTCTCTTATGTGTAGTATAGTAATTAAATAAGGATTAGATAGATCAAATGAAGAATTTGAATTGCAATTAAATTAAGATATTTATTAACTTAGAAATTATAGGAGAAGAAAAATTATATATTTTTTATAATACACGTTGCTGTTTTTTTTTTTTTTTTTTTTTAAATAATACACATTGCTACCTTTTTTTATGTATATAAATGTTTTCTTTTATGTGTAGTATAGTAATAAAACAAGAATTAGATGGGTTAGATGAAGAATTTGAATTGTAATTAAATTAAATTATTTTTTGACTTAGAAATTATAGGAGAGAAAAATTATATATTTTTTTAAAAATCTGAAAATCTAAAAAAATTTCTGCAATATGGTGCAGTCACTTGGTGCAACCACGGCTTTAAACCCAACTTTTATTATATAGTACTAGCTCGTAACCCCATGCATATGCATAGATACACTTAAATATATACAATAAAATGCATAATATGATTCCTATATATATAATTTAAATACTATTGATAGTCATTTTTATATTTTATTAACTCTTTAAAAATTTTTGTAAGGATATTATTAGGTATAAAATGTAAATTGTCCATTTTTTTTTTAATTATTGTGAAGCACTTTTTTTTTTTTTTTTATGATTCATTTATTCTAAACTCTTCGGTTTTTTTACTTAATAATTCACTTGGATGAATATTTAAGATGTGGTCCACATTTGATTCTAAAATTAAGAAATAAAACTCTTTATGAATGAATAATTTAGGACACATGGCACAAAATTGGAACTCTAATTTAGAATCCTAATTTAAGTATCACTCAGCTTCACCTATTATTATTGTGGGGATCGGCCCAAAATAATAGGCTGGTTGGGCCCTAGGCCCGTCCGAGAACGAAGTCCGTCCGAGGAGACATCGTGGCCCAAGCAATCCTTATTTAGGCCCACTGGGGCAAAGAGAACATGTCCGAGGAGTAATTTCTCCTCGGACACTGCAAAATCCAGATCAAAGGCGCGTCCAAGCCACTACAGTCCATCTTCCAAATACATAAGAAGGAAGGAAACCCGAGATATCTCAGCAAAAGCTACCACCACCACATTAAATGTATTACAACTACTCTCCTGGCCGCATTAATGAAGAGAAGACCCCTGAACAGTGCTACCTTGGCTACCGCAACTCATAAAGAATTGATAGGGGTGTCTGATGGGACAGGTGCTCAAGTGGGGGATTGGATGATCAACAAGTGTAAAGCCCAGATGGTAGGAAAGGGCCTATATAATATGTAAAGGTCCCCCAAGAGGGGGGACGGAGAAAAAGGAAGAGAGAACACTGTAGAGAAATCTTACTGCGATAATCTGTGTCCATTAATCAAGTTTCAGGCCTTATCATTTGTGAGGGACCTCTCTTTACGGTGGCATTTTTCATTCTTATTTATGTATTCCCTTAACTCATGCAACAAACCGTTTAAGCTAACTGAAACTAAGTTCTTTAGCCCATACTCTACAAAAAATTCATTGTGTGGGACTTCTTGGGCCAAGACTTGACCGACAAGGATTGGGTCACTAAAATCGTGTCCTTACAATTGGCGCCGTCTGTGGGAAGAACTAAAGTGTCAATAAGCACAACGGTTGAGCATGGCAGGACTAGGTCCACACCAGGAGAATCCTCACCAGGCTAACCCTCAACAGACAGAACCCATAGAGTCTCAGCGGCAAAATGATCCTGCCAACCCAGGCAACAGAAGGAATCATGAGGGGAGCGTACATACTGCCCAAACGAGCCAAAGTCATACCCAAATAGGTAGTCACGTATCCCAAAGGCGAAACAATCATTAGGCCATGCAGTGAAAGATAGATGACCTGAAAAGAAAGTTGTGACGTGCGCAGCGAAAGCGATCTCCCTCTAGCTCAGACGCATCCTCTAACGAGGAGGACGTAAGTTATCGACGGAGGTCGAGAACACCCCCAAGTGAGACATTTTTTTACGAGAAGGAGTCTCACCCTGTGCGAAGGTATGAGAGCCAGTCCAGCAAGGGTTTGGGAAATGACGCTATGAACAAGGCATTAGATCAGATCTCCAGATCACCTTTCGCGCACAGAATCGAAGGGGCTAAGTTACCTCGACACTTTAATCAACCAACGTTTGCCATCTACAACGGCCGAGCAGACCCGATGGAGCACATAAGCTAGTTTAACCAAAGAATGGCCATCCACTCCCAAAATGAGGCTCTGATGTGCAAAGTCTTCCCGTCGAGCTTGGGGCCAATGGCGATGAGATGGTTCAACAGCCTAGAGACAAATTCCATAGGCTCCTATAAGCAGCTCACTCAGGCTTTTTGTTCTCGCTTTATTACGAATAGCAGGGTCCCTCGACCCCTAAGTTCGTTATTGTCCTTATCCATGCGCGAAGAAGAGACCCTAAAGGCGTACTCGGATAGATATTGGGAGATGTATAACGAGCTGGATGAGAACCACGATAACGTCGCTATCAGCACATTCAAAAGCGGTCTCCCCACCGAACATGGCTTAAGAAAATCTCTCACTGGTAAACCTGTTGCCAACGTTCATCAGTTAATGGATAGGATTGACAAGTACAAAAGGGTGGAAGAAGATCAGCTACAAGGAAAGGGAAAGGAGAATATCGTTCCCCCCAAAGGGAATGATTTCAGGTCGGAACGATATAACCATAACCAGCCGAGGAGAGATTTTTCGAGACAAGCTGGACAAAGTAACATGCAAACGGTTAATGCCGTGTTCAGAGAGTCAGTACAACAAGTTTTAGAGAAAGTCAAGAATGAACCCTTTTTCAGATGGCCGGGAAAAATGGCTGGGGACCCTTCGAAACGTAACTAGAACCTATATTGCCACTATCATCAGGACCATGGACATACCACTGAGGATTGCAGGAATCTATGGAATCACTTAGATCAGTTGGTCCGAGAAGGAAAGTTACGTCACCTTTTACACCCCTCAAGCGGTCATCCGGGCCAGGCAATGCAAGAGCCTCGAAAAGATGTATCCTTAAGACCCCCCACAGGAACGATCCATGTCATCCTCGCCGCTCCAGGAAGAACCAGGTCATTTCCTTCCAGGGTGCTGTCTGTGGCTCGGCTCTCAGCCGAGGACAAGGAAAGAGAATTTAAAAGGTTTGAAAAGGGAAGCTCTTTGATATTAGGATTCTCGGACGAGGATAAGAGGGGAACTATCCAACCTCACAACGATGCCTTAGTGGTTACGCTAAGAATCGGAGGTTTCGATGTGAGAAAGGTGCTAGTAGACCCGGGTAGCGCAGTAGAGGTAATGTACCTTGATCTATACAAGGGGCTGAACCTGAGGCTGGAGGATTTGACGGCTTATGACTCTCCCCTTATCAGCTTCGAAGGGAAGACTGTTACACCAAAAGGGCAGATCAGACTACCTATACAGACTGGGTCAGAGGTGGTGGAGGTGAACTTTATCGTGGTCGATGCCTACTCGCCCTACACAGCGATAGTAGCCAGGCCATGGATCCATGCCCTAGAAGCTGTATCTTCCACACTTCACCAAAAGGTAAAATACCCGTCCAGAGGCCAAGTAGAAGAGATTCGTGGAGATCAGGCCATGGCCAGGTAGTGTATGGTGGCCGCCATCTCACGTCGATCCAATGCTGAGTCCTCGGCCTCTGAGAACTTATAGCAACCAGCCACCTCGGCAGGGCAAGTCAATGAGCCAGTTGAGGAGATAAGGTGTGAAAGTTTGGAAAAGTTTATCGTTTACAATGACCCGGAGAGATTTTTCCAGGTCGGCTCCGAGTTGCCTCCTCAAGAAAAAGAGGAACTGGTCGGGTTTCTGAGAAGAAATGTCGATGTGTTTGCATGGGACACTTACGATGCCCCGGGGGTTGACCCTAGCCTTATTTGTCACCACTTGAATGTTAACCCATCTTCCATTCCAAAGAAGCAACCACCCCGACGTCCCTCAAAGGAACATGCCAGTGCCGTTAGAGACGAAATGACAAAACTGAAAAAGGCAGGGGCTATCAAAGTAGTCTTTTACCCCGAATGGCTGGCAAATACGGTGGTGGTAAGAAAGAAAACGGGGAAGTGGCGAGTCTGCGTAGACTTCACAGACTTGAACAAGGCATGCCCGAAAGACCCGTTCCCGTTACCTCGAATAGACCGACTGGTAGATACGACTGTCGGCCACCCTCGAATGAGCTTCCTGGATGCCTTCCAGGGCTATCATCAGATACCTCTGGCATTAGAGGATCAGGAGAAAACGGCGTTCATGACATCCGTCGGAAACTACCACTATAAGGTGATGCCTTTCGGACTAAAGAACGCAGGATCAACGTACCAAAGGATGATGACCAGAATGTTTGAACCACAACTAGGAAAAGTTATTGAAGTCTACATAGACGATATGGTGGTGAAAAATAAGGTGGTGTCCAAGCACGTGAAAGACCTAGAGATCATTTTTGGCATCTTAAGGGAGCATAAGTTGCGGCTCAATGCTTCCAAGTGTTCATTCGGGGTCGGATCTGAGAAATTCCTAGGCTATATGGTAACCCACAGAGGGATAGAGGTAAACCCAGATCAAATCAAAGCGATTAATAGCCTACAGGCTCCTCGGAATCCGAAAGAAGTGCAGAAACTCACTGGCATGGTTGCGGCATTGAATCGGTTCATATCACGATCTGCAGACCGATGCCGACCTTTCTACCTATTAATGAATAAGTGGAAAGGGTTTGAGTGGTCGGAGGATTGTGTCCTGGCCTTCTAGCAACTCAAAGAATACTTGTTGCGACCACCCATCATGTCTAGCCCTGAGGCAGACGAGGTACTGTTTGCATACATAGCAGTAGCCCTTCATGCTGTAAGCCTGGTACTGTTACAGGATGATAATGGAGTACAGCGACCAGTGTATTACGTAAGTAAATCGTTACATGAGGCTGAAGTGCGTTACTTACCATTGGAGAAGGCAATTCTAGCAGTGGTGCACGCCACGCGAAAACTCCCCCATTACTTTCAGGCACACACGGTCATCGTTTTAACCCAGCTTCCCCTTCGATCGGTGCTTCGAAGCGCCGACTACACAGGAAGGATCGCCATGTGGAGTGCACTTTTGGGGGCCTTTATTTCAAATATATGCCTAGGTCCTCTGTCAAGGGTCAAGTCCTCGCGGACTTAGTCGCAGAATTCGCTGAACCCTCTGTAGAAACAATAACCGAGAAGGAAGACATGGATGGAAAATCGGTTGGCACAATCTCAGCACGGGAGACCTTGCGCTGGAAAGTCTACGTGGATGGTGCGGCCAACCAAAGAGGATCTGGAATTGGGCTAGTTCTAATATCGCCCGAAGGTATCGCCATTGAAAAATCGCTAAGACTCGGGTTCTCGGCTACGAACAACGAGGCCGAGTACGAAGCCTTACTTCAAGGAATGATGATAGTTCAAAAATTGGGCGGAAGGGCAATGGAAGCATTCTCGGACTCCAAATTGGTCGTTGGCCAAGTGATGGGTGAGTTAGAAGCTAGAGATGCTAGAATACAAGAGTATCTCGGACGAGTCAAACGCCTGCAGTCGGACTTTGAATCCTTCAATCTGACACATGTTTCCAGAAGTGGGAACACACATGCAGATTCGCTGGCCACTCTTGCCACGTCCTTGGCGCATGATCTGCCGCAAACGATCCTAGTTGAGGATCTAGTCCAAACGAGTTCAATTAGAAGAGACATAGCTCTGGTCCATCAGGTTAGAAAGAGTCCCAGCTGGATGGATCCTATAATGAACTTCCTCAAAGACGATACATTACCAGAGGGAAAACTAGAGGCCGAGAAGATACGGAGGAATGCTCCTCGGTTTTGGTTGTCGGAAGACCACAAGCTATACCGGCATTCCTATTCTGGGCCGTACCTATTATGTATACACCCAGAGGGGTCCGAGTCCCTACTTGAAAAGCTACATGAAGGAATTTGTGGGAGTCACACAGGAGGAAGATCGCTGGCGCACAGGGCACTCACCCAGGGATACTAGTGGCCGAATATGTAGAGAGAGGCCCAAGAATATACGAAGAAGTGTGATCAATGCCAGAGATTTGCCCCAAATATCCACCAACCTGGAGGAATCCTTAACCCCCTCTCCATCCCTTAGCCGTTTGCTCAATGGGGTCTTGATATTATTGGTCCTTTCCCTAAAGCAGCAGGGAATAAACGATACATAATAGTCGACACCGACTATTTCACAAAGTGGGTAGAGGCTGAACTTTTGGCCAACAATAGGGATGTGGATGCCAAGAAATTCATTTGGAAAAACATTATTACGTGCTTCGGAACTCCTCACACCCTCATCTTGGACAACGGTCTTCAATTTGATAGTAAGAACTTCAGGGAATACTGCAACGAGTTTGGCATCACCAACCGATATTCCACTCCTGTCTACCCCCAAGGAAATGGGCAAGCCGAGGCCGTGAACAAAGTCATAGTGAGCGGTCTGAAAAAGAGATTGGATGATGCAAAGGGGAGATGGGTGGAAGAGCTCCCGCATGTTTTATGGACCTATCGAACGACGTCGCGACGGTCAACGGGCGAAACTCCCTTTTCAATGACTTATGGGGTTGAAGTTGTACTCCCAATCAAGAACAGCTTCCCCACATTGAGGTCTAGTATTTTTACCCCCGAAAACAATGACGAGTTACTGGGGAGAAGTCTAGACTTAGCTGAGGAAAAAAGGGAAAAAGCGATGATCCATATGGCCTATTATCATCAGAAGCTAAAGCGGGGATATGATGCTAATGTAAAGCTGCGACCTTTAAGTCCAGGCGACCTCGTAATGAGGAAGATTCTCGGCAGCGCTAAGAACCCTTCCTGGGGCAAGCTGGGACCCAACTGGAAGGGACCGTATCGCATCACATCGGTGGCCGGAATAGGTGCTTATTACCTCAAAGACTTAGATGAAAAAATTGTACCTCGCCCGTGGAATGTAAATAATCTAAGAAGATATTATTATTAATGAAAATAGCTCTGCCTATGTTTTGTTCCATGATCATCGCATACCCATTGGTCCATTTTCATCTATCCAAGTTTTAAACAGAACCTAAGTCCTGCATGGATCCTTGGACCACAGACTTAGGGGAAATTAATAACTTATGGCATCTATCCAAATTTTAAACAGAACCTAAGTCCTGTATGAATCCTCGGACCACAGACTTAGGGAAAATTAATAACTTATGACATCTATCCAAGTTTTAAACAGAAACTAAGTCCTGCATGGCTCCTCGGACCACAGACTTAAGGGAAATTAATAACTTATGGCATCTATCCAAGTTTTAAACAGAACCTAAGTCCTGCATGGCTCTTCGGACCACAGACTTAGGGGAAATTAATAACTTGAGGCATCTCTACAAGTTTTAAACAGAACCTAAGTCCTGCATAGCTCCTCGGACCACAGACTTAGGGGAAATTAATAGCTTATGGCATCTATCCAAGTTTTAAACAGAACCTAAATCCTGCATGGCTCCTCGGACCACAGACTTAGGGGAAATTAATAACTTATGGCATCTATCCAAGTTTTAAACAGAACCTAAGTCCTGCATGGATCCTCGAACCACAGACTTAGGGAAAAGTAATAACTTATGGCATCTATCCAAGTTTTAAACAGAACCTAAATCCTGCATGGCTCTTTGGACCACAGACTTAGGGGAAATTAATAACTTGAGGTATCTCTACAAGTTTTAAACAGAACCTAAGTCCTGCATGGCTCCTCGGACCACAGACTTAGGAGAAATTAATAACTTATGGCATCTATCCAAGTTTTAAACAGAACCTAAGTCCTGCATGGCTCCTCAGACCACAGACTTAGGGGAAATTAATAACTTACGTGCGTAGTTTAGTATAATGGCATCTATTGTTCTCAGTTCGCCGCACGACATTGCTTTTTCTCATTCGTTTATATTTGTTTATATTGTCGCAAACATTAAATAGAGGAACTGTATTAGCTTTGAACAGAATAATGGAATTATATCAACATCAATCATAAGTACCAAAAGAGAATGGAAAAAAGAACATTCTATATTAATAAGCCGAGGACAATACAAAGAGAGGTCTTTACAAAAGAACAAAAAATAAGACAACTCCCATTCTAAAAAAAAAAAAAAAATGAAATACAGTAATTAAAAACCCTACAAGCTAGGCCTCAGTAGGAGGATTCTCTTTCTGCTCTGGTTGAGGAGGAGGAACCACTTTGGCTTGGGAATCTGCCCCAAAACCCTCGGAGACGGACTCCTTGGTAGGATCCTTGGCATTAGCAAGCAAAGGGATAGCATTAGGAATAACCAGGGCTTGCTCGGAAGCTTCAGGGGCACCTTCAGGGATCTCTCGGATCTCAGGAGGGAAGAAGACCTTCTCGGGTAACCTCAATGCTGAGTCTACAGGAACCCCTGCAGCATCAAGGGCATGAGCCCATGAGATGCTGCAGTAATCCCTGCATACCTCTGGAATCTCCTCGGAGAGCCTGGCTTCAGTCTCCTCAGCCTCAAGCTGATAAGAGGCCCTCTTTTCAGCCTCGACTGCTTCCCGAACCAACTGAACCTCTTCTTTAGCTAGCCGGACCTTCTCCTCGGCTTTCTGTAACGCCGCCTTGAGATCCAACACTGTTTGCCTTTCAGTGGCAAGGTTGGTCTCAGTCACGAACAACTTCTAGCGCTAGTCCTCGGCTTGGGTTTCAGCGTTTTTCAAGCCAGCCTCGGCGTTCCAGCAGTTTTTCTCCAACTCCTTGAACTTCTCCAAGAGTTCAAAATTCTCCTGCTTAAGGGACCCTACAGATTTCTCAACCTCAGCACGAGACTGAGCCTCAGCTTCAGCTAAGTTGCGGTTGTTGCAGCAGTACTTCTCGGCCACAAACACCTGCTGAGTGATCTGTCCATAAAACAAGAAGACAATGTCTTAGAATGCAACAAGGTCTAATGATTTAATGGAGGGATATAAGAGTCACTTACCATTGCAAGGTCCCTCTTGAGGGATAGAAAGAGCTCGGGCTGGGAGAATCGCTTGTAGGCCTCCATGTCCCGAGGAAGGAGCACTGGCTGCTCCAAGGCCTCAGCTATGTATCCTGCTCAGCCCCTATTGTATTCCCGGACAGAGGCAGTATAGGGAATAGCGACCTCGTCTAACTCTAGCTTCGGGCTCCAAGTGCGCGGATTAACACGCACCTCGGCCCGGTTCTCTTCCTCCCTGCTTTTTACGGAGGAAGCCCTTTTATTCTTCCGCCCCCGGGTGGTTTTTTGCTGCTTGACCAGGCGGGGGACCACCTCGCCTTCCTCGGGGGTGTTAACCGGCCTTTTCTTCTTTAGGTCCGGGTTCACCTTAAGGCCGAGATCAAACGGGAGCTGAGGAGCAACCGGTGGTAGAATAGGGGTCTGCGACTGAGCTGGTGCTTTGGATGATTGACCCTTGCCTCAGGTGGCCATCAACTCTCTAAGGCTTTTTCCTTTTTCGGGGGCCATATTATCTACCTCTTCATCTGAGGAGTCGTCTGAGCAGGCTATAACTATTGGCGCGCCGACCACTGAATTTCGGTCTTGCTCTTCCTCGGGATCAGAAAGTTCAATCAGAGGAGCTTTGGGAATATCTTCTTCGAAGTAGAACTCGTCTATCTCCTCCTCTAGAGAAAGACGAGATGATTCAGCTTCTTCTTCAGGTTGTGCAGCAACCTCAAGATTGTCTGGTGGAGGCAATTGTGCAACTGGTGGAGGATTCCGAACGCCAGGTAACACGACAGGCTTGAGATCTTGTCGGGCCAAAAACTTGGGCTTGGATACGTCAATCCTAGCTAACCTGGGACTACCAGCTCTTATGGCGCGGCCAATGGCTTGGAAAGAGCGGGTTAGGGGTTGGTAGCCCAAAACCAAATGAGCCGCGCGTAGCTGCCCGTCCTCGGTAGCGTAGATTTCTGACCTCAACAGATAGTTCAAGGCTTGAACGTTAACGTGGCTCAGATTAGGAGCAACTTGAGCTCTATCTGCAAAATAGCCGAGAAGGAGATTAGAGTTAAGTTATGAAATTTTTTTATTCTTAAGCAAAAAGGGGAATGAATCCAAAGAGCTAAACCCCCTCCTTAAAGGACTGGCCCTAAAGGCGCCGCACCTGGAATTCCTGTCCGAGTTGGACAATGAAAACCATCGCTCCATTCTCCTGAGGCAATGAGGAAATCATCCTTCATAGTCTTATTGGATATAGGGAGGCAGGAGATTAGCCTAACGACCTCGGACCGAGATTTAAGATAATACCCCCCCTTCTCGACGTAATGGCACTCGTACAGATGAACCACGTCGTGGCAGGTAAGGCCTAGACCCATCCGCTCGTTTAGAACATCTACGCAGCCTAATACCCTGAACATGTTTGGAGCACACTAATGCGGTGTCAACCTATGGTGGTATAAGTAGTCCCGAGTGATCCTACGCATGGGAAGTGTCATTCCCCCTTCTATGAAAGCAATCATGGAAATGACGACTTGACCCACATCTCTATTTGTTAATATTCCTTCTGAGGGACAATACTGCAGAACCACACCCGGTGGGATATGATATTTTTCCCTAAAGGCCTCCATGGCAGCCGGAGTATCTACTAGATCCTTGAATCTACCCATCTAAGCTAAACTGGGGGGACAGAAAGAAAACCAAGATGAAAATTGAGAGCCAAGGAGAAATTCGAAGCAACGAAACGAGCAGAACTTACGAGTATCTTCACAAACGATCAGCAAGATGCGTGGAAATATTTTCAAGGAGGGATGCTTTGCAGAAATGGCTACAGAAATTTGGAGGTCGGAAGTGCTCGTAAATCTTTAGGCGCTAGAGTTCTCTAGAGTTCTCTGGACTTCTAATATGCAGATAAAAAAGAAAAATGAACCTATCTAGGGCTTTATATAGCTAGGTGGAAAAAAGGAAATCACTCCCGCTCAAGAATTCAGGGAAGAATGTCAGTCGTTAGATCTACGCCTCACCGTTGGATAAGGGAGACACAAAGCCACCTGGAGTAAGTAGCTGCGCCTCGTAAATTGTAGCGCGTCAAAAGTAACTGCCCCCACACGTGTGAACCAGTATCTAATTAATTCCATCCTTTGTAATGTCAAAACCCCGCTTTTCTCCTCGGAAGGAGATCAAAAACCGGAGTTTTGAGGGGCTATTGTAGGGACCGGCCCAAAATAATAGGCTGGCTGGGCCCTAGGCCCATCCGAGAACGAAGCCCGTCCGAGGAGACATCGTGGCCCAAGCAATCCTTATTTAGGCCCACTGGGGCAAAGAGAATATGTCCGAGGAGTAATTTCTCCTCAGACACTGAAAAATCCAGATCAAAGGCGCGTCCAAGCCACTACAGTCCATCTTCCAAATACATAAGAAGGAAGGAAACCCGAGATATCTCAGCAAAGGCTGCCACCACCACATTAAATGCATTACAACTACTCTCCTGGCCGCATTAATGAAGAGAAGACCCCTGAACAGTGCTACCTTGGCTACTGCAACTCACAAAGAATTGATAGGGGTGTCTGATGGGATAGGTGCTCAAGTGGGGGATTGGATGATCAACAAGTGTAAAGCCCAGGTGGTAGGAAAGGGCCTATATAATATGTAAAGGTCCCCCAAGAGGGGGGACGGAGAAAAAGGAAGAGAGAACACTGTAGAGAAATCTTACTGCGATAATCTGTGTCCATTAATCAAGTTTCAGGCCTTATCATTTGTGAGGGACCTCTCTTTACAGTGGCATTTTTCGTTCTTATTTCTGTATTTTCTTAACCCATGCAACAAACCGTTTAAGCTAACTGAAACTAAGTTCTTTAGCCCATACTCTACAAAAAATTCATTGTGTGGGACTTCTTGGGCCAAGACTTGACCGACAAGGATTGGGTCACTAAAATCGTGTCCTTACAATTATATATATAGATATGCAATGATGTTTAGCTATTTAAAAGTATATTTTTATATTAAACATAAACATTTTTATATTTTATTATAATTTTTTAAACATTATTTGTTAATATTTTTCTTTAACTTAGATTATTCATATATTAATGCCAATAATCAATATATAACATATATGCATGAATATATGTGTATTTTATTTTACATAGATAAAATTCAAATTAATTAAAATTAAAATTATATGACAATAAGTAATTTTGTTCATTGTTTTGCTTGGCCAAAATTTGAAAACGTATATGCAATACTTAATTTTTTTTTTGGTTGAAAATTTCTCATGAAATAACATTTTTTTTTTTTTAAGAGGGAAACACTTCAAACTTTATTAAGAAAATCCAACAATGTCATCTTGGACAACAGAATGTATGGGTGGTGGAACATCCTCCATCCACACCGAAAAATCTGAGATACAAAAAGCATGTCTTGCTAACTTATGCGCAACCTCATTACCCTCTCTCTTTACATGAGAGTAAAGTAATTGATTAAAAAAACTAGCATTAAATCTAATATAATCCATTAACAAACCATCCATGGAAAGATAAGTGCTGTTCTTGATCAATGCCGTAGCCAACACCAATGAGTCAGACTCCAAGATGCCGCTATGAAATCCCACCTGAGTAACAAAGGACAGCACTATTGAAGCTACTAGGGGTGTCCACGGGTCGGTCTGGGTCGGGTTTGTGCCCAACCCGGAACCGACCCGCTCACATCGGGTGGGACGTTGAACGACCCGCCGCCGAACGCCGGCAACCTCAGGTCGAGTCGGATCAGGCTCCAGTGGACAACAGTCGGGTCGGTCGAAGTCGGAGTGAGTTTTAACCTCCAGATCTTCACCGAATCTTCGCCGGAAATTGCCAAATCTTTGCTTAATCTCGCCGTATCTTCTCTGGATCTTCGCCAGATCTATTGATTTTTCTTCGGATCTGTGTGACAACCACGGGATCGAAGCAAGAAAGACCACCTCAAGCCTAGATTTGAATGAAAACTTCCATCTCATCGCCGGATCTTCGCCGTATCTTCACTAGATCTTCGTCGAATCTGTTGATTTTTCTTCGGATCTGTGTGACAACCACTGGATCGAAGCAAAAAACACCACCTCAAGCCCAGATTTGAGAGAAAACTTCCATCTCATCGCCGGATCTTCGCCATATCTTCACTGGATCTTCGCCGAATCTGTTGATTTTTCTTCGGATTTGTGTGACAACCACGGGATCGAAGCAAAAAACACCACCTCAAGCCCAGATTTGAGAGAAAACTTCCATCTCATCGCCGGATCTAACCAAAAACTACCAAATCTTCACCGGATCTGAGTGGATCTAGGTAGATTCGGTCTTCTTTCATGGGATTCGACGGTCGGATCAGGTTCATCGGGTTTTGGAGAAGAAAACCCGCCATCCGACCCACCTGAATCGGTTCTTCATGGCGAAGACCCGCCACCGACCGTCACCAGCGTCGAATCGGCCGGTTTTCGGGTCGGCCCGAACGGTTTGAGCGGGTGGGTTGGTTTTCAGTTTCTGGTGGACAGCCCTAGAAGCTACCATGGCCTCAATCTCCAGAGCCATGTATGGTTGTGGTATCTGTTTAGCCATTGAAGCCAAAACCATACCGTTTTCGTCGCGGATCACCACGCCAATGCCCGATTTGTTCTAGTCTTTGAAAGTAGCACCATCACAGTTAATTTTCACCAATCCTTGAGATGGAGGACACCATCTGGTCTGAGAGGCAGTGGCTATAACCCGTGGAAACTGAGGTGTGGTAATAGTTTGTGCAAACTCGGCAAGATGCTCTCTTGCCGTTGCAACAATCTGATGAGAGCTAATTATGGCTTTGTTCAAACATATCCTGTTCCTTTGAGTCCAGATCAGCCAAGCCGAGGTGAAGAAAAACTCCAGGTCTCTCTGGTTGGTAGTAAGCCACGATAATAGCTCTTTGAAGTACACAAAGGTATGGTTTCTTCTGCATTACCACTGCAAATCATTCTTCCAAACCACATCTAATTCTTGGCAAGACCACAAGACCACATAGCATGCAGAGCAGACTCTGAAGCTTGTTTGCAACGATCACAAGTCGCGCTGTCAATGATCATTCGACACCAGATTCTCCTTTGTAGACAGAGAGTTTCGGCATGCCCTTCACATCAGGTTCTTGATTTTGTTCAGAACTTTAACAGACCAAATTGTCCTCCACGGATGTCTCTCTTACACCCTTTGCTCCTTTTCCACCTCGGATTGATCTTCAGCTTTCAAGAACCTATACCCGGATTTGGAAGTGTAGATGCCATTGTTTGTGAAAGGCCAAAACAAACTATCCTCTGCCTCACACCATGACAGTGGGATGGCTTTGATCAGCTTTGCCTCTAAGGGGGTGAAAATACCATCAATCATCTCATGGTTCCACTGCCTAGAAGTTTCCTCAATCAAAGTTGCCACTTTTGCATCAGCCAATGTATCAACCATAGGTGAGAGAACCTGTGGTGGGTGCTTCCTTGGCAACCAATGGTGTTGCCATATACTCACTGCCTTGCCATTCCTAATCCTCCAACGGCAGCCCCTAAGTAAGACATCTCTTCCATGTAGGATGTTATTCCAAGCATGTGAACCCCCACTAGTGTGTTTAGCCTCCATAATTGTACAATTTGGGAAGAAGCAAGCCTTAAAAACTTTGTAAAATAAGGACTTGGGATTTTTCAAGAGTTTCCAAGCTTGTTTTGCCAACAAGGAATCATTGAACATGACAATGTCTCTAAATCTCATACCCCCCTCCAATTTTGATTTAGTTAACTCATCCCACTTCAACCAATGTATCTTCCTTTTCTCCCCCTTTGGCCCCACCAAAATTTCTTAATCATGGTCTCAATTTCATGGCAAATACCTAAAGGGAGTTTGAAACATCCCATAGCATATGTTGGTATGGCTTGAATGACTGCTTTTATGAGGACCTCACGTCCGGCTTAAGATAAGAGCTTTCTTTCCCAACCTTGTAACTTACGCCATATTTTTCCTTAAATGAAATTGAACCCTTCCTTCTTCCTTCTACCCACCAAAGATGGCAACCCAAGGTATTGCTCAAAGTGAACAATTTCTTGTAGACCCAAGGCAGCCTTGATTTCTTGTTTGGTTGCTTCATCGATTGATTTGCTAAAAAATATAGCTGTTTTGTTTTTGTTCACCTTTTGCCCCGATTCTCCTTCGTAAGTTTCAAGGATGTCAATGATTTTTCTGCATTCTTCTCTCGTTGCCCTACAAAAGAGGAGGCTATCATCTGCAAACAAAAGATGGGTTAGTGTTGGACCCCTCCGACAAAGAGAGAAACCTTTTATCTCCCCCACACTTGCTGCATGTTGAATGAGACCATGGAAACCTTCCGTGCAAAGAAGGAAGAGGAAAGGAGATAATGGGTCTCCTTGGCGAATTCCTCTAGTGGGGTGAATTAATCCTTAGGGTTCACCGTTGACCATGATGGAGTAAGTGATTATTTTCACGCATACCATGATCAATCCAATCCATCTCTCATTGAAGCCCATTTTTCTCATGACATTTTCAAGATAACCCCATTCCACCCGGTCGTATGCCTTGCTCATATCAAGCTTAATGGCCATGTAACCTGTTTTTTTCCATACTCATATTTTTCATACTATTTAGTGACTCAAATGCAACAAGTATATTATCCGTAATCAACCTATTTTTGGCAAAAGCTGATTGGTGTTCAGTGATGATGGTGGGTAAAATTTTCTTAAGTCTATTTGCAAGAACTTTAGAGAAAATTTCATAAAGGACGTTACACAAGCTAATGGGGTGGTATTGAGTGACATATTCAGGGTTATTTGTCTTGGGAATGAGTGTGATGAAGGTATGATTTAGAGGGTATGGAAGAGTACTTGAATTGAGCCATGAGAGTATAGAGCTCGTCACATCATTGTCAACTACACCCCAAAAATGCTGGTAAAACAATGGTGGCATGCTATCAGGTCCAGGAGCTTTAAGAGGGGCCATCTACTTGAGAGCTTCTTTTACCTCATCACCATGAAAAGGTGCAATTAGGGTTGCATTCATATGCTCGGTGATGACCGTAGGGATGTGTGACAAGGCTGCGCCTTATGTGGTTGGATTGGAGGAGGTGAAGAGTTCTTTGTGGTAGTTGATTAAGTGAGCTGCAATCTCATCCGGTTCCACTCTCCAAATATTTGCTTCATCCATGATCCCACGGATTAGATTTTTTTAAAATCTTTTAGTGGCTCGGCAATGAAAAAATTTGTTGTTGTTATCTCCATTTTTCAACCAAAGTGTGCGTGATCGTTGGCTCCACATACGTGCTTCCTTGTCCAAGAGAGAGTTAATCTCCTCTTTGAGAGCCCTAACCCATGCATTCTGCCCATATACTTGTGCCTCATTTTCGGCAATTACCAACATCTCTTTCTTCTTTGTCTATTCCTTCCTCACATTGCCAAAAACATTGTGGTTCCACCATGCAAGGTCTCTACCACATCTTTCCACTTTTTTAATGATTGCACCATCCCCATACCCATGGGAATAGGAAGACCATGAAGCCTCCACCAATTCGGCACACCCAACATCTGAAAGCCACATCTCCTTGAATCTAAACACCTTTTTCCGTGGTGGGATTTCCAAACCTGACAGATTAATACAGAGAGGCAAGTGATCTGATGAATTACAATGAAGATGATGAACAATTGTACCTGGAAATTTAAGGAACCAATTAGCATTAGCCACACCCCGGTCAAGTCTCTCCCAAATAGAGTGGCCGTCTACGAAGTGCTTACTCCATGTGAACCTATTACCCTCAAACCCAAGATCAAGGAATCCACTCTCATCCAACACATCCTGAAATAATTGCATTTGCCCATGGTGCCGAATTGCTCCACCAAGTTTTTCTTCCTGTAGAATTATTTCATTGAAATCACCTGCACACATCCATGGCACCTCCAAATGATGGTTCAAAGTTCTCAAACTGTCCCATGCTTCACTCCGTCTTGAAGTTTCTGGTTTGCATAAAAACCACTAAACCTCCACTCATTGGCAGTGCCTTTATCAATCCAAGTATCAATGTAATAATTGGATGAGTCCATCACTACCAAATTCACCGACGACCTCCAAAAAAGTACTAATACACCTCCATGTTTGACCCTTGGTACCACCCATTTGTGTTCGAAGTCTAAATTTGCTTGAATCATGTCTAGCCTTGCATCATCTGCTAGCGTTTCGACAATGAATATGATAGAGGGATCTTTAGCCCGGATAATATCACCAAGCTCTTTCCCTGTACACAGGTTCCCAAGCCCACAACAGTTCCACACTAAGCAATTCATGGCGACTGGCAGGGTTGAATATTAGCCACCGCCAATTTTGTACAATCATCTTCCTCGCTCCTTGAAACCCGGTAACGTTTGTTAGGTAACTTGGAGTGATCATCACTGAGTGTAAATGACCTTTTCCCATAATTCAGATTACCTTGGGACACTTCGTCCTTTGGTGTTGGAGATACACGACAAACCCTAGTCCATCATGGCTTGGATGCAAGCGTAGAAACCCTAGGACTTTGGCTGTCACGTGTAGAGTTAATTGCCTCGTGTGTGTTTAATTTTGGGTGTAAATCGGAATTAAATGCTTCGAGATGTTACCTATTGGGGCTAGGATTGTATGGTTATTCTCTGCGGATGCATGTGGACGTGATTCCGTGAAAGGAAGGGTTGAGGGGTTATCAATATGGATGGAATTATTTTTGGATTCAAACTTATTCAATGCCCTGCCAATCTCATTAAGGTGTAAATCTGTGCTCTGCGAATTTAAGGGAACGGAACTAATGCTCTTATCTAGATTAGGACCATTTGACTTTGCTACCGTTGGAGACTTATTGCATGTAACGGACTGCACTGAATTTTGGCGCTCCTCTAGCGTAACGGTCACACTTCGACTCTGCCTCACCTCCCCAGACTCATGGTTGCTCTGTGGTGGCGAGTACGATGCTTCCACCTGATTGTTAGTGTGATCTCTTCTATCCCCATCACTTTTGTTCCCAACTGGTACCCTTTTCGCTGAATCTGAAGCTTAATTCGGTCTAGACTTGTAGAAACCAGGGACTGCAATGACCTGTTTACGTGAGTGTGAGAAGGGAGCAGCCCTTAGGCTTGGTTCGAATTGCTTCAGATCTAGAGTAAGTGAACCTTCGCTATTCAACCAAACCTCACAATCCTTGTCATCATGGTCGAAGCAGCCACACCAATAGCAAATATTTGGAAGTCTTTCATACTTAAAACTTATCCAAATCTGTTTCTCACACCCTACTGACACCAAACGTCCATGGCAAAGAGGGCTCGTAATATCCATTGCGACACGAACCCGAATAAAATTCCCTCCCTCCGATTTAGTTGGGTTTGTAGTAGGGATGATTGTCCCAAGAACCTTACAAATCTTTTCTGTTGCCTTCACATTCACGAAATTTATGGGAAGACTGTGAACTTGCACCCAAAAAGTAGTCTTGTCCAATGTGAGGTCGTCAAGGGATGAAGTAGTATCATACCTCTCCATAACCATCAAATGCTTATCAAATGTCCATGGTTCACTATGGATCACTTTGTCAGCCTCTGCTTGTTATTAAATACAAATAGTACCTTGTGATCACCTAGATTACGCACCCTGAACCCGTTCTTAGAGCGCCAAAGAGGAGTGAACATTTTTGCGATAGCATCAATGTTCAGTGCTCTCTTTGTGAGGAATTTTATGGCAATGATAAACTCCGGAGAGCTTAGTTCCTCGTCTAAGGAGCAACCTAGACCTTCTTTGTTTGACAGAGCTTAGTTCCAATATATTACGTATTGTATATATTTCATCTAGTACATTACTAAACTATCAATATACACATAACGACACAACGATGCCAAGTTTAGTAATATAAGCTTGTAATCAAGTGAGAGATTAAAGTGGATGAAGTATGTAGAGTAATCTTTAATGTGCCCCCTTTGACATTGAGTTAAAGGGCATTCCCACCCACCACCCACCACAAGTGGGTAGCCATCTATAAACTTTGGTTGAGAGAATCTAGATTGGGGTTGGGGTTTCCCCACAAATCAACAAAATGACATAAAGAATTATGACTTATGCACTCTTGGTCAAGTTGAAGTAGCTGGAATTTTGTGGGCTTTAAACTTGGCTAGGTCTAAAAATTGTGCAACGTTATAGTGGAAGGAGATGCAAAAGAATGTTTTTATGCCCTATTTAAAGAAGAAGATCCAACTATCTGGTCTATTTCTATTGTTATTAGTAATGTTTTTTATGTAATTGTCTTTTGTTAGCCGTGAGTTTTGTTGGGTTAAAAGATTTCTAAACTCAACAACATATTATGCTGTTAAGCTTTTTGTTACTCTTAAAGCTAACTTCTCTTGTAATTGTAGTTTTGAAAGCATGCATGTGTAAGGGTGGCAATTCATGTTCACGTGTCGGGTTTATGTTGTGTCGACTCATAAGTATTCGACTATATGGGTCAACCCTAACCCGACATGTTTATTAGACAGGTCAAGATTCCTCAACCCTAACACAACCCATTTATTAAATGAATCAATTGTGTTGACCTGTTTATCAAATTTTATAATAATAAAAAAAAAACTAATTTTGGTATTAACCAAATTGATATGAATTATGAAAAACGAAACAAATAAATATTTTTAATATAAAATTTAGAACAAACGAGTAACTGCATCACAAATAATCATTCAAAACTAAAGTATATCTCAATATCGCAAATAATCAATCATAATATGTCAAAGAAAATAAACCACAACCACTAATAAGTTTATATACCTAGGGTTTGAAGGGTATATTGGTAAAATGTTATTTAATTAAACGGGTCAGACAGGTCAAATAAGTTTCATGTGATGTATACTAACCCAACCTGTTTTATTAAACGAGTCAGTCATGTCAACCCAAATATGACACAAACTCATTAAGCCTCAACCTATAACTTACTAATTTCATATCATGTCAGGTTCGCAAGTCGTGTTTAATTTTGAAACCCCCAGCATGTGTGATTGATGTACTGCCCTTTTTTTTTTTTGAAACCATGTACTGCCTTTTGATTCTTAATAAAATTTTGGTTTAAAAAAAAAAAAAAAACGACATATGTAGCTTATTTTGGATACCGCTTATTTTGCTGAAAATTGAAAACCGAAAATAATAAAAAAATCATTTTTCGGTTATTGTTCGCTTTTAAAATTACTGTTTACATGTCTATTTGTGTTGTTCATGTCAATGAACAATGCAATAGGTGCTGGTAAGGCCAAAATGGCCCATTAGCATTAATTTTTGAAATATTTAGCAACAGAGCACTGTTTCGGAAATAATTAGGGAAATACCACTTTTTCTGGTACTCGAGCATGGTGAGCTCGAGTACCATCTTTTCATTGGTCAAACATCTTCTCAAAAAAAAAAAAAAAAAAGCCGCTATAGGGCCCGAAAACGTCACTATAGGGCTTAAAAACGCCACTATAGGGCCCCTTGAACCTGTTATGGGGACCTATAAAAAAATTTTGTAGGAAAACGTCGCTATAGGGCCCAAAAACGTCACTATAGGGCTTAAAAACGCCACTATAGGGCCCCTTGAACCTGTTATGGGGACTTATAAAAAAAATTTTGCAGGAAAACGCCGCTATAGGGCCCGAAAACGTCACTATAGGGCCCCTTAACCTGGTATGGGGGCTTAAAAACGCCGCTATAGGGCCTGAAAACGTCACTATAGGGCTTAAAAACGCCACTATAGGGCTCCTTGAATATGGAGCGACGGTGGATTAAAAAAACATGGTACTCGAGCTCACCAAGCTCGAGTACCAGAAAAAGTGGTATTTCCCTAATTATTTCCGAAATAGTGCTCTGTTGCTAAATATTTCAAAAATTAATGCTAATGGGCCATTTTGGCCTGCTGGTAAAAAAAAAAAAAAAAAAAACGCTTGAATCAACCAGACGCAGACGAGGCAAGCTCAAAATGCACTTCCCAAACGCATTGGGTTTATAAGTCAGTAGCTCGTTTAAGGTTGGGCTGCAAGCTGAGTGTGTAACTACATACTATGGGCTGGGCTTAACCCAATCTCTTCTAATAAGCAGCCTGCTACTCTACATTGAATAATAGTAATTCATGAATACGTTTCTAAATTCCTATTAAAAGAACGTTTCGCATAAACGAAAAAGCCTGAGCTCGAAAGTCGAAACCTTGGTCGTAGAATTAGAAATTTATTTATATATATGTATCCTCTAACTTCTTCATCGTCTACATCAAAAGAAACACAAACAAATGGTTCTTTCTCTCAGTCCCAGGTATAAAAAACACACTCCCATTTTTGTTACCTATATACCCTCAACTTTTTGCTTATTCCCCATTTGACTCTTTCAAAATTTTTTTTTTCTTTTTTCCAAGCTTCAAGAGCTTGATCTTCAAATTCCATGAAAATCTGACTTTTCCCATCAACAATTTTCAATTTTTTTTCCTGGGTTCATTTTTTTTTTTCAACTACTTTTACTTATCAGTAGCTTACCATCTTTTATTTATTTATTACTTTTTTATTAGAATTTGATTTGGGTTGGCAAGTTGTGTTGGGTTTGAAAATGGAGGTGGAATTTGTTACAAGTGGCATTGCAGAGGAAGAGTTCTTTGAAGTTGATGATAATAGCAATAATATTGTAAGCCCATGTTGTTTTGCCTTATTCTTTAAGTCGCAATTCATGAAATAGCTAAAATTTCTGTTTCTGTTGCATTGAATTTTGTGATATCTATTTTTTTGATTCGGTTATACTTGGGCATTTGGGTGGGTGGTGAGTGTCTAGTAACAAATCTCTAGTTGTCAAATCTTTTCAATTTAGGGGAACAAAGATCACTAAAGAAGAAATAGACATATGGGTCTTTTTTTTCTTTAACAAGTAATAGATTTCATTAATAAAAAAGTGCAATGGGGTGCATAAGCTAACCTAGGTACACTGGAAGTTCCAATTAGTTTTAGGACTCTAACAAGTTTGAAGACAAGAGTAAATCAGTTTGCAGAATCCACGTGTTGAGGGATCTTAAAAGCAAAAAGTTTGAGCCTCATTACCGGCAGCTGAATCCTCTTGGAATGCACTAGTGTACAAAAAAGGAATCAATGACCAATTCATATCACCCTAGTAATGTCATAGTGAAGGAATAAATGATCCATGGTCTTCCCATTTGATTTACACATGCAAGACCAATCCACAATGCTTTTAAAATTCAATGAATAGCTTCCTGAAAAATCGTATAACCTTTGTAACATATTTAGGCAATCTTTGCTCTGTGAATTATGTTGTTCTCAAGCTCCATTTGCTTGCTGTGTTGCACTAGTAAAAAAATGTGAAGCTTATGGAACAATTTGTTGGATTGCATTTATTCTGGTACTTATGGATACTCAAGCTTAGGTAATAGCTATTTATTTATGATGTCTTTTTTCTTTTTTTTTTTAATCTAAATCCAAAATTATTTATAATGTGGAAAGGAAAATGCTAATTTTGAGGGCGGAAGGTGTGGAATATGTATGGATGTTGTCATAGACAGAGGGGTTCTTGACTGCTGCCAGCACTGGTATGTATCTCCATATTCCTTTCATCACTTATGATTGTTGAAACATGCATTCTCGCAGAGTTTAGTTGAGTTAAAAAGCCCAGAGATTCTTTAGTTGGATGTTTGTGCTTATGAAATTTATCTTCCTTTATCCATGTTTATAGAACCCTTTATGGTTTGTCTATATAGTCAATGATAGTGCTAGTTTTTTTTTTTAATTATTTTTTTAAATAAATAAATAAACACACACACACACACACATATATATATATATATATATCTTTTGTGCATTCAGATTGAGGAAAACTATGAACTCTTCATTTCTATCAAATTATATTTGCATGGGGGCTTCAAGTGATAATACAGTGGTAATGGCATCCTTTGTGGTATCCCATGTCTGTGGTTTGAACCCCACATATTCCCTCTCCCCCACTATCCACCTATCAAGTTATATTTGCTTGGACATGTAGCAAGTTTGACTTCATTATCTGGCATCATCATGTGATTTCAGGTTCTGTTTTCTATGCATTGACAATTGGTCTACCATCACAAACTTGTGCCCGCTTTGCCAGAATGAATTTCAATTGATCACATGTGTTCCGGTTAGTGTTACAACATTGTTGAAGACTTTTTTTTTTCATTGGTTGCTATTACTCTTGCTGTAATTGATATACATTCGGAACCTTATTTGCCTATTTTCTATTGAACTTCTATTCAATCTGTAATTAAAATTTGGTGCCAAATGGAAGCCAAAGTTTAATTAGTTTCATTCAATTATGAAGGTCTATGATACTATTGGTAGCAACAAAGCTGATGAAGACTCATTTTCCAGGTATTAAAAAATTATGCACTTTGCTTGTGTTGTTTTGCCTGTCTCATAGCTTTGTTCCTCTTGGTTTTGTAGCTCCACATGATACTAGCATTGCTTCCTGAAAACTTAAGACTTCACTCTAAGACATTACTTTCTTGTAATAGCAATTCACTTTACCCGTTATCTTATTCGTTAGTCATCTTTGACTCAAAGCAATATCGCTACACTTATAGATGTTAATGGAGCCTCAAAATCAATTAATTGTGATAGAATTCTTGCTATGGGTCTCCTCTAATAGTATAGTTATGAAGCTCCTTTTGTTAGAAGAGATTGAAATAGAACATAGAAAGAATTATAGCTTGCATTACACGAGTTTGAGTGCCATGTGGACAATCTGTGGCCCATAGAACTTATCATATTTTATTATAAATAATGATGAAATTATTCATGTTTTGACTGTGCTTTTGTTTTCAGCACTGATGAATTGTCATTTTTTGTCTGTTCATATATGCAGAGATGATGAATGGTCCATTGAAGGGAAGAATAATACTCTCTCTTTTCCGTCCTACTATATTGATGAAAATGTAATTATCCTCCATATGTAATCTCATAAAGTTTATTGAAATGTTTTGAGGTTTCTGAGATTAGTTGTAGCTTTTGTAAAAGATCTGACCTCTCATGCCAGTGTTATTGGCACATTTACCATATAAACTCAAGGCTGCCTTCCACACATTTTCATTTTGTAGAGGCATTTACATCTTAATCTCTTTCTTATGTACTTTATCATGTTGTAGGCAGTTATCTGCTTGGATGGAGATGGCTGTAAAATTCGAAGTGGATTAGCAACTATTGAGGGAGATTCCAATCTTGATACATCAATTGCTTGTGACTCATGTGATATATGGTATATTTGATCTAAATAATTTGATTACTAAGGTCTTACATATACATTGAATGACATTTAGGGATTTCTTCCCTTCTCAATGTGGCTTAAGTTGAGATGTGAAGTTTCAGTAGGTTGATTTTCCTAAATATTTCTGTGAACAAGTTGTGAAATTTCTTATTCTCTTTGAAGGAGAAAAAAGCATCATAACCAATTTTTTCTTGGTTTTGCATGGAGTTAGGTATCATGCATTTTGTGTGGGATTTGATCCGGAAGCCACATCTGAGAGTACCTGGTTATGCCCAAGGTAAGTTTTCAGAGGATGATTGTTTGTTGGTTGGTGCTGGACTGTTGGTTCCCTGGCTAAGTCTAAAAGCTAATGGATTTTCTTGAGGTTCACATGTGTTATTCAATTAACTAGCATGCATTATGAATCTGCAAACCCTCTTAAATACCAACTACCTCTCTGCTTGGAGTATAGTTAGGTAACTAACAATCGTCAATACTGCCAGGTGATCATTAACCACCGCATCTATGGCTTAGAGATAAATAACCTTGTAACTGTTTCATGATCATCTGATGTTGTCAAGTAAAGGTCTCCTTAAGTTAAAAATAATTATTGCAGCTTTGGAGCTCCACATGTATTCTAGGCTTGAACCATGGATAAATGGAAATGTCAAAAATGTGTCTTTTTCTAAATGTAGCTTCCCTTTTCATTTCTTTCAACATTCTTGCTTGTGGATTATTGTAGATGTGTGCCACAAAAATCAGATGTAATTTCAATACAGAGGCCTGATAATCAGGGTGGCTCCGAAAATGGTAATAGTGAATGTTTCATTGAGGATGCTTTATCTGGAAAGGTATCTGTTTCTGTTGCTGATGCCGGAGAAACAGCTCTTGTGGTCTCAATGGTTGATGAAAATCAATGTACTGGAGAACCAAATGAGAACTTTTTGTCAATTGTCAAAGTTGAGGACTTGGAAACTGAAACGTTGCTATTGACTTCCGATGCCAATAGTTACAAGGCAACTGTTAAAGTTGAGAAGGACTTGCAAACTGAAACATTGATATTGAGCTCTGATGCCAGTAGTCAAAAGGTGGAAACACTGTCTGGGGGGAAGACTATCATTCAACCAATCTTTGATGCAAAGGAACTCGAATTGTCCTTATCACGTGATGCATCCTTTATTTCAGCTTCTAATTCCTTGGTGCTTAGTGAGTCGAAGACAAGTTGTGCTGAGAAAGCAATGAAGGAACTAAGAAGCAATAATGGCATTGAAAATCCTTCAAAAAAGTTTATTAATGAGTCCTCTACTGGAAACAGGCTATCTGAAAATGAATCCAGTATAGGCCTTCATCTTGGTTTATCTGTAGGCGCTTTTTTATCTGGTAATTTTGTGTGTACAACTTTTCCCTACCATTACTTTTATAGCTACAATTCCATCATTATGATAGCAGGCAGCTGAAAGTATATACATTCTTTGTGTATTTGAGAGCATCTCATTGTTATCAATTTTAATGTGTTTCTAGTTGATGAAAAAAAGAATGATGGAATTGAAGATCAAGTTGCTGAAGATGTCCAGCAGCAAATTCCTTCAGAAGATTCTTTGGAAAAAGGTTTGAAAGTGGTTTAGGAATATTTCCTTCTTCTTCTTGTTTATTTTTTGGCCTTTAATGGGCTGTAGAAAAGCTAATATATTTAGCAAAGGTAGTTTAGGTTTTTAGTAAGGCATTGATATGAGTATCCTGTTTCATTGCCTCATTGCTGAAATGTTTTCAGTTGACAAAGTTGAACTGGACAAAGTTGAACTGGATGCTAATAAGGATGCTGCCAGAATGGTTGGTGTAAAGAGAAAGCCTACAGATTGCAGGTAACTTATTGTTCAAGTCTCCATTGATTCTCTCACTGTTCTTTGCAGTAAGTTCTTGTAACTATGTTACCCAAGGACTTGTTACTGCTACCCCCATGTCAAAATTTTCCAGTGCTGCTTGCTTATTTCCAGGTCCAGTAATCCTCATTTATATTCTGCATTGTGTTTCTGCTCTTCATTGAGGTTCTTAGGCCTTTCAGCTTGCAGAAACATGGCTTTGTAGGATACATGAGGAAAAGTTTCTTTTATTGCTGTATTGTGGTTGTTTCATCTTTATTAAATATGCCATGTTGCATTTTAAACTATGCTTAATATTTTTGACGATTCTTGAATAGTAATTCAGAGTGGGTGGTCGCCAAATTTTATCATTTATCTTAAATTATTGTGTTGCTGAGTGGTCTATTAATGTATCCTATGTTCATCTCTTTAAATGTCATTTTCCCTCTTAAACACATGCTTGTTTGAAATGAATATTGTGAAAGCTTTATGTCATTCAATGCAGGTAGTATCAAATTCTGACTATTCTTTTATGTTGTCTTTCTGATTTCTTTACAATAAGCGAGCAAGTGTGTATGAATACTGATGATGGAGATACCAAACACAAGATTGTGACAGAAGTTTCTAGAAAGAAAACTAAAGCTGAAGGGAGGATTCAACAGTTGGCTAAAAGGGACAAAGTCAATGCACCTGTGTCAGATAATTCTCAGAAATTCCCAACCCCAGTAGCAGATCCCAAAGATGACAGGTTGAAACATCATCAAGATAAGGAAGATGCTACCTCTGATATAATGAGCATAGTTCGAGGGGCAAAACATAGACCTTCCAAGGGGCTTGGACACCCAAATCCAGCTGATAAATCATTGATAGAACGAGAAAATATGGCTGGCTTACGAGTGAAAAAGATCATGAGGAGAGATTCTGAGGACAAGGAGTCATCCATGGTAGTCCAAAAACTAAGAAAAGAAATAAGAGAAGCTGTCCATAACAAATCCTCAAAAGATTTCGGGGAAAGCCTTTTTGATCCGAAGCTTCTTGCTGCCTTCAGGGCTGCTGTAGCAGGACCCAAAACTGAACCTGCTAAGAAGTTATCACCTTTAGCTGTAAAGACAAAGAAGTCAATGTTACAGAAGGGGAAAGTACGTGAGAATCTAACAAAGAAGATATATGCATCATCCAATGGAAGACGAAAACGTGCTTGGGATCGGGACTGTGAAGTTGAGTTTTGGAAGTATCGTTGCATGAGAGCTACGAAGCCTGAAAAGATTGCGACTTTGAAGTCAGTTCTTGGCCTCCTAAGAAACAGTTTGGATAATTCAGATCAGGGGTCTGAATCACAGGCCACAAATCCAATTCTTTCCAGGTTGTATTTAGCAGATACATCTATATTCCCAAGAAAGGATAATATCAAGCCTCTTTCAGCTCTTAACGTTACAGGCAATTCAGAGCAGAATAAAGAACAGCTCATTTCTTCAGAAAACTGTTTGAAGTCATCTCTTGATAGTAATACTATGAAATCCACAGAATCAAGTAAGGTTTTGGCAAAGGCTGGACTTCCTTCATTTGAAAATAATGAAAACAAGAACATTGTTCCAACCTCAAAGAGTGAGGTTGCTTCTACTTCTAGCAAAGTACCTTTAAGCAGACGCCTAGAAGGGCCAACCATTTCTGCATTAAGTGACTCTAAAGTTAATGCTCAGAAGCAGAGAGTTGGTAAATCTGATGATGTAAAGAGTGACAAAAGAAAATGGGCCTTAGAGGTCCTTTCAAGGAAAGCAGCTGCTGCAAGCAGGAACTCAAGAGATGATTCAAAGGAAGACAATGTAGTGCTTAAAGGAAATTATCCGTTACTGGTATGCAATAGTTTGTTTTCTGAAAGGATGTTTCATGCCTTTAAACTTGTTTTGATACGATTCCTTTTTCTGACTGGTGTGAGCAGGCGCAACTACCAGCAGACATGAGACCAGTACTGGCACCCAGTTGCCATAATAAAATTCCCTTATCTGTGAGGCAGGTATGCTGTAATTTGCTGTCTCCACTTGATCGTAATCAGGCTGAGTATATGTCCTACCACAAATGGATTATCTTTCTCCTTGGATTATTATTGAAGTTGCCTTTTTCTTTTTTGGATAAGTAATGAATAAAAAGACTTCATGTTTACAATGATGAACACAGAGAATCTTAAAAAATTACACTAAATATTTTAATGTAAAAGACATTAAGCATTTAAGTTTCCTTTTAATGTAAAAATATTTGGGAATGGAAATAAAAGTTATTTTTCTGTTTGACTTTGGATAAAAATTTAGAAAAGCTGAAAAGGATGTGGATACTCTTGTAACAAAATTGAGAAAAAATTGTGCCCCTAATCCTTACTAGGCATTTTTATGGTAGATTTTGTTCATTACCTCCTAACATAGAAGAAATCACAATCTCCAACTACATCAAACCAATGCTCCCACCATGTGGAAGAAATCAGAATCATCAACTTTTCAATACCAATGCTCCAGCCACTAACACCACCATACCACTATGCAGTTCCCAGTATCATTTCTGCTCCCACTGCTACTGCCACCTCGAGTACCATCACTACCAGTGCAGTACTGCTATAACACTGCCAACACCAACTCAACCACCTTACATCACCAATTCTATCTTTGTTGTTTGCTACTCATCACCACCACTGCACCACCACAACTGTGTCAACGCCAACTTGTCACTACCATCCCTACTTCTGTAAGTTGTAAAGAAAATCTTCCAAAAAGAAAAAAAGAAAAAAATCAATTCCATAATTTGTTTGCTTGGAATTGGAGCAGTTAGGATTCATGGTTTGTTTTTATATAAATGGATTTGGAGGCAATTTTAACAAAGACTTATGCCACAGTAAAACAAGGATTTATTTACACAACATTATTGGATTTCTAAACCACATTCATTCTTTTATATTAAAACTGTCCTCACTGTGGTTTAAGTTTTCTATATATCAAAATCATCTCTCACTAGCAAATGTTATACTAGTTCTTTTCTTTATAATACTGGAATTGATTTTTCTGGTCGTTTAGACTCATCGATGACATCTGCTATACAGGCACAGCTTTACCGCCTGACAGAGCACTTCTTGAGGAAGGCAAATTTGCCAGTCATTCGCAGAACTGCAGAAACAGAGTTGGCGGTTGCAGATGCAATTAATATTGAAAAAGAGGTTGCTGATAGGTCAAACAGCAAATTAGTATATGTAAATTTATGTTCCCAGGAGCTATTGCATCGTTCAGATAACATTAAGTCCAGTAGAGCCACTGAATCAAATACCTCACCCTTGTTAGAAGTCCCTGCTGATGGATCTGAAAAAGCTACCACCGAACCTTCAACTGATCCTGTAATTTTAGAAGCATTGAGAACTGCGGGCCTTGTGTCTGATTCTCCTCCAAATAGTCCACAACCAGAAAAGCAAGTCCTCGATGATGTTCCCTCCAAAAGAGAGGAAGAACTGGATAATGTATTTGACATGGCTTCTCATCCAGAACTGGATATTTATGGTGATTTTGAGTATGATTTGGAAGATGAAGACTACATTGGTGTAAGTTCAACAAACATCTTTAAGATACCACCAGAAGAAGGTGCCTCAAAAATGAAAGTGGTTTTCTCTACGCTTAACCCTGAACGGTTGAATGATGGTCTAAATTCCGATGATCATGAAAAGTCAGGGAATGTTGAAGCACCAAAGGACTCCAACTTGCCCCAGAATCATAGTGATGCAGGAATCAGAAGCGCTACCATAAAGGGTGAGACCAATGATTCTTGTGTTCCTCCAGAACCTTTAATCAATGAAGACAGTGAAGAGCCTTCAATTGCAGAATGTGAAGAGCTATATGGCCCAGACAAAGAACCACTCATTAAAAAATTTCCTGAAGTAGCTTTACGAAAGCTATCTGGACAGGTTGAAACAGTAGCTCTAACTGAGAACAAAGATCCTATAGGAAATGAAAATTGTGTGTCAAATAAAATGGTGAAAACATCTGAAGTCAGGAGTGAGAGCTGTACAGAGAACATGCTTGTTGCTGCTGTTGATCCCGACTCTCCTGGTGGGAAACATTCACCCAACCATTTTCAAACAGGGGAAAATGTTGAAAGTAAGGAGAAGAAATCTAGCCTTGAGACTAACAAGCAGTCTGACAGCTTCAATCATGTATTCAAGAAGGTAGTAGAAGACCCTCTTTTCATCATCTCTTTGATTTCATGTTCTTATCTTTTCCGTTCGTTTTTCTCCGTGTCACAGCTCTATGTAAATTGTTCCAGTCTTCAGTTCTGTCCATTACTTGTTCTTGTTTACCACCTTTTCTTCTTATAGATTTTAGTTGATCAGTCACACTAATTCTGTATAGGTGGAAGCCTACATCAAAGAACACATCAGGCCACTGTGCAAGAGTGGTGTGATAACAGCTGAACAGTATAGGTGGGCTGTGTCAAAAACGACTGATAAGGTTATGAAGTACCACAGCAAATCCAAGAATGCTAATTTTCTCATCAAGGAAGGTGAGAAGGTGAAGAAACTGGCAGAGCAGTATATTGAGACAGCCCAACAGAAGGACAAAAGTGAATCTTCATAACTGCGGCTGTTTTCATCTTTCTCAAGTTCTGCATATTTTTGCACCCCTCTTTAATAATCTGTAGATAGTTATGGGGTCTGGTCCAACACAGCATTAATATAGGCATTTGTATAAAATGAGAGTCGCTAGAACTTTGACCCTACTTGATAACTGGGTAGGGCCGTTGGCTTGGCCTGAACGTAAATTGTATGGTAGTGCCAACTGCCAAGGAGACATAGCTCCCTTACTTTATGCCGAGTTGCTTGTGCTAAAAAAACAGAATTTAATATGAAATTGTAAATTGCAGTTGAAATTTTTTAAAACAATCTGTTGGATGAGTTACGCTATGTAGTTTTTAATGAAACATGTGTGAATTTTCATGTATAGTTACCATAAAACTAGTTAGTGTTTCAACTTTAAGGAACTTTGGGGCAAAGAAAGTTACAAAAATCCCATGTAGGGAATGAATTTGATAGCCATGGGATCTGATTGCCATGATTGGAATCTTTAATATAGTCGAAGGTTTAGTGAGGAATTTTTATACTAGAAAGCCTATGGACAAAAAATTTTACTCCCAATTGAGATAGTAGATTGTTAGTGGTAGGTAAAAAAGTGATATTAGTAGTAAGTTCAAATAATAACCAATAAAAGTTTGTTAACTCAATTGTTGTGATAAATGTTGTGCAATTTTTTGTGTGCGTAGAATTGCTCTTTTTATACCTCTCTAACTCTCTTCTTAGGTTGGCCGTATGTATACTATTCTTGTGTCCTTCAGTGTCACATGTTCCGAGGTCTTTGTAACTTGTTCTTCTAACACCTATCCATTCAAATTCTCTTGAGTCTATCAATTGTAGCAAAGTGGATGAGAATCTATATATATAATAATAGGTAAAACTGAGATAAACTCAAATTAGAATTCCAAATTAGAATTCCAATTTTGCGCTATGTGTCATAAATTATTTATTGTTAAAGAGTTTTATTTCTTAGTTTTAGAATCAAATATAAGACCACATTATAAATATTCATCCAAGTGAGTTATTAAATACAAAAACCAAAGAGTCTAAAATAAATGAATTGTAAAAAAAAAGTGCTTCACAATAATTTTTTTTTAAAAATGGACAATTTACATTTTATACCTAATAATATTCTTACAAAAATTTTTAAAGAGTTAACAAAATATAAAAATGACTATTAATAATATTTAAATTATATATATAGTAATTATATTATGTATCTTATCGTATATCTTTAAGTTTCATACATATGTATGGAGTTACAAGCTAGTGTTATTAATGCATGAGTAATGTTAGTACCACATAAAATGGCACAACTTGTATCACAACTCGCCCACTAAGTTTGTCCAAGACTTAAACTAGCCTCCTTTTTATGGTCATGCATGATTTACTTTCTATTGTCTAGTTTGACTATCCTATAGAATGCTAGGATATTTGACCTTGTGACTTTAAATCAATCAATATTCTTAATTGGGCTCGAACCTTGAACATTCTAGTCCATCCATGTCCATTTTTAAAACTTTTTAGGGCAAAAATGGGCTTTTACCCCTTTCGCCCAAAAGGTGTAGCAAAATGTCCATATTCTGAAATTATCTAGCGAAATACCACTGTTTTGAAATTCGATTTTCTAAAAATCGAGTTTTAAATTGAAACTCAATTTTCTAAAAATCAAGTTATAGGCAATCAAACTTAAAAAAATTTATAGAACTCGAGTTCTTGGAACTTGGGTTCCATGTGAATTTTTCCAAATAACTCGATTTTCATCAAATCGAGTTTTACATTGAAACTTGATTTTCTAAAAATCGAGTTTCAAAACAGGGACATTTTACTAGATAGTTTAGAACAAGGGCATTTTACTACATCTTTTGGACGAAAGGGGCAAATGCCCATTTTGGCCAACTTTTTAGAACTAAAAGCACAAATTTGAAAATTTATGAATTAAAAACATTCAACATGTAATTTTGAGGGACCAGGACTTTATTTTGATAAATATATATATATATATATATATATATATATTACTTGGAGTATTTCCATGCATTTGAGTCTTAGTGAGAACTCTAGAATCCATAGGGTGATATTTTAGATAAAATAAAAAACTCAATATAAACTTACCAACTCAATTATCTTAGTTGGAAACATTAGAATGTACTTATCCTACATGACTTTGATAGTATTTATAGAAATAAAAAATCTAGTATCACAACCTTATGTGGCACAACTTTGTCACAACTCTGATATAACAAACTGTGAATGGTGGAAAGAAATATAATGAGTCCATGTTAAGTGACAATGTGGAAAAAGTCTCGGTACTAAAATTACTCTTATAGAAATGGTTTGTTGAAAAATAAAATAAAAAATTTGCAAGCAAGTCCCGAGAGAAACTAAAAGTAGAGCGTGCCTGCACTTTGCAGCACCAAACTAACCATTTGTTAGCGAGGAAGGAAATGAATGAAAAGTATAATTTTAGAATATTCTTCAATTTCTTTGTTTGAGAGTTTTAATTAATGAAATAAAAAGTTTAAGTGTGAGAGAATGAAATGAATAGGAGGAAGCATTTTTTTTTTTTTTATTCCCTTAGAACCTCAAATTTTTATTTCTTAAAAAATTATGAGGAATTAGAGGGAATTGAATTAGATTTAATGAATTTTTTTACTAAAATTTCAAAAATACCCCTATATATTTATTCATTTATTTTAAAAGAGAGGTATAACGTTAATATTGTCATAAAATGATTCTATTCATTTCCTTTAAACAAAGTTATTTATATTCGTGGGTTCCAGTTAGTTCAGCTGATAAAATTTTTTATGGTTAAATAAGAAACCCACAGTTCAATCTCCGTTTACATCAAAAATTGATTAATGCCTTGATTTAATGATAAAGAGTTATCATTAGGAGCGAACGCTATAGGTCATAAAATGATTCTATTCATTTCCTTTAAACAAAGTTATTTATATTCGTGGGTTCCAGTTAGTTCAGCTGATAAAATTTTTTATGGTTAAATAAGAAATCCGCGGTTCAATCTCCATTTACATCAAAAATTGATTAATGCCTTGATTTGATGATAAAGAGTTATCATTAGGAGCGAACACTATAGGTCATAGGTTGAAACTCTCTCAAAAGAACTAGTTTTTTACTGAAAGGTTGAGATTAAAAGCATTGTTATTAATTATGTTCTATTCCGGCCAAAATGGCCGGAAAATTTCATACCGGCATACAACCAGAACAGTTTTCCGTTCCACCTCAGATCAAATTTCGGCTTATTCTAGTGAGTTTAGGGTGTTCTAGGCTGTTTTGGTCAATTTCGGCCGAAATACAAGATTCGGCCGGTATGAGTTGAGGTTATGGGTCTGAATATAAAGAGAGAAAGAGAGAGGTTTTAAGGTATGGGTGTGATGTGAGCGAGTGCTTGTGTGAGATAGAGAGAAAACAAAAGGGGAAAACAAGTTTAATACATGCTTATTTGCATTTAGCATCAAGAAAAAGGTGGCGAACAGAAGGAGAGTCGGTTAGTTCTCCATTGTTCTTCAAAGTTTTGGGATAGGATTTTTTTTTTTTTTTAATTATATATATAAGATAAAATTTCTACTCTCTCCCTCCTGGAGACTTGAATCTCGGCCTTTACCCCCCTCACACTCTACAAGTATTTATACTTATAAAGTGACCATCGTACCAATGATGTGGTAGTTGAGACAAAATTTTGAATTTGAGAGAGAGAGAGAGAGAGAGAGAGAGAGAGAGAGAGAGAGAGAGAGAGAGAGAGAGAGAGAGAGGCAGAGATGTGTAGATTGGGTCGTGGGGGTAGGTAGGGTAATAAATGGGGAAGGTATTTAGACAAATTTATTGCTTTTTTATTCAACAATCTATGAATCTATTACTTCAAGAGCTTTTATCTATTTTTTTAATTATATTTTTGGGATGTGTATTGCACACGTGGTAGGTAGCTTATGTTACACACAATCTCAATGATGAATGTAGTGGGTTATTCAGGGGAAAAAAAATAAAGAAAGAAGAGAGAAGAACAATCTCAATAGTATGCTTTATGCTATTTAAGCTGCGTTTGTTTCAGTGGTAAAGGAAATCAGGAAAACGTTTTACACCCTTGACGGTGTTTGGGTGCGCAAGGAAAATTGGGTCAAACGGAAAATCATTTCCGTTGACTGTAAAATATGCCCTCTGACCCTGTAAAACCATTTCCATTTGTATTTTACCTTCAAATCAATTCCACCCCAGGAAAACAGAAGAGAGAGAGAAACAGTAAGGAAGAGAAATCGCACACTAGCATCGACGAGCTCGCACCACCTGAAGCACCACCGAGATTGCACACCAACACCGGTGAGATTGCACACCACCATGAGCTCCGATCCACATCCAAGCTACCCAGAGAAACATAACCCAATCCCCATTTCGGCAAACCCACACCCGCCCGATCTCGCGCCACCTGAAACACTATCGAAATCGCACCCTAGCATCGGCGAGATTGCACCCATGACCGACCCATGCTCGATCTCTCTCTTTCTTGATCTACCTCTCCCTTTCCCTCACTTGTTGATCACTCTCTCTTCCTCCTTCTCTTTGTTTGACCGAGTTTTTGAATTTAACTAATGTTTTGTTCTGATTTTTGTTTGGTTTTGTTTTGATTTTTTTTTTTTTTGTTTTAAGTTTATATATTGAAATTTTCTATTATGAAATTTGTTTGGAAGCTGAGAAAATGGTTGAGAAAATGTAAGAAACTAGTAGAAAAATAGCATTTTCAGAATGCAACCAAAAACTTGAAAATATTTTCTAAAATAATTTTTATAATACAGCCAAACACTTGAAAAATATTTTCCTTTCCCGAAAATATTTTCACCTGAAAATATTTTACACTTGGAAAACATTTTACATTGAAACAAACGCAGCCTTAGTTGTTTAGCTTTATCTTGATATTAAAATAAAAAATAAAAAAACTAATATGATGATTCTGATTAGTTAATTAAGATTTTTTTTTTAATATTTATTTCATTAACTTGTATTATTATTCAATTAAAAAAATAAATATGTAATACATTTTTTTTTTTTAATGTTAAGAATACTAAATTATTTGTATTATATAATATTTAAGCCTGTTTGGTAGAGTAGTTTAAAATATGATTTTTATAGTTTTTTGAAATATATGTAAATAAAAAAATATATAATATTATTTAAAATGTGAAAATATGAGCTTGAACACAAACATGCCTGAGTTATTTACTTCTTTGAATTGATAATTTTATCTTTTATAAGAATATATTTATTTATTTATTTTAGGCCGAAACACTTTGAAAAGGTGCGCAGCGGAGATATTTCTTTCTAGGACGAAATGAAACGGTCCGGATTTAAAAGTAACTTTTAATCTCAACCTTTCAATTTTCTATTGATGCTGCGCCGGATCTCAATCCAGTTTAGCTTCATAATTTCAAGAACAAAAAGCAGGAGCGAGACAGGTTCAAGAACACACACAGAAATCTCTCGGCGAAAAATGAAATGGCGTGTACTTCTTCTCGCATTTGCTTCCTTTTATTTATATTCAACTTTTGAAGCTTTGTAAAACCCTGATCCCATTTTTTTTTTTTTTTTTCCTTATCCCAGATAGAAGAGAAATCGACATGGGGTTCTTTCTCTTTGCACCAGGACTTGCTGCAATAAAAGACTGCTAATTTGTACGTTTCTCAAAACCCAGAACCAATTCTTTATTTTTTATTTATATTTTTGGGTTTAGCTTTGAATGAATTGTATAAAGTTCCAGCATTTGTTAATTCAAGATTGTATATTTGCATAATTGAAGCTTAAAAAAAGTTTCTTTAAAAATTAAAAAAAAAATTCTTTATTAACTTATAGAACTTATAAGTGGAAAAGAAGCTCTAGATTCCAAGATATTTGTGGTGTTTAGCTAGGTTTTGTGTGGTATGATTTGGGCTTAAGCTGCTTGGGGGATTTTGTTAGATTGTGTCATGAAATTTTGATGGTTCAATTCTTATTTTTGAATGGGATCTCATCATGTTAGATGGGTTATTTGAGTTTTCACTGTGATAGATGCCATTGAATTTCCTCACTTATACTGGTAGATTTGTTTAATTAAATTTTTTTTCTTCCATTGAGATTTTGTAAACCACTGAAATGGCTGTAGATCTCAAATTTTTTTTTTAAGTAATGGTCTTTTTGCTATGATATATAGTTGTATATGATGAAACTTTGATATTTCATGTGGGTGTTGTGCTGATTATAAACCACTGAAATGGCTGCAGATCTCAATTTTTTTTTTAGTCTTGGTCCTTTTTTGTTGATCTATAGTTGTATATGATGAAACTTTTGATAGTTTGTGTGAGTGTTGTGCTGAAAATGAGAAACATTTGAATTGAGTTTTTGTATTCTGGATAGACTTTCAAGTTTCAGCAACATATCCAGAGAATCCTCTCTTGTATATATTTTTTGTTTTCCCAAATTCTTTTTCGCTAACTTCTAAGGTTCCATTTTTAAATTGTGCAGATTTTGGGGTTTGAGGAAAACCTCAATCTGTTCACCTTATCTACTTTTGTCTCCAATTTGATTTTGTGCAAAATCTGAAGTTACCTCCCCAATTTTGACTCTTTGGATCACTTAAAAGTGATCTTTTTGGTACTAGTCATGTCTAAAGCTTATACCATCATAGATAAATATTTGTTTGTATCTCCATAAGATTTGTGCTTATTCTTGTTTGTATCTTACATGCAACTTCTTGACATATCACGAGATCAGTCTCATGAGAAACATTTTTTATTTTTCAATGAGACCTATCTCACTAGAAATGTTCTCTAACCATGAAATGCCCAGTGAGTCATATTTTTTCCTTTTCCAATGAAGTGTCCTTTAGAAACGTTTTATATATACAATAAGATCATCCAAAGTTCGAAGATTCAGCAAGTGAGTTAAGTTTTGCAATGAATTCAGGTTTGAATAAAATTTCAGGCCAAGATATCTTAAATTAATAAGTTTCTTTTAGTAATTCTATAAGTGTAGTACATATTCAAGTATCAAAGTCTCAAGAGTGAAAAATACAAGCTTTTCATCAGGTAGTATCAATGTACAATAAAAAGATTCAACAATTTGATACCAAATAGTATAGGAAAATGTTAGGGACACAAAAAATCCCACAACTATTGCCACAACTTGTCACATGGCAAGTTGTGAATGGTAAAGGTCAAATGGTGGAGTACATATTCAGGTATCAAAGTCTCAAGAGTGAAAAATACAAGCTTTTCATCAGGTAGTATCAATGTACAATAAAAAGATTCAACAATTTGATACCAAATAGTATAGGAAAATGTTAGGGACACAAAAAATCCCACAACTATTGCCACAACTTGTCACATGGCAAGTTGTGAATGGTAAAGGTCAAATGGTGGATCCACATCTCCACCACTCATAACTCGCCACATGACAAGTTGTGGCAAAAGTTGTGAAATTTTTTGTGTCCCTAGTATTGTTCAGTTGTATATATTAAGTTGAGTTTTTCTGAGTTATAATGAATGCAGTAATTAAAGATTCTCAAAAAAATTTTAAATCAATCTTCACCAATTTGAGAATGTTCGGTTATTGTGCTTTTTAAAACTCAACAAAACTTGAATTAAATGTAGGGTCCAATGACAAGTTGTGGCAAAAGTTGTGAAATTTTTTGTGTCCCTAACATTGCTCAATTGTATATATTAAGTTGAGTTTTTCTGAGTTATAATGAATGCAGTAATTAAAGATTCTCAAAAAAATTTTAAATCAATCTTCAACAATTTGAGAATGTTCGGTTATTGTGCTTTTTAAAACTCAACAAAACTTGAATTAAATGTAGGGTCCAATAATGTATGCCCTTAGGGCATTAATTAATAATCCATTTTAGGAAACTTTTTATGAGAAATTGAATTTCTCATAAAAAGTTTCCTAAAATGGATTGTTAATGTATGCCCTAAGAGCATATACATTAGTAAGACCCTTTAAATGTATACCATTGAATACAAGTTGTTGAAGTTTCATTCTACATTGATCTTAGTACCCCCAAATAAAAAACCTACTGCTGTTGAAGGTTTTATTTGGGGTACTAATATTGGGTCAAAACGCCCAGTGGGCATAGAAAAAACTTTTTCCTATGCCCCTGGGATTTTTTGATCCAATACAATCAAAGTTTTCATATTACATTAATCATAGTACCTGAAATAAAAAACATACTGTTGAAATCAAATTCTCTTTTCAACTTTGAGATACTTACTGTATTGGGCTTGCAGAACTGCAAAATGACATAGGACTTGTTTCACTAGAATTTTAAAAACTTAGAAAATCCCGAAACATCAAAAACCCAATTTGCTATAGAATAATTCTAGGGCCACACACTCTCAC
Organism: Quercus robur; assembly: GCF_932294415.1. NCBI lineage: Eukaryota > Viridiplantae > Streptophyta > Magnoliopsida > Fagales > Fagaceae > Quercus > Quercus robur. Next base: position 30,665,021 of record NC_065535.1, on the reverse strand, counting down.
AATCTTTTTGCCACAACTGTCATACGTGCTTGACTGTGAGTGGTGGAGAAAAAATAGTGGGTCCATGACCAAAAGGTGTGTGAAAGTGTGTGGTACTAGAATTATTCTTTGCTACAACTTCGGCTAATTCTTACCGCTAAATCTCACACAGGTTTCTTTTCCCTCTCTCTAACCAAATCCATTCATTCTCAACCGTGGATATCGACGACGGTAAAAAAATGCTTAGATTTGGGTAGAGAGGAAGGGAGAGGGCAATTTTTTTCTAGAGACACACACTCTTGCACAGACTTTGCCACAACTAGTACATATGTCAATTGGTGATTGTATTAATTTTCACAAGTATCAGTGGTTGTCTTAATGTGTAACTGATGTCATCCAATCACACATTGACAAATGTGCAAGTTATGTCAAAGTGTGTGCAAGAGTGTTTGTCCATAGAAGAACTTAGGGGGAAAAAGGGTGGTGGCAAACCACCTTGAGATTAAGCAGGGAGATTCAGGAGAGTCAAATATCCAATGGTAAAGAGTCAAATGTCCACAACACTTGTTACAAGAGAAAATCTACGACCTCAAAGTTGTGGTCCTAGAACCACTCCTTATTAACCTGTATGTGCACAAATATTCCTAGTGGGCAGCTAAAAATTATCACTGCAAGTAACTGTTTGCACTTGACTTGTAATGCTTCTCAAACGCATCTATGCAACTATTCCATTACAAGTGTGTGATAACTGATAAGAGGGAAATTACATCTTATGTGCACTGTCTAAGTGTCAAAACAACTACAGCCCAACAACATACAAAAAGGAAAGAGAGAGCCAGCTTCATTAAACATAATACAAACGCATTAGAGAGAAGCAGCAGGCATCAAAGATACAAGAGGACAACATGATTTTGAGATACTGCAACTGCAAACAGCATGTATGCACACCCCTCCATCTATATTCTGTTGTTCCTTCCATATGTCTTGTAATTCGAAGCTTTAGCTCCTTTTGGTCTCCACCAAAGGAAAAAAATGCCATGTTACACTGGATTATTTTTATTAGGCCATTGTGGCTGTCCTTAACCTTATAATCTTATGGCTATCACGAATGCTAAGGTGCCTTATGAAGTACCACAGAAAAGCCAAGATTGCTAATTTTCTCATCAAGGAAGGGTTGAAGGTGAAGAAACTGGCAGAGCAGTATCTTGAGGCAGCCCAACAGAAGGAAAAGGTGAATCTTTATAATGGCAGCTGTTTTCATCCCTTGCAATTTCTACAGCATTAGTATTTGTATATAATGAGAATCATAAGAACTTTGAGCCATAATTAGGTGGGCGTTACCTAAATGTAAATTGTATGGTACTACTTGGCGTAAATGTAAATTTGTATGGTAGTGCCAAGTAGTCATAGCTCCATTGCTTCATGCTGAGGTGTTTGCTACAAAAACAGAATTTTATGAAACTGTAAATTATTTTTGAATTTTTAATGCAATCTATTGGATGAGATCTGCAATGTAGATTTAACTCAAAAGTCCTGTAGGTTTTAACTTAAAAAGAGCTCTGCAATGTAGTTTTTACTTTTTACCAAAACATGCGTCAAATTTCTTGTATAGTTACTGTAAAAGCATGTAATGTTTCAACTTTCAAGAACTAGAGGGCAAAGAAACTAAAAAAAAAAAAAATCATTTGTAGGGAATGAGTTTGATGGTAACCATCAGAGAGAGACAGAGAAAGAGACTGAAATATATAATCTGTAGAGGGGAAGAAACAGCTTAAAGGCAAGTACGAGATTTCAAATGGAGTCCGGACGCCTTGTAAATTTTGAGACCTGCTGTGCAGTATGATATACCTCCTGCCTCCAGTTTTGTTACCGCTACATAGGTTTTGTGGTTGCAGTAATATGTAATTAAAGGAACCCCAGTCCTAACTCACTGAAGTCCCAAGTGGTAATAGAATAATAGCAGAGTAACAATGAAGGGGTGAAGTAATAGACAGGGCTAGGATAGTTTGTAAATTGTAAAGAGTAGATTGAAATCTCTGAAATAAATTACCCTCTTATTGCTCAAAATTGCATTTCCAAGCTTATGAAAATAGGATAATGACTATTTATGACGTGCCATGGTTTTTGCATGTAGAGTTGCTTTTGTAACTGAATTTGTTGAACCACTTTCAAGGTACTAGTCCTTAAAAAAACAATGTTCTAAAAACTGGACATTCTAACTAAAATATTGGTGGCCAAGTTCCAACCATACTTTGTCCAAATGCCATTTTCAGTGCATCACTCACTTAATGAGATGTTGGGAGAAAAAAGCTCTCATGTATATGATGATATACATTTGTTTACAAACTGTACGTGCACAGATATTGTCTATGATCCTAATGGACAGCTAAAAAAATTATCACTGCAAGTAACTGTTTGCACTTGGCTTGTAATGTTTCTCGAAAGCATCTTTGCAGGTATTCCATTATATCAACCACCTGGAAATCTTGTGTGTTTGTGATGGGAGAGAGAGAAATTACATCTTATGTAAACCGTCTTAAGTGTCAATACAACTACAAAATACAAAAAGAAAAAAGAAAAAGAAAAGAAAGAAAAAAACAGCTTTTTTAATTATACAAAAACTGAATCCTTCAGTATCTAATCAGTTACAGCAACAACATGGGTTTAGTGTACATTTGACACAACAAGATGCAGCAAGCATCAACGCATGCAGGACTATATACTAATACAGGAAGGCTGAAGAACACATGATTTTGAGATACCTCAACTGCAAACATTGGGTATGCACACCCCTCCATCTGGATTCTGTTGTTCCTTACATATACGTCCTGTAACCCGAAGCTTTAGCTCCTTTCGCTCTCCACCAGAGAAAAAAAGTGCCATGTTACGCTGGATTATTAGGCCATCATGACTGTCCCTAACCTTCCTATGGCTATCCCGAATGCTTCGAGGGGTGCCTTCCCATATCAGTTTCCTGCCATTTGCCCCTACCTCTAAACTGTAGCTGTAGTTCCGGGACTCAGTCTCATCACCCATGAAACGAAGGAATGCCATGTAAACTGGGGCTGCACCAAGCAGGAAGGCCTCAAAGTGCAGGCAGAAGTATTGACCAAAACAATTAAAAACCTGACCAAAAAAGAAGAAAAAAAAAAAAAAAAAAGAGGAAGGTCGGAACTTAGGAATGCAAAAACATCATACCAAGTTCCATTAGTGCCAAAAATAATCAATAATCTTCATTAAAACTTATTTTGCAGATTGGAGTGCTTCAAGGTTATGTCAAGTTTTGCATTAATTGAAAGAAAAATTTTATACAAGATACAGGTAAAAGCTGCTGTCAGTTCTTACTTCTTCCAGGCATGTGTATATGACATTGGTAGCCATTGTCTAAAGCCACCAATGCATTATTCCTTTTTTTCTTGCCTATCTTAAACATGGCCTTAACAGCAACAAAGAATGGATAGCAATCATAATCTTCTTATTTGCAAAATTAATTCTTTTCTTAAACTCATATTTTATTTGTTTTCTTGAATAATTTGAGAAAAAAAAATGCTTAATTGTCTCTTTTATCACACCATTTTCCATATTTGATCCTGGTGCCTCTGATTCCTAAATCCTTAAATGTCACCAAATTATAACAAAGCGGTTGGAGCCTGGAGGGCCTGCAAATATTCTAAGATGCAGAAGAAAAATCTGGCATATTGAAAGTTGAAAAAAAAAATTTTGAATCACCAAATGGAAACTTCAAAAACAATCTCCACTTACCGTAAGCATCCAGGTTGCATTCTCTACTTCACGGGGATTAGACTTGACATAGCGGTGATTGAATGTGCAGCCAGAGTGCATGTCTACCTTGTGATCGTCCCGCAGATGGGTTATCAGAAAAGGGATATCTCCAACAGCAGGACACTCAGATCCAGCATATGGGCAATTGTATGGTCTAAAGTTACACTGAGCCTCATGCTTAAGTTTGCTGTAGTAGGGGAAAATCTCTATGCATCCCAAGAAGTCATACTTGCAGGGCAGTTCAAGTGACTCTGCCACCTTCTCCAATGCCAGACACCTAATATCTCCAAGCTCTTGTCTACAAGTGGGGCACCGGTTTTGTACCCTTGTTTTACAGGTAGAACACAGTGTATGTCCATTGTGGCACTGCAAAAATATATAGTCAGCAGTCAGCTATTTCCAACAAAGCAGAACTAAGAAGAACATAAGTTACATCATATTAAGAAAACCTTGAATTTTTAAGATTGAATGCTATGATCAGAATATACAGCAGCCAGAGACGCTCTTAAATACAAGATTAGCGAAGTTAGACAACTTTTCAGCACTACCAAATGCGATCTTATATAGCTTCTATACTTTCAATAGTTTTCTAAGAAATGATAGTGGCTTGGACCAAACAAAGGAAGGATGATTATATGAGAGTGAAGCATTGCATCTTTGAAAAAGCTTCCGAAATTTGTTTAAAATGTTAGGCTTATACAAGTTAATCAATGTTTCAACAGAAAGCTCAAATATGCTTGATCATATATATATTTTAGTCATATCATGAAGATAATTTCCAAGTGAAAATCTCAAATGGTAATTTAAAGATAGGGGTATGCTTAAAATCTAGCAAGTATCTAAGTATATGCATCACAGAAGAGACGAAGGAAAATAAATACACAAAACATGCAATGAAAATGGCTAGATTAAAATGTTACAATAAGGCTATGCGTTTATATGTTCCTGACCCTAAATCCAAACTAAAAAAATTTCCTACAATAGATTATTCCCTTTAGGTGCATCCCCCAGAATGTGATGTAGAACCGGCTGCCAAACAAAATAAAGAAGATATAAAAACTTCCCCCCAGAATCAACATTACCATCAAACAAATAATCTATCTTTAATATCATAGTTGCACTGCATACATTCAAAGCAAGACATAACATAAATCACTCTCAACATCCTTCAAGCAAGAAAAAGAAAATTAGAAAGCCCGTGTTCCATTACTATAAAAGACCCATTCTACAATTATACCATATTCTTCAAATGCAGAAAATCCCATACCCAGTTCGCCAAATCCCCAAACACATGAAATTACTCCAATCCCAAACCACTGAAAAAGTTTCTCATGAAATAGAACACTGATAAATACATGCCACGATTCTCTCTCTCTCTAAACAAACTTGCATCATTAAAATCCCCAAATCCCACAAATTTTACATTTCCACTCACCCAAACCAATTAGATGATCTCCCACATCAAAATCACACAAATGGAACCAGCAAAAAGTACTAAAATAACAATAAAGATCAAAATTTGAAAGCAACCCATTAATATAATTGAAGAAAGCGACACACCTGGTGGATTGGAGGGTACATAGAATTGGTACAGACAGGACATTCGAGAAGTTCATGGACGCTGGTTGGAGAGTTTTCCTGCACGACCACATTGTTCTGTGACTTCACTAAGGACGAGAATTGAAGGTGCTGATGTATCTCTTCCTCATAGATGCCATCCAAAGATGACACACATTCCCTTTCCATGAAAAATAAATACCAATCTAATAAATACTACCAAACCAATGAATCATGCACAAAGAAACTATGCAAAACTGGAAAGAAAGAAGCATTCACTTATAGTTTAATGGGTATTTCTTAAACTATATGTTCCTTTCTTTCTTTCTAGGCCTCTATGTTGTCTATAACTGAAAACTGATTAGCAGTCATAGAAAGAAAGGGAAGAGAGAGAGATGAGGGAACTAACACTTTAGATATGCTTTTCTTGGGAGGTTTTGTTAAACAAGACAGAAAGAGTCACCATCTAACTAGCCAAAAATATATTACTTTTTGAAAAAGTAGTTGTTGCCGGGAACAAAAGGCCAAACTGCATTATTATTAAAATTTTCTTGTTCCAAAAATGATGTCAAAAATAGTACTATTAGTTTAGTCCTTGAAACATGGTACATGTTCTATTTTTATCTTTAATTTTTTTTTAAAATTTTTTTCTTGAAAATGTAAATTGTCACTTACTTTATCTTTTCATGTTATTATTATTATTATTTTTTTGTTTAGTGTATCTAACATATTTTCATGAAATCCAAAATTATATTTTATTTTAGTGGAAAAAATATAGTTTAGATTTTATTTTTATCTTTGAAAAATAATTTATGTTCAATTTTTTCCCTAAAACTTAATAGGATTGAATGGAAAGATGAAATATAGATTTTTTAAACTTTTAGGGATGAAAATTAAATTTTAATTCTGAAAATAGGAAATAACCCATATTTTAGGAACAAAAATAATCTTTTAAATAGTATTTTGAGGGCGGCAGGTGTGGAATATGAATGGATATTGTCACAGACAGAAGGGTTCTTGACTCTTTTTTTTTTTTTTTTTTTTTTTTTTGAGAAAGGAAGGGTTCTTGACTTGATCCTGATAACCCCAATTATAAAAATAAAATAAAATAAATAATGATAACCCAATCCCTCTCGTGCTACGTTATGACTTATTATAGAGAATTATAGCTATTTATGCAAATTTATAGAACAAGATTTGTCAAATCATTATGACCACAATATGTTTTATTAATATATGTGTCCCATCATAATAGGTTTTGCTTTTAGAATATTTCAATATTCATTGCTTTATTCGCACTTTATAGTTCATATGGATAGGTTTGTTTTCTAGCCAAGCAAATTTAAATTTTTAGAAAATTATGCCACAATTTTTGCAAGTGTTAGTCATAATGATAATCACCTGAATGTGACAGTTACAACTATTTTTTTTAGTAGTTAGTCCATATAATATATAGATTCTATCTATTCAGGTTATACATGACATTTGTATGCAATAAGGCTTATAATAATACGATCCAATTAAAATGAAAATTCACGATTTTAACTAGTGTATAATTGATACTAGCATTTTTCAACTCCACCATTGATTTACAATGAGATTTTGATTTTCTTAACAATATCTTGTTCAAAAGTAGGACACATCTTCAAAAAGCAAAACCACTCCAAAAACACTTCAAAGACACTATAACTATAGGGACTAACGTGGTGTTTATGTCATATTACTCTAGGACTCTTTGCACATACTTATCTATTACCTCATGGAATGTTTGCTAAATGTTATGTGATCTTAAATCTTGATTGACTGTTTCTCAAAAAAAAAAAAAAAAAATCTTGATTGACTATTATACTCGTCTTATTAAACATTAACATGATAAATTATGCTTTGAATAATAATTATTTCACATAAGTCTATTATATTTTGATAATTTTATAGTTACAACTACTTACAACCGAAATGAAAAATTTTAACTCTAAATGTTCTTAACTCACAGAGGTGCCAACTTAAGCTACAAAGGTTCTTGGCCACATGAGTCTATATATTGATATCAATTTTATTAGCATTAATCACAATATATTATGTTAGCAATTATAAGAAAAATCATGAAAATTGTTGTGTTCAGAATTATATTGTATTAAAGTTGTTTGGTAACCATATGTCTATATATATATATATTTTTGTATCACACATCGGTGTCTATTTGGGAACAACTTATTTAGTTTTTTGTTGAAATTTTTTTGTTAAAAGTGTGGTAAAGTATACTCGTATTTTGAAAAAAAAAAAAAAAAAAAACTAGGTTTTAAAAAGTTGTATATAAAAAGCTAAAAATTAAAAACTGAGCTTATAAGCTCAAGTTAAATGAACAAACAACATTTCTTTTAGATAATTTGATAGTTACTGTGGGGGGTAAAAGACCCGGGGGCCCATGTCAATGCCTACATTGGGCCAAGGGCCCAGCCCAAAGAAAAACCCCTCCTCGGCCACGGGGAGAATCCTTCTTGGCATGGATGTAGCTGAGGATAAAGAAGGCAACCTGCTATTGGCAATGACACTCCTGAATATTCCACGGAACAAGACAAGTACTAAAAGCTGAAAGGACAATAGAGAAAAGGGAAATGTTTGAGGGAAATACTGCCATCATTACGTTTAGTGCCTTGTGCCTGACATGGCCATGCTTTTCTGCCTTTACAACCACTCCCAACAACTGGAGGGAAGGGCTGATGGGACAAGTATCTACCCCAGGAACCCCATCCATGAGGAAGGAAACTACTATAAAAGGGAATGGAGGGAAACAGAAGGGGCGGGGAACCATCCCCCCAACACACCAGAGGCACCAGAAAAAGCTTCCCGGACCATGCTGAGGACCAATCTTTTCTGGAAAACTCAGTCCGTCCCAACTTAACCGTGATAACCGTTGTCCATACACTAAAGTCTAGCTCTTTGGCCCACTTTCTACAAATTTATTGTACCGAGTTCGCTGGTCTAAGGTCCCATGCATCTTGAGCTTGGCCTGAAAATCGTGACCCTACAGTTACAATTAGAGTTGGGAGATTTGAATTTATATTTGAAAGTTGAAACACCAAGAAGCATAGGTAATGTTTTGACAGTATTCCAAATTTCCAAGCATTTTATGTCTCACATGTTGTTTGCTAAAAATCCTTAGACAAACCAAAGTGAAAGCTCGATAATAAAACTACTAAAGCTTGTTTAATTACGGCTTAATTGTTTTTAATTTACTTAATTAAGTGTGGAATAAGAGTAAACAATGCACAATTAATGAGGACTACTACCTAGTGCATGGGATTACAAAATTAACAATTAAGTATAAAACACAAGGAGTAAGGGAAGAGAGATACAAACACAAGATAATACGGTGATGTATTATCGAAAAGGAGAATCGAAGTGCTTGGCGTAAAAACTTCTCCGTGACCCTTCAAGCCAAATCAATCCATTAGTGAATAAGTTGGAGTACAAGGATTACAATATAGACCCTCCAAACCTAGACTACTTTCTGTACTTAGACCCTCTGAATCCCAGCTACCAACGGATTTCACCGAGCTTTGTCTTCATTGGCTTCTCGGATTTCACAATTATCACCAATTGCATGCACCATAGAATGGCATGACCCAATCCTTCCCAAAAGGATTTTTTTTTTTTCAAAATAACACTAAAACTCAAACAATTTTGTTAGTTAGCACGTTTTCAAAACTATTTAGCAAACTAACATCTCGAGTGTAAGGAACTCGATTTTGTAGCGCTAAATCGAGCATTATAGACTTGAGTTTTATGCATGGAAATCGAGCATTACAGACTCGAGTTCCATAAAGAGATCAAACGAAGCCACAATGAGGAAACCCAAACTACACGAATAAGAACCAGAAGGAAGAACCCAGAAACCCAGACCAACGAAGAAGAAAAACAAACAAGAAACGCGAAGATCCGAAGAAACCAAACAAGAAACACGAAGAAACAACAAACTCAGATCTCCCTAACCTAAATCGTTCAACTCAGACTGAACCCAGGCAGCAACGGCGAAGGTTCCAGTGGCGACAACGAAGGTCCTTTTTCCTCTAATTCCTTCATTTTCTTCTCTAGGTCATTCATTTTCTTCTCTGGAAAGGGGTTTGATGATGTTTTGTTGGACATCTCAGGGAAAACGAGCCTTGAAGACTCGAGTTCCAAGAAACTCAAGTTTGTCACACTTGATTTACCATAACAAAATCGACTCCCTTATACTCAAGATATTAGTTTGCTAAATTGTTTTGAAAACGTGTTGACTAACAAAATTGTTTGAGATTCAATGTTATTTTGGAAAAAAAAAAATCCCTTCCCAAAAGCTCCAAAACAACCCACAACACTCAAAATGTGTGAGGTGTGTGTTTCGGCTAAGAATCTCTTAAAGGATATGAAATTAGAGAGGTAGAAGTAAAGGAAAACTAAGAAAAATGTGTAGAGGATTGTAGGTATGTAATCTCTAACTCTCAAATGGATTTTTGGGATTTTCTCTTTGGAATTTTCCTTACAATTTCGTGGGTAATGTGGGTTTATATAGTGTGGGTAAAGAAATAAGGAAAGACACACAAACAGGATGATAGTGCATCTAGCGAATCAGGTCACGAGTTGGCCAAGTCGATAGCCACTAGCGAGATGCCATCACATTTGAACCCTTCACTTCCAATATGTGCTCCTCACATAACCTTTCGCGAGTTACTCTACTCGTGAGTCAGTTGCGAAATGTTCTATCTTCATAGTTCTTCACCAATTTCACACATTGAATCCATTACATTGACTCCCGCAAATATACAGGGAAATGATTGAAAAAATACAATCAAATTTGACACGAAATTAAAACCTACAAAACATAATTGAAAATCGCAACTTTATACAAAGTTACCAGCACATAGAAATATAGAATACCCAATTACCCATTACAGCCCGACCCATAAAGCCACATAACCGCTTAGAAACCTCGGATTCGGATAAAACAGAAAAAACCTCTCAATGTTTCGACTTTCCAACAGTCTTGCTTATAGACACAATGTTCTGTGATTGCCTGTTCACACTCTCAATTCAACCATCAAAAACCCCGATTTCATAAAACCCTTTTGCCCATTTCACTCAAAAAATGAGCACAAAGTGTCACATTCTCAGTGTAAGTCTTCAAAATAAAAAACCCATAATTTGATAAACCCTAGTGCCCAATTCAGCTGAAACAATGACCTCCATTGGTATTCTATCCATTCCTAAGCTACACCATTCCAAACCCAACACCCACCTTAAAAGGCCACACACAATTCTCATTCACTCCAATGGTTTGAGTTTCACTAGAAGAAATCGAGTTCATTCACCTTTGTTTCTTAGTTCATTCACAGTCTTTTGTAAGTCCAACTCAGAGTCCTCCTCACAGCCTGGTGAAACTAGTGAAACCACAAAAGATGATTTTGTGACCAGGGTTTTGAAGGAGAACCCAAGCCAGGTTGAGCCCAAGTACCTAAGAGGCAACAAATTGTACACTTTGAAAGAAAAAGAGGATTTGGGCAAGAGTTCCAATGAGGGTGTTATTGAATTCGTGGCAAAAAGGTTGAATTTGAGGTCGAAAGCGAAGAAAGAGGGCATAGAGGGTGGGAATGAGAGTGCAGTGGTGGATGAAGCTGTGTATTTGAAGGATATTTTGAGGGAGTATAGAGGGAAGCTCTATGTGCCTGAGCAAATTTTCGGGACCCAGTTATCAGAAGAAGAGGAATTCGATAAGAATTTGGAGGAGTTGCCGAGAATGAGCTTTGAGGAGTTTCAGAAAGCAATGAAGAATGATAAAATTAAGTTATTGACTTTGAAGGAGGATAACAGCGTATTGTATATTAATGGGTATAGGGAATTTATTGTGGAGTTGAAAGAGATACCGGGTGACAAGAGGTTGCATAGAACAAAATGGTAAAGATTCCCCATCAATCAACTTAAAAGTTAATGTTTTTGTGGTTTTTTGTATACAGTTTGTTGATAATATTTGTGTCTTTGTAGGGCCATGAGACTGAATGAGAATGAAGCTCAAGCTCTTTTGGAGGAGTACACAGGTCCACGATATGAAATTGAGAGACATACTATGGTGATAAATCTTTTTATTTTTTTTTAACTCTATTGAAATCGATTCGCCAATCATTACTTGTGGATCAAATAATCAGTCGTTGTATGAAGTGGCGAGTGAGTGACTAAACAGAGGCAAAGAAGTTTGAAATTTGAAACTGAGGTTCAAATGGAAAATCTTTAAAGAATACATGGAAGATTGAATGAATGTTTTATTTCAATAAACAAATCAATTCAAATTCTTGCATATAAACACCTTCTTCTTATTCTTTTTTTTTTTGGTTGGGGGGGGGGGGGGGGGGGCGTGGTGATCTTTATTTCAGCATCTAGCATTGACTTAGAGTTGGTTTATGTTCTCTTAGATTCAGTGTTGCAGCCATTTCTGCACCTCAATATTCCATTGACACAATATTTGCATCATACAATACATTGTGAGTTGGCATGGACAATTAGACATAAAACATAAGTTAAGAAGTTGGGAGATCCTTCTTTTGACTATATATATTTTCCTTCTTGAATCTTCTGCTGCAGTCTTGGGTGGGAAAAGTACCAGAGTACCCTCATCCAGTGGCATCTTCCATATCTAGCAGAATGATGGTAGAGCTTGGAGTTGTGACAGCTGTGATGGCAGCTGCAGGAATTGTCGTAGGAGGTTTCCTGGCATCGGCTGTGTTTGCTGTTACCAGTTTCATCTTTGTGGTGACTGCATATGTTGTGTGGCCTGTAGTCAAACCCTTTCTAAAGCTTTTTCTTGGTCTCATATTTGGAGTTTTGGAGAGAGTTTGGGATAATCTTGTTGATCTATTCAGTGATGGAGGAATTTTCTCCAAGATCAGTGAATTTTACACTTTTGGTGGTGTGTCTGCCAGCCTTGAGATGGCAAAACCAATTCTGCTTGTCCTTTTGACTATGGTTCTTCTTGTTCGTTTCACACTTTCGAGAAGACCTAAGAACTTCAGGAAGTGGGTAAATGTTGCTTAATTTTTTTAGTTCCTAATTTTATCTTTCATTTGCTAATTATATGATTGATTTGGACCATGGATTTCATCAGCAAGGGTCTTACTTAATATGCTCTCTTCAACATTCAGGATCTGTGGCAAGGGATTGATTTTTCACGATCTAAAGCAGAAGCTCGCGTTGACGTTAGTTTCTTAAGAATATTCCTTTGCTCATTGTTCCAAATTTGTTAAAAATTCTAGATTGTATTCTTAATTTTCTATTTTTGGAATGACTTTCTTTCAGGGTTCTACAGGAGTAAAGTTTGGTGATGTGGCTGGGATAGATGAAGCGGTAGAGGAACTCCAAGAGGTTTTGAATATGCCATTCTTGTAGAGACATCATAAATAATTGTGCATGCTTGCTTTCCTTTCTTTGAGAGAGAAGTGATTTATCTCTTTTCCTTTTACTGTTTGATGAAGTTTTAATTGAAAAATGTTATGATAATACTCTTAATGGTTGTTAGTTCTAAACAAACTACTGGGCAGTGTTTCCATATTGTTTCAATTACGTTATTTCAAAACGCTTAAAGGTCTGAATTTTTTTTTTTTTGGTTGAAAAGTTTGATGGTTATCTTCTTTTCTTCAATTGTTCATGACAAATTTTCCTTCATCTTGATTCTCTATTTTATGTTTCTTGAAATTTCTGGTAAATTTATGCTATTTGTTTCATTCTTTTTGTATGGGAAATATGTTTTATGTTTTGTTTCATTTTAAATGTAATGCCTGATTGTAATTAAAATGAAAAGCTTATTGACATCGGTAATGTCTGATGACTAGTTGGTGAGGTACTTGAAGAACCCAGATCTGTTTGATAAAATGGGGATAAAACCTCCACATGGAGTTCTTTTGGAAGGCCCTCCTGGATGTGGCAAGGTTAGCTATAATCCTATAGTTTTGAAAATTGTGTGTGAAAATTGCCAGTCAGATTCTGACATGTACTCATGCTTTTCCAGACCCTGGTTGCAAAGGCCATAGCTGGCGAAGCTGGTGTTCCATTTTACCAAATGGCTGGATCTGAATTTGTTGAAGTTTTAGTTGGTGTTGGTTCTGCTCGTATCAGGGATCTATTTAAAAGAGCCAAGGTGATATATACTACCCATTTTGGATGTGATTTTATTGTGACTTGTTTCTCATCATTGTGATTGCATCCTCTTGGTCCACATTTTTTTTTCAATCGTGGTCTAGAATAAGTTTTGGGGCCATCAGAATCATCCTTGTATGTCAATAACATAGTACTGAGTCTCATGATTTTCTGAATAAGCTGTATTGATTTCTAGATGTCAATTGCAGAGTTCCTTTCATAAATTAGTGCTTGGTATATTTGCTTACTTTGGAAGTTTTTTTTTGAGAATATCAGAGTTTCCCCTGTGCAGGTGAACAAACCATCAGTTATATTCATTGATGAAATTGACGCATTGGCAACTAGGTATGGATGTGTGTGGGTGTGTTTGTGGGTATTTTTGTGATAATGATAATAATTTCATGAAGGAATCTCATGCCCAATTCTAACTCTGGTTGCTTGAACTCCAAAGCTTTCAAGCTGAAGTTATATGTGAACCACACAATTACACATCTGAAAAAATGTTGCTAAAGTTTGGACCTAGTACAATGGATAGTGGAGAAATGGTGTGTTGGAACTCATGAGTAGGTTTGCTTTTGGTAGTTAGCACCAAGCCATTGTCTTTTCTTGCATGTAATCATACATGAATGGGTCAGAACCATGTAGATTTAGGTTCCATGGTTTATGTTGTTCGTCAAATTCATAATGCTAGGGTGGGTGTTAAACACTATTTTAGGATATGCTCAGCTACGATTTTGCGTCCCTAAACAAGACTATATTTTTTGATAATTTAATAGTTACAATTGGGGAGGGGGGAGTTGAACCATGAATGTCATGGACACGCTAGGAAGTGCCAACCAATTGAGTTACAAGACATACCTGGGTTCCAATTTCATTTAATGAGAGTGAAAGTGATGCTCTGCATACATTAGAGCAGTCTAGATAGGGAAGCATTCTCACAATGTTTCTTCATCAATACTTAAAACAAATTTACAGATGATTTACAAATGGCTGCAAAACTAACCAAGCTGTATGGTTGAAGGCGACACATCAAGATAAATGATTATAAAATGATGAACTACAAAATGCACATGAATGAAATGAATGATCATGTGTTTGTTTTTCTATGATCAGGCGTCAAGGAATTTTCAAGGAATCTACCGACCACCTGTATAATGCAGCCACTCAAGAGAGGGAAACAACATTGAACCAGCTCTTGATAGAGCTTGATGGGTTCGATACTGGAAAAGGAGTGATATTTTTAGCAGCTACAAATCGTAGGGATTTGTTAGATCCTGCACTTCTTCGACCTGGTCGTTTTGATCGCAAGGTTTGTTTTCGTTACCGAGTGGGGTGCTGTTATTAGCTAATCTATGTTGCTTCAATAAAAGAAGCGGAAAAGGGGAAAAAAACACCAAAAAACAAAAAGTTGAGATATCGTTATTTGATCAGAGATGTAACTATTCTTTTTATGCTTGCTATCATGTCTATAATGGCGCCTTTGTGTGTCGCTTTTCTAGTGATGTACTTGACCAACCGTTGGCTGGATTTATCATGCATGAAAGTTATTTACAAAATTATTTATGAATATGATGTCGTGTATTCAAGTAGATCAGTTTCATGCTAGATTTTTCTCAAGTTCTATGTTAGCTCTAACAAAGGGTGGTTAGTGCTTCATTATCATTTGGATTCTTCTCTTCTAGATAAGAATTCGCCCTCCTAGTGCAAAAGGGAGGACGGAGATTCTGAAGATTCATGCAAGCAAAGTGAAAATGTCAGAGACTGTTGATTTATCCGTCTATGCTCAGAACCTACCTGGTATGTGTTTCTCTCCAGTGTTTTGCCAGGGTTGTCATTTCCATATCTTAAACCATGTATCTAATTATCAGGATGGACGGGAGCAAAGTTGGCTCAGCTGGTCCAAGAGGCTGCTCTTGTGGCAGTTAGGAAAGGGCATCGGTCAATTCTTCAGTCGGACATGGATGATGCAGTAGACAGACTTACAGTGGGACCTAAACGTGTTGGAATAGAATTGGGTCATCAGGGACAATGTCGTAGGGCTACTACTGAAGTGGGAGTCGCAATGACTTCCCATCTGCTCCGGCGATATGAGAATGCAAAAGTTGAATGCTGTGATCGCATTTCAATTGTGCCTCGTGGTCAGGTCCTCTTTCTGTTTCCCTACCTATATTTTCCTCTTCTTTCATCAGAAAAAATTCTTATAAATAATGAATGCAACTTTTATATGTTTTGGACATTGTCCAAGTTCCATCCAGAACTAAGCCAAAAATCGAAATTGTGCCCACTAATTTGAGGGCTACAACTAGACAATAGCTATTGACATTTGGCATATAGAATAGCTCTGATGATACCTGTGTTCAGTATTACAGCACTGGTTATTCACAGAGATGAAAGTTATCCAGAGGTGTGATGTGTGGCTTTCTTGAAACTTTCTTATAGTTGTATTTGACTTAGATATCTTTCTGTCACCTGGTATTCATGGTGTACATGTTTGAAATGATGTGTGCAGACATTGTCTCAACTTGTATTTAATCGACTTGATGACGAATCATACATGTTTGAACGCCAGCCTCAATTGCTGCATCGCCTTCAGGTGTGCACCTCATGTTTTGAGCTGGTAGTTCTGTATTGGATTGCATCATCATTTAAATTGATTTCCTTCCTATGTACAGGTATTACTTGGAGGGAGGGCTGCTGAAGAGGTCATTTATGGACGGGACACGTCTATGGCATCAGTTGGCTACCTTGCAGATGCATCCTGGCTTGCCCGTAAAATTTTAACCATGTTGGTCCCTTACTTCAGTATTCTTTAAGTTTCTGGTTGATTTGATGCTTCTAATGCCAGGTCCTTTCTTCCTTTTCAACAGATGGAACTTGGAGAATCCAATGGTCATACACGGAGAACCACCACCTTGGAGGAAGAACGTTAAATTTGTAGGCCCAAGGCTGGACTTTGAAGGATCTCTTTATGATGACTATGGTCTGATTGAACCTCCAGTCAACTTCAATTTAGATGATCAAGTTGCAGAGAGGACCGAAGGGCTGATCAGGGACATGTACGGAAGGACAGTTGATTTGCTTAGGAGGCACCATGCAGCTTTGCTCAAAGCTGTGAAGGTAGTTTGATGTGGTTTGTGTAGACTTTTGGTTGCATTACGTTCTTATGCATTCATTATTAAATATTTTAAGTTTTTTTTTTTTTTTTGGTTGGGTTTTCAAAGCTGTTGAGCATAGAAGTTAGAACACAATTCTCTATATTTGAAGTCCTTTTCATTTCGTCCATTTCAGGGTTAAGATTGTCACATCATTTAAAATTTTAAATAATGTGGCAGTATGCACCCCTTTTGATTTGTAAATTTAATTTGTAGTATGAAATGGATCAATTTCAAATGGAAAGGATCCTTTTCCATTAAGCATAGACCAAGTTTTGAAAATACCACGTAATCTTGATTCAAAAGGAATATAATCAGTTGTGCTTTTCATGTTGTTGCATATCATAATGATATAGGCTAATTAAATTGTATTATTACTCCCATCTCTGTGTGTGTGTGTGAGGGAAAGTAAAATAAAATTCCCATGAAAAGAAATGTATTAATCTTCCATCACCCTTGTATTAGTTGGTACAGTGGTTCTGTAACTAAACTGACTTGTGATCTCACTATGGACTTGCATTCAGGTTCTTGTTGATCAGAAGGAAATAAGTGGGAAAGAAATTGATTTCATCCTGAACAAGTACCCTTCACAAACCCCTATAAGTCTCCTTTTAGAGGAGGAAAATCCTGGAAGTCTTCCATTCAATAAACAAGAAGAAGAGCAAGAATTGGAGTATGCCCTACTAAGTCCATCCAAAGGAGAAACCTAGTGAATTTGATGCAAGGTGCAGTTTCATATTAGACATCAACTTGGCCTACCTACTTCAGCTGGAGCATGCAACAAAGGCTACACCTAAACTGGCAGCTTATTGGGTTGGAGAGCATGAATTTGACATGGCATACACCCAAGAAGGGGGAGAGAGAGAGAGAGAGAGAGAGAGAGAGAGAGAGAGAGAGGCCATCCTCCAATTTTGGTGCATTTATCAATATAACTGTTTAGATTGATATCTACTGTTACATATTTCACTCCCAAAAGGTGTTAATTATTTGATGTGATTCAAAATTAGCTTACTTTCTGTAGGTAATTATATTAAAGTCCAATTTAAGTTAATGGCTTTATTGTCAATCTTTGCACTCTTTTTATTGGAGTTTGGCTGCTTTGGCAGAAACAGTCGAGTGTTCAATCATGAAATTTAGAATAAGGACATGAGCTGATTACTGATGTACTTACTCATTTATGCCTCTCATCATTTGTGTTCCATAATCTGGATCACGTGCACCGCAGACATTTTCTTGTACTCTAATTGCACCAAGCTTTATGTTAGGATAAAATCACAATGCTACGAGTACCATGGGGAACTTGGACTTTGGATGACTAAGGTAAAAAGCTGTCATAGGGTCAAATTTTTTACTCGATTTTCCTGTGATGGCCCTTAGTCTTTGACTTAGTCTCAGTCAACACTACACACGTACTGTAAGAAACACTTAGAACAGATTATTAGGGACACTTACACAACACACACCATGTTTACAAGGAACTCACCCCCAACCTTTATTACTTAATCTCAAGTATAAACTTACAAACTTGGAGAAAATACACAAAATTCTCCTTAAGGTAAAATACACTTCGTTGTTGACACCCCAATAGCATTAGGGTCGTATACACATAAATAACTGCTATGGTAGTTACTACCTAATAACTGCTTGGGTCTTGGACAATCTGACACTTGTGGTATGATTTAGGACACCTTGAACTGCTGTTGTCTTGGTTGCTTCTCCATGTTTTCAGCCCCTACACAGCAGGTCTGAATATCAGGAAAACCAGAAACTGCCTGGTAACTGCTCCTGCACATCAGCATATGCACAGTCCATGTCTCAGCAGATCATAGGGCTTTTGCCCACCACTCAATTGCCCACACAAAATCTGAATAGACGTTTTGGGATGCTTGGCCTATGCCTAAGCTATCCTCCATCAACCAACACAGCCCACAAGCAGCACACACACAAGGTAGCAGCCATCAGCCCACTAACATCTGTCCATGCACTAGGCCAACACCTACTAGCCTATGCCTTGCACATAGCATCTGATACACATCATCATGGCAGCCTAACCCTACCTTGCACACAAGCCACCAAGCCCACACACAAGCAACTAGCCATCAAGCCACCAATGCCATGTACATCACTTAAGGGTTGACACCACCTGCTACCACTCATCTTAAAACCAACTTTGCCCACCATGGCCCTACTCTACCATGGCCTTTGAGCATCATATGGAGTAAGGTGCCTCCACATGCTGCTCCCTCACGCTGCTCACTGATCCAACTCGAATAGGGAGGCTAGGCATGTCCCCTTAAAAAGCCCTTAGGAGGATTACTAATCTGGCATGAGGAACTATCAATGTGTTGAGAAAACATAAAACCATATGACTGGCCTAATGCTGCCTAAACACCATCATTCCTCATGTCATTATCAGCAACAAGTAAAGCTCCTAACACAAGCTAAGCTTATATAGTATTCAAACTATATTGCTTCAATTACCTAATGTAGCTCAAATTGTTCACACAGAATTTAGTTAAAACACCCTACACTGATATTTTTTCATAAAATAAGCATTGGAGCACATAGTTGTCCATCAAGATGGTGCATGGTATATTAGTCCTATGTGATCTCCTTCTCACATGAGTGTGGGTTGAACCACTATATAAATGGGTGATTATTTATGATTGGTACATATAAATTACTATTCAAACTAAATTGATTCACTTACCCAATGTAGCTCAAATTGTGAACACCTTTTTTTTTTTTTTTTTAATTTTTATTTTGAGAAGATGGGCATACCTAATTTGGTTCACGCATCAACACACAATTTTTTTTTCTACATAAGATAATCATTGCAACACAAAATTGGTCCACCAATAATTGGCACCCAAGACCATTTTTTAAAAAATATTCTAAAATATTATTGAAAGGGTCAAGATTTTTTTTGACACTTCGTAATATTTGTAAAAAAATTATCTAGATTTCAAACCTTTCTCCACTGGTTGAAAGTGTCCTCCCTTATTGTAACTATCGAATTATCAAAAAAAGAATATCCTCTATAAGTGTATTTCAAGGACTGTAACATACGAGTAGCATATTTTTTAGCTTCTAAAAAAATAAAATTATTGAAAAAAGCTGTTTATAGAAAGAGTTCAATTCAAAACTGTTGTCAAACTCAAACGGCCACTGAAAAAAGAGGTTTATAATGAAAGAATCTTTTTGGGTTTTGAACAACTTTTTTTTTTTGTTGAAAATTGGGTTTTGATAAACTTTCCGAGCTAATAGCGCAATTTAGATGGCACAAAGTAGTTTACGCTAAACTGGGAGTTAAGAACTTAATATAGCCACAAATACCACACACAAAAAATTCCTTTACGTGCTCTGATTTCTCAGGAAAACTCTCTCTCTCTCTCTCTCTCTCTCTCCTTGTTAAAACAAGCGAGACGCACAAAATAAAACTGCCGACTTCACAACCCTGTGTGTCTGTGCGGATGAGAATTGATTGAGAAACTATGAAGAAACCTCAGGATGGGTCCTTCATAAATGCCAAATGCCACCAAAACATCAATAATGATGACAACAATGAAAACAACGAAAACAGAAGCAAGTGTAGCAGAAACAGCAGCAACAACAGCAAGACTAAAAGGAGGTTCTGTGAGCTTTCCTTGTCTTCTTTGGTGTTCTCTCTTTGGTGCCTTGTCTTCTTGTTCTACTTTAAACTTGGCCTTGGCCATGGCAATGGCAATGGAGGTAATTCTTCTTCCCTTTTTGTTCCTTTTTATATATGGGTTCTGCACCATTTCTCTCTCACCTCCTACTTTTTTTCACTTTGGGTTAATTTTCAATTTTTTTAGACTATTGGGTTTTGGCCTTTTGGGGGTTTTTTTTGGTTGTTGGGTTAAATTATTATTCTGTCTTTGTCTCTATTTTGCTTTCCCTTAATTTACTTACTTTTCTGTTTGTTCAGTACATATTTTGGCATTTTTTATTTTTGGGTGAAGCTTTTCATTTAAAAAAAAAAAAAAATGAAGTTTCAATTTTTGCCTTTCTTTTCTTTTCCTTCCATCTTTGTAGCTGAGTAGACAGTTGGAAAAAAAATTGAAACATGGAATTCTGGGGTGTGATTGCAGTGCTATATGTAAGATTTTTTGATTTATTTTCTTTCTTCCTGCAAATTTGTGGTAATTAAAGCAGGGTATAAAGTGATTGTGGTTACTTATTCTCTAATTCTTGAATGCTATTTTTTATTTTTGGTTTTGTGATGTTCATCTTTATAGACTAGAGAGTGAATGTTCCAAGGACTTTTCTGTCTCCTCCCTTTGTGGTCTCTTGTTTTCTGTTGCTGTACTTGATCTTCTATGTTCCATGTTCATTGTCCTTTGGCTGAAGTGTGGAGTCGAGTAAAGTCTCTTCTACTGCTGCCTTAATGTCATAGTTGTTATTATAAAATTTGGTGATTTGCTTTTAGTAAATTAAAACATTTGGAGTTAACAACTGCATGATCTTTGGCTTTTGTTATTTGAATGTTGGGGCTTTATCACTTAATTATACCTTACATGATGTTATATTGATTGTACTTCAGGGAATTCACCTCCTGATAACAGGAGCACACTCTGTCCTATTGTTAGCAATGATAGGCTTGGTGACCATGCATACTCATATATCACAAATGGAAGCAACACTCGCACAAATGGAATGTTGTTACAATTTAATATGTCAACTCATGGTAACAATTCCAATGTTCTTCAAAGATTTGAAAATTCCAACTGTTCACTCCCAGAGACAATAAGACTGGAAGAAGTACTTTTGAAAGTTTTAGGTTATGCCGCATCAGTGTGTAAAGTACAAGCACAAAAAGAAGGAGAAATAATTCAAGTAGAACAACTTTCAAGTGGGAGAACTCATAATTCTAGCTATCTCAATTTTGATGAGTTCCGAAACATAACAAAGCAAGGAAAAGGTAAAGCCATGCCTAGTCAGCTTGTTAACATCACCCACCGGCTTGAACCTGATGGAACTGAGTACAACTATGCCTCTGCATTTAAGGGTGCAAAGGTGGTGACTCAAAACAAGGAAGCAAAAGGAGCTAGTAACATTTTGGGGAAGGATCATGACAAGTACCTGAGGAATCCTTGTTCAGTGGCAGAGAAGTTTGTGGTAATTGAGCTTTCAGAAGAGACTCTGGTTGATTCTGTCAAAATTGCAAACTTTGAACACTATTCTTCTAATTTCAAGGAGTTTGGTTTGTCTGGCAGTTTAAGCTATCCGACTGAAACATGGTCTCCTTTGGGAACTTTTGTTGCTGCTAATGTGAAGCATGCACAATGCTTTAAGCTTCCTGAACCTAAATGGGTGCGGTACTTGAAATTAAATTTACTTAGTCATTATGGTTCAGAGTTTTACTGCACACTAAGTTGTCTAGAGGTGTATGGTGTTGATGCACTTGAGCGGATGCTTGAAGATCTCATTGTGACTTCTGCGGAACCTATTCCCAGCGAATTGCCAGTGCCTAATTCAACTGAATTGCCTTCTATAAAACCAGATGTTGGTCCAGTTGACAGCAAAAGAGATAGTGAAGTTCAAAATGAAACTGAGACTGCTGGTGCAGGGACAGAGAGTAGCAATGATGCACAAAAACTCAATGTTGTTGCAACAAATCCTTCGGTGATTTTGAATGGTATTCCTGATCCTGTAATGGAGGTTAGACCACAGCCAAATGGGAGGATACCTGGCGACACTGTTCTGAAGATTTTGATGCAGAAGGTGAGGTCGCTTGAATTGAATTTATCTGTGCTGGAGGAGTATGTCAAAGAATCGAGTCGAAGACAAGGAGATATTCTGCCAGAGATTGACAAGGATCTATTGAGAATATTATCTCTTATGGAAAAAACCAAAAGAGAGATTAAAGATCTCTTAAGGTGGAAGGAGAACATGGTACTGTCTGACCACATTCCTCTCTCTCTCTCTCCTCTCTCTGGGGATAAGTAGCTTTATGCATCCAACTAATTGTTTGGCATCATTCCCTTCTGCAGGAAAAAGGAATTACTGACCTTCAGTCATGGAAAGCTCTTGTCTCATCTCAAGTGAATGCATTGGTCAGAGAAAATAACATTTTAAGGTTGGGAATGTGTATCTTATCATCTGAATTCCTTTGTACCCTCTTCATTCATTTCTTAATTATCTTATCTAAAGGCTGCAATAACTGATTTCTTCACTCTTTATTATGTATAATATATGGACTTTTTTTTTTCCTTATTTGCTTTCCATATTTTCCTGTTTTTCTACTTACTGTGTCTGACATGTTTTATGTTTCTTGTTCCATTATTGCCACAGGTTAGATGTTGAAAATGTTGTAAAAAATCAAACAAGTTTGGAAAGTAGAGAGCTTGCTGTGCTGGCTGTGAGTCTATTATTTGTGTGCTTTGCAATTCTCAAGCTAGCATCAGCACAAATTTTCAACTTTTTTGGAGCTTGTCAGTCTGATCAAGTTTGCGAGACAAGTAGAGGTTGGGTTTTGATACTTATTAGCAGTAGTATGACCATATTGATTACCTTGGTCTATAACTAGTCCCTCATTTTTTGTAGCTCTAGTAAATAAAACTGTTTGCATCTTGGGCCTCTTTGTAATTACTGATTCTATATAGAGGATGGTCTTGTATAAACGTTTCATGTTGCTTTATGCATGACTAAACGCTGACACTACTAATCTTACCTGAATATATATATTCAGGTAAGTCTTGTACAGGGTGTCTATATTGAAGCAACTATATATTTGGATGATGTTTATCATGTAATTCTTTCTTCTTTTTTTATCTTTGGTTAGAAATCTACCTAAATCTACCCCTAGCCCCTCCCCACTTTGGGGTCTGCTACTCCAACGGGAGTCTCCAAACTTCCCCCATCTTTATGGCTTAGGGGTACACCGTCCAACGTAACAGGCTGGTGTGTATCATGTCATTCTTTTTGTTCCTTTGGGGATACAAAGTATTACAGGCTACAATGGTTAGCAAAATACTATGATATTTTCTTTTTTGGGAGATAATATAACATATAAGGAAATCACTTGACTCAAAAGCTTATGCTTTGTGAGTTTGGACTTAGTGATGTTATATTAACTGTTCACTCATTATTATTATTATTATTTAATGTGACTTTACTACTTAACTAACCACATTACTCACGTAAATAGTCTAATATTTTTTTTTTCCAATTTTGTCTATAGGGGCTAGCTAACACATAACAAAGTCCGACAATAATGCTTTGTTCGTTTCGGCAATAATGTTTTCTAGAAAATGAGTCATTTTTCAAAAAATGTTTTCTATAAAACTATTTCATTTTCCTATGTTTGGTAGTAACCTTAAATAAGTTGAAAAAAAAAATCTTTTAACTTTCCGTATTTAGTTTACTGTTGTTTTCCAAAAAAAATTAGTAGAAAACAATCTCTAAAAATAAGCCATACTCTTTATGTTAACTAAAGGTAGTTTTATTTTGACTCATTTTTTCTAATGCTACCAAACACTAGAAAACACGAAAAACTATCTTTACACAATATTTTCCATTGAAACAAACGGGGCGTAATATAGAAAATGGGTGCCTTTACTCTCATGAAGATCTTGCATTCAATGAATCATCCATCAAATTCTTCAATGGAGACATTTAAGATACAAGTGCTTATCCCGAACTCTCTCTCTCTCTCTCTCTCTATATATACACACACACACACATGAGTATTAAACTATACTTATAAGTTGCCCATGTAAGAAAACTACCTTTGGTTGCCTCATACTTTCTTTCCTAAAAAAAAAACACAAGATTTTTCCCCTTAACAATCCATTCACAATGTATAGTTTCTGGGGTTTTGTTTTTTTGTTTTGTTTTTTTTTTTTTTTTTTTTTTTGAGAAACATTTGTGTGGTTAACTTTGAAATCTAACTATTGTTAAAATTATCCTACAACTATTGTTAAAATTATTGAAAAATATGGTTTCCATAGTTGACTTGACTTTGAAAAGTAAGTATTTATTAAATAAATATTTTAAAAATTGTTAATCATAGTCATGATATCATATTAAAATTAGAATTGTTATTCGGATTGGGAACAAAAAAGTGGTGGTAGAAGTTATGTCCATAGCGATATATATATATATATATATATATATATATATTTTTTTTTTTTTTAAGTTTTATTAATTGACCAACCTTAGTATTTACTATTTAAATGGACGGAGGGGATTGCCTTGTTTGACTTTTCAAAAATTCCTTCCCTCTCTTATATTTTTGGTAAAAAAAAAATGCAACTTTAGACTTAAATTTAAATAATAGCTCCCCTCAATTTTTTACTAAAAACATGTAACACGTTTATTTAGATGACTTATGCATCAAAATTTTTTTTTTTTATACAAGATAGAATTCTACTCTAACCTAATCTAAGTGTATATGTGTGTGAAGCTCCCTCCTGGAGACTTGAACCCCGGCTCTTACCCCCAACACTCCACAAACACTTATACCTGTGGAGCCTAATCTAATTACTTTTATACCATAAATAACTCATTAATTCTAAGTATATTTAATGAACTTTATAAAAATAGAAACATTTATATATTATGAATGCATTGTTTCTTTCCTTTAATTACCCTTATACCATAATGGCAAATCATAGAAATATATAAGTAAATATTTTTGGGCAAGGGTAGAATTTCTATTTTGTATAAAAAAATATTTTTAATAAAAATATTTATTATTATTATTGTGGGGTCCAAT
The DNA here is from genome assembly GCF_932294415.1 of Quercus robur. Taxonomy (NCBI): domain Eukaryota; kingdom Viridiplantae; phylum Streptophyta; class Magnoliopsida; order Fagales; family Fagaceae; genus Quercus; species Quercus robur. The sequence continues at coordinate 30,639,650 of NC_065535.1, read as the reverse complement.
AGTTTGTGGGTTCGGCCCGCTCGCTTATGGGAAGTTTACAAACCCCAAACTGAAGGAGACCAGGGCCCAAGCCCAAAAATAGTGAGCTCAAAGTGGCCCGAAGATACGTCCGAGGACCGCTCAGTCCTCGGAAGACCCAAAATCCCATTGACGAAAGTAGAATACAAGCAAACTTAAAAGATCAGAAAATATCTTGGGGGAAGTTGTCCTTAATACCCCTCACTGATATGACACTGCACCTAACAAAGCCGGATTCTTAGGCTTTATTGATCATCTCCCACAATTTCGGGATTAGATTGATGGGACAGATATCTGTCCTGGAAAGATCGACCCTACACGTGGACGAGGGACAACGAACGTAGGCTAGTATAAAAGAAAACGTTAGGTAACGAAGCAAAGGGAGAGGACCCCCATCTCACTTCCTGGGAAAAACTCCAGGAATGAGAATGCCCGGATAGTATACGCACTCCACCATGGAGAACCCATCGACGGGTAACCGGAGAAAACATTAGTGCTCCTCGGACATGATCCGAGGAGCCAAATCCCTCAAGTCATAAAGGGGTAAGGCCTGAGTATCCAGATTAAAGCCTTTTCTTGTCTTGGTTCACCTAAAGTCCGGCCTATACCAACGCCCTGTGACCCAACGCTGGCCTTTCAAGCCCACTCTCTACAAATATTATTGTGGGGGATCTTTCACGCGCGAGCCCATCGTCGTTGTTGGGCCGCCAGAGATTCGTGTCCCCACAATTGGCGCCGTCTGTGGGAAGGCTTGCGCGTTGGCACGGGTGGCGCATGAGTCAGCTCTCTCGCAAGCAGAGATTCACGAGTTTTTCCCACCTCCGGCGACGTGCAGCTGTTGCTCCGCCATAAGCTTCTGCTAGGGGCTACGCCTTACACTGCTAACGGCGCGGGCAGCTCTAGGGGCTTCCGGACTCAAACCAGCTCTCCCCTCCCTGGCCTGGGGGCTAACCTGTGAAAAATAAATAAGTATAGAGAAAAGACTACTAGAAAAAAAAAGGAAATCTTAAAAGTTTTGGACAGAACCAAGGCCTTGCATGGTCCTCGGATCTAAGCCTATGGGGAAACCAAGTACAAAAAAGAGATCTTAAAAGTTTTGGACAGAACCAAGGCCTTGCATGGTCCTCGGACCCAAGCCTATGGGGAAACCAAGTACAAAAAAGAGATCTTACAAGTTTTGGACAGAACCAAGACCTTGCATGGTCCTCGGACCCAAGCCTATGGGGAAACCAAGTACAAACAGGAAATCTTAAAAGTTTTGGACAGAACCAAGGCCTTGCATGGTCCTCGGACCCAAGCCTATGGGGAAACCAAGTACAAAAAAGAGATCTTACAAGTTTTGGACAGAACCAAGGCCTTGCATGGTCCTCGGACCCAAGCCTATGGGGAAACCAAGTACAAACAGGAAATCTTAAAAGTTTTGGACAGAACCAAGGCCTTGCATGGTCCTCGGACCCAAGCCTATGGGGAAACCAAGTACAAAAAAGAGATCTTACAAGTTTTGGACAGAACCAAGGCCTTGCATGGTCCTCGGACCCAAGCCTATGGGGAAACCAAGTACAAACAGGAAATCTTAAAAGTTTTGGACAGAACCAAGGCCTTGCATGGTCCCCGGACCCAAGCCTATGGGGAAACCAAGTACAAACCAGAAATCCTACAAGTTTTGGACAGAACCAAGGCCTTGCATGGTCCTCGGACCCAAGCCTATGGGGAAACCAAGTACAAACCAGAAATCTTACAAGTTTTGGACAGAACCAAGGCCTTGCATGGTCCTCGAACCCAAGCCTATGGGGAAACCAAGTACAAACAGGAAATCTTAAAAGTTTTGGACAGAACCAAGGCCTTGCATGGTCCTCGGACCCAAGCCTATAGGGAAACCAAGTACAAAAAAGAGATCTTACAAGTTTTGGACAGAACCAAAGCCTTGCATGGTCCTCGGACCCAAGCCTATGGGGAAACCAAGTACAAAAAAGAGATCTTACAAGTTTTGGACAGAACCAAGGCCTTGCATGGTCCTCGGACCCAAGCCTATGGGGAAACCAAGTACAAACAGGAAATCTTAAAAGTTTTGGACAGAACCAAGGCCTTGCATGGTCCTCGGACCCAAGCCTATGGGGAAACCAAGTACAAAAAAGAGATCTTACAAGTTTTGGACAGAACCAAAGCCTTGCATGGTCCTAGGACCCAAGCCTATGGGGAAACCAAGTACAAAAAAGAGATCTTACAAGTTTTGGACAGAACCAAGGCCTTGCATGGTCCTCGGACCCAAGCCTATGGGGAAACCAAGTACACAAAATAAAAACCGTAAGTTTTGGACGGAACCTAGGCCTTGTATGATCCTCGGACTCAAGCCTATGGGGAAACCAAGTACACAAAAGCACCGTCGGAGTCCCCTACTTCCCAGTCGATTGCTCGGATGGATTATTTAGAGATTATCAGCCTTAGACGGTATTCACATGCTTATCACAGAATATTCGACTGTTATCCCGGTTAGTTTCCTAAGTCTGATTTACTATGAATTATCGATATAATGCCTGGTAGTATTGTTAAAGTGGAGTTAGTTAAAATATGTTTCAAGCTATTTTGCTCTAAATATTCTGAAAGAAACACACGCATGGGGCACACTCACTCACAGAGTAGTGTAGTCAAAGGAACAGCATCCAAAACAAGTGAAGAAATTTCCATTATCACTAAAACAAAGAAATAGTACAGCGTACAATGAAAAGCTGGAATCAGTTTGCGTCAAAGCTCATTACATAACCGAAAAGAAAGGAAGATACAAGAGAATAAAATGAAGCTGAGGAAGTAGGTCAGAGGAGAGGTTGGCTACAGCCCCAAGACCTTGTTCTTCCTCAATGCTTTCACATGCCCACAACTCAAACAGCAAAAGAGACCCAACTTGAGCCTGACACCGTTGAAGGAAAGGTGCAGGGAGTTGGAGGCTGAGGGGCTTTCTCTAAATATACGCTTGCCGCAAAGCAGAGGCGCTGATGGCGGAAAACCTTTCTTCTGACATACCAAAATTCTGGCATGAACAGAACCTGCTTCGGATTTTGACTGAAAGAGGGAGAGACCCCTTTCCCCCCGGGACGAAATGGAGTACTCTCCTGAACTTATGCTTCCTGTGCCCGTACCGTACTATTCTGAGTCTCATGAAGGCACGGCGTATCAGCGTCGGAGAAAGTTCTTTCTTCCCAACCCTTGCCTTAAACATGTTATGCTAAGGGAGGAGAGCTCCGGATATGGAAGCTGTGATGTGGGAGAAAACTGAAGGATTTGTGCGCATATATAAAGCAACTCTTTCTCCCTCCCATTTATTTGAAAAGACAAGGTGATGGCAGTCAACTCACGCGGCGTCCCAAGGAACGCTACAGACAAAAGGGTTCTGGCTCAACTTCCAACGTCAACTGCAGCCCTAAGATTAAAGAAGCCTCGTAAAGGCGCGCCTCGATCATTGTGACGACAGAGACTACCACGTGGCCAGAGGTTGCAGAAATATCTCTTAATTCATGGGCTAAGTGGATTCGCGGCCCAGGCCCGCTTTGCGTGAAGGCCCAGGTGCTGTGGCCCACGCCGAGCAATAGCCGTTGCCGAGGACAACCCCTGCTCGGCACCTTATGAAATGCCTGACGGAAGGGAGAATCTGAACTCAAAGAGTCCTGGACAGAACCAAGGACTTGCATGATCCTCGGACCCAAGCCTATGGTAAAACCAAGTACAAAAAAAAAGATATCTTATAAGTCTTGGACAGAACCTAGGACTTGCATGGTCCTCGGACCCAAGCCTATGGGAAAACCAAGTACAAAAAAAAAAGAGATATCTTATAAGTCTTGGACAGAACCTAGGACTTGCATGGTCCTCGGACTCAAGCCCAGAGGGAAGCCAGGAACATAAAAAAGATATATCTTATAAGTCTTGGACAGAACCTAGGACTTGCATGGTCCTCGGACTCAAGCCTATGGGGAAACCAAGCACCTCAAAGAAAAAGTATAAGTCCTAAACAAAACCCAGGCTTTGCTAAGTCCTCGGACTCAGGTCTTTTGGAAAATCAACTGCTCGGATGGAGAAGTTTCTCGGCTCAAATACGGAAAAAAGTTAAGGCCAGTGTGTTAAGAAGATGGCGAAACGAACTGATGATCGTTAGCCTAAGGAAATTGTTCATTGGGAAGGAGACATGTCCTCGGATGACTACTTCTTACACCTTATCGAACACTTAGTCCCCATCTCGACTAATTTTAAGGTAAATCTCGTTCCTCACTGGTCGGATTGTTATGTCGAATAATAATTTTGTTAAAGTTATTATGACATCTTTTTATTAGCAAGTATTTTGGCCTTAGTTGTCATTGGTTCAAATGCTATACTACTGTGCCGAGCAGAACTTGCAAATTTATTAAAACATATAAACAGAACATGCGAAATAGAATAACAGTAACTTTTATTAATATAAAGAAATTATTACAACGTACAAAGAAGGGCTTAAGCAAGCCTATACAAAAAATGAACTGCCGAAGCAGTAATCACATCCGTAATACAGATAAGTAAACCGCCAGGTGTCCTTTAAACTCGCCTTCAAAGTCTCTCTAAAATCTCTGCCTCAGTACTGTTCATATCAGAAGAACTTTGTATAGAAAAGATGAAGGAGAAGGAAGAAGAATTGGAACACATGGAAACACTTCAGCAAGCTCTTGTCGCTGAGGAGTGCAAAGGAAAAAGAAGATGGAAGACATGAGCAGGAAGGAGGAGAAGAAGAGGGAAGCAATGAAAAGAAAGTAAAAGGAGCAAAAGAGGGAAAAGGGGAGCCATATTAGGTATGCTCATGAGAGAGCGGATGGAGATGACAAGGGAGATTTTCGACTCAGTCACACCGAAAGTGGGATGTGACGAGTCCCTGCTTCGGATTTTGGCTAAAAGAGGAGGGAGGCAAATCTTGAGTCTCCGCCATCCCTGCCCCGACCGAGCCATCTCAAGCTTTGTTAGGGCATGGCGTTTCTGGGAAAGGAAGGATTTATTCATGGCGGATTACTATGGTGGATGTATTATTGTATAAGGAATAACCAGATGGAAGAAGTGAACTCTGAGAAGAGCCTGAGGAGTTCAGATATGAGAGAATCACCTTTTGTCTTCTCTCTTTATATAGGGGAGGAAGACAAGGGTACGTAACATGTTCTGGTTCCCAAGGAAATCTGCGAATAAATGTGCATCCGTTTCGTTCCCCCACGCTATCAGTAACCGTTAGATTGGGGAGGTCTCGTAAAAGGAAGATATTAAAGGCACGCTACGGATAACCAAACGGAATAAGCGCATCACGCGTAAATCGAGGGAAACATCTTGTAGATCGGCGCATTCCTCGGGGAGGTGAAGAGTCGCCAACGTTGATCAAGGGCCGAATTAAATGAGCCGCAATAAAGGCTCGGTATTACCAAAACCCACCTTTCCAACCAAGACGTTGGACAGCAGGGTTTTGAGGGGCTAATGTGGGGTCCAATAGTTTGTGGGTTCGGCCCGCTCGCTTATGGGAAGTTTACAAACCCCAAACTGAAGGAGACCAGGGCCCAAGCCCAAAAATAGTGAGCTCAAAGTGGCCCGAAGATACGTCCGAGGACCGTTCAGTCCTCGGAAGACCCAAAATCCCATTGACGAAAGTAGAATACAAGCAAACTTAAAAGATCAGAAAATATCTTGGGGGAAGTTGTCCTTAATACCCCTCACTGATATGACACTGCACCTAACAAAGTCGGATTCTTAGGCTTTATTGATCATCTCCCACAATTTCAGGATTAGATTGATGGGACAGATATCTGTCCTGGAAAGATCGACCCGACACGTGGACGAGGGACAACGAACGTAGGCTAGTATAAAAGAAAACGTTAGGTAACGAAGCAAAGGGGGAGGACCCCCATCTCACTTCCTGGGAAAAACTCCAGGAATGAGAATGCCCGGATAGTATACGCACTCCACCATGGAGAACCCATCGACGGGTAACCGGAGAAAACATTAGTGCTCCTCGGACATGATCCGAGGAGCCAAATCCCTCAAGTCATAAAGGGGTAAGGCCTGAGTATCCAGATTAAAGCCTTTTCTTGTCTTGGTTCACCTAAAGTTCGGCCTATACCAACGCCCTGTGACCCAACGCTGGCCTTTCAAGCCCACTCTCTACAAATATTATTGTGGGGGATCTTTCACGCGCGAGCCCATCGTCGTTGTTGGGCCGCCAGAGATTCGTGTCCCCACAATTATTATTATTATTATTATTTTTTTTAATTTTAATTTTCCATTTAGAAAATTAGAGATATGGACGTTATTTTTTTCCTTTTAGAAGAAATAATGAATGTTTATTTCATGGTTAGGAGTCAAAAATATGAAAAGTGTTATGTCCATAACAATTTCACAATATTTTTACAACAAATCATATGTGGTAAATTGTTATTGATTATAATTTGAATCTACAAACTTAAATTACTTTTTTGCTCACTCATAACAACCAATTAGGATTTGTTGTGAATATGTTATGGACATAACATTTCTCTAAAAATATTTTAATTTTTAACAATGTTATAAATACACTTTGTTATATGTAAGAAAATAGCATTTGTTAAATCATGTTAAAAACACATTTTGTGCGTTATTTTTTAGATTTTTAATTTTATATAGGGTCTTATTAATGGGGTGCCCTTAGAACATTTGTTAATGAACTATTTTAGGAAAGTTCTAATACTACTTTCGTGGGAAATATAAAAAATTGTAAGAAAAAGTTAGCCTTTTTTTTTTTCTTTTTCTCATAAAAAGTTTCTAAAAATAGTTTCTAAATCAATGTTCTTAAGGCATTCATTAACTTATTCCTTTTATATATATATATATATATATATATATATATATATATAGACTACAAGTAAGATTAGAATTACTTTATTTACTTTACAAGTGATATTGCCCTAAGATGAGTTTTGGGCTCTTGAAGGAATATATAATAGTTAAAGCATTAGCATCCAAATTTCTTAAAAAATACTCATTTTATACTCTAAAAAACTACTTTGTCTATTTTAACAATCTACTTTTAAACTCACCTTACATCCCTATTTCTTTATTTTCACATTACACCTAACGCTATTTATTTATTTCACTCTCTTTCTCTCTCTTCCTCATTGTCACTCTCTTCACCATGGCGATGTCTCTCTCTTCCTCTTCATCTCTATCTCTTCATCATAGCACAATAGCCACAACCCATCGCCGCCACAACTATCAAACCCAAAACCCAAATTCCACACTACTACGACCCACACCACCATCACAACACCACTTAAGAGAGAGAGAGAGAGAGAGAGAGAGAGAGAGAGGTGAGTAGAGTTCACTATAGCATGTTGCAAAAAAATTTTAAATATGAGAGATTGGATGTGGCAGGTAGCAGGGTTTCTTTTGATTATCTTCTTTTATTTTTTAAATTGGTGTTCTAAAATAGCAATTTAGGTGATTTAAACACCCAAATGGTAATGCTCTAATTACTATAAATTTTAGTGCAAAAAAGTTACCAATTAACGTGACAATGATTATTGTTGATGAATTTTTTTTTTTTAATAAAGTTGTTGTCATTTTAATAACATAATAAATAAATATTTTAATTATTTTTCTAAGGTATATTTTCCAATAATATTTCAAAGATGTGCTGTAAACGACCAGTCGTTTAATGGAAGTTAGTCAACATGTGAAGAAATCAAAAATACAAAAGCATCCTAAAAACAAGAAAAACCGGAATTACTTACTCCTATAGGTCCACCTTCAAGGTTTTTTTGATTTCTCACCCAAACAAAAAAAAAAAAAAAAAAACCACCGTCCTTGTTGTCTTCTTCTTCTCCCCCCAAAATCCTAGTCTGCAAATCGATTTTTGTGTTTCATCTCAAACAGCAAAAAAAAAAAAAAAAAAAAATTTAGAATCCTCGATAAATACTAAATTATTCAAAAAATCGAACGTACGGAACTTTAGGGTTTGGTGGTGGTTTGTTTTTCATGTTTTTCTCCGAAGAAGCTTTGATGTCGCATGAATGGAGATTGCCTCTAGTTTCACTACGGTCCTCTCGTCTCAACCGTTCTTTGTGCCCACAATAGTCACTGCTCTCTGTTTGCTACTCACTCTCTTCGCCTTCACCACCGTCCGATCGATTTCTTCCAAAGCTTCTAAATCGGTCGTGGACGGCTGCGATTTCGCCGCGTCGGCGAACAAGAAGGGCGGCGGAGGTGGTGGGGGTTGTGATTGCGTTTGCAAGTGCACTTCGCCGGAGATGGTGGAGAAGGTGAATTCCGCGGCGGTTATTGCGGCGGAGAGACAGACCGGCGCGTCGATGATGGAGCAACTCGTGCCGGAGATTACCACTCACGCGCTCAGTTACTTGGACTATCCCAGCCTCTGCCGCCTCTCGATGACGAATTCGCTTATGCGAAAAGCTGCCAACGACGACAACGCTTGGAAAGCACTTTATCACAAGGTAAATTTCTAAATTTTTGAGTGTAATTGTGATTGTAATTGAGATTAAGGAGCATGGCATTGTTGGAAATTCAAATTACTCATTTGGGTATCTAGCATTATTGTTGAATACTGATAATTGAGTATTGCATTGTTGGGAATTTAGCAACTAGTAATTTAAAACGACAGTAATGCATGGAAAAAGTGGTAATTGTGATTTTAAGGAGCAAAGTATTGTTGGGATTTTACTCATTTTAGGAAATTCGGTAAATTTTTACATGCTATGGAGCATTACATTGTTGGGAATTTAGCAATTAGTAATTTTGTTGAAACAATGATAAATCATTGTGGAAAGCGGTAATTGTAATTGTAAATGTGATTGTATGGAACATAGCTTTGTTGGGAATTTACTCATATGGCTATTACTACTAATGTGTTTGAACTTGAATGGTGATATTGCATGGTAAGAAGTAATTGTCATTATGTGGAGTGTTGCGTTGTTTGGGAAATGGGAATTAGGAATTACTAATCTTGTTGAATGATGAGAATGCATGGAATTGGCAGTAATTGCAACTGTAATGAGTATTGCACCGTTGATTAAGGATAGTTGGGTGTGTTGAGGAGTAATTTTTTTTTTTTGCACAATTGAGTTGAGAACATTGGGTTAAGATCCTCAAGAGTTCTGAGGGTAACTCTATCTTAGAGTTTCTAAAATCCTATGCATTCAATTTGAAATGAATGGATTGGATTTTTCAACTTATCAAAAATTTAAATAGATACCAAATTGGTGATTTTTAACCTTTATTTAAATTTTGATGATGTGGTAAAATTCAATCCACTTATTTTAAAATGGATGGATAGGATTTTAGGACATTCATGATGGAGTTACTATAAGAGCTCTAGAAGATTTTAACCGAACCACTAATATCTTTGGTTAGATTGGGCTTCAAAACCTATTCAATGCATGTGAAACTTATAAGTTAGAAGTAAAAAAAAAAAAAAATTATTGGAACCCACTAGCATATATTGTTGTGTTTTGTAGAGTTGGAATGTGGATTAAGTTTGTGGTGTCGTTTGAGGTGTTGTATGAGGAGTTTAAGCTATTTTGAGATCATCTGCTACTGGTGAGATCAAATAGAGATAAAATTGGGGTTAGGATTGGGTTTGGGGTGTTGTTTGAGGTATTGTATGATGAGTTTAGGCTGTTTTGAGATCACCTGCTACTGGTCAGATCACCTAGAGATAAAATTGGGGTTAGGATTGGGTATGTGGTGTTGTTTGAGGTGTTATATGATTAGATTAGGCTATTTTGGGATCACCTGCTACTGGCGAGATCAAATAGAGATAAAATTGGGGTTAGTACTTTTTTTTGTTTAATTGGAGTTTCCACTAAGTTATAAAATTTATAAGAAACCAAAGTTTCTTTCCTTCCAGTTTTTTCTTGGTTTTGCAGCCACATTGTGGGTTTGTTGACTTGGGGAAACGTAGTGTTGAAAGCTTTTGGGGGGTAGGGTGGGGGTGTTATTCCAACCTATAAATAAGAACTTTGGAAGGACAAATTGTTAAAAAGTATATCCTATTATTGTCAAGAAAGCTGTTTAACTTGTAATTATAGTGGGTTTCCTTTTTAGTGTTTTCTTCTTTGTCTCACCTACAGGTCTTATCTGTCAGTTTTAGCTCAAATTATCTCGGTGTCCTAAGAAGAAAATTAAGGAAATGGCATTTGAAATTTTGGGGTTTTGAAATCTGCATGTGGAGGGGAATGTGTCCGGATCATGCCATCTGGATTTGATATTGATGTCTGTTTTAGTTTATTTTTGTCTCTACGTTTCTGTATTATGCTTGTATGCAAGACCGTGTATTCTGATTACTATTTTTGGAATTTTAGGAATTCAGAGCATTGTCTTTGTATCTGACAACAGTGGTTGGCTGTGTTAGATACATCTTTTCAGGGGGGCATGTTCCTCATGTTTGCTAGGTTTATTTATTTTATTTTATTTTGGATGTCATGTATGTGTCACCAGCAGACCTGCTGTTTTATCTACTGATCACTATCTGTGTTTTGGATGTATCAATGAACTTCTTGTTTCTCAAATTCTCTTTTAGGACTTCACATGGGAACAGGATAGTGTGACACCAGCCAATGGGTGGAAGGCGTACTATGCTGCTACAAGAGCCATTGTGAATATTAATACTGAATTCTTCAACATCATTAGAGAAAGGTCTCTTCCAGCAATGAGTCGTTTTTGGCTAAATGCAGATTTTGTGAAGTGTGTTCATGCATCAGGAGAACTCTTTTCAGGGTATGATGTTTTTTAGATTTTCTTACAAAAATATGGTTTATCTAAAGCTTATGTTGCATTATACTTTGATTGCAGAAATATAAAATTTCAAATATGTTTTTCCAAGTAGCCTAGCCTATAAGTTGCTTGCAGTAAAATTGTGACATTGTTTCAATCATGATAATTTTTTTTACTGTAATTTTGCATAACTCACTCTCTCTTACCAATATGTATGTGTGTATGTATTATGTTGCTGGGATGAAAAGGGAGAGAGGGGGGCTGCGGGGTGGGGGGGGGGGGGGTATTGTTGGGAAGTATGCACCGTGTACCTCTTGTACCTGGGTTGCTGCAACCATGCTATAGCTATGTAGTGAGTAAGTTAGCATGATTCTACTTGGTTGAGTCCAGAAATGCCTGGTTCTAATTGACTGATGCTTTCACTAGCTGAGATCTGACATGGTGTTCATGTAGGATTTGGCCTAGTAGAAGTGGATGAGCCACAAAAATACCCTTCACATGTGTGTCAAAGATTACACTTGAGGAAAGGTTGCCCATGTATATATATCATACTGAACTACTTTCGTGTGTTTGTTATGTAGAATGTATGCTTAGATGCATTCCATGTGCATATGCATGCAAATTCATACACGTATATGGTTTTATATATATATATATATATATATGTGCGTGTGTGTGTGTTTGTTTGCTTATGTGATTCTGATTGGGATTATTTCTGCCACTTGCTATAATTTGTTCATCTTCAGAGTTGCATCTCATAGACTTCTAGCATGTGCAGCATTTAGTTTGTTGGTGAAGCAACAGGCTGATCCATAGTTGTGAAAGGGAAAAGGTCAATTTGTAGCATTATGGCAGTTCTCATTAAGCTGCTATATGTTTGCTTGGTTTGAAATTCCATGTTTTCTGGCTCTGCTTCCCTAAGTTAACTGAATCTGATGGACATTTAAATTTTTTAACGTTTCTAATAATTTTATAGTTAGAGATTCTTGACCTATTTATTGAAGTCAAGTATATAAGAGAGTTCTTTAAAAGCAGAATGCTTTCTTTTAATGGTGGAAACATCAGAAATATTTGAGCACTGGATATAGAATGTTAATTAGATGGGATCTTGAGACAGTCCTTTCTGTTCTAAACTTCTAAATAACTGAGAGAAGGGTAAGGTGGAGTTCTAGCATTGGATATTTTATAATTATTTCTTGCACAAGTAAGAACATCATAGCATGTTATCTACCTGACCCAGGCACTGGCTTTCAACAAAGAAATGCATAGTTATATGCTCTTAAGTTTTCATACTTGCAAAAGCTGTAGGGCTTGCTGGGATTTCAACTTTTTATCTGATCTCTACTGTTGAGTTTGCTTTTCTACATTTGATTGGAATTAAACAGGAGCTGAGTCATTTTTGTTTCCTCCTTCAGGTATAATGCTGTAATACAGAGTTGGCAGCTTGCATTTACTTGGGAGCAAGGTGTCAACTTTCAAGTTCGAGATGTACGGGCTCGGGTTATGTCAGAAATGGCTTGGGTTTCCATGAAAACCTTCGTTGACATGGATTCCGGGCCATTCAATGTAACTAATACCTTTGAGTTCCATAACGGACGGTGGTATATGGTGCATCATCACAGCTCCGTGATGACCATTGATGGAGACGTGGAGCAACAGCTTGTGCATGCATAACAAAAGAGATGATACCAATGAGATATTAAATACTAGTCACCAAAAAAAAAAAAAAAAAAAAATAGTGGTGATATTTGCTAGCTGGAGCAACTTGCATGAAATTTCATTATGATTTCTTTGGATTATCCTTATTAGTTTTGCCAACCTCAGTTTTGGTTGTTTCGTGGTAAAGAGGTCCTTTTTTTTTCCCTCTTAATCTTTAGTTTATTTTTGGTTTTACCATTTGCTAGAGCTATTTACATTAAAAAATTCGAGTGGGATGGGAATGAGTGTTAAAGAGTTTCACATGGATTAAATTACTGGAAGTTCCAAATAACAAATTTTCAAACTAAATTAGGAGGAAAGAAAGTGGATTCAGGGATAATATGTAGAAGTAGAACTGGAAATGAACCATATGTGGTGGAAATAACCAAAAGGAATTGTGCAACTCTGCTTTCGGAAACTACATGATTTGTACATAATAGGGATTGGTTTTGTAAGAAAGTATAGACTAGAGATGCTTGAATGGCTTTGTTGCAATATCTTCACGTAGTCTTTAGTTTACTAATACAAACTTGGATGACAAGTGATCTGGTTGATCAATCAATCCTCTTTCTTTCTAGAGTGAGAAAGAAGACAACAAAGTTTCAAATATCAATGCTGCCCATCAACGGTAGAGTAATCGACTAAAAAGTTTCTGATGCATGGGCTCCATGGAACAAGATATATAATTTTAAATTACGAAAGAGAGCAACAAGGTTCCATGGTCTAGTGGTCAGGACATTGGACTCTGAATCCAGTAACCCGAGTTCAAATCTCGGTGGAACCTCTCTTTTGCATTTTTTGACTTTGTTATTCATTTTTATTCAAAAACTTGTCGGTTTCACAGCCCCAATTTTGATTGAATACCTAAAATAAGGCCCTCATACTTTCAAATATCCTTTTTATACACACACACACAATTTAATGATTAATTAAATTAAATTTTTTATTTTATTAAATTCATGTTTTCAAAGATGTTATTTTATGACATATACTTTTATCTCTATATAAAATATATTTGATTTATTGTGGATTATCATTCTTATTTTCTTTTAAGAAGATTCATCACTTTATTTTTTTAATGAAAAACAAGATCTTACAATTCTCAATTCCTTCATAGACCTTTAATCTAAGAGACACGTCTACCAATTCTACGTAAGTTCTCAATTTTACCTATCATGAATGTGGAGATATATATATATATATTTTGTTGTTGAGAAGAATGAATGTGGAGATATTCTTAGAGAGAGTAATGCTAGGAGAAAAATTATTTGCGCAATCTTTCTTGCAATTTATTATGGTGGCAGAATATAATGGGAGCAATATCACTCATTGCTATCAAATTCATTTTATTTCGACTGAAAATTTTCATTTTAATTAGTTAACCAAAAGGCATCACTCCTTATACCATTTAATTTGGTCCCATTATGCTAAATTCTTATCAGTACCATCATTTCAGTTGGAATTTGAACAAAGCTTTATTTCATTTTTTTTAACTATTTTTTTTTCATTACTTAACTCAAGTATGACTTGTTTCCTTTTTCTTTTATTTTTCATTAATAACGTATTTCCTTAATTTATTTTTATAATGATGTTATTAAGAATGTGTATTATATTATGATTGTGAATAAATACATGATATGGTAGAACACTATCTGATGAAGAATTAGATATAATTATTTTGTATGTATAGAGTAACCCCAAAAGGGCCAAAACGATAGTATGAAATATCAAAATATTTTGTTTTAATGGACAAACCAAAATGACTATCGAAATAGAATTAAATAACATTTATATTACTTTCATAAGAATTCACCACAAATATTCTGTTTTAATGGACAAACCAATATCAAAATATTCTGTTTTAATGGACAAACCAAAATGGCTATTGAAATAGAATTAAACAACATTTATATTACTTTCATAAGAATTCACCACAAACACCAACAATTTTTTTTATATAAATAATTATAAACTCTATTTTTATCATATATCAATCATAATATTTACGATAACTGATCTATGGGTGAAGATGCCAAGAAAATTTTGTTAGTGGATATTAGAGATAGTATCTGATTAACTTGCCTTTAGTTTACGGTATTTGTTAATGGACAATTTTAATAAAATTAAAATATTATTTTTATAAAAAAAACTGTAATTTTTTTTTCTTTCCTGTAAAATTTTTACAAAAATAGTTCAATAACAATCCATTAACAAAATCGTTTTAGAAATACATTACAATAATGGTAAGTAATAAATATGTGATCTTAGTTTCCTTACTGACTCCATACTCTCTGGGCCTTACGTTTGAAACAAAACAAAGCTTTAGTAGTTGTTATCCAATCCTCTCCCTGTTCACTCAGACAGACAGAGAGAGACAGAGAATGGGAATTGCTCTAGTCTCAGTTCCAGCACCTCATCAGAGCTTACTCTCTCAACGTCCAAACATTAGCAGCAACACATGGTTGCATGGCTCAGCAACTACTTCCATTAGATACCCATCTAAGCTCACCATCCCTCACTGCTCTTCTTCAACTTCTGTTGTAGAAGAAGGCCTTCCTCCTCCTCCTCCACCACCTGATTCACTTCCTGTACAGTCAGAATCTGCCACCGATGACACTGACAAGCTCCCTCTGAGGTACTACAACTTTCTTATTTTGAATTCCAGCCAACCCAGTTTGGATATTGATAAATTCTTTAACTTGGAAAATCATTACCAATTATCTTCATAAAGCTTGTTTCTTTGAGTCTCTAAGAAAGCCATAGGAAAGTGAAAAAAAAGGCCAAAGTTTTGGGTTTTTATTTAGTGTTATGGTTTCGTCCTAAGAATTATACTCATCTCATCTAAGCCAAATTGTTGCAAGAGGCTCATTTTAGTGTATTTGTTGGGTTGGGTTGGGTTAAGAACAATTTTGTACACACATTAGATTAGAATAGTTTACAACATTTACAAAAAGTTAAGCTCAAATGTTGAGGGTTTTTTTTTTTTGATTGAGAAAAACTCATATGTTGAGGTGAATTATACTTTACAAGCCAAATTGTTGCATGAGGCTCATTTTGAGTGATATTTGGGTCTTTGCTGGGTTGGTTTTAAAACACATTTTATCCATATATTTGATTAGAGTAAGTTACACCAAGTTAAACTTGTATTTTGATATGAATTATACTCGACAAATTTACAAACACTTCCCTTATTATCAAATGCAAATTGGAAATTCAGTTTTAATTATTAGTATGATTGTTCAATTCGGAGGTCAAATCAATGGGTAAAATAAATGGAGTTGATTAAATACGGATGAGGCAAATTGTTGCACTAGGTATGAGGAAGTAATACGAGTTAAAAGGGGGCTGTGACTAAAAGCACGTTTATATTTTATAATTGTCAAATGTGGAAGCTTGTCAATGTCACATTTCATAGACTCTTATTCATAGATCGTTAGTGACTTATGAAGAATACACGTGGGCAACCCCAAGATTTTGGGAATAAGGCCTGATTGTCATTGTTGTTGTTTAGCAACTTATGTACCAAGGGATGAAGGTTCTGAGTGTTAGAGTTGTGTGAAATTTTGATAGCAGTTGGGTTTAGATATACTTGCTAATAATAATTGATGGTTTTGGACTAGGCATGTTTGTGCAATAATATGATCAAAACAGGTTACTGATTGATGCTTTTGAAAGCTTTTCTTACAGAGGAAACTCTAGTTGGTCTATATGGTTTTTCTTGCATAAAAAATCCTTTTAAATGGTTACTTGATCTTTGGAAGAAACTGGTCTGATGCAGGTCAATCTTCATTTAAAGAGTAATTTGGGTAACATAATTTCTTTTCTTGTGCTAGTTAATGAATCAATGAATTGTTGATAAATTTAAATTTTGATACGCAGAAAAGCCTTTTGGCTTGACCATTGTAGCATTGGGACACTATTGAGGTTTCTTTTTGTCCAAATTTAACTTCTAACTTTGATTTCTCGTGATTGGTGATATAAATAGGAACAATGTTCCATTCTAGTGCTGTAAACAAACTTACTTTCCTGCAGGGGTTGTAAGGCCTGTGGGAGGGAAGAAATAGAGAATGGATGCAATGGTGAGGGTAGAATTCAAGGTGGGATAGCAACATTTCCAGGCTTTGGCTGGTGGCCAATAAAGGCTTACAGGCCTTGCCCTGGATTTGTGGCATCTGGCGGTAGGTATACACGACGTGGGCAAAGCATGGATGAGGTTGCCTTTGGAAGGGGGGGGAGAGGAGCTGCTGTGGGGACTAGCGGTGAGGTTCAGTCAAGGTAAGACTCCTTTGTTTTTGTTACATTTCTTACTCTCCTATGAATTGGTCTTAACGTCTCTGGATGCTGTCACTGTCATTACAGACGACTATGGTACATCTAAACGCATAAGAGATATTTGAAATTTGGATTGTGTTGCTAGTAGAGGTTGATTACATTTTTGTAAGTGAGAATTTTGGGTTAAAGTTAGGACACTCTACATGTGTCACTTCATTTTCCTCTTCAATTAGAATATTGACCAGGAGGAAAGAATATTTTATATAGAATTCAAATCAAAATCCATACACTTGCATTGCCAATCCGAATGGTGGATATATTACTTTTGTTAAGTGTCATTGAGAATAATGGTTTAAGTACAGTCCACACAAAGAGAGAAAGTTCATGCACATTTCTTGGATAAAGGAAGAATCTTTGTATATATTCTTTCCAGCTTAAAGTAGGTGTTTGGTTATTGGTGATCACAGTAACTGCATTGGCTGTGCATCATTCAGTTTTGATGAAATAAGATTCTTATTCGTTAAAAAGAGAAATAAGAATCTTATATTCCTGTGTCTTATGCCTTTGTTTTGGAAAAGTATTGATGACTTTCTAATCTAAGCATTGAATCCCTTGATCCTTGACTCCTTATTACACATATTCATGCAGCAAGAAAAGTCAAGGTCCAAGTAAATTTAAGAGATAACTTGTGTGGTAAAGGATTTTGATTAAGACAAAGGCAGGGCCACCTAAATATGTGGGAGGGAGATACATTTGCAGCTATAGTTGAAGCACTGAAGGAAGATGCGAAAGATCGGATGGAGAAATGTTTACTTTCCTCGCAACATATCAAGATAATTGGAATGAGATTCGGTGGGTTAGTTCTTCAAAGCCGACAATTCAATATTCTGTAATGGTTTTTGAAATGTGGACATTTCACTGTTTTTGAATTCTCAAATACCAATATGGACACTTAAATACTTAATAGTATGAAAGGTCTGTTACTTCTCTGCTCAGTTGGAGCTGATTCCTTTTGTCAATCTGTTCAACTTATTTGTATATGTATTGACTTTTTAAAACTTGACTTCTAATTTTTTGTTTAAGTAAAATTATATTTTTGCCCACTTATCTTTTTAAGTCAAATAAACCAATGAAAATGAACAACCACTAAGGCAATGAATATGTCCCCCCTCCCCCACCCCCCCCCCACCCCCCCCTTCTTTTTTAATTATGTTGAGAAAATTATAATTTTATCTATCTCCTTTCTTACTCTCTTTGGTAGGGTGATGGAAAATATTGGGAGTTTAGAAAAGTGGGAGGATAGAAAATGTTTGTATGTTCTACCATGTGTGTTTAGTAGAGAGGAAATTACTAGTAAGCCATCATTATTAACAGTGGAAGATCATAAAAAATAGAGGGGTAATTTTGTAATTTTCTTAACGTCATTACCTTCCCATTTTCTTCCCAATTTGGAAGGAAAAAAAAATTATGGGGTCAAGTGGAAAGTTATATCCACCCTGTTTTCCTTCCTTTCTCTTTTCACTTCAACCAAATAGTAGAAAATCACACTTTACGCTTCGTTTCCGTTTCCTATTCTCATTTTTTATTCAATAGGTTATGTAACAACTACTAACTAGGGTAACAACTAGTGAACTATGGGTTAGATTGTTAAATTGACAAAAGTTCTAAGCTCTAAAGCTAACAAGTAAGCCTTGTGAGAAAAAAAGTAATGTTATAATCACAAACTATTTTACAACATTTTTACAAACTATTGATGTGGTCAATTCTTATTGTTTCTCATCTAAGCTCATCATTAACATCACATTTTTGCTTACTAATAACTACTCACCACAACAGCAATTTGTAAAAAATGTTGTGAAAATCATGTTTTGTTGAGTATTTTAGCTTAATGACAAAAGATCCTAAAATCACTTACTAATAACTACTCATCACATTAGCAATTTGTTAAAGCAATTTGTAAAACATGTTGTGCAAATCATGTTGTGTCAAGTATTTTAGCTTAATGGCAAAAGATCCTAAAATAAGGTTTTAGAATAATAGGTTTTAGAATAATTTTAATCAGTTCTAGTGGCCATCTGTTATAATTAACGGCATTCAGTAACGCAATAGCCCTTCCCTTCGGAAGTGCATCTGGAATTCGTATTGTCTGAAATATGTCCAAATCTTCTATCTCACTTTTCCTGCTCCACTCTATACTCTACCAATAAAAACTTGCCACGTATTCACATAATTAATTAAATACTACCATTAATCAATAATGATAATATTAATAAGTCAATAATGATAGTATTTAATTAATTATGTTAACACGTGGCAAATTTTTATTGGTGGAGTATAGAGTAGAGTAGGAAAAGTGGAACAGAAGATTTGGATTTGTTCATAAAGGCGACTTTGTCTATTTTAGCGTCGCGATAATCCTACTTTGTTTTTACTTCACTTTGATAAATAAACTCTGACGAGTTTCTAGAATTTACTCTACTTTGGTTATCCATTTGGTTTAGGTCAATATTTTTTTTATTTATTTCATATACTATTTTGAGGTCTACACAATTAAAAAAGAAAAAAAAGATCAAATGTAATTTATCCTTCTTATTAACATTATATTTAAAAAGGTAAAAATATGTATTATATATCCATAAAAATTTGAATAAAAATTTATTTTAGTTCATAAAATTTGGCTCAGGTTCTATTTTAGACTTTAGTCTGAACAAAATTGTAAATGTACCAAGTGAGTCCTTCTATATCCTTATTATTATTATATTCTTACTTACGAGGCCAAATTTTACAAAGTCACGTGGTGTTCTATTAACGACAAGTTTACAAAAGGACTAACTTAATATGTTTATATTTTGGGTTGGGTTAGGTTGGGTTTGTGGTATATATCAACCCAACCTTACTTTGGGTTGAGAAATCTCCCATTCGGATTGGGTTGTCGGGTTAGAGTCATTCAATTAGGTCTAAAAACTTGAGTTTTATTCAACTATTTAAACTTATTATTCAATAAATTGTTGTAATTTACACAATTGGGCATAATATTCTAATTTCATTCAAAACTAAGTCTCAAAATTCCAAAATAAATTAAACTAATAAATTTAAATTAAGTTTCAAAATTTAAAATAAATCAAACTAAAAAAATTTAAAGTACACATTTTTTTTTTTTTAATAAAAAAAATTAACTGATGTGAGACATAGTACACGCGTGCACAATAAACACTCAAAAAAATCCGATTAAATCCACTCGTTAAGACCACCCACGTTGTGCTCCTAAGCCACATGACATTATTAAGTTTGCTCTAATACCATTTGTAATGACTTAAGGAAAAGGTCTAATCAAATTTGTTCTAATACCATTTTGTAATGACATTATCAGGTTTGCTCTACTAGTATTTGTAATGACTAAAAGGTTAACTAAATTTGCGTTATATCCCAAAATGACTAGTCTAGTCACAATTGAGACTCTTTGTGGTTGTTTATAAACCTTTGATTGATTAACTTATTTTTTCTCCAATGTAGAACTCTCAGCACACACTCGCACAACATAAATTCAAACAATTCAATCCAATTTAATCTACAACAATTTGGGGTATCAAAATATGTGCGGATTTATAAGAGTGGATTATTTGAATGTGTTTTATGCAAATGTGTGTTGAGTCTCATATTGAGGTAATTACTAGATAGATCTTGAGTTTATAAGTGATTATGAGGATTTCCAATTGTAATTTGACTAGTTTTGTTTTTAAGTATAGCATAGATATGACTAGTGCATTTCTCAAGTTATTACAAATGGTATCAAAGCCAACTTAGTAACCCCATGTGGGTTAGGAGACATTATCTCTCAATGTGGGCCCTGATGAGGGTATCAAGGATTTAAGTGAGAGAAATTGTGATGTCCTAAATTGATATTGTAGGGTCATGTTTTGCGGCCCAAACCCAAGATGTATGAGATCTTGGACCTGTGAGCCCGGTACAATAAATTTGTAGAGAGTGGGTCGAAGAGCTAGGCCTTAGTGCATGGATAACAGTTAATATGGTGTTCATGACAGTCAAGCAAATATGAACTGAGTTTATCAAGGAAGGTTGGTCCTCAGCACAATCCGAGGAGCTTTTTCTAGTATATGTTGAGTGATAGGGGTTCTAGCCCCCCCCCCCCCCCCCCCCCCCCCCCTTATTGCCTCCCTTCACCCTCTTTTATATTAGTTTCCTTCCTCCCGATTTAGATTCATAGTGCTAATACTTGTCCCATAAGCCCCTCCCCAAAGTTGTTGGGAGTGGTTGTAAAGGCAGAAAAGCATGGTTCTGTCAGGTACAAAGTATTGAATGCAATAATGGCAGCTTTCCCCTAGATATTTCTATTCTTTCCGTTGTCCTTTTCTGTCTTAGTACTTTTCCTATTCCATGGAATGACCCGGAGTGCCACTCTTAGTGATAAGCCGTTCCCTTTGTCCTCGGCCACACTTGGCCAATGAGGGGTTCTTCCCATGGTTGAGGAGGGGTTCTCCCTTGGACTGGGCCCTTGGCCCAACGTGTATATTGGTGTGGGCTCCTCGGTCTGTTACCCCCACAGATATTAAATTAATCGTGTGTGTATTGTGCATGTGCGCACTAAGTCTCACAACAAGTATATATTGGATTGATTTGGGCTTTTATAAACAATTACACAAAGAATCTTATGTGCGACTACACTAATAATTTTGAGGTATAGTATAGATGTGGTTAATTTTTTTTTTAATTTTTAATTTTTTATAATTTCATCATGAGAGAGAAAGAGAGATTGAATTTCGGAAATAACGTTTACATTTCTAGGATTTGTAAGTAGGTCCGATGTATAACTCTTAAATTCTGTCTAAAATTCTCTCTCAAAAAAAAATTCTGTCTAAAATTCTTATGTGAATTAATTAATTTTTTTAAAATTTTTTTATGATTCATCCAAACTTTGAAACTTGATTTGATAGAATTTTAAATAATGTCAAGTGGCTGGCTTTTGTATCTAAGCACATCTACGGCCAATTAAGTTTTTAAGTAATAAGAATATGTCCCATACAACGAATTCTCTCGTTCACCTTACAATCTCATTTAGATTTGGTCGACCAGTTAGATTCCAAAATATATGGATGCTTTTTTTTTTTTCAAGATCTCACAAGCAATTAAAAAATTATTAATTACCACCGTGCATCCTTAGAAGATCTTAGGATCTTAGAAGATCTTAGGATCTTAGGATCTTAGTGTGATAGTTATTTCGCAAGTATAAGTGCTTATGAGGTGTAAGGGGAAAGGGCCGAGGTTCAAGTCTTTAGAAGAGAGTTTCACACACATATACACTTAGATTAGGCTAAAGTAGAAATTCTATCTTGTATAAAAAAAAGAAAAATTATTAATTAGTATGTTTTAAAAAATAGCATTTAAACTCCTATTATGTTTATAAAGGTTAAGATATTGTAAGGCTACTGACAATTTCAAAGACATAAATAATAAATGAATTAGTTTCAAAAGAAAGTATATTTCATTTTGACAAAATAATTGAACCTAAACCCCATAAATCTACATTCGTTATGGATTGAAATCCACACCCTTCTACTAGAAAATTAGGTCAATAATTACTAGAAAAAGATTGGAATAACCCAATTCTCGACCCCTTTTCATAAATTGTAATTAAGTTGTAACATTTTTACGTACAGATCATGAAGCCATGAACTAACTAGTTCGAGAATTTCTGCCCACTGATTTATCAACCATAGTAAAACTAAAAGAATCTTGACGTTGGCTTGTTAAGATGAAGATTCAATAGCCATATATCTATTGCATGCATTTTTGTGAAATTGGTGATGTGGCTTGCTATATCTTCATCCTAGATTTCATGCCCTAACTAAAGATCGAATTAATCCTCCATTATAAAGATTTTAAAAATAAAACAGGATCGCGATCGCGATCGCTAGTGGGATTCCTATATCTAGATCATGGTAGATGCTCTACAATCCATATATGCATGCATATCATAAACCATTAGGACCCACCAACACAAACCCTTAATTTTCAGCCCTCCTATATATAGGAATGAGGCTCTCTCTAACTTTCCTAGTATGGAGGAGAAAGTTCTGAAAACTCAGTCTTAAGGAAGTAGACAAGGTGTGATATTGGTACGGCTCGTCTTCTACCTTCACACCCAAAGCTCCGAGATGAGCCGAACCAATATCACTCTTGTATGCTTCTTTGCATAGCTTCTTCTTCTTTTTTGGTGTTTTATGGAGTTGAAGCTGTCATCAGCTGCTTACAAGACCATAATACCTTTGGAATCCCTACTGTAAATTTTCTGTGATCCATTTTTATCTTCATTTTGTTCTTACTTCGGAATTTAAAACCCTATGCTACGCATGTTTGTTTCTATAGCTAGCAAGTAGCATGATAACAGAAAAACCTCTTTTCTTGAGATTTGTTTGTACTTTGAGTCATTTTCCAAGTAATTCTTTTGAAATTTAATTTTCCAAGAAAATAAAATGTTGGCTGGGTATATTGCTAGACTATTTTGTTATGAACATTCATGTTTCAGCTTCTCTTCCTCAGGGGGAATGTACAGTCTTAGATGGTGATAAATCAGTTGCAAAGAAAACAGATGCAGATGCAAGCAATAGATTGGATTCTCATCTTGAGGGGGAATGTCAAAGTTTGAAGGTACATGAGAGTATTTCAAGATGAGGTTTCAGATTAGGCAGAGAGGCAGAGTATTGGGGCAGAGTACACGTTGTGTTGATGAAGTTTGCCAAAGTCATTAAACGACAATTGCCTCAGCTACAAAGCATACGACCTGTAGCTTTCTGTAATAGTGTAATCAGTTTACATGTAGCTTTCTGTTGTAGTGTAGTTAGTTTATTTGTATTGACACGTGTAAGGTGATGATCAGTTGTATGTTGTAATGATCAGATGGTGGGAAGTTGATCCGTGAAATTTGGAATTGGTTAGGGAGTGGTTAGATTATTCTCTTTGTTCTTTAGGCTATATAATCTTTCTGTAACTGTTTCTTTGATGTATTGATTCAGAAATTTCACAGAGCTTTGATTCTTCATTTTTTTTTTCTCTCTCTCTCTAGCTTCACTGTGTTTGTTACACTATGTTTTCTTACATGGTATCAGAGCATTTTTGCTTTCATTAATGGCGAATCAAGATCAAGTTTCTTCTTCCACTGCTTCTCAATCTAATGCTCATCGTGAGCTTTCTCCAATGGAGGATCCGAGAAGCCCTTTCTTTTTGCACCATGGAGAGTCACCAGGTGCGATTCTCGTTACTCAGCTCTTGACTGAGGACAATTACCCCAATTGGGCTAGGGCTATGCTTATGGCACTAGATGCGAAGAGCAAGCTGTGTTTTGTTGATAGCTCTGTCACGATTTCTATGGCTGTCACACCCCTGGAGAAAATTGCTTGGTCGAAGAACAACTCCATGATTTCCTCATGGATTTTGAATTCCGTTTCACCTTACATCACTGCAAGTGTGATCTACAGAAACACTGCAATGGAGGTTTGGAATTCACTCAGAAATCGTTTTTCTCAAGCTAATGGTCCACGGATTTCACAGCTTCAGAAGATGATCTCAACAATTATGCAAGGAGATGCAACCGTGACTACCTACTTCACTAATCTTCAAGCATCATGGGATCAGTTACTCAATCTCAGGCCTTCACCATCTTGTTCATGTGGTCGATGCATTTGTGGAGTGAATGATAAAATCACACTCTTCAATCATCAAGATGCATTGATGCAATTCCTCAATGGCTTGAATGAAGCTTTCTCACAAGTTAGAACTCAGATTCTGATGATGGAGCCAAGTCCTTCAATTGACAAAGCCTTCTCTTTGGTGATACAAGAAGAGAGGCAGAGGGCTTTAGGTTTCAATGGAGGTGGTGTGTCAGTTGATTCAACAGCTCTGGCAGTCAAGACTCAAGGGTTCAATCAAGGAGGAAAGAACAAAGGCAAAGGCAGACCTATCTGCAGTCATTGTGGAAAACTTGGCCATTTCATGGAAAAATGCTACAAACTAGTAGGATTTCCACCAGGATACAATCAAAAAGGCAAAATTTCTGTGGCAAATCAAGTGATTTTTGATGGTGAAAATGGTTAATCCGAGGCTACTTCAAGCTCCTTTCCATTCACAGCTGAGCAATGCCAGCAATTACTACTGTCAATGTTGAGCTCTCATGCTTCTTCCTCTACCAGTCAAGATGTTGTTCATGCAGCCAATTCTACTCTCTTAGGTATTTCTTGTGCCTCTTTCCAGGATTCTGTTTGCCTTAATTTGAAGAATTCGATTTTTTCTAAAAATCCTTCAAATAAAATAGCTCATAATGCTGAAACTTGGGTTCTAGACATAGGAGCCACTGATCACATCATTCATTCTACATCCCTTTTCACCAGCATAACTAGTTCCTTGTCATCCTTTGTACATTTGCCTAATGGTGAAAGGGTTCTTGTCACACACATAGGCACAGTCCAACTTACCCCAACATTGATTCTTGAAAATGTGATTTGTGTCCCAGCTTTTTCATTTAATCTGTTATTAAACCAAATCATTATCATGCTGTTTGGTTTTTCTTTCAAACTACTGTTTTATACAGGACCTTACTTGTTGGAGAGTGATTGGATTGGGTAAGCTTTACAACAATCTTTATCTGCTGCAAACCTCAGAAAATTGCAAGACTGCTTCAGAAGCAACTACTGTCCTAGAGTCAGTTTTCAAATCTTTTGTTCATTTTGTTTCTAATGATTCTACTGTCAATAAGTCATACTTATGGCATCTTAGATTAGGACATGTGTCTGATGACAAACTTCCTTATTGTGTATCAGATGTATCTTCTTTTCATTCCAATAAAGAATGTGTTGTTTGTCCAATTGCCAAATTTAAAAGATTACCCTTTCCTCATTCTAATCATATATCTGAGCATGCTTTTGATTTAATACATTGTGATGTATGGGGACCTTTTGCTAAAGCAACTCATGATGGTTTTAGATACTTTCTTACAATTGTGGATGATGCTACAAGATCCACTTGGGTTTATCTAATGAAATCCAAAACAGAAACTAGGCCTTTGTTAATCTCTTTTTATAACATGATCTTTACTCAATTTCAATCTCATATTAAAGTAATTAGGACTAACAATGCTCAAGAATTTTTTCTCAAAGATTTTTATGCTCAACATGGGATTATACATCAACACTCCTGTGTTTCTACTCCACAACAAAATTCAGTTGTGGAGAGAAAGCATCAACACATTTTAAACATTGCTAGAGCATTGAAATTTCAGTCAAATATACCACTTTGCTATTGGGGGGATTGTGTTTTGACAACTGGTCACATTATTAACAGGCTGCCTAGTACTGTTTTGAATCATAAAACTCCATTTGAGAAACTTTATTGCAAAACTCCTTCTTATAATCACTTGAAAGTGTTTGGATGTTTATGTTTTGCATCTACCTTAGCTCACAATAGATCAAAATTTGCTCCTAGATCTATTCCTTGTGTCTTTCTTGGATACCCTTTTGGTGTCAAGGGTTACAAATTGTTGAATTTGATAACCAAACAACTTTTCATTTCAAGGGATGTATCTTTTCATGAACATGTTTTTCCATTCATCTCTTCTATCACTTCACCACAAGCTTTTATCTCTTTGCCTCATATTCGTCCTAATGTGGCAACCTCAGTTGATGCCATATTTCTTGATCCTGTCCTTCCATCTTCACACACTTCTCCTTCCCCTTGTAATCCTACTCAAGTTTCACATCAAGCAGTAGATCCTATCAATACTGTCATCCCTGATTCTATTGTACCCGAATTTGTCATATTAGATTCTAGTCATTCCACTTCTGCAGAATCTGTTACTATTCCTTTAGTTGCTCAAAATCCTACAAATGATCCACCTGCATCTATTCCTGCCATAAGAAGATCTTCTAGACCTTCTAAGGCTCCTACATACTTGAAGGATTACAAATGTAGCACCATTACTTCAAATGAGCTTACACAATCCACTCATCTCAGCAGCAACAAGTCAGGTTCTATTCACCCATCAGGTACTAAATATCCTCTCTCTAATTACATTGATTCTTCCCAACTCTCTCCTTCCTATGCCCATTTTTGCTTCCTTATTACCTCCATCCCTGAACCAAGATTCTATCATGAGGCTATTAAGAATCCTAAGTGGAAAGATGCCATGAATGCTAAGATTGCAGCTTTGGTTTCTAACAATACTTGGACACTTATTCCTTTGCCTTCCAACAAAAGGGCAATTGGATGCAAGTGGGTCTATAAGGTTAAATACAGGGCAAATGGATTTGTGGAGAGGTATAAAGCAAGACTAGTTGCAAAGGGATTTACTTAGCAAGAGGGATTAGATTTTACTGACACTTTTTCACCTGTTGCCAAGTTAACTACTGTTAAAACTCTTCTTGCTATCTCTGCTGTGAAAGGGTGGCACTTGGTACAGTTAGATGTTAACAATGCATTCTTGAATGGGGATTTACATGAGGAGGTGTATATGTAACTCCCTCAAGGCTTTCACAGCAAAGGGGGGAATGTTGTTTGCAAGTTAAATAAGTCTTTATATGGACTCAAACAGGCCTCAAGGCAATGGAATGCTAAATTTTGTTATGTTGTCAAACAAGTTGGTTTTAAGCAATCCAAGGCTGATTACTCATTGTTTACAAGGAGGCTTAGTGGTTCTTTCATAGCATTGGTGGTCTATGTTGATGACATTCTCATAGCCAGCAACAATGTTCAAGAGGTTGAAGCACTCAAAGTCTCCTTAGATCAACACTTCAAGCTTAAAAGACCTTGGAGGTGTGAAGTACTTTCTTGGTCTTGAAATAGCCAGATCAGCCAAAGGGATAAGCTTATGCCAAAGAAAATATGCTTTGGAGATTCTAAAGGATGCTGGTATGTTAGCTTGCAAGCCTAGTAAAGTACCAATGGAGTAGAATTTAAAGTTGAGCAAGCTACAAGGTACTTTGTTACCTGATCCTGGAGTCTACAAAAGGTTGGTTGGTAGATTGATATACCTAACCATCACCAGACCAGACATAGCCTACCCGGTTCACAAGTTGAGTCAATTCATGTCCAAACCAAGAAAGCCTCACTTAGATGCAGCTTACAAGATTTTGTAGTACATAAAGGGGTGCCCAGGTCAAGGAATTTTCTTGTCTACATCTTCAGATTTTCATTTGAAGGCTTATATAGATGCTGATTGGGTATCTTGTATAGACACCAGAAGATCAACCACAGGCTATTGCATATTTTTAGGTGATTCCTTAATCTCTTGGAAGTCTAAGAAACAATCTATAGTGTCTAGATTTTCTGCTGAGGCAGAATACAGAGCTATGGCTGTCACTGTGTGTGAGCTAACTTGGCTGCTATCATTGTTAAAGGATTTGGAGATTTGGCATCCTCAACCTGCTCTTCTATTTTGTGACAATCAAGCAGCCATTTATATTGGAGAAAACCCTGTGTTTCATGAGAGAACCAAACACATAGAGGTTGATTGTCATGTTGTTAGGGATAAGGTACAAGACAATGTGGTTAGGCTGTTTTTCACTCCCACACACACTCAGCTGGCAGATTTGCTCACTATGGCCCTTAACAGTTCACAGTTGAGACATTTGTTAAGTAAAATGAATGTTATGAACATTCATGTTTCAGCTTCTCTTCCTCAGGGGGAATGTACAGTCTTAGATGGTGATAGATCAATTGCAAAGAAAACAGATACAGATGCAAGCAACAGATTGGATTCTCATCTTGAGGGGGAATGTCAAAGTTTGAAGGTAAGTGAGAGTATTTCAGGATGAGGTTTCAGATTAGGCAGAGAGGTAGAGTATTGGGGCAGAGTACACGTTGTGTTGATGAAGTTTGCCAAAGTCATTAAACAACAATTGCCTCAGCTACAAAGCATACGACCTGTAGCTTTCTGTAATAGTGTAATCAGTTCACATGTAGCTTTCTGTTGTAGTGTAGTTAGTTTATTTGTGTTGACACGTGTAAGGTGATGATCAGTTGTATGTTGTAATGATCAGATGGTGGGAAGTTGATACGTGAAATTTGGAATTGGTTAAGGAGTGGTTAGATTATTCTCTTTGTTCTTTAGGCTATATAATCTTTCTGTAATTGTTTCTTTGATGTATTGATTCAGAAATTTCACAGAGCTTTGATTCTTCATTCTTTCTCTCTCTAGCTTCACTGTGTTTGTTACACTCTGTTTTCTTACATATTTCTCCACACGCACAATTACTAGCTTACATCGAAGCAACACGGTATTTGTCCTATAAATATCTTTGAAGAAAACTACTTATTAGGGTCATATTTTTAGATTTTGGTAAATTTGTTCCTAAATGAACTTTATATGTATTTTGAGCTTTAAGTGTTTAGTGACCAGTATTATATTGAAGATCTGTGTTGAAGACACAAGAAAATTGCTCAAGAAAGTTACTGAAGTAGGTTCCTCGATAACTCTCGATACATGTCAATCTATCTAGACTTAATGAAGCTCATTCTTGGCTCGGCACCTCTTTACCAACTAAGTTACGATATTTCAAAACAATGTCTATTCCGACCCATGATGACTTGGCCCGTCTTAGGATTCGTGCACCAAGGTTCCCAAAGGTATAAAACAGTAATTTTCAGCTGTCATCATACATAGAGAGGAGACACACATACTAAGAAGTTGCCGCAATTTTGTATACTTTGTTTGGAGGTGAAATAGGGTGAATGGAAAACTTTGGAGAGATAATGGGATGGAAAACTTTTTTGGAGTGTGTTTGGCTAGGTGAGGAGGAAGGAAAATAAATGGTGAGACTCAGGTGTTTTCTCCCCAAGCCCACCAAAAAGTTTTCTCCCAAAAATAGAGAGAAAATTGAAGGGAGAAAATGAGGCTGCTTAATGGACAAAAATGCTCTTATGCACTTGCACATGGGCTTTGTCAGTACATTGCTCTTCTTCATTTTTTTTTTCTTCCTCTTTGCCGTTGCCTTTTTTTTTTTTTTTTTTTTTTTTTTTTGATTTTGATTTAAGTGTACGTTGCTCATATTCTTTTGTGTTTGGTTTTTTGGTTATTTGTCACTTTTATTTTAATTGAGCATCATTTTTAACAAGGGTATATGAGTAAATTTATATAAACTCATTTTTTCTATCCCTCCACTTTTTCACTTCTAACCAAACAAAAAGGAGGGAAATTAAAATCTTTTCTATCCTCCTACCATTTTCTATCCTCCCACTTTTCCACTCCTCCAACCAAACAGACTTTTTAGGGTTTTGTACCAAGCTGCTACTTGTTCATATTGGAGCTTGTTGTTGTGAACAGTTTTGCACCAACTAGTTGCAATAATCAAGGTTTGTTATAGGAGTTAGTCACAAATTGGAGATTCATGCATAGAAGAAATTTGCTAAGATGAGTAGTCCAATTGGTTTTGAGTTGAGCTTAGATATATCTGTAGGTTCTACTAACGTAGGTACTTCAGGATAGGTAAGATTCATTTTACTTGTAACCTCAATCTTTTTTAGAGGATTTTTCAGGAGTAGTGACTTAAATAATTACTTGTCGGGGTTTTTCTTGCGAGGGTTTTCCCCATTTTGACCATATTGCTTGTGTCAAATTAACTTTCTGTTGCACTTAGCTCTAGATTGGTGATGTGATTGTGTCATTAACTAGACCTTGCATGTTATTTGATTAGTTAACTAACTTGATAATTAGTTAATTTAACTAGGGTCAATTTATAACCCCCAACACTCTTGTACATGTTATCTCTTCAAACTTTTGAGCTTGAAAGATTTCTTAAGATAAATTTATCATATTGTATTAGAAAAACTTCGAAACATGTTTAAGTCTTAGGCTTCAAACCCTAATAGGAAGATGATTGTTGGGTTTTAAGAATTTAGGTTTAAATGTATTAGAACTTCAATTTGTAATGTTAGCAAATCATGATCAAAACGTTTAGTCTTGTTTTAAACTTGCTCAAAGTGTGTTTAAGTGTAAAGTTGGAATCGAGTGTTCTGCAAGGTTTATTGTGTAAATCTGTCTGGCTCGATCGATCGAGAATTAGACTCGATTGATCGAAGTTCGTGTAGATTGTTTTTCTACAGAATTTTCCAACTCAGCTCAAGCCCGATTTGACGTATAGGGTTTTATGTTTTGCCTTAAGTATAAAAGGGAAAACCCTAGCCACGTTTTTAGGTTGCTCTTTATGCTGTGTGTGTGAATCTTTTGTGAGATCTAGAGGTGTTTGCCTTCACATACACTTAGGGTTTCTAATCTCAAGATTAATGTCAAAAATTTGGTGATCAATTCAGTTGCAGATTCAAGAGTTTAAAGATACACAAGCGGGAGTGCTTGTACTTGCTATGAATCCAAGAAAGAAGTAGTCCGTGGACTCGGAGCTGTCATGTGGTTGTGGTAATAAGTTTCCTACTTGAGGTAGCAATAGAATGTTAGTGGTCTAAGTCGCTATTGTGTAAACTCCAATTCTTTTATAGTGGATTTGTTTTACCTTGAGGATAGCTAGGTTAAATCCTCCTTAGGTTTTTTACCGGTTTGGTTTTCCTGGGTTATCATATTATTGTGTTCTTTATTTTCCGCACTTTACAATAATATGATATATGTGTGTTAACCTAGATTTGATAATTTGACTAAGTAATCACTTGGCTAATTAACTAGGTTAATCTGGTTGTGTTTTAAGGGGTCTAAAAACGTATAAGTGGTATCAAAGCCCGGTCATAGGTTCGAGTCATTGGAGTCGCATTGTGAGGGAGGGATTGTGAGGGATTTCACAATTCGCTTTAATACCAATGGGCTTGGTCTGCGATCGAATGCTATAAAAGATTTGTGCCCCCTCATCCTTCACCAATTGGTCGTTGGATGGATCGGTAAGGCACATAGTCCGACAAGTGGTATCAGAGCGGGTAGCTCTTTTGTTTTAGATATTTTGATTTTGGAGCTGATCCTTGACCTCTATTGTCATGGAACACGGTCACTCTCTTGTTATCCCACCTCACTTTGATGGGAATAATTATGCTTATTGGAAAGTAAGGATAAAAGCATTCTTGAAATCCATTGATGAGAGAGTTTAGAACTCTGTTGAATACGGATGGGAGAAGCCCACTACTCCTGTTAGTGAGTGGCAAACTTCTCAGAAAGAAGCAGCCGCTTTTAATAGCAAAGCTATGAATGCTATCTTTAATGCTGTTTCTATGGAGGAATTTAAGAGAATCTCTAATGTTGAGATTACTCATACTACTTGGAATATCCTCCAAACTGTGCATGAAGGCACAAAGACAGTTAAAATCAATAAGTTGCAGCAATTAACAACGAGATTTGAAAGTATTAGGATGTTTGATGATGAAACTTTTGATGAATTCTATGCTAAGCTTAATGATATTGTTAATTCTGTTTATAATTTGGGTGAAATCTATGATCAACCTAAAATTGTTAGGAAAATTCTTAGATCTTTGACTGAGGATTTTAGGCCCAAAGTGCCTGCCATCACTGAAAGCAAGGATGTGGACTCCATCCCTGTTGATGAACTTGTAGGATCTCTTCAGTCCTATGAGTTGGACTTACCTAAGACAAGTAAATCCAAATCAATGGCTCTTAAGTCTGTTGATGATGTTGATGTGAATGGATTTGATGATGAGCTCTCTGCTATAGAGATTGCCTATCTTGCCAAGAATTTTAGAAACTTTCTTAGGAACAATAATAGAAGGGCAAGAGGCAAGAACAATGCTGAACCTAGAAATTCTAGGAGGAATGATCCCACTAAAGTTAATAACACTGAAAAACCTAAAGAGAAAGTAGGTCAATCTTCTAATAATTCTATGGGTCAACAATGTTTTGGGTGTTAAGGGCATGGTTATGTGAAATCTGAATGTCCAACATTCTTGAGGTCTAAGGGTAAGGCTATGGCTATAACCCGTAGTGATGATGAAGTTTTTGACAATGAGTCTGGTAGTGATGAGGATGGAAACTTCATTGCTTTCACTACTACTGCTATAGTTGATGAAAGTGTTGTTGTTGAAGAGAACTCTTTTGATGGGGAACTCTCTGAGGATGCAAATTTGCAAGAAGCCTATAACAAACTTTGCAAAGTTGCTGCAAAGGATGCTATGAGTGTTGATTTAGGCTTAAAGAAAATTGCATCTCTTGAACTTGATAAGAAAAACTTGCTTGTGAAACTGTTTGATGCTAATAAATTGTTGAATAATGTGAAGACTGAGAACATGCTTTTGCTCGATAAAGTTAAGAATTTGGAACTTGAATTATCTGTTGCTAGAGAACAAACTAATAGGTCTGCAAGATAATAAACTAATAGGTCTGCAAGCTCTAAACTTGATCACATGCTGAGTGTTCAAGAGTCTCCCTCTAACAAAATAGGTTTAGGTTTTGTAGAAAGCATCTCTGTGCCTGAAACTCATTCCACAAACTTTGATCCTTCTTTTGAGCTCCCTGTGAGTGAGATTGTCAAACAAGCTGAAGTTACACTTTTTAGGAAAATTAGGGTTGATCTTCAAGAATCTAAACCTACGACTCCTAACCCTTCTAAGGGCAAGTTGCATGATAGGCCTGCATGGGTTTGTCATTTTTGTGGAAAGTCTGGGTACATTTGTCCAAACTGTTTCAAGTTGGAAGCTGCTAAGCGAGCAAATAAGCCAAAAGTACCTGGAGTTGGTGAGTTGGTAAAGGCTTTAAACCTTTATTCCAATCCTGGAGTTGCTCAGAATTCTAATTTGAAGAATAACTCCACTGCTAGAGTTTTTTTGGATGCAAAAGGCTAAATCTAATTGAGTCTTTCTGACATGGTCTTTGTGCTTCATCGCTCTACTCTTTGTGACCATTTTTTTTTTTTGTTTCTTTGCTTTTCTAGGATTTGCATTGCACAACATTCATGCATTTCATTATAGGTTTGTTTTTGTTATTTCTTTTCAAAAATTAAAAAAGAAAAGAAAAAAAGAATAAGAAAAGGGAAGCAAAATGTGTTTTGCATTATTTGTCTTGGATTTGAATTCAAGGTTGGCCAATTTGTCTTTGCATAACATGTCTATGTGCCTTGTTTAGCTTGGATGAGCTTATTTATTACACTTTACTAGTTTGATCTTTGTAGTGCATGTTGTGTGGGAAGAAGTTTATAGTTTTTATCACATGATCTTGATCTTGAAATCACATGCCTTTGATTGTCGGACTTGAACTTTTTGAGAAAGGCATAAATAACTATCTCACCACTGTTTACTAGCCAATCATGAACACCTTAGTGCATATCATTAGATTTCGTACACGAGAAAGTGTAGCACATGCACAAAAAGAATATAAGGTGTAGCCTCGGTTTAAATGCTAAAATTGGTGTGTACATTATTGGACTATAATAAATTCAATCAATTAAAATTGGTGTGTACATTATCTTGACTATTTTAATAAGTTTCTGAGCAAATAAAATTAGTGTGTACATTATGAGGCAAATCAAGAAACTTACATGATTGCAAACTTGTTTTCTAGGAGATGTGGAAGTTAGATGATGTAACTCTTTAGGTAATAGTCTCTTTCAAGTTTATGTGATGAATTTTGTAGAAATTGTGCTTAATTACTATTCACATATCACCTCACATGTATCTCAAACTTTTGCTAGTTGCACACACTACACAAGTTTCTCTTTGCTAAACTTTGTACATGTTATTGTGTATGATTTTGGTTTGGCCAACCAAGGTTGAAGAATTCCTTGATATTTATGCAAAATGTGTTTGAAGTTTGAGAATTTAAGGAGAATTGATTGAAAATCTTATTTTTGGGAAAACTGGGTTCAAAACAAGTGTTTTTGAAAAGCATTTCATCTCATACTCATGCATTTTATTCATAAAATACTATGCTTTGAGGATTTTTTTTGCATAAAATTGCTTTGTTTTTCAAAAAAAAAAAATGATTTTTCTAGAATTTCGATCGATCGAACTTGTTTCTCGACTGATTGAAATTGCGATTAAAAATTTGGTTTGGTTCTGTCTGTTTCGATCGGTGCTCGATCGCTGTTGGATCAATTGAAGGCATTTTCGATCGATCGAATCTAATTTTCGATCAATCGAAAATCGCATAGAGAGTTTTTTAAAAAAACTTTGAGTTTTCACGTGTTCATCACTTTTTCAAAACTTTTCAAACTCTATTCTTTCTCTCTTCGATCAGTCAAGGAGTCAAAGCAAATTTTTGTCATTTTCCTTCGATTTTTTTCAAGGTTTTTGTCCTCTAAGGCTAGTAAGACCTTTATACCCTTCCTTTTTCATTTATTTTCTTGTTTCATGCATTTTTGTCATGCATATTGGGAGAATTTCGAACTTATGAAAATTTGGGGTTTTTGTTGATTTAAGCCTTTTCTTTTAAAATTGATCAATGGGTTTTTGTTGTGGGATGCTATAAACATGATCCTTGTGGTTTAATTTGATCATTTTGATGATTTGGGAATATTTTAATTTTCTAGGGCTTGAAAGTACCCGATTTGGGGCTTTTGCTAAATTGAGCTTTAATTGATGAAATTGGCTTGTTTGATTGATTGATTTGGTCATTCTAATCTGTTACCTAACTTGTGTAATGATCAATTGATCAATTTGTTGAGATTTGTGAAAATGAGTTTTCAAAATTTGGGGTTTTTGATATAAACTCTTTGCTTAAGCCAATTTTGTGATTTTAAAGTAAAATTGGACTTATTTTCACTATATTAGAGCATGCATCATGTGTTGATATTGTTCATGCATCATATAGAATTGTTATTTCTATATATTTCTGTGCTAACTTGCAGTTTGCCCTTGGTTTTTCTGTTTTTTTTTTCTACCTCTTCTGTGTCTGTCCTTCTACTCTTTAGCATCATGTCTAGGAAGACTAGAGCTAATAGGAAATCCTCTTCTTCTTCTATCCCCACTTTTGATAGTGATAGGTTTATGAGTGAGAAAAACCAGGAAGCGTATGAGAAGCTGAACTTTCGTAGGAATGTTTGGGCTGAGCGTAAAGTCATTTTAGATGAGTTAGATGGTGAGATTAGAAGAAACTTTGACCGTAGGGGCTGGTTGCCTTTGTTGGATGTTGATCATCCTCCTCCGGCTACCTTGATCAGAGAGTTCTACTTGAACCTCTCTGTCCACTCCTATGATTCCAACACTCTTGTGAGAAGTTGGATACGGGGTGATGAGTACACCATTACTCCTTCGGTAATGGCTGATGCTCTAGGGGTGCCACTGGTCTAGCATCCTATTTATCCGTACGATGAGTCTCCACCCCTAGATGACATTATGTCATTTATTACTGGTACTTCTATCTAGTAGGGTTTTGATCCTCGAATCACCTCTCACGAGTTGATCGACACTCATTATCTATTTTTTCGGATTTCTTGCCATTCCATCTGGCTCATCTCTCATTTGTATACCATTCCTATAGAGAGATGTGCATTTTTGTATGCACTTGTCACTGATGCTCCTGTGAGCTTTCCTCATCTTTTCATTTGTTCTTTGATTGAGGTTCATAGGAGTAGTTCTATTCCTCATGCTCTTTTCTTTTTAGTTTTTATTCATCGGATTCTTTTGCATTTGGATTTAGAGGAGTTTCCTACGTCTGAGCCCGTTCATATCATAGCTCCCATAGGTGCCACCTTTCTTAGGCAGAGGGCTACTCAGATGAGAGCAAGCTCTAAACGTCCTGGGGTTGACTCTTCTGGTGTCACACTTCCTCCTCCCTCTTCTACAGGTGATACTTCTGCTGAGGCATCTGTCGATCCTGCTGCTGCTGTTCCCCCACCTTCTACTTTGGATGATTCAGACATTCATTGTATGTTGGAGACTGTCATGACCGTTTAGGCGGCTCATGGTCAGCTTTTGGTGGACATGCTTGATGAGCTTCAATCTTTGTGCGCAGATTTAGAGAGTCTTAGACGATCGCCTTCGCCACCTCCTTTTGATGATGAGTTTTGATTGCCCTTTGGCAATTCGTCACAAAAAGGGGGAGTACATATGTAGGGGAGTTTTTGTTGTTAGGGGGAGATTTTGTTGTGTTGGAGCATTGGAGCTTTTAGATTGTATCTGGGTGCTTCATTCTGTATTTATATTTTTTGGCTCATAATGTATTTTGTTTTATTTGAGTTGTCTATGATAGGGTGAGATATTGTGATGTGTTTATATCTGTTTCTTGTTTCACATTGTGCTACATTGATTATTGATTTATATTTATGAGTTTATTCATGATATATGTCTTGTAGTTTATGCTTATGTGAAATCAAGATTTTATCTTGTTTTACTTGTATTTTTCACACATGCGTTTATGTGTTTGTTAAGTGTTACAAGAATATACAGGTTGATTCAGTCATGCTGCTGTCTACACTTGCAAATAATAGATAGTGGTTAGGTTGAATTTGTTTTGTTGGGCAAAGTTTTATATTGGGCTATTTTTTGTAAACTTTGAGCACTTTGTTTAGCTTGTGTTTTGTCACGGATTGCCAAAGGGGGAGTTTGTTGGGTTCTAAGAATTTAGGTTTAAATGTATTAGAATTTCAATTGGTAATGTTAGCAAACCATGATTAAAACGTTTAGTCTTGCTCAAAGTGTGTTTAAGTGTAAAGTTGGAATCGAGTGTTCTGCAGGGTATACTGTGTAAATCTGCTTGGCTCAATTGATCATGAATTAGACTCGATCGATCAAAGTTCGTGCAGATTGTTTTTCTGCAGAATTTCCAACTCAGCCCAAGCCTGGTTTGACGTGTAGGATTTTATGTTTTGCCTTAGGTATAAAAGAGAAAACCCTAGCCGCGTTTTTAGGTTGCTTTTTATGCTATGTGTGTGAATCTTTTGTGAGATCTAGAGGTGTTTTCCTTCACATACACTTAGGGTTTCCAATCTTAAGATTGATGTCAAGAGTTTGGTGATCAATTCAGTTGTAGATTCAAGAGTTTAAAGATACACAAGTGGGAGTGCTTGTACTTGCTGTGAATCCAAGAAAGAAGTAGTCTGTGGACTCAGAGATGTCACGTGGTCATGGTAGTAAGTTTCCTACTTGAGTTAGCAATAGGATGTTAGTGGTCTAAGTCGCTATTGTGTAAACTTCAATTTTTTCATAGTGGATTTGTTTTATCTTGAGGATAGCTAGGTTAAATCCTCCCTAGGTTTTTTACCGGTTTGGTTTTCTTGGGTTATCATATTGTTGTGTTCTTTATTTTCCGCACTTTACAATAATATGATATATGTGTGTTAACCTAGATTTGATAATTTGACTAAGTAATTACTTGGCTAATTAATTGGGTTAATCTGGTTGTGTTTTAAGGGGTCTAAAAACGTACAAGTGGTATTAGAGCCCGGTCATAGGTTCGAGTTGTTGGAGCCGCATTGTGAGGGAGGGATTGTAAGGGATTTCACAATTTGCTCTAATACCAATGGGCTTGGTCTGTGATCGAATGTTATAAAAGATTTGTTCCCCCTTATCTTTCACCAATTGGTCGTTGGATGGATCGGTAAGGCACACGGTCTAACAATGACATATGTCCTTGTATTGCACACAACTCACTTACTTAGTTGGGTAAAGTGTGATTAAGTAAGTTATGTGCATTACACACGATAATGACACATGTCATTTTCTTATTGAGGGGGGGTTGAATCTTAAGACTACAAACATGTTTGGAGCCAAACTTTGTTTGCTTGCATCACTAAATGTGGGAAATTATGCATTGAAAGGATATTGGATTTTCTTTGCTGAAATTATGCATTGAAAGGATTTGGATTTTCTTTGCTTGCTAGAGTCATTTGCCATTTCTGTTTCAATTCTGCTATGGACAACTTATTACACTACTTCTTGAAATAGTAAATTGTGAATGGTGAACAATCACTTTTACATAGATTTACCACTAACACCATTTTTATTATTCACCACTCATACTTGCCACTTTAGCAAGTTGTGGAACAAAGTTGTTTCTCTAGATTTATTTTTTCTATAAATGATTTAAAACTTTAGGGCACGTGAAATTATTCATTGCATATGGTGTACTTAACCCTTCTTTCATATAAAATTATAAATGATAAAAAGCCAGCTTATTCTATTATTCAACTTATTTTTGTTACTATTCATGGTCTCACTGCACTTTTTGGTGCTTTTAGCTAACTTTTACCTTTATTTACACTACTTTTAGAAAAAAGTTTTCAATTTCATCAAAATAAGCAAATTCCAAACAAACCCTTAAAAGAACTAAATTAAATTTTAAGCCAAATAAGAATTGTGAGTACACAACTCACACCAATCGGTTTTTGTCCGCTTTGGGGAGCCAGTCCCTCACGGTTTTGTCCTCGGCCCCGAGTGTGGTCTTTTGGGATTTTCACCTTCTTTGAGGCTTGACACCCTTAGTCCCACATCGGTTGGAGAACCCTCCCACTCATGGTTTATAAGCTTCTGGAGCAACCATGAGTGTACCACTACTACACATGTGTAGTAGTGGTACACTCATGGTTGCTCCAGAAGCTTATAAACCATGAGTGGGAGGGTTCTCCAACCGATGTGGGACTAAGGGTGTCAAGCCTCAAAGAAGGTGAAAATCCCAAAAGACCACACTCGGGGCCGAGGACAAAACCGTGAGGGACTGGCTCCCCAAAGCGGACAAAAACCGATTGGTGCGAGTTGTGTACTCACAAGAATATATAATTTATAATTTAGTCTAATATGATACATGATTTTGTGGTTTAGGTCATGGGTGTTCATTAGTAACATGAGTTATACTAGGACCTAAAACTAATTTCACACTTCTTTTTATAATTATTTTATGTGGTAAATTATGACTGACTGCTAGTCACTTTCACAATTTCATATAGGTCATTATGGTGGGTCTTTTGTGATTTTTGGGTTGGACTATCTCTTGCTGTACTGTGGCCCAAGTATTTTGGATAGGAGAGTCGGGACCGGTCCAATTGTAACCCACCTTGAACTGGCTTGTGCGTAAACTATGCCTCGTTTGCTGAAACTTTAATCACGTGCCCACAGCAGACGCAATTGCTAAAGAAAAGTCACGGTAGACAAATATGATAAAACAATGATGAAGGAAATAAGTTGCTGTTAAGGCAAGACAAGCGAGAAATATTTAGTCAAAACAGGGAAAGAAAACTCACATTCTGAGTGAGGTAAGAAAGACAAGATGAGAAGTAATAACAATAAGTGAGAAAATCGAAGAATGAAAGATCAGTCTACCACATTTGATTATGCTATCGGGCTAAGGCCAAAGAGGAAACCACTTCCTCAACGTGGGTAACTTCACAGGACGATCCTGCCATGGAAATTGCCCACTCTGAGGGAATGGGCCTAAATGGCTTGTGCCCAAATGAGTCATTTTTCCTAACAGAGGGTAGGCTTTTAGAGGGAGAGAAGGGATTAGCCTATTGGTGCACGCCTGCCATTCTACACTCTCCGTTTTCTCTTCCTAGTGGTTGCTGTTACCGTGATGATGATCCCCCTACTATACACAGTAGGGGTCCTTTATATACTGCTTTTCGTGACTGGCTTTTACCATTTTAGCCTTTAACCACCTTTGTTTGGTCTGGGTGTCCTTGCCAACCACCACTGGTTTGTCAGTTGTCTAGCCACCATCATTTACCTGTGCTGACTGTGCCACTCCCCATCACCAGACAAAGAAGATTATTTTTTTTACTTGTTCACCGTGGCATTCTTATCCGCCACGGTGAGGGTGTTCTCTTTTCCTATCCCTCATGACATGCACCTAGTGGTTCCAGCTCATCCTTACTTCTTTTGGGTGGTATATCATCCCAGCAGGACATTTCCCCCAAACGGAAACCCCATAATAGGCTTTCCCCTTTCCCCATCGCCAGACCAGGCCCTCTCTTACCTCTGACCTATGACCCACCACTCCCTGTATTAGCTGGATACAAGTTAGTGATGTTTGGGCCTTGCGCGTGCTCCACTTCTGTGTATGTCTAAAACTTGTCCGCTGCTCATGCGTTTGCCGTGATCTAAAGGCTCATCTGTGCATTTTGCTACTCACCCTTGACCCTTTATGGCGTGAACTGCTTTCTTATTCTCATTCCTTACAGTTTGCTTCTTTCAAGGGCTGGGACTTGCTTGATTGTGGACTTTGCTTCCTTTAGCCTATTCTCTGCTCCTTCCGTAATCCTACTGCCATTTTCTGCCATACCACTTTGTTGTTCCTGCCGTGGTGTTATTTGACTCGTGCCTGCTGGGCCTCTTCGGGCCTGCTGCCTATTCTTCTCCCAATGACTCAATATGGTCATTGGTTTTATATTCATGCTACTTTGGGTTTTTCCTAACCCATTTCATTGCTTGTGGGCTCTTTTGTCCCATTTCTTTCTTTTTGAGCATCCTTGGCCCATTTGCTTTCCTTGGGCATCCTTAGCCCGTTTTCTAATTCTGTGTACCCATGGGTTTTTACTAACTTCCTTGGGCTTTCCTGACCCAATTACCTTATTTCTCATCCTTGGGGCTCATGGGCTTCCTATCAATCCCTTACTTTCTTACTTCGTTACTTTGGGACTGTCTTGGCCCATTCTTACTTTGCTACCTCACATAATGCCCATGAGTTTTCTACTTCTTTTTCTGGCTTCTTTAGGCCCATTTGCTTTCCTCAAAGCCCATTTATGTACTTTATGGGCCTATGAACCACTGCTCCTGCCATCCAGGCTTAATGGTTCTTCTAACCATCCACTAACTCTTCTCTGTCCATATTGTTGGGTTTCTTCTTGCTATTGGGCCACAAAATGAGCATCAATAGTCATCACTTTTTTATAATTTAGTATGATATTATGCATGATTTTGTGGTTTTAGTCATAAGTGTTCATTTCTTCCACATTTACCTGTTACTTTTTTTCACAACTCACTCACAATCAACCCATCAGATAATTGTAAAAAGAGAACTATTACATCTACAATATTTTGACTGCACTTTCACAATAAATCATAAATGACAAATTTTTACGAATTTTTAATTTGAATCTACTACGAAAATTGTTTTCTTACCTACTAGTAATAACATGTAGCAATCCACCAATAAAAATTTATTATAAAAGTGAAGTGTGCATTTTTCTTGTGAAAATGTGTGAAAATTATTCTTCCCATCGCACCACCTCGTCTCACGAGAGTTAGGTAAAACAAACACACCTCTTCCTATCACATCATACCCTTTGAGGGCACACAAATAACCCTCTTTTCCTTTTTACTCTCTTAAATCTACTGCTTTCCTTTTTCCTTTTTTGACAGAAAATCAGTACTTTATATCTACTGCTACTATTACTGTAGTTTGTTAACTTTCCCCAATCAGGAAAGAAAATTATCTTTTCCCACACACACACCCGTTACTTACAATTCAGACAC
Organism: Quercus robur; assembly: GCF_932294415.1. Taxonomy (NCBI): domain Eukaryota; kingdom Viridiplantae; phylum Streptophyta; class Magnoliopsida; order Fagales; family Fagaceae; genus Quercus; species Quercus robur. The sequence continues at coordinate 30,597,557 of NC_065535.1, read as the reverse complement.
TTTCAATTCCAAACCCAAAAGAAAACCCAATGGAACCGGAAATCCAGGAGAGAATCGAAAAGACGGTGCGGAAGATTCTAGAAGAATCGGACATGGAAAAGATGACTGAGCACAAGATCCGAAAACAAGCCTCCGACGAACTCGACCTCGACCTCTCCGACCCGCCGTACAAGGCCTTTGTACGACAGGTCGTCCAGTCCTTCCTCGAACAACAACAAGAAGAGGAACAAGAAGAGGAAGAGGAACAAGAAGAACAAGGTGGTCGTCGTAAGGAGTACGATGATGACGGCGATCTCATCATTTGCAGGGTCAGATTTTAATACCACTCCTCTTATTACTGTTTGGCTGCTGAGAAAATTAATTATATTTTTAGTTTATGATTTAATCTTGAATTAGGGTTTTGATGACAAAAGGTTTGAATTGTAACTTGTATGTTGAAATTGCTACCATAGTTTAGAGAGAATTATAGTTGAAATTTAATTCAAATAATTGAGTATATATTTGAAGTGGATGAAATTATTTTTAGTTGTCATATTTAGTCGGAAATTAGAGTGAGAAATTTAAGAAGAAAAAAAAATGGCTGTTGTTCTTTTTTGGGTTTTTTTTTTTTTTTTTTAATCAATATATTTGGTTGGTTTTGGTTTAGCTTTCGAGTAAGCGAAGGGTGACGATTCAAGATTTCAGAGGGAAAACTTTGGTGTCAATAAGGGAATACTATAGCAAAGAAGGGAAAGAGCTTCCTACTTCTAAAGGTAGCTTCTACTTATATGATTTGGTATTTTTGTTCTGTCTTTTTTGAATCAACAAAGAAGTTGGCGGTCATCATGAACAATTTAGGATGTTATGACAAAGAAATTTTTTTTAACTTGTTTAAATTTACATTAACTTGTAGAGATGTTTCACTTTTTAGTTCATTGGTAGTGTCTTCTGATTGTCCTCATAAGTGATTTGGTAGTTACTGCATATATGATTTGGTATTTTTGTTCTGTCTTTTCTCATATTTATATTTCAGAGTACTTTTGGATAGTATTGAATGATGAAAAAGAATATATGTAACCTAGCCTAATTAGTTTGTTGGGGATCCATAGTCGACTCCAAAGTTTTTGGAGTAAGGTTTGGTTGTTGTTGTTGTTAATGATCTGCACAAGCAAAATGAGTAATTTAACAAATGTTTTAATTTAAGGAATAAAAAGGTTGTGGTTTGTTTTGGCACATGCAATTGAGATATGCTGAATTAAAAAAGAAGTAGATGGTCATCGTGGACAATGACGATGTTAGGACAAATAGGATTTTTTAACTTAATTTGCATAAACTTGTAGAGTGTTTCACTTTTTAGTTCATTGGGTAATATCCTATGATTGTGTAATGCCTTATTCATACGCTGTATGTTTGGAGCATGAATTAATTATGGCACCTCCCTACCATGGTGTATCAGTTTCAGTTGCATTCTATTATTTATTTTCAAGAACCAGTTTTAGCCACCATTATTATGAAGGTAGCGATGACAGAAGATGCTCTTTGATGGTACTGCTTTTCTTATTGTCTAATGGTGAAAGAAAAATTGAAACAGATTATCAAAGAACAGCGAACCATATTTAAGAGCTGATAGGTGTTGGCGGTCACAATGAAAAGATGGAGAATTTTATTTTCATATTAATCTGTATTAGTGCTTTTTAAGTATTTTCTTTTGGTTCAACCACAAGCTTCTGATGATATGTGAGTGTATATTATGTTAAGGCTCCTGCTATATATTGATCATAGATTAAGAAAGGTGAATGAAGAAAAGCACCAGCTATATTGACCTATGTTGTTCTCTTGAAGTGAACAAATTCTTATTGACAAGGAACATTAGTGAACCAAGCTCAGTTAAGTTATTAAACTCAAAAGTGACAAACACGGTGACTGGAGTTTACTACAAACCTAGAATGGCAAACTGGTTTTACATGTTCACTGGACTCATGTTATGTGTGTAGAATTATAAACTTCCATTCTTCTATTTCTAGGCATCAATTTAACACTTTTCTTTCTCCAGTGACAGTAACAACACTTCCCTTGGATAGTGTCTCTTTGATATTGTTTGATGGATAGTGACATCCCTATGGTATAATTGAAAGTTCCATGGAAACGTGTATAAGTTTGGTTCATTTTAGAAACTCTAGTATTCTGTTGTGTATTTGTGGTCTACTCCCCATGGGTGGGTTCAAAGGGACCTGATGAGGTTTCACATCATCCAAAAAAAAGTCGTGCATGTGTCCATTCTATAGTATCGAATTTAACTAGAATACAGTCCTTTTTGCTTATAATTAAAAAAATATGCTACATTTTATATTTTTAATTTCTTTTCGTTTTTCCTTTATTGGTCTGAAAATTGACAGTTGTTTGTGGTTTTTCCCATATCATCTTTTATTATTCTTCATTGGTATGTTTTTCATGACGGTTTGTGTTTCTTCACCTATCATCTTTTCTTATTTTCCTCTTGGTGATGCGGAATGTTAATGTGAAATCACAGAGCTAGATTGTTTTTGCTCTTCCATTTATGTTTAAATTTTCAAGATTTTGATAGTTTAAGGTTGTACAAAATTATCCCTTCTTTTGTATCCTCAGGAATAAGCTTGACAGAGGAGCAGTGGTCAACCTTCAAGAAGAATGTTCCTGCCATAGAGAAAGCCATTAAAAAGATGGAGTCACAGATGTGAGAATGTTTTCTGGAGACAGATATTTTGCATCCATTTTGAAATGTGATCTTCAAACTAATCAAATGATTTGGCTTTGCTTATGGGGCATAATATTGGTTTCCTGATGGTAGAACATTTTGTTTAGAACTTGAGATGCTGTAATGTTTTAAATTGCTGGAGTGCCATAGCTCTTTTGAGATCAATGTAGCCCTTCTAAATTGCACAGCACGTATTAAAGTTCTAAATGAATCAACTATCTTTCTTGTCTTCTCTTATTCCTTCTCTTTCCCTTAACTTATGCTGAGTTCAAAATTGTAGCATATGCTGTGTTGATTGTAGTAGAGCAAATTCAATCTGAGGCGAGGTTCCTTAGTGTAAAATGTGAAACTCCTTGTCCATTGCTGACATTGGCAGGCAGTGTCAAGAGTAGCATCCATAACTTATTCTTCTTTTTTATTTTAATTAAAAAAAAAAAAAAAACACACCTTTAATTCACTGTTTGATCTAATGTAGTTACAAGATTTTCATTGCTTTTATCTACCATGATTGAAAACTGTGAAGGCATATGAAGCAGGACCTAAGCATCAATAATGTAAGCAGGGTTTATCATCAACTTTACTACTGGAAAATTTTCTTTCAGAATTCAAAGAAGTTTGCATAAATGGTGTGCATGCCTTCCTGTACAAGGATATATAATAAGCATGCTCAGCTACTGCCCAAGCCACTTGTTGTGGATCTCTGTATCGCTCAGCAGCACACATTTTTGCAACATCCCTAATGTGCTCCTCAAACATATTATCAAATAGACTGTATAACAGTATAAACATGTTCCCGGGTTTTACATCAAACTTAAACAATCTGCATGTAAAGAAATGATAAGCAATTAATCAAAACCATTAAGAGAATTCAATAAAGCATGCTGACACCATCATAAACTATTACTTGTTTTGTCCTAAATGATAAAGAATATAGCGAAATTTTACATTAACTATTGGTTAAATTACAAATTTAACTCTCCCCCAAAAAAAAAAAAAAACTTTAACCTATATACAATTTAGTCTTAAAATTTAAATTTTTTTTAGTCCTTTAATTTAATATATTTTCAATTTATTTATTTTTTCTAGTTCCATTCAATCTCACTATTAGTTTTAATATTTTCTACTTCTAAAACAACTTCGTTTTGGTGGACTTAATGGTGTGAATTGGATGAAAAAACTACATTAGAAACAAATAAAAGTTGAAGGACGGAATGGATAAAAATAAAAATTTCATAAATTAAATTGAAAATAGGTCAAACTTAAATGTTATAATTTATAATTTAACCTTAATTATGTTGAGGGTCTTGGCCTCTTAGGTTGACTTCTATTTACCAACAAAATAAATAATTTAAGTTAAATTTCTAGAAGAATATAGTATATAGTATATGATATAATATACTATATAATCATATATGATATAATTTAATTATATCAAGTGATACTATTCCCTCAAGTGATATAATTTAGTGATATTCCCTCAAGTGATACTAAAATTATATAATCATATCATATACTATATAATAATTTTTTTTAATGAAAATAAAAGTTGGGTTCTAGAAGTTGTAGTTGCATCAAGTGACTATCTTCTCTATATGACAAATTTCTATTCTCACATTAATTATTAAGATAGGTTTTCTACAATTAAACTCTATTACCAATAGTTTATTCTATCAAAAGCACCATTACCTAATTATTTTGTTGCCAAAATGCAAAATTGACCCTTTAAGTAACATTTTATCATTTCAGTCCTCTAAATTTCAGTTCTTTAAGTTTTAAATATAGTCAATTCAATCCCCCGTTAAGCTTCTATTAAGTGCTGCCGCCTACTAACCAAAATGACGTCATTTTGGATTTTTTTTTTTTAATTAAAAAAAACGTTAGTTTTTTTTAAAAAAACTAAGGAATCCCCACCCCGCCATCGATATGATACCCTAGCTTAGATGAAACCGATATCTGAAAAATTTGAGGGGCTAAGGTAACTGAAATTGGGTAAAGAGAAACCTTGATGATATGGGCCACAACCATTGACAAGTACAACATTTTTCCAAAAATTTGGTTGGCAGCTATTTTCCTTCCATTTACTCCACTTTGCCATAGACTCAGATGGACTAAGGTTTGTGGGTCCTGGAAGACCCATTGAAATGGCAAACGCTGAGGCCTGCTCTCCAACAATCAAAGTGTGTTTTGTATGCTCCATTACTAACCTAGCAACTTTGATGCCATCCTTCATATACCTTATAACAGCGACAGCTCCAACCTCTATTGTCACCTATGCATCTGTTAGGGACATATTTAATGTAATTGGCTAATCCTTTGACAAAATGCACTTTACTTGTAATTGGGTAAATCTAGAATGAGTTTAAGACTTCAAGAAACATGTTGTTAAAGTCAAGTGTTAAAGTCATGAAGATCTGATTAAGGAACAAGTGAAGAAAGAGCTACTCACTAAAGCTCGACAGAAGCTTGACACAAGCTGTTTCTGTCGAGACTTACGAAATTAGAAATTCTAGATCTGATTTTCGGCCCATGATTGTATATTTGTATAAGGTTTCTTTTCTCACAATTCTAGACATATATAAGAATTATTTCAAAGGTCGTCATACATAGAGAACATATGCAGAAAGTGCCCGAGTTCATTATTCTCTCTAAAGAAGCTACTGCGTCTTTATGCCAAGAGTTTTATGACCAAGGAGCTTCCTGATCTTCATTGTTGATGAACTGAAGGACTTTGCAGCCAACAATCTTTTCAAGTTGCTGAAGTTAGTCACGTATTGGGATCCATGCATCATTGGTTAGTCATGTACTAGGATTTGTGCAATAAACAGAAAGATTGCCGCTACAATACAAGTCCAATTGGGTATTGGGGTAAGGGTTCAACTGTAGGTTGGTATTTTAGGATAGGCCAAAGGGTTTAGTAAGATTCCTTATACTTGTAATCGTTTGTAATTGATAATAGTGGATTCTTGGGAGTGGTGACCTTAAAATCACCCGATGGGGTTTTGCCTTGGTGGTTTTCCTCATTCGTAAACAAATCACCTGTGTCAAATTTATTTTTCGCTGTGTTTAGATAATTTAGTGATTTGTTTGTACTCTCACGCTATTGCATGAAATTTGATCTAATTAATTAACTTGGATAATTAATTAATTAATTGCAAGGGATCAATTCATTTTGCCCTAACAACATCCAACTTAGTGTGATTATACTCTAAATCTAACAACGAGTGTGATTATAAACCATATACTTAGAATCAATAAATGAACTAATAAATTGGTTTAACATTTTTTTTCTCAGATATCGGTTTCATTTGAAGCTAGCGTATCGTATCGGTGGGTGGGGGTGGGGATTTATTTGGTTTTTCAGTGGATAGGGGAACAATGTCGATCCCCTTAGTTATTATTATTATTTTTTTAATTAACGTTTTTTAGTTTTTTTTAATTTAAGAAATTTATTAAAAAAAATCCAAAACGACATCGTTTTGGATAATAGACGGTAGCACTTAACATAAAACTAATAGAGAATTGAACTAACTATATTTGAAACTTAGACGACTGAAATGAAAAAACTGAAACTTAGAAGACTGAAATGACAAAAGGTGAAACTTTTAGTTTTGCATTTTGGCCTTATTTTTTATAAAAAGTGTTGATGGCCATTTCAGAAGCCCAAGTGGAAGGGAGAAGCCCAGCAACATGGACAGAAAAGAGTTGGCAAACGGATAAAAAAACCCATTAAGCCCAAGCAGCAGGAATAATGGATCATAGGCCTATGAGATAAATAAATGGGCCTTGAGGAGGTAGATGGGCTTAAAGGAGCCCGGAAAGAGAGAAAAAGCAAACCATGGGCAGTATATGATGTGGAAAAGTGAGAATGGGTCACAGTAGGCTCAAAGTAATAAAAGCAAAGAAAGTAAGGGGTTAATAGCAAGCCCATGAACCCCAAGGATGAGGAATTATGTAATTGGGCCGGGGAAGCCCAAAGAATTCAGTAAAAGCCCATGGTGATGCAAAGTTAAGAAAAGGGCTGAGGAAGTCCAAGCGAGGCAAACGGGCCCGGGACACCCAAGGGAAAACAAATGAGACACAGGAGCCTGCTAGTGATGTAACAATAGAACCAATGGCCTTGCTGGGCCATTAGGAGAAGAATAAACGATAGGCCCAAGGAGACCCAGCTAGATTGAGGCAAAGCAACTTCGCAACAGGAATGATAGAATGGTATGACAGGAGATGGTAGCGGGAAAAAGGGTAGACTGAAGAAAAAGTAAAGCCCACCATCAAGCAAGGCCCAGTCCTAAATAGGGCAAGCCATAAAGGAAAGGGAAACCAAAAAATGGTTAAAAATGGACGGCAAACTGTGCAGGCTAACCAGGACAGACGCATGAGCAGCAGGCAGATTTTGGACATACGTGGAAGAGAGGCACGCGCAAGGCCCAGACTTCACCAGCATGTACCCAGCCAATACAAGACACGGTGAGGTCATGGGTCAAAGGTAAGAGGGCATGTTTTGGCAGTGGGGAGAGGGGAAAACCTATTTTGAGGTTCCTGCTAGGGCTCTTTTGGGGAAGTGTCCTGCTGGGATGACATACCACTCAAAGGGGCAAAACTGAGTTGGAACCACTAGATGCATGCCATGAGAGATAAGGAGAAAGAAGACACCCATACCATAGCAGGAAAGGGTGCCACGGCAGACAAACAAACAAAATAGTTTTCTTTTATTTGGTGATGGGGAGTGGCATACAGACGAACTAGTGGTGGTTGGTAGGTACACCCAGACTGGCCAAACTAGACAAAAGTGGTTAAGGGCTAAAATAGTAAAATCCGGTCACGGCAGGCACTATAAAGAGGCCCTTGCCGTGTACAGGAACAAGGGGAGAACAAGCACCACAGTATTGGAAACTTGAAAACCAGGAAATAGAAAACAAGGATTAAGAAAGAAAAAAAAGATAAGAAAAGGGGAATATTAGAAAAGAAGGAAAGAAAAAGGATAGAGAGTTAGAACGGCAGGTATGCACTAATAGGTTGATTCCCTCTCTCCCTCTCAAAATCTTGCTCTCTGTTGGAAACAAAGGGTGTTCTTGTGTAACCATTCAGGTCTGCTTCCCTCAAAGTGATTAATTTTCACGACAGGATCTCCTTGAGAGATTATTCACTTTGAGAAGAGGCGTTCTTCCCTCTCTGGTTTTGGTCCTGCGGATTAGACTTGATCTGATTTATTTCCTCTCTTAATCAACTCATATACTACCCACTTGTTCTCCTTACTTTTCTTATAAAATAATTGTTGTTAAACTGTGATTATCATTTTCTTAAGTAGGGATTATTTGTTTACCTTAATAAAAATCTCAAAGTATTTTATTTTATTGTTATTATCATATCTGTCTGCCGTAACCCATCTGAAATAGTTCTACCCACCGTAAGTGTACTCCTAGCAGACGAGGCATAGTTTGCGCACAAGCCGGACCAAGTTGAGTTGCAATTGGACCGGTCTCAACTCCCATACTCAAAATACTCGGGCCCAATACCATAGGAGGCAGCCTAGGCCACTTCAACATAAAAAGGCCCACAATAAAAAGCTCTATTACCTAAAAGTTTCAAAAAATATAAAATTCTATTGAACTAAAATTTTGTTATCAAAAGTACTAGTAATTTAGTCTACATAAAACTCTATAACCTTAGTTTTAAGAAATTTAGGGCCTGTTTAGTGGAGGAGTTTGAGTAATGTTTTTTTGAGTGTTTTTTAATATATGTGTGGGTAAAAAAATGTGTTGAAATATGTGTAAAGTTGTTTAAAATGTGAAAATATGTGTTTGAACCACACAATCAAACAGGACCTTAGAATTTTATTACGAAAAGTTTTAAATAATTTAAATAAAAAATTAATATTAATTTTAGTTAATTCAGTTATATTTCATAATTTTATGTTTTAAAATGGTAAAATTTACACTCCACGTAATGTGCGTGTGCCAAGTGATTTGATACATGCATATAGTACATCCTTTTTCTTTTTCTTTTTGTCATTGACTCATTAAAATTTTTAATTTATTTTCGGTAAAACTTTATTAAAATTTCAACTTGCTTACTAATTACTAATATAATTTCAATTAATTTACCTATAATTTTTAATTAAGCCATGCATTGCACAAGCATGATTCACCACATAATGTAAATATGTTTCTTGAATTGTTGTCATCTTCTTTTTCTCTAAATGATGAGTTTTAAGGTATTATATTTCCTCCAGTAGCTAAGAATTTTCTAGCTCAATAAAGACCACTTGATATTTTCAATGAAGAAGATAAGATAAGATATTAGTTGAGTAACTTACAAAGAAAATAAAGACATCAACAAAGAAGATAAGATAAGATATTAGTTGAGTAACTTACAAAGAAAATAGAGACATCAACAAGTATACATTTTATTAGAAGTTCTAAACTGACACACATCAAAGTTAAATAACCCACAAATGCGTGAAAATACATAGCCAACAGGGAAGAAACTTCAGCTTTTAACTTCCTAGAGTACCCTAATATCTTTGCCAAGCCCATTCATAAATTCGAGCTGGTCATCGTTAAATTACACTGCAAACATCAACAATTTTCTAGCCATAACCCATTCCTTATACGTTAGTAACAATAGTTACAACCTACAATACCCACCAAAACCCCAATTTCTCAAATTTTTTACGGTTTTGATTTTTCATATTTTTTTTTTCAAAAACTAAAATCAAACCCTATGTAAATATTTTGGATATAAAGACAGTGTTTCAACCCTTGGCTAAACTATCCTACTCCTTACTCATGTGATATTCCAAAAACTCCATATATATATATATATATATATATATATAAAATGTGAGAGATATAATTTAAGACATTCGTCTTTACGTCACGGCCCATTACAATCAACCCACCAACTCTCTCCTAATTACAAGCTGGACATTGCACTAACCCATTCTCATTACATTTCTCACACCTCTCCCTATCCCCATTCTTCAAAACCTTACAACTCCCACTACACTCCAAACACGGCACAAACCTCATACCCCCACACCCCTCACACGCTTGCCTCCCCACCCCTCTCTCCACACGTGCGTAACTCAGTATCTTCCCGAGTCGACCCGACTCGTTTAACTCAACCAGTTCCTCCACTCCCCCAATATACCTTCCCTTCACAAACACCCTCGGCACACTCACCGAGTCAGACTCGCCCAGCAACTCCTTCAACTCGGTCCTAAACTCGGAGTGTAACGACACGTCTCGCTCGTCAAACACGACTCGGTGAGTTTCGAAAATCGTCCTCGCACGGTTACACTCCTCGTACGTGCGACGAACTCCTCGCAACGACGTCGTGTAGAGAACCACCGAGTCGGCCCCACCGTTTTTGGGACACTTCTCTGGGAACTCGCTCAGTGGGTCCCACTTATTGAAACTCGCCACTTTCCCTTCTCTTTCTCTCTCCATCCTATCCCTCACCACGAATATATTCTCCTTCACAGACCTCAAACTCACCGACTCGGACTGAGTCCACTCCGTCCGGGTCGACTCAGCCCGCATCGACTCGGTCTTTCTCAACTCGACCGGTTTATTATTAGGAGTTGTTAGCTTCTTCTTCGCCTTGGCGTCGAGTTCTTCCACCGTGTGAAAAGACATGCTCTTACGTGGCGCGTTCTTATTGGGTGGAGCCGGTTCAGCTTTTACTGACGTGAAAACGGGTTTAGTGTTGGGCTCGGGTTTGGGCTTGAGGTCCGACAATACGGATTTGCTGACTTCGTCCCAGGAGAGAGGGGAGTCGGATTTTTCGAGCGTGTGAAGCTTTTCGAGAATAGGGACTGGCACGTGCGAGGGCTTATCTTCTTTTTCTTGGTGCTCCTGAGGCTTATGGTCGATCATGAGCCAGGGCTCTTGGATGGCGTTGATGTCGAAGACTGCAAAGCTCGTGGGAGCTGGTCGGTACACATCGACGGTTGCCTTGATTTGATTGGGCTTGGAAGTGGTGCAACCCATTTTGGGCCGTTGGATGAATTTTGCTTTTTTTGGGGGTGATATGCAAATGAATTTTCTAGTTATGCAATGGGGGGTGGTTAAGGTTTTTAAGGAGGGAAATTTGTGTTGTGTGGATGTGATGAAGGATTTTATCTAGTTTGGAAATTTGGGTCTTTTGTTGTAAGCCTTGGGATGATGTGTGGTGTACGAGATGGTTGGATTTTGTACCTTTAGATAATAGCCACGTGGAATAAGTTCAATTTTAGACACGTTTGCATATTTGAAAGTTTTTGTGGCTGGTTTTAAGTTTTAAAGTTTAGGATGATCCAAATACCAATAGTTTTCGTGTTACTTACTTTGATTTAAATCTACCAAAGTCTTGTATGATTGCGGCATGTACGTTATTAAACACATGTATACAAAAAAGCTACCAAAGTCTTGTTGATTTTGTGCAAATGGGATTTTGACGTTGGTTTGGCTTTTGAGTGTTTAAATTTGTGTTCAATTAATTTGTTAAGGACATTTGTGGATGGTAATATTGTGAATTGAGATAATTGAAAGATAGTATAGTCAATTTGAGATGACTAATCTTCTGAACTTGAGAGAGGAAATATACATTTTTTGGTTAATTTTTTGCTTACTTCATTCATAATTCCTACGTACATAAGTACTAGTGAGGAGATAAGTTTCATTACAACCAAGTCCTAAAACATAGGATCCAACTCCTATTTAAATTTAAATACAAATTGAAATTAAATCCTAATCCTCATCCTAATCTACATCATAATTTTATTAGAATTCTATTCAAATTCAAACTTTTTCAATTACTTCAAAATTATTTGCCATTTGGCCTTGGGACACAACATTCCCTTCCCCTTTGGATGAATCTTGTCCTCAAGATTCTGCAACATAGAAATTAACCCTTGTTCACATTGGTTGGAGAATACTTGGCCTCGAATTTTGAAGTGTTGAAGGAAAATTATGACCATGGAGACTTGCACCAATTCTTTAACCATTTTTGTGAGCACTAGAAACAAAAATATCTTGCTTTTCATACCCTTGAACTCATCAGAAATGACGAATTCAGTGTGTGGGATTGAGATCGGCTTATTTGAATTCGTGAAAAGATCCCTTTGATCAATGTTTTCCACTTCAATGAACCTTTGATCTTCAAACTCAATTTTTATAGAAAGTGCACCCTCCAACGTATTACTTTCTTGAATTGTTGGTGATGCTTGGAGCACATCACTTTGATTCTCCGAAATTTCATGGGATCCTTGATCTTTTGATTGTTCTTTGAGTTCTAAAAGTATATTGGATTGTTTATCGAAGACCTCTATCATTTGATCCAAAAAATCTTGCATCCTTGCTATGCTTTTGGACATGTCCTTGACAATCTCTAACATATAGTTAACATGCTTTGACATTGTTCATTGTTCTTCGGGATTGAAGATTTGATATAGGCTAGACATGATTTACCTTGAGCTTGATGCAAAATCTAAATTTTCATTTTTTTTTTTTGGGTGTGGGTTGTGGGGACTAGTGTGTGCGGTTTTCGATTTGACTAGGTTAGGAGTTATTTGGGGGGCATGGGCTAATAAAAAGCAAGTTGGAGGTGGTATGATTACTGGTTGATAGGTTGGACTCTTGATGGAACGGGTTGTTTGGGGCTTGTAGATCTGTTGTTGTTTTGCCTTTTTTTTTTTTTTTTTGGTGGGTGGCTGAGGAAGATGGTGGTGGTTGGCTCTAAATAACAAATGTTGTGAATTGAGATAATTGAAAGATAGTATAGTTAATTCGAGATGACTAATCTCCTAAACTTGAGAGAGGAAATAGACATTTTTTGGTTAATTTTCTGCTTACTTCATCCATAATTCCTACGTACATAAATAGTAGTATGGAGATAAGCTCCATCACAACCAAGTCCTAAAACATAGGATCCAACTCCTATTTAAATTTAAATATAAATTGAAATTAAATCCTAATCCTCATCCAAATTTACTGCATAATTTTATTAGAAATCTATTCAAATTCAAAAATTTTCAACCACTTCAGAATTATTTGCCATTTGGCCTTTGGACATAACAGGTCCATGGTATCATATGAAGTATTAGATTAGAATTAGTCATCCTTTTCTCTCTTATAAGGTGTTGACGTTTCATTTGAATCAGAATCAGGTAATGTAACCATCCAAATTTTTATAGAAATAAGCTTGGTAGAAATAAAGGTGGTGGGAGGTTCAGGGCTTTCCCTTCGTATATTTCAATGAAAGCTTACTTGTTTTGTCACCAAGCGTGATTGTTTACTTAAGTCATTGTTAGGTTCATATTTTATGTAATTGGCACATCCTATGACAAAATGCACTTTACTTGTATTTGGGTAAATTCAAGTAGGTTCAAGATGATTATTATAAGTGTTTACATTGAAGACATGAAGATTACTCAAGAACTACTCAAGAAAAGCTAAATCTATAGGTCCTGATACCTCCTCGATTCCTGTTGATCTATCGATATTTATTAAACCTTGATACCTGTCTCGATACCTCTCGATTTATCGAGCTTATGATATTTTTCATATAGCCTACAACATTTTGATTCCTAAAAGCTATTTGTTTATGAGTTTGCATAATCCTTATAGGACTAGAAAAACCCAAGGTTTGTGTAAACTTAATTGGAATGGGAGAGTCTATTTAAAAGGTCCATTAAGCTCCTATTTAAATAAGGAGGTGGAGAAAAAAAAAAAAAACCCTAACTCTAGAAAGTTTCATAAGGTTTTCTTTTTGAAACCCTAATCTTCTCCTACAGAAAAAAGAGTTATTGCTACGTTTCTTGTACGCCTTTGAGTTCTATAACCAAGCAAATTCTTTAGCACCAACATTGAAGATCTTATTGGCGTTTCTATGTGAAGCTATTGCAAATTAACTACAATAATCAAAGGGTTACTGTGGAGTTAGTCACATACTGAGATTCGTGCAAAAAGGTTAGTCATAGATTGGAGATTTGTGCAACAAAGGAAAGAAGGCTACTACAAGATCAAGTTCAATTGGGTATTAGATTAAGGGTTTAACTGTAGATTGGTATTTCGAGATAGACTAGGATAGTGGTAATTAAGATTCCTTATACTTGTAACTGCTTGATTATTGATTAGTGGATTCTTGGGAGTAGTGACCTTAAATTCACTCGGTGGGGGAGTGAGATTATTGTGCCTTGGTCCAACATTGTTCATTTATATTTTTTATTTTTATTGTAATCAAAATATAATTTTCTTGGTAGTTTCTCCAAAACACACACACACACACACACACACACACACACACATATATATATATATATATATATATATATATATATATATATAGGTTCGTTTAATGGATGCTTTTAAAATATTTGTTAATGGATTATTTTAAGAAAGTTTTAATATCACTTATATGAGAAGGGTTATGCTAATGGATACCTTTAGGGTAATTGTTAATAAAGCATAATAGGAATATTTTGACACCACTTTCATGGGAAATATAAAAAGCTGTTAACAACATTTATTATTTTATCATTCTCCCAATAAAATATTTCTTAAAATAGCTCCTAAACCAATGCCCTAGGGGCATTGGTTAACATTTCTCTTATGAGAAATATAAAAAAGTTGTCAAAAAATCAATTACTTTTTCCTTTTTCCATAAAAAAGTTCTTAAAATGTTTCCTAAACCAAGGCATTTGTTAACTTTTCCCTTCATTTATAAGTAGCTGAGATAATTTTTGGTAATATTGATCAGATTAGTTAGAGATATTTTCCCTTTCCTCTTTATCTTCTTTTTGTATTTCTTGTTCTAGCATGCATTATTTATGTTTTGCTTTCATGTTAAGAGTTTTTGTGAAAGTTTAGGTGTGGTTTTAATTCCTTGATAGTGAATTTTGATTAGTGGTATCTGTAAGCTTAGAATTAGCAAAACCAAAAAAAAAAAAAAAAAAAAAAAAAATTTATACGTTGTAATAGATGCTATTGTATTATTTAATTATTATTTAAGTATTTTTACAACAATGGGATTGTCAAATATTTATTAGACAAAAGTGAAACCTACATTTACAAATGAAAGATATCCGTACGTTTTCTCAAGTGAATGGCACACAATGAATTTGGAAATTTTGACTGCAACTGAGACAAATTACTGAGGTTTAACTCGTTAAACGTACAAAAGTTTGAAAAAGATCATTTCGTTGGCATCCCCACCAACACCCTAAAGTTGCCTGCAATTTGAACGTATAGAATGAGTCATCCTAAATGCCTCCACTATCCTTTCAATCTGACCTCAAAAACTTTATATCATATGAGTCATCCTAAATGCCCCCACTATCATATGCCCCTCGAGAACTTCATCGTTCATCAAGTAAAAGTGACGCTACATGAACAAAAAATTTAACAATTTTTTTCACACCTATTAAGTTAGCAAACTTTGACCAGTTCATCTGAGCCCATTACTGATATTACTATTTTATCTAGAACGTATGTCAAATTTTTTATCAAATTATTTGTGTTTCTAAACTTTCTCTTCAAAAAAAATATATGACAAGGCCAAAAGCCGTATAATTGAATTGGTATGTTAAAATATTTTTAATGGAGGCATTCAAGATTCAAAACACACCTCCTAATTATTATATCATTAAAATTTAAAACAAAAATTTCAGCAAAGGTAATATGACAGAGATGCAAGAAGTTGCATTAAAAATTCAAACGTACTGTTCTATCCTTCAATCCCAAAAATAATAATAATAAACGTATAGGTGTTTGAAATTTATTATCTATTTGAGAACAATTTATTTAGTTGAAATTGAAATTTTTTATTATTGAAAGTATTGTAAATGAAGTTAAAAAGTAGTTGAAATAGTACCATGAGACCCAGTGCCACTTCTCCCACTCCCACCTAAACACCCACTTTGAAACAATGGAACCCAATCCCACTAATAACTTGGATAATCATAACCCTTCCACTAATCTTGAGCTATAAATAAGAGATGAGAATGAGAAAAAGGAGGTTGGCAATTCTAGGAAGAGTATTAAGAGAAGAGGGCAGACACTCAGAGGGAGCAAAGGAGCGATCCTGTGAGGGAAGGAGAAAGGCTAAAGGAAATAGAATTGTATTTGGGCTTGCCGAGCATAGGACCACCCACAGTAGGAAACACAAAAGCCCACGAAACAAATAGATTATGAGCTCACGTAGAGGTTAAGCCCATTAACCATACAAATTGGGCACGCATAATTGGCGTCATCTGTGGAAATCTCTTGCAAAGCTGTGGTTCTGTCAAGGTGTGCACAGGAAAATGTCTGGAGATCCGTCTGGGAGTTATGCTTAAAATGGTTCTAGGAGGTCTTTAAGGGAATCCACTTGGAGGGATAGAAGGCAGAAAAGACGCGAAGATAAGGGGCATGAGGAGGAAGGGTAGTCTAACCTTGGAGAAGGGTCGTTTCAAATATACCAGACAATGTCGGGCGCTTCGGGGTGCAATCATTTTGACATAAGGGATGAAGAGTTTGACCAAAGGGATGAGGAGCTCGAACGCCTTTGTAGGTTGGTGAGAGATTTAGAGTTGCAAGCAAGAGGTAGGTATCAGAGAAGGGACCACGGGGAGCGAAGGGAAAGGTCGGCTAGCGTAGGGGATCATCATGGAGCAGGATCCCATCAATCTAGGTCTTATCGGCACTAGGACTGTTCACGGGAATATGCAGACCGGGATTCGATTTCCCCCGAAGAAAGACGACCTCGGAATGTGGCCATAGACGCTATGAGCCGCACATTACATTGAGCTGCCCGGTCATTGTTCTCGAGGGACATTGAAAGGGTGCCTCTGTCGAGCAGATTTATGAGGCCTCTATTCAATTCCTATGATGGAAAGATGGACCCAGTAGAACATGTAAGCCATTATATTCAAATGATGTCTTTGCACACTCAAAACGATGCACTGATGTGTAAAGTGTTCCCTTCGAGCCTCGGCCCCACTGCTTTGAGATGGTTTAATGGGTTAAGGAAAGGCTCAATTCACAGTTTTTCTAAATTGATTCAAGAGTTCGGTGTACGGTTCATGACCTGCAGTTGAGTCCCTTAGCCCGTGGACGCATTATTGTCAATGAAAATGGGGGCAGGGGAAACACTCCGCAGCTACGCTAACCAGTATTGGGAGCTGTACAATGAGATTGGCGAAGGTAATGAAAAAATCGTGGCAAGTACTTTTAGGATGGGGTTGCCCGATGATTCTGGCCTACATGAATCATTAACGAGGAGGCCTCTCGAGAACATGAGGCAGTTGATGAGGTGTATTGAAGAATACAAATGCTTGGAAGATGATCGGCTGCAGAATAAGGGCAAGGCACCGGTCATAAATCATCCTTAGCATATTGGCTTACCGTTCAGGCCCCGAAAGGATTTGAGGATTCAAGAACTAAAGCCACAGATGGGAGAAGTGAATGTAGCCTTCAAAGAACCGGTGCATAGAATCATTGATCGAATTAAGAATGAGCCATGCTTTCAGTGGCCAAACAAGATGGGGGGAGACCCGTCTAGGAGGAATTAGAACTTGTATTGTACTTATCATAAAGATAAGAGGCATACCACCGAACAATACAGGGTGTTAAAAGATCATCTAGAGCAGTTGGTAAAAACGAGATACCTGAAAGAGTTCGTAGTGGATCCTAGGAATCAGGAAACGGAGCAGGGTGCTCGGCCCCGTGGAAATCCTCTCCCTCCCCTACTAAGAGTAATAGAAGTTATCCACGCGGCACCAAGAGGTACTCAGATATTCGGTAAAAGGGAGGTACTGGCTATGGCATCGACAGAAAGCTACGCGGGTGAACAACCCCCTGAGAAGAAATTGAAGTACACTCGGGAGCCCATTGCCTTCAATGATGATAACCTGGAAGGCATGATTCAACCACATGATGATGTCTTGGTAGTTGCAACCCGAATAAATGGTTTCATAGTAAAGAGAATGTTGATTGATCAGGGGAGTGGCACCGAGGTGATGTATCCCGATCTATTTAAAGGGCTCGACCTAAAGAGTGAAGATCTCTTCAGGTATGATGCACCCCTATTGGGATTTGACGGCCATATGGTGATCTTGGAAGAGCAAATTATGCTTCCCGTGAATATGGAAGGTAAGGAGGTAATGATGACATTCATAATGGTCACTTCTTTCTCTCCGTACACTGTGATCAAAGGTCGTGGATTCATGCAATGGGGGCTGTATTGTCCACCTTGCATGTAAAGGTCAAGTTCCGCACCAAGCAGGGAATCGCCATAGTAAGGGGCAATCAGCAAATGGCCAGATAGTGTTTGGTGGCCGTAGTTGATCGGGGAATCAAGCAAAAGGAGTCAACCGAGGAAACTCCTTTATAGCAATTACAGGGACCCCAAGGGGAAGCAGGAGCCAGCTGTGCCGAGGACTTGGTAAGAGTAAAGATATTGCCAGATGTTGACAGGAGCTTTCTGATTGGAGCAAGTGTGAAGGATGAAGAGAGGGTAGAGATGCTGCTATTTCTTATGTAGAACATAGACGTGTTCGCTTGGAGCTTGTATGAGGTGCCCAGGGTGGACCCCGAGTTTATAGTTCACAAGCTCAACGTAGATCCCTTGCATCCTTCCAAGAAGCAAAAGCCGAGGAGGTCGGCTAAGGAGCACGCCGATGCTGTCAGGCAGGAGGTTAATAGACTAAAGGAGGCTGGGCCAATAAAGGAGATATTTTTTCTAGAATGGCTTGTGAATACCGTGGTGGTAAGAAAGAAAAATGGTAAAGTGGAGGGTTTGTGTTGACTTCACTGACCTCAACCGAGCATGTCCAAAGGACCCATTCTTTATGTCGAAGATTGATCAGTTAGTGGATGCCACATACGAGCATCCAAGGATGAGCTTTCTGGATGCTTTTCAAGGTTATCACCAGATTTTCCTAGCTGTCGAGGACCAGGAGAAGACAGCATTTATAACCCCTGATGCTAACTACCACTATATTGTGATGCCATTTGGATTGAAGAACGTCGGGGCCACGTATCAAGGAATGATGACGAGAATGTTTCGGGACAAGATAGGGTGTACAATTGAGGTGTACATTGATGAAATGGTGGTGAAAAGAAAATGGGAAGCACAACACATCGAGGATCTCAAAAGAGTGCTTGAAGTACTTCGGCAGTACAGGTTGCGCCTTAATGCCGAAAAGTGTGCTTTCAGAGTGGGGGCTGGCAAGTTCCTAGGGTATTTGATCACTAACCGGGGAATAGAAGTCAATCCCGACCAGATTGAAGCGGTGAAACGCCTTAAACTGCCAAGCAATCCTAAGGAAATCCAAGTGCTAACCGGCATGTTAGCTGCTCTTAATCGGTTTATTTCAAAGTTCGCTGACTGCTACCGACCATTTTACCAGCTTTTGAAAAAGTGGAGGAGGTTCTAGTGGAGTGAGGAGTGTGAAAAGGCTTTTCAAGAATTGAAAGAATATTTGGTGCGGGCACCAATGCTGACAGCACCAGAACTCAGGGAGGATTTATTCATGTATCTCTCAATATTAGAGCATGTCATGAGTGCCATGCTTCTGAGGGACCAAGGAGTGCAATAGCTAGTGTATTAAATCAATAAAAATCTAGTTTATGCTAAGACGAGGTACTTGCCCTTGGAGAAGTTGGTGTTAGCACTGGTGCATGCCACGCGGTAGCTACCCCATTACTTTCAAGCTCACACTGTTTATGTATTGATCGAGTATCCTCTGTAGTCACTATTGAGGAGGTCGGATTTCACGGGAAGGATAGCTAAGTGGGGAACTCGACTAGTTTCTTTTGATATTAGGTACAGGTCAAGGAGCTCGGTGAAGGGCTAGGTCCTAATTGATTTTGTTGCAGAGTTTTCCCTGAGGGAGGGAAAGGAGATGATTTGCAATATAGAGATGATCCCTTGGAGAGTATTCGGACGGTGCATCCAGTACATTAGGACTGGGGTCGGGATCGTAGTCATCACCTCGGATGGAATAAAGTTGAAACATTCCTTTAGGTTAGGCTTTAAGGCCTCTAACAATGAAGTCGAGTATGAGGCTTTGTTGGCCGGGTTAAGAGTTATATCAGACCTGGGTGCTAAGGAGGTAGAAGTCTATTCAGATTCCCGGTTGGTGGTCAATCAGGTACAAGGAAGGTTTGAGGCTAAGGACCCTTAGATGATGAGGTACTTACGGCTGGTGAAGCAAACCATGGACCGCTTTCCAAGCGTCAAAAAGATCAAGGTGGCAAGGGGACAGAACCAGCATGCCGACTTTTTGGCCACATTAGTGTCCTCATCAACTGAGGGAATTCCTCGGTTAATAAAAGTAGAGCTGGTAGCAGAACCAAGTTTCAGTGCAGGAGTAGGTGTCTCACAAGTGGCAATGGTCGGGCCACGTTGGATGGATCCAATCATCAAGTTCTTAGCTGAGGATCATTTGGTGGATGACGAGAATGAAGCAGAAAAAGTACGCCGAACAACTGCTTGGTATTGGTTGTTGACCGATCATAAGCTATATCGAAGATCTTTTGGTGGGCCTTACCTACAGTGCTTGCATCCTAGCAAGGTTGAGGAACTACTGGCTGAGCTACATGATGGGGTGTGCGGTAGTCACGTAGGGGGGCGTTCGTTAGCTCATCGAGCAATGACCCAAGGATTTTGGTGGTCATAAATGCAGAAGGATGCTAACGAGTATGCGTGGAAATGCGAGCAATGTCAAAGGCACGCCCCTATGATCCACCAACCGGCAAGGAACTTGAATCCCATTAGTAGCCCCTGGCCCTTTGCACAGTGGGGGCTAGACATCATTGGTCCATTCCCCCGAGCGACAGGAAATCGGAGGTTCATCCTAGTGGCTGTGGATTACTTCATCAAATGGACGGAAGTAGAGGCCTTGGCGAACATTCGGGACGCGGATGTAAAGAAGTTTGTATGGAGGAATATAGTGATGAGATTTGTGGTACTGGAATCCCTAGTGTCAGAAAACGGGTTGCAATTTGATAGCAAAGCTTTTCATGAGTATTGTGGCAGCCTCGGCATCACAAATCGATATTTGACCCCGACATACCCACAGAGCAACGGCCAAGCTGAGGCCACCAACAAGGCCATTGTGAATTGGCTGAAGAGGAGGTTAGAAGGTGCCAAAGGCGGGTGGGTAGATGAATTACCTAGTGTTCTGTGGGCGTACCGAACTACCCCGAGAAGGTTTACGGGGGAAACCCCATTTTCCCTAACATATGGAGTAGAAGCAGTCATACTCGCAGAAGTAGACTTGTGCAGTGCTCGAGTTTCAGGATTTAGCCCCGCCAAGAATTCAGAGTTTTTGATGAAACAGTTGAGCATGCTGGAAGAACGTTGGGAATCAACCACTATACGGCTGGCAGAATATCAACAAAGACTTGCCCGGAGATACAATAAGGACGTAAGGAAAAGGGAGTTTGGAGTGGGAGATCTAGTACTTCGGAAGGTAATGGGGAATACATGAGACATTAACACAGGAAAGTTAGCACCAACTTGGGAGGGAATATATAGAGTCACCGCCATTGCAGGGGCAGAAGCATATTACTTGGAGGATTTGACGAAAGACCACTTCCCCGACCATGGAATGCCCACAATCTGAAAAAATTCTACCATTGAGTATCTGTATACGGGGGTACATGTTGAATGTAATATTATATGTGCACGTTAATTAATGCAAAAGCAATGTTTGTCCATGCAGGTGTATCAGTCCTTATGATTTTACCGTTGTTAACTCATTAAGTTCCGGTCAACACACACGGGAAATTTCGTATCAAATTTTTCTAAGTACAAAAACCTATTCTCGGCTCGATTTTCATCGCTAAGCAGGTGGAAACCTTACGCTAAATCTTTCTATGGACAAAAACCTTACCTCGGCTCAATTTTCATCGTCGAGCAAGTGAAAACCTTACGCTAAATTTTTCTAAGGACAGAAACCTGTTCCCGGCTCAATTTTCATCGCCGAGTAGGTGGAAACCTTATGCTAAGTGTGCGTTTGTTTCAGCTTTTAGGAGTTGAAACGCGTGTTTCTATAAAAGCTGGAGAGTTTTGTGTGCTTGGCTCAACCCAAAACGCAACTTTTTGGAAAAAGTTGCGTTTTGGGCCAAGGCTAAAAATGCGCTGAGAACGCGCAAATCTTATGGAGCCCAGGAGGTCCATAAACCAAAAAGCGCATGCACGTTGGAACTATTCGTTGGGCTGGTTAATCAATTACCAAATTACCCTGATAAAAAGTCCTCATCAGTTCTCACGCCTGAAGCTCACTCTCACGCCTCTCATCTCATCTCTTTGTTCTCCCTTTGCCCTGGAGCTCACTCTCACGCCTCTCATCTCTTTTCTCTACTCTGCCCTCTCTGTGGTAAGTCTCTTTGCTCTGTCATCTGTTGAATCTTCTTCCTCTTCTTCTTCTTTCTTTCGTCTTCTTCAACGCGCACTGATCTGTATTTTTTTTTTAAATTTTATTTCTGTCTAATCTGATCTGAGAAATACATTTTGAAGGTAGAGATTTGATCAACAAAACACCAAGCAACACTGATCTGCTACCAAAAACCACCAAGTACCAACATTGATCTGAATTTTTTTTTTTTTTTTTTTTTTTTTTTTTTTTTTTTTTTTTTTTTTTACCGATTGTGGGAAATTTTTTTTCAAATCTTGCATGCTTTGTTCTTGCTAATGATCTATTTGTTCTCTTGTCGGGTACTGAAAAAATTTGTGGGTACATGCTTTTTTTATCGAGTGTTTGATTTGTTTTCTCGGCAACCCAGAAATAGATTAATGGGTATTGTTCCTTTACTTGTTTAGTTATTTGTTTTTGTTGATTGGAATTTACAGTGGTTTGAATCTTGCTATGAATGGTTTGTAGACTTGTAGCTTATAATTCTAATAGAAAAAAGATAAAAGTTTGGGTTTGGGGTTTGAAAATCAGAGGAGAAAAAAGAAAATATGTAGTTGTTGTCAGGGTGATCATGGGGTTTTTATTAATAGTGATTTGATTGAATTAAAAATGTTGAGATTTTTTTTTGGAACTGACGATTGAAAGGTAATGAGGAATGTAGTGTTTGATTTACCATATAAATTTAAATATGAGGATTATTGTTGATGGCAAAGCTAAGTATTGATGTGGGGGTCTCTGTTGATGTAATAACATGGTGATTCATGAATTGCACTTGTACAGGCTCTGTTGCTGAAAAGCTTGTACGGGCTCTATTCATGGTTGCTAAATCCAGACAACCATCTGTAATTTTCATGGATGAAGTATGCTATCCTTTCTGCAAACTACATTGTGAGGGTCTTAGTAGTCACCATACTTGGTTTTCCTTGAAGTATGCTATTCCTTTTATGCTTAAGTAGATTGTGTAGTTCATGAAGGAACATTGAGTGCATAAAGTTTGCATTGTTGCTGTGTCCTATGGCACTTTTCAGATTCGTATTTGTTTGGAACTTGAGCTGGAACTTGATATATGGATCCTAGTTGGCTGAAATTGATTGTATTGGAGAATGAACAATTATTGCTGTGGCTAGGAGTTGAGTTTCATATTGTTATTTAGTAATCTGAATGATAATCTTGTCTTACAATAAAATTAATCAAATACATGAATATTTGTGAATGTTGCAAATTCATATTTTAAATATTAGGGCATTCACAATGAGCTCAATGGAGTTCTAGTTAAGTTTTGCTAGAAAAGCCTTTTTCTATTGTAACTACCAACCATTTCAGTCTTCTTTTTTTTTTTTTTTTTTTTTTTTTTTTTTTTTTTTTTTAACTATTTGCACTTGTCAAGCACACTTTGCTTTATACTAGAGGATTCATGAATGAGATCAAGGTTTTTTATGATAAGGCTCATTGGCTTGTTTTTATGGTTTTGCTAATATGCTTCAACCTCACTGGTTAACTTTATAGATAGGTAAAAACACCACTTCCAACCCCGAGGCAAAAAGGGCTAGAGCATTATGGGATAATAATCCAAGCTGGACAACTACTTTTTGTAACCTTTGTGTGGAACAGATTCAACTCGGGAATAGATCAAAAGGTGTTGCCTTTAGTACCGAAGGTTGGACCAATCTAGTGACCAAATTTTGTGATGAGACCGGTTAAAACTATGATAAGGACCAATTAAAAAGTAGGTGGGATGTATTAAAAGGTGATTGGAGAGTGTGGGAACAATTGAGGAATCTTGACACAGGTTTAGGTTGGGATGCAGTGAAGGGAACGATTCGTGCTACTGATGATTGGTGGATCCGGAAGTTGAAGGTGAGTTGAGTATTTTATTAATATGTAGTTAGTTGGAGATAGTTTTTTTATATTATTGTTATATGAGTGAAATTACAATTACATTTTGTAGGAATTACCCAAAGCTAAAAAATTTCGAGAGAAAGGTCCACAGAATATAGAACAATTTGATATAATGTTTAGGGATGTTGCAGCAACTGGAGTAGCTGCATGGACCCCTTCTTCAAATACACTCCCTCCAACAATGCCACAAGAGGGTGCTGGTGATTCAGATGGTAGCTCCAAATTTAAGGATGATCAATGTGACATGAGTTTAGACATTGATAGTTTGCAGCAAGGATATACTAGTCAATCATGTAGTTCAGGGCAAAAGTGAACTAGTGAATCAATACCCTCACAGAAGAAAAAGAAGAAGATAGGAGGAGCTGTAATGTTGGACAATCGTATTAGTCAATTAATAACTGTATGTCAGAATAAGTCTGAAGGTACTTCTCGAGAGTCACCAAGTTCAATTGATAATGTCATGCTGATTGTGAGAGCACTTCCTGGAGTGGATAGTAAGTTTGTGGTTCAAGCTTCCTATATCTTACTAAAAAGGTCACATAGGGAGATGTTCCTAACTTTCAAGGAGCCAGAGTCACAGCTGGAGTGGCTACAAGGAATGATTTGTTGGAACCAAAAGAAGTGACCAACCTTATGTGGTACTCTGTATTAGCTTAGGACTAATATTAACTCTATGTTGTATTAACTTACGACTAATATTAGCTTTATGTTGTATTAGCTATGTTGTATTAACTTTAAACTAAGTTATGTGATATTTAGTATTAGCTTTGGACTAATGTATGTGTAATGTAAACACATTTGAAGCAACTGTTACAGTGTTATGTACTTGATGTTCTGAATTGTGTTGGTATGCAACGTGTTTCTAGTCAACTGTTACACCTTTTGTTACTTTGTTGATTATTATGTTGATTTATATTAAGTATTAGCAATGGTTGATTATTTGTTACTTTGTTGTGTAGCCTAAACCAATATGGATGATTATAATGGTACTCATGAGAGTGGCAATTTTATGAAACTATTAATGGATGGGGATTACAGAAATTACTGTGATTATCATGATGGTGGTGATTATAACAATGTTGACAATAATAATGATAGTGATAACTATGATGATGATGATGGTGAGAGTAGTGACAGTGATGATGACAGTGACAGTGATTTTGATGATGATGATAGTAACGACGATTCTGATGAGGAGTTTTACCAGCTTGTGGCAGTTACCTGTGAAGCAGTTGTGACATATTTCAATAAGTACATTAATAAGACTCCTTGTTATGATTCTGAACAAACAGGGTGGGCTTGGGTGAGACGTTGTATGGAAGGTAATGAGAAATTGTGTTACAACATGTTTAGAATGAAAAAGGAGGTGTTTTTTTAATTTGTGTCAAGTTTTACAACGTGACTATGGACTTCAACATTCAAGGAATATAAGGTTAAAAGAGTCAGTGGCAATCTGTTTACTGATACTTGGTCATGGAACATGTAACTAAATGGTTTAAGAAATATTTCAGCATTCAGGTGAAACCATAAGTAGATATTTTGAGAAGATGATCACTCTGTTGTGTGCTCGCTTTGCAGCTGCATATGTAAAGCCTTCGGATCCAACTTTTAGTGAAGTTCCAACCAAAATACAAGACCATCCAATTTATTGGCCACATTTTAAAGTATGTGTACTATTGTATATTTGAATAAGTGTTATTGTATATAAGATAATACAATGCATGTGGAACTGAAAACTATTAATGTTTTTATTAGGATTGCATCGGTGTGATTGATGGCACACATCTGATAGCAGTTGTACCTATTGAGAAGTCCATTCCATACTTTGGAAGAAAGGGATATCCAACCCAAAATGTGATGGCTGCATGTGACTTTGATATGTTATTCACATTTGTTTTGCTTGGATGGGAAGGTGCAACACACGACACTCACATTTTTCTTGATACTATTCGTAAACAAAGTAACAACTTTCCGCACCCACCACCAGGTTTGTAATTGGTTAATCAATTGTTCATTATAATGACATATTTTATGAGTGTGTTAATACAATTGAATTTTTTTTTTCTAAGGAAATATTATGTAGTTGATTCTGGATACCCAATGATGAAAGGCTATTTGGCACCATACAAGGGGATATCATACCATCTTCAAGACTTTCGAAGGAGAGGTGGAAGCCCTAGAACTAGACATGAAAAATTTAACCATGCTTACTCATCTCTTCGATGTACGATTGAGCACACTTTTGGTGTGTGGAAGAATAAATGGAGAATTATCAGAAACATGCCATCTTTTCCATTCCATATCCAATTACTTATTGTATCTGCTACTATGGCTCTTCATAATTTTGTTAGACTAAATGATAGGGATGATAGGGGCTTCATAAACGCCAATCGAGATTCAATTTCTAGAAGAGAACATAATAGTGAAGCAGGTAGTAGTTATGAGCAGAACTCAGGATCTTTAACAGACCCTGTGATGGTGGTTCTTCGTGATTCCGTTGCTATTTCCATTTGGGGGGATAATAATGAGTAGTTGTCTTTTTTTTTTTTGTTTTTTTTTTTATAATATCATGTAGTACAATTTAAACTTGGGTTATTGGTATGTATTTTATCATCTTTTTTATATTTTTTTGTTGTATAATTTAAACTTGGGTTATTGATATGTATTTTATATCTTTTTACATTTTTATGTAGTACAATTTAAACTTGGATTATTGGTGTATATTTTATCATCTTTTTACATTTTTATTTTGTGCTTCATGATGATGAAAATTATTTAGATTTAATTAATATTAATAAGAAGTCCTTAATGGTAATAACAAATAATTATGACACTAAAAAAGAAAAATTTCCCAAACAATATTAAAATAATACCAATAATATATATTTATTATTATTATTATTTTTTAGTAAGTATATGAAATAGATGATTTAATAAGTATGAAATAAACTCACATAAAAAAAAAAAAAAAAAAAAAGAGTATGAAATAAACTCCCTTATATATACATTATCCTTTTTGGTAATTTATCCCTCAAACTGCCACTTTTATAAGTGCTAGCCAAACACTCAGTTTTTTCAAAAAGTATTTTTTAACAGCTTTTACCAAACACTCAGTTTTTTGAAACTCCACTTTTTCATTATGCACTTTTACAAAAAACTGAACCAAACTCACCCTAAATCTTTCTAAGGACAAAAGCCTTGCCTCGGCTTGATTTTCATTGCTGAGCAGGTGGAAACCTTACGCTAAATTTTTCCAAGGATAGAAACCTGTTCCTGGCTCGATTTTCATTGCCGAGCAGATTGAAACCTTACACTAAATTTTTCTAAGGACAGAAACCTGTTCTCAACTCGATTTTCATCATCGAGCAGGTAGAAACCTTATGCTAAATTTTTCCAAGGACAGAAACCTGTTCTCGGCTCGATTTTCATTGCCAAGCAGGTGGAAACCTTACGCTAAATCTTTCTAAGGACAAAAACCTTGCCTCGGCTCGATTTTCATTGTCGAGCAGGTGGAAACCTTATGCTAAATCTTTTTAAGGACAAAAGCCTTGCCTCGGCTCGATTTTCATCTTCGAGTAGGTGGAAACCTTACGCTAAAATTTTCCAAGGACAGAAACTTGTTCCCGACTTGATTTTTATCACCGAGCAAGTGGAAACCTTACGCTAAATTTTTCCAAGGACAAAAACCTATTCCTGGCTTGATTTTCATCACCGAGTAGGTGGAAACCTTAAGCTAAATTTTTCCAAGGACAGAAACCTGTTCCCGAATCGATTTTCATCTCCGAGCAGGTGGAAACCTTACGCTAAATCTTTTTAAGGACAAAAGCCTTGCCTCGGCTCGATTTTCATCGCCGAGCAGGTAGAAACCTTACACTAAATTTTTCCAAGGACAAAAACCTGTTCCCGGCTTGATTTTTATCGCCGAGCAAGTGGAAACCTTACGCTGAATTTTTCTAAGGACAGAAACCTGTTCCCGGCTTGATTTTCATTGTTGAGCATGTGGAAACTTACGCTACATTTTTCCAAGGACAGAAACCTATTCCCGGCTCGATTTTCATCGCCGAGTAGGTGAAAACCTTACGCTAAATTTTTCTGACAGAAACCTATTCCTAGCTCGATTTTCATCGTCGAGTAGGTGGAAACTTTACACTAAATCTTTCTAAGTGCAAAAGCCTTGCCTCGGTTCAATTTTCATCGCCGAGCAGGTGGAAACCTTACGCTAAATTTTTCCAAGGACAAAAACTTATTCCCGACTCAATTTTCATCGCCGAGCAAGTGGAAACCTTACGCTAAATTTTTCTAATAGAAACCTATTCCCAGCTCGATTTTCATCGCCAAGCAGGTGGAAACCTTACACTAAATCTTTCTAAGGACAAAAGTCTTGCCTCGATTCAATTTTCATCACTGAGCGGGTGGAAATCTTACGCTAAATTTTTCTAAGGACAAAAACCTGTTCTTGGCTCGATATTCATCACCGAGTAGGTGGAAACCTTACGCTAAATCTTTCTAAGGACAAAAGCCTTGCCTCGGTTCAATTTTCATCACCAAGCAGGTGGAAGCATTGCACTAAACCATCCTAAGGATGGAAGCCTATCCTTGGTTCAATTTTTAACACCGGGCTTGTGGAAGCCCAATTTTAAGCTTTATCTAACAGTAATCTACTTCCCGGTTAGATCCTTATCACTGGATGAGGAGGGACTTCACACTGAGTTACTCCAAGAATTGAAGCAAGCTTCCCAACTCTAATCTAATCACCGAACACGCGGAGATAACGCCGAATTATTCAAGGGACGAAACCCCATTTACCGGGCACAACCCGCATTATGAGGAAGGTAATTACTCTACGTTCTCCTAAGGGGTCAACATATGTCAAATTCAATTATTATTGCCGAGGATCCAATTCTTTCTAAATAAAGAAGATCCCTTCTAGAGCAATCCTGGTCACCATGATCAAACTACCCAGTCACTAAGAGCACATATAATATGCAAAAAATGAAAGAACATGATAAAAGGAACAACTTAGAATCAAACATCCATAGACATGCTTAAGGCAAGTGTTCAGCAATTATACCATAATCAAATAAAGCTAACGTATAAAAATTAAACCAATGTTTTGTCACCATAACCCAGTGACTAAGGGAAAGTTAAACCCGGAAAAATAATTGTTCTGTCACCACAACCCGGTGACATGGGCAAACCTAATGAAAATAGAGAAATTACTTAAGTAAAAGAAAAGTAAAAAGTAGAAATTATTTCGGCAATCAGGTTGAAGAGTCTGCAGGCTAGAAGTGGGCGGCGTCCCCGGGTGGCTGTTGGGTTGCTAAAGGTGGCTGAAGCTGAACATCCTCACCGGGCCGGTCACCATCACGGAGGTTGCTGGTGACTTCTAGGTTAACTAACTCCACGTGGGAATCAATTGCCTCCACCAACTCCCTCATACTTGGTAACTCTTCCTCGTTAGTAGCTCCAAGAGGATTTTGTACAGTAAGAGAAGGGCCCGGGAAAGGGATTTGGTTGGGATCTCTTAAAGGAGAGTCCTCGGGGAACCCTAGAGCTTGCAAGGCAGCCAACCAACCCTCCTAAAATGTGAGCTTTCGAGCTTCTTGAATGATCGGCTCTACGGAGTTCTTCGCATCAGCAAAGCCTTCGTTGTACCATTTATTTTCGCAAGCCTCCAAAGCCACTTTCAGGTTGGCCAACTCCTCAGCTTAAGCGGTATTCAGACTCACAGCTTTCGCCAGTTTAAGCTCGGTCTCACCCAGCTTCCCCTCCAGCTCCATGGACCTTTTCTCCGCCAACTCCCTAGCCTTCTCAAACGTAGCAGCTTTCTTTTCAGCAGTCTCGGTAGCTTTCGTTTTCTCCTCCGCTGTCACCGCGACAACCTCCTTCAGAGCCTTCTCCTACTAAGCATCCTCAGAAACCTCCTTTAACCGCTCATCAAGGATGTGAGTCAGTTGCGTGGCCTGATAAAACAATAATGACGGGTGTGAAAATGAAAAGATTGTGCATGTGAAAGCGAATAGAAAACCAAGGGATAAGAGATTACCGCTATGGTGTGCCATTGCAATTGCCTCCCTAATGACTCGTTCGTCCCGTCCTTAAAAACATGTATGTCTTCGGGCAAAAGGAGGGCGTGCACCAAACTTTGGGCAACGCGACCCCCTTCGCCCTTATCCCATACTCTTACGCTGGCAGATGCGGGAAGAGGTTTACCGTCGAGCTGGAAGGTAGGTTACCATTTTGCCACAGCTCGGGAGGTGGACGCCACGTTCATCCCTGTTTGGGCCGTTGACTGCCAGATGACGATACCCCCTGATGGTTGGGGAGGAGTTGTCATGGGTGCGTCACCCGAGCTAGCGTGGGTCTGCTCAGCAGTACACTGTCTCTTCCGGGAACAGCTTGAAGGAGGAGGGGGGGTGTTGGATATCTGCCTTGGGACTCCTGTTGCTGTGGGGTTGGTCGGGCGTTGGGCACGAAATGGGCAATCGTCATAGTCTTTCTCGTCACCATATCGTGACCTTGATTCTAATCAGTCCTCAAAGAACTAACTGACTCGACTGTTGCTTCCTCGGCTACGTGAACGAAGGCCTGGGTCTCAATAGGGGCTTCAGGCTCAAAAAGTACATGTTTTCGACGGTTTTGGGACACACGTTCAGTTGACTCGTCCCTCACTGGCGCGAGTTCGCCTGAGCAGATATACCGAGGGCCGAGATCACGTGCTTCGCCTACAGTTAGTTTTGGAGGAAGGAAATTCGCATGCCGAACATCAATGTAAGAGAGAAATGGACTATCTACTAATAAAGCCTAACTAAACACCTGCCAGGTGGAATATACAGGGTTAACACCGAGGATCAAGTGAGATGCTCGGAGTTGTCTGTCCTAGTGAACAAAAATCTCCAACCTAAGTACAAAATTTAGGTCCCGAACGTGTACTACTCTGATGTTTGGCTTGAACCTTTTGCTCTCTGCAAGGAAACAACACAAAAATTGGTTAGTAACTTGTCGATCAAAATATTCACAAGTACAATTAAGAAAACGTAGATTAACAAACAAATATACTCGGTATTAACCTACATCACGTGGCGAGAACGGGCGGGGGAGCTCGTCAGCAAACCAGTTGCCACTCACCTGTACAAACTCGCCGGTTGTGTTCCTATTTGAGTCAGGTAGGCATGATATAAGCCGTACCCGCATGTCTTTGGTTTTTAAATAATAATCGGACGTAATTTTACCACACAAACTGTACTTGAAATTGATGTCATGGTGATTCTGTTGCAACTTGAACAACTGGTTCAACCTACTAACGCAACTCACTACTCGATAAAAATTAGGGGGGAGTTGGTCAGGACATAGACTGAAAAAATCTAAGGGTGCTTATGATGAGAGGGTCAGCGGGGAACCTAACCCCACCTTCAAGAATGGCCATCAAGGGAAAGAATACTGTGTTTACACCACGACGCCTTTGGATGTCGATATCACCCTCATGACAATAGGCAATATCGACATCCTCAGGGACGTTGTAGGCAGCCCTAAAACTAGCCAAGGAGGCTTCTGAAGATAAAAGATAAGAATAGCCCATTTTCAAAACTAGATTCCTAAACTATGGTTGAGAGAGAACTAAATGAAATAGAAAGAATAAGAGGAAAGACAGAGGGAACTTACTTTGGGCTCTAGGAGAGTAGGGTGTTCTAGACTGAAGGATGAACGCACAGAGAGATATGCACGGCAGAGCGGAAGTTTGGAGAATGAAAAAAGAAAAAGTGAAGTAGAGTTCCAGAAGGAACTATTTATAGGAGCCAAAAGGGGGAATAAATGACATTTAATAAATGGGAAGCGGGAAACCCTACGAATCCCCACCCAAACTGCCACACGCGCACCCCCTCGGTTCACGAACTGTCAGACAATGATGATGGCTGAGCCAATAATTAGTTGCAATGCGCCTTTTAAGGGCACATTAATGAGTCTTTTAAGTTGTCCAGTATCCACCCGTTAGACTTCCCGGATAGTTTCTGTCCTTTAGTGTCCTTGATTCGTTCTTGGGTACCAAGCACAAATCAAGGAGGGGCTAATGTACAGCATAAGGGTCCCCAGGGTTACTTGGGCCCTGATCCTCGGCCCAATGGTACGGCCTATGACCCCAACCCCTTTGTCTGAGGCCGGGCCCTAGGCCTACCAAGGCCATGGGCCCAGGCTTCATGCTTGCGTAGAGCCCATTGGATGAATAATCTGTGTCCGAACGCATCTTGCTTCGTCACCTGGGCCTGGCCCAATTAACTATATCTTGGACAAGAGGGCAACTGCTTAGGGATACCGCATCTCGGCATCCCGGCATTGCCTTGGAGAGTATTGCTGTCGAGCAGATCTTCTGAGGTGGGTAGCAGTTCCAATGCCACTACTCCCACTCCCACCTAAACACCCACTTTGAAACAATGGAATTGGACCCCCAATCCCATTAATAACCTGGATAATCATAACCCTTCCACTAAATAAATAAGAGATGAGAAAGAGAAAAAGGAGGTTGGCGATTTTGGGAAGAGTATTAAGAGAAGAGAGTAGACACTCAGAGGGAGCAAAGGAGGGATCCTATGAGGGAAGGAGAAAGGCTTTAGGAAATAGAATTGTATTTGGGCTTGCCGAGCATAGGACCACCCACAGTAGGAAACACAAAAGCCCACGAAACAAATAGATTGTGAGCCCACGTAGAGGTCAAGCCCATTAACCATACAAATTGGGCACGCACAACTACTATTCCTTTTTTGGGAAAATAAGAATACTATTCTAATGTTGAAATTTGGGGTTTAATGATGAAACTTCTAATATACTAAAAATACCAATTATGTTAATGGCCCAATATGCCTATATGCATATGAAAAAAAAATGTGGAAACTAAACCCTGAGGAACAAATTTGACTTAAACTAATGCATAAGTAAGACATTTTGTCGGACACATGCATTTTGTACATTGCAAGGAGTCAATTTTGTATCAGAGACCATTTCGGTTTCGTTAAGGAAACGATATATTTTGTTATTGATCAATACCAGTGTAACATTTTGAAATTATCATTATACATATATATATATATATATATATATTCTAAATATTCTACAAAATGCTAAAGATACTTCAAATTTTATAACATAACATTCTATAAATTAATGCGATAATAATTGTGATTGGTAAATAGCAATAACATAATAAATAATAAACAAATTTAAAGAAAAAAAATTATGACTGACGACATTAATTTCTTGAGGTTAAATAGTGAAATTTGTTGTATCAGGATCATTTTTATTTTTTTACTCTAAATAAATATCCTACTAAGGGTTTGTTTGGATACCGCTTATTTTGCTGAAAACTGAAACTGAAAACACTATAGTAAAATAATTTTTAAATGTGTGAATAGTGCTTGGGACTCATTTTTAATGAAAGTTTTGTTGAAAAAAGAGGTTTATAGATCTCGTGAACATTACACGAGAGCCACTGAATAGTGCATAATCACGTGAAAACTGACTTTAAAAAATAAAAAATAAACACCAAAACGCCAAACACTGGGATTTTAAGCCATATCCAAACGGGTATTAAGGGTTACCTTATTTTATTCTCACCCACTTATTCTCTCCACCTTTTGGAGTTTTTTATTTTTATTTATTTTCCTTCTTTTAAACTCCACATGTTTTTGTTAGTAAAATAATAATAATAATAATAATAACAATAATAACAAAAGCACTTATTTTCATGTTTGGCATATTCTCACA
The DNA here is from genome assembly GCF_932294415.1 of Quercus robur. Classification (NCBI taxonomy): domain Eukaryota; kingdom Viridiplantae; phylum Streptophyta; class Magnoliopsida; order Fagales; family Fagaceae; genus Quercus; species Quercus robur. Next base: position 30,563,808 of record NC_065535.1, on the reverse strand, counting down.
GTGGTACTCTACAAAATTTTAATTAAAGCTCAACTATGCCATCAAATCAATTGGGCATGTCAAATAGCTATACGCACACATCATACTTAACAAAAAGACACACCAAACAAAGTTAAAACAAAAGAAACACACTACACTGTACACACAAAAGAAACAGAGTGGTCTGATTTTCGCGAAAAGAAGAAGAAGAAGAAGAAGAAGAAGAAGAAGAAAAAAAAAAAAGATAAAGAGAAGCAGTCATAGAGAGAGAAACAAACTTGAGGTAGAGAAGAAACAAAGAAATAGAAGACGGAGGAGCACACAAAACAAAGGAGGAGTTTCGATGCTGATCGGATGGAGAGATGAGAAAAGGAGATGGAGTTGCTTTCAATGAGATAGTTGAGGAAGAAGAAGGAAATGGAATGTGTTAGAAAGAGAGTTTTTGATTCGGGGTTTTGTTTTGGGGGGACTTGGGCTGACTAAAGGCAAAGTCGGGTTTTAGAAAAGTTCAATTACGTTTTATTTTTTTAATATTGTGTTGATGTGGAAAATTGTGAGAGTTTCAGAGGTTTCGGTTATGTTAGGTTCTAAATGTTTAGAACAATTGGCAAATCGTGAACACAAACTTGTCTAGATATAGATCTTAGAGTCTATAGGTATTATTAGACAATGCTCAAGGTGATTCAAGTTAAGATTCAAGAATATACAAGCTGCTGGAAGAAGATTTCATAATCTGTCTGGTTCGATTGATCGAAAGACAGACTCGATTGATCGAAAGTCATATTTGCAGAATTTTAATTAAGCCCAAACAGTAGTTCAAGCCCATTAAGGATTAAGGTTTCTAATCTACTTCTCCCAGTATATAAAGGAAACCCTAAGCACGTTTTTATGTGGCTTTTCAGAGAGAAAAGAGTGTGCCTCTTTTGTATTTAGGGTTTTATTCCTAAAAAGCTCTCTTATGTCTTCTACCGGTGCTATTCCTTGAAGAATCTCAAGATCCGGTACTGTAGAAGTTGCTGCCTTCTCTTGTCATCAAAGGTGTTGATGATCTAAACATTCAAGGGTGGTCTTGGAGTCACAAACAGGAGAGTTTGTGTTGCTAAACCTTTGAGTGGAATCTCAAAGTCACAAACGGAGGTGTTTGTGTTTTGCAAAGGCCAAAGAAAGAAGGAGTCCGTGGATTCGGAGCTTGCACGTGGTCGTGTCAGTAAGTTCTACTGGTGGGTAGCAATAAGAAGTCGAGCGTGGGGGCTTGTAAGTCTTATTGTTTGAACTTTGATTCTTTCTAGTGGATTTGCTTTTTACCTTGAGGATAGCTAGGTTAAATCCTCCCCAGGTTTTTTACCGGTTTGGTTTTCCTGGGTTATCATATCGTTGTGTTTTTTATTTTCCGTTGCTATACATTGATATGATATATTTGTGTTAACCTAAATTTGTTAATTTGACTAAGTAACAACTTGACTAATTACCTAGGCTGATAGCAATTGTGTTTTAAGGGGTCTAAAAACTAAATTGTGAGAGTTTCAGAGGTTTCGGTTATATATATATATATAGATGATATGCACTATTTAACAACAAATCAAATTTCTTAGCCTTCTGTTTATCTCTTAGTTGTTTTTGTGTCTTAAACTCTTAATCCCTAAGATGAAAAAAAAAATTTAAAACTCGAAAATTTTTATAAAATCGAGCCCAAATTATCCAAAGAAATACAAAATCAACAAATCAATTGAATTACGTAATAAGGGAAGTGTGGAATATGATAGATATTAAGATTGGATGTTATTGATTTAAAAATATATATCTTTAGGATAGAGAGTTAATTATCATTGACAAAGCTTGGGCCTAGTACTCTAACATACTAGAACTGACATAATAAATACAAATAACAAATTTTGACCACGTTTTCACATCTAATCAAGTCCAGTACACCAGGGGCTGGAGCACTAGACGTAAACCATGTTTGAATGTCACAAACGTATGCTTTTGCTATTTAGTCATACAATCACTTAAGTTATAACTTAGTTTAACATTTTTTCTTTGGTAAGGCAATGCCTTGGGATAAATTCAAAGAAAAAGAAAGAACCGATTCTTATTTGAGCCATTGTTGCCATTTTTAGAGGGAAATTTTTGTAGTTTTTGAGTTCATGTACCTATTTCATATATTTATCAAATGATGTACTTTATAATATATAGGTGACATTTTCTTGAAATCAAAGACAATTAGTAAACCTACTACTTAGCCAAAAAATAGAAGATAAAAACAGACAAAGAAATCTTAGAGCATTCATAGCTAGATTTGTAAAAAAAATAAAAAAATAAAAAAATTTTAACACCTAAAAAGTTACTTTATCTACTTTAAAACATTATTTTATCACTCACTTAACATCTTATTTATTATTTTTCACGTCACACTCAACATTATTTTCAATTTTTTATTATTTATTTCACTCTTTTTATCTCTCTTCCTCACCGTCTCTCTCTTCAATTTTTCTATTTATTTTTCTATTTGCTCACTGTTTTGACCATAAATTTTGATCCACAAAGAATGTTTTAATGAGATTTGTTTCATTGGAAAGTAGATATCCTGGGCTTCAGTTCGAATACAAATTTTGCCTAATTGGGACACATATTAAGTGAGTTATGACTGTTTAAAGCTAGACCAACTGGACAGTTCGATTTTCTGGGTTTTCAAACTACATTTTGAAGGCCCAAAACATAATGCTTTGATGTGGGCGGGCCCATAGATCCTTGGAACGTCCAAAGACAAATAAAAAACCCCAAAATCCCTAATTTTAACTTACAAATAGTCATCTTATTCCTCCAATCAAAACTCTAACTAGAGAGAGTTATATTTTGGCCTCCATCTCTGTAAAACCCTTTTTTCTATTTTCAAAACCCTAGGGCAGCACCTTAGAACGTTTTTTTTTACAAAATCAAAGCCTCTCTTTAGTTAGTTCTAAGGCAGAAACTATTTTTTAAATTGTTTTCTCAAAACTTTTTCAAATAAACTTTGTTCTTGAGTTGTGATTCCTTAAGTACATGACGTATATTTAGGTTAAGGATTAAGGCTCTCTTAATAAAATCTTTAATTAAATATGGTCTAACAACACATAATGGAGGTCGGCCCACAGGCTAAGCGTTCTTGGGTGCCTAACATCTTCCCAGGCCATACTCAAACTCCGGACCCATAATCTGGTACATGGATTCATGTGTATAAGTGATTGGCCCAAAGGGACCAAGATGGTTCCTGTACCTAAACTAGGTGGCGACTTCATTCGTCCACAATGTCATTTAAATTTCAAGCTCTTTATTTTCCTTTCAATTTATTTTTTGCACTTTATTATTGTTGTCTCTTTACATTTCTATTTAATAATGTGACATAAAATAAACATGCTTGGGTAAAAAATTTCCCTTACACAGGGCCGGCCCTAGGCCTAGGCCACTTAGGCAACCGCCTAGGGCCCCCTATTAGAGGAAGGCTCCAAATTTTGGGGCAAAAATTGATATATTTAAAAAAAAAAAATGGAGATATAGGGAAAAAAAAAATAGTTTGATCATTTTTCTCTATTCTGAAGAAGTCTCAAAATATTGAGGAATGTTAGAGACAATACAACTTTAAATACATGGGTCTTACAAATAGAGTAATGCTATATTTTTACAAACTATTTTACAATATTTTTACAAACGGTTGTTATAGCCAACTTTTTACTGGTTCTCATCTGGACCCACCGATAAAATCACTTTTTTATTTATCTATAATCATTCTTCATATCATCAATTTGTAAAAGTTTTTGTAAAAGAATTTGTATCTCTAGCATTTTCCCTTACAAATATATGTGTCACTAATCGCAAGAAATAATTCAGATAGAAAAATGCTAGAAATATTATTAATTTTACTTGAAAATTTTATAAATTGATGTGACAATTAAAATGATATGTGGACGTCAATAACCTATTAAATGCATCTTTGAATTATTTTTTGTGATTAATGATACATCTTTGCAAGCCTCATGTTGTAAAATTTATGATATCCCTAACATCATTCATTTAAATACTTGTTTATTATCTTCTTGAAGTATCACTAATCGCATTCATTTTTACATCGTTTGAAAGCTTTTTTTAGTAAAATTTGTTATATCTTTAGCATTTTTCCAAAAAAAAAAAAAAAAGCATATTACAAAATAAAAGGATAGATTTTTGTTATAAAAAATTATGATATTAAATACTAGTTAAATATTATTTAAGTGATAACAAAAAGGCACCATTTAAATATATCGCCTTTGGCCTCCAAATTTGTTGAGCCGCCCTTGCCCTTACACACTATTCTAAGAAAATGTTTTTTTCTCTTTCCCACCTCTTTCTTTCTTTCTTAAAAAAAAAAAGAAGTTTTTCAAATAAAAAGAGTCATTTTAAATGACGTGTTTTTCGTTGTTTCTTATTAAAAGCTTTCAAAACAAAAATCTTTTCTTAAAAGCTTTTCCTTTCTAAGAGTTTTTCACAGCAAAAACCTTTTTTTAAATGCTTTCCCTCGGCTAAAAAAATTTCACAATATAAAAATAATCTGTTTTAAAAAAAGGGAAACCCAAAATTTTTTTTTCTTTCCAAAAAAAAAAAAAAAAAACTGTTTTCAAAATATAAAATCTGTTTTCAAAATGAAAAAAAAAATTCTTTCAAAACTGTTTTCAAAATAATATAAAAACTGTTTTCAGAATTTGTTTTTAATAAAAGAAAAAAACTGTTTACAAAAAATTTCTTTTATAAAAATCTGTTTTCAAATCCAAAACTCTGTTTTTTTAGAAGTTGTTTTCCGAAAACGGTTTTTGAAAACAAAAAACCTTTTTTTTTTTAAAAAAAAAACAATAAATCAAAATATGTTTTTAGAGGAGACCTGAAACCTAAAAATAATAAAACAAATTTTTTCAAAATTTTTTTTAAGGAAGTGTTTTCAAAAATAAAATTTTTCCGAAAGTGCTTTCCTATATACAAAAATATGTTTTCAAAAAACGCTTCGTTCAAAAATACATGTTTTCAAAAAAAGGGTTTTCAACAATAAAATGTTGTCTTAAAACACTTTTACCTTGTAAAAAAGAAAATGTTTTTCTCAAAACCTCACAATAAAATCTTTTCTAAGAAAGAATGTGATTTTCCTAAATAATAAAGTTTACGTTGTAACTTTTATTTCCAAAAATTTTCTTAGAATAATTATAGTTTGCGGATTTGTGTTCAAAGCTCGTCCTCTTGAGTCTTTAAACACCCTATAAGCTCACATTGTCCCTAACATTTCTTGGCACTAATGAGTTTCTTTTTGTCATCTTTTTGCATGAATAAAATAAGGAAATGGTGGATGACAACAATGTGCTACTCTTCCAACTCTCTATTTTCTTTGTGTTGGATTTGTTTTTATTTTTTTATTCATAAAAAGTTAACATTTGGAATAAATTAGAATGAGGTACCATCTTCAGATAGGGGTTGTGGGGTTCCTAACACATTCCCCACACATAACCAAACTTCCAAGTCCAAGATCTTTGGTTCAAAGACTTTTGGTCTTAATTAATTAACCTTTAAAATTTGGTTTAATTAATTGGTTAACTTAAAATAAAATTAGACATCTAGGTGACCAATCACACCTAATACAAAACCAATTGTTGGTGGCAACTCCTAAAATAAAGATAAGAAAAATGGACTCACACACACACACACACACACACACACACACACACACACACTCCTCTCTAAATACACAAGCACACATGAGTCACGTACCCAACGTGCGACAAAACTAGAAAAGCTTTTGGGGGCGTCCACAGCACCAATATTCAACAAAAACCTATTGTGAATTGTGAAATCCTCATCAAAAGATAGATTGTTAGTAGTTGTGATAAAGAAGTTTTTTCTTTTGTAAATAGAGTTTCTTCTTCTTGATTTTGATGATGGTATACTGTATTAGACTCTAATGGCAACGCAATCTCACTCACAACATGTTCATAAAAATTAAATTTAAAATAACGGGAAGGAAAAAAAAACCCTTAATTAAATATGACAACCACTATTGTAAATTTTACAAAAAACCAAAAAACAAAAAAACAAAAATCAAAGACAGAATTTGATTCCTTTTGTAGAACATGGTTTGGGCAACAGAGAGAAATGAGAGTGGGAACAATGAAGAGACAATATAAAAACTATGCATCTATACTACTACTACTGCTACTATTATTTAAGGGGCTTTCCTTATTTGTGATCACTACAAAAAACGCGACTTTAAGCCGCGTTTTTTAGCCGCGTTTTTGAAAAACGCGGCTAAAGCTTTTCCTTTGAGCCGCGTTTTTCATGAACGCGGCTCAAAGGGAAGGCTGGAGCCGCGTTTTTCCAAAGACGCGGCTCAAAGGGAAGGCTGGAGCCGCGTTTCTGGAAAAACGCGGCTCCAGCCTTTCCTTTGAGCCGCGTTCGTGAAAAACGCGGCTCAAAGGAAAAGCTATAGCCGCGTTTTGGAAAAACGCGGCTAAAAAACGCGTTTTTGAGCCGCGTTTTTCTAAAAAACGCGTTTTGTGATTTAAAACTGCGGCTACGGGTCACCTTTAGCCGCGTTTTTACATTGAAAAAACACAGCTACAGGTTACCTATAGCCGCGTTTTCTGAAAACGCGGCTATAGGTAGCGCTTAAAAAAATTTTAAAAAATTTTCCTGAAGCTTCCCACGTACACAACCCTTTCACACCTGCACCCCACTTTCCCACCTACCCCCACTTGCTCTCTTTTCTTCCTTTTCCCTTTCTTTCTTCATTCATCAGATGGTTCATTCTTTCTTCTTTTTTTTTTTTTTTTTCTTTTTCTTTCTTCCTTCTTCACATCTGGGTAAGTCTTCTTCTTCTTTTTTTTTTTTTTTTCCTTCCTTCTCCACATCCAGGTAACTCTTTTCTCTTTTCTCTTTTCTTTTCTTTTTTTTTTTCCTTTTTCTTTCTTCCTTCACATCTGGGTACTGCGTTTTTTTTTTTTTTTTTTTGTTCCTTTTTCTTTCTTCCTTCTTCACAGGCTTGTGTTCTTTTTTGATTCTGAGCTTGTGCTTTTGTTTTATTGAATGGAATTAGTGTTAGATTTGGTTGGTTTTGTTGAATGAGAGGAGATTCATGGGTTTGTTTTATATTTTGGAACACGTTTTGTTTGATTTTGAATTTTTTCGTTGTGTTTGTATTGTGAGAATGTTGTGTGTGCTTTTAATTTTCCGGGTTTGTGTTTGATTTTGAATTTTATGGGTTTATGTTTGATTTTTAATTTTTTGGGTGCATGTGTTTGTATTGTGAGTATATTGTGTTTAATTTAAAATTTTCTGGGTGTGTTTGTATTGTGAGTATGTTGTATTTGATTTTGAATTTTCTGGATTTGTATTTGTTTTTGAATTTTTTGTATTTGTGTTTAATTTTGAATTTTTTATATTTGATTTTTCAATTTTGAATTTTCTGGGGAAAAATTTACCCAGAATTTTTTTTTGTTTTTTTAAAAACCTATAGCCGCGTTTTTTAAAACGCGGCTATAGCGTGATCAATGTTGCTGGGAAATAGCTATAGCCGCGTTTGAAACGCAGCTCGAAGCTGTCCTGGAGCCGCGTTTTTAGTAAACGCGGCTATAGGTCGAATCCTATAGCCGCGGTTAGAAAACGCGGCTCCAGGTCCGGTTTTAGCCGCGTTTTCAAAAAACGCGGCTATAGGCTTTGAGCCGCGGACTTTAGGCCGCGTTTACAAACGCGGCCATAGGAAACGCGGCTAAAAGCCTATAGCCGCGTTTTTGGGGTCTTAAGCTGCGTTTTTCAAACGCAGCTTTAGACCCTTTTTTTTGTAGTGGATACTCAATTTTGATGCCCAAAGTACTCTCAAATTTACCAATTTGTAAAGCTTAAATAATAGGGTTAAATACTTCTAATCACTAATTTAAAAACTCCTAAATTTTAGCTAAATAAGAAATCATTTTTTTCTAACCGCATTTCTCCTACCCCCACATTTCTCTCTCATGTTAGTAGTCAAGTATAATTCAACTTTTTTTTTTTAAATTAAAATAAAACTACTTTTTTTCCACTAATGTACTCTCTCTCTCTCTTTTTTCCCCTAATTTCTGAAATGAAATTGCCGCAAGTTTTTCTATACTCCTATTTTTAAAAACAATCAGGTAAAAAAAAATCTTTTATCCTTATCCCACCATCCGATTTAGTTTTTATTTATTTATTTATATGAGATTATTTTGTGTAGGTAAAAGAATATCTAGATATCCACTACTATTTTTCACTTCTCTAAGTAAACTTATTAAATTTTAAAATCCTAAATTTTAGGCTACTTATAAAATATTTTTTATTTCTCTTTCTCACATTTTTTATGCACCTTTAATTCTATCAAAAATAAACCCAATTTGTCATGTTGAGTTAAGAGCATTTAAAAAAACCATTATTATTATCCTGACCCTTTTTTTTTAATCCAAATCATCCATTCATACAACCTAAAAGAATAACCACCACTCTTCTTAAATTTTCTTTTGTTTCTAATACAAACTTCAGATTCAAAAAATCAAGATTTGGGCATAAATGCATATCTTCACATTTCTTCCTCTCTCAATTTCTCCACGGGGAATTTCAAAGAAGATCTATGCTATACAATAATATTATCAGGAATTTTTTTCATATCATAAATAAAATCTCCACTCTTCATATTATTTTTACTTTTAATTAATTACTTCAACCATTACTACTTTTGTTACTATATCTATCTATTACTCATCACATTGAACTCTCGATTAATTCTTATTTTGCCTTACTTTTGTAGTCCATTTGAGTGAGCATGTGATCATTTTAAATACGTCCTACCAACTTGCAAGTACCACTGGCGCTATTTTACCTTTGTTTATTCATATGTTTTCATACTTTTATTTGCTTTTTATTCAGTGGGAAAAGTTTAAATTTTAGCTTTAGTTTGCAATAAGGGCTGCTTTAAATTTCTTTGAAACTATGTATTTCTTTTGGCATAATTAGGATTCTATTTTGTATATTAATTTTTAATTTGTCATACATATTTCTTTTTATTTTTGAAATATTTTTCCCTTTTGGTTATCAGGTTTGCTTCTTAGGAAAATAAAATAGCATTTTTTACAATAAAAATAAAACTGTTTTTTTTCCACTAATGTACTCTTCTTCTTTTCATATTTTTTCCTAACTTCCAAAATGAAATTGCCGTAAGTTTTTCTATACTACTATTTTTCAAAGATATTAATTAGGTAAAAAAAAACTTTTATCTTTATCCCATCATCCTATTTATTTATTTTTATAATATTATCCCATATAGTTTAAAGAATATCCAATTATCCACTACTATTTTTCATTTATCTAAGTAAACTTATTAAATTTGAAAATCTTAAATTCTATAAAAAATACACCCAATTTGTCACGTTGAGGTTGAGTTAAGACTTTAGTTTATTTAAAAAAAATTATTATTATTATCCTAAGTAGTGTTTTTTTTTTTTTTTTTTAATCCAAATCAGCCATTCTATTACCACTTAAAAAAATAACCACCACTCTTCTTCAATTTTGTTTTGTTTATAATACAAACTTCAAATAAAAAAAAATAAAAAAATTAAGGTTAAGGCACAAATGCATATCATCACATTTCTTACTCCCTCAATTTCTCCACCGGGAATTTTGAAGAACAAGATCTATGCTATAAAATAATTTTTTCAAGTATTTTTTTTTCATATGATAAATAAAATCTCCACTCTTCATATTTTAGGGACACGATTTCTTAACGGCCCAATAATGATGTTGGGCTCGCACATGAAAGATCCCTCACAATATGATTTGTAGAGAGTGGGGTTAAAAGGCTAGCCATTGATCACGGGGCAATGATCCGGTCCTGCTTTTAGGGGAACTAACATAAGGGAGGGGGTTAAGCTTGGGCACCCAAACCCTACAGCTTTGTAGTTTGAAGGATTGGGCTCCTCGGACTTATTCCGAGGAGCGTTAAGGTCTTCCCCCGGTTACCCGGCGGTGAGTTTTTTGTGGTGGCGTACACAGTTCAGGTGTTTTCCTCCCTGGAGTTTCTTTTCCTGGAGGTGGGATGGGAGCTCCTGGTTCCTTTTCTCCTTTTTTCCCCCAGCCCCCTATCCAGATTACTTACTTTCTCTTTTATACTAGCCTGCGTTTGCTGTCCTTCATCCACGTGTAGGGTCAACCTTTACAAGACTGATATTTGTCCCGTCAGTCTAATCCCAGAATTATTGGGGATGGTTGATAAAGCTGAAGAATACGGCTCTGTTAGATGCAGAGTCTTATCTGGGAAGGGTAATGAGGGCAGCTTTCCCGAGATATTTTAGGTCCCCTTTCCAGTCTGGTCCTATACCGTTTTTGCCCCTCTTCTCGGTGGAATTTCGGGTCTGCCGATGACTGAATTTTCCTCGGCAACATCTCCGGGCCATTTGGGCTTTATGTTATTGAGCTTGGGCCGTAGTCTTCTTTGGCTTGGGCCTTTGGACTTCCCACGAGCAAGTGGACCTGACCCATAAATTATGGGGCCCCACAATAGCCCTTCAAAACCCTGCTGTCCGACTTCCTGGTTGGAGAGGGGGGTTTTGGTAATACCGAGCCTTTATTATGGCTCATTTAATTCAGCCCTTGACTGACGCTGGCGACTCTTCACCTGCCCAGGGAATGTACCGATCTACAAGACGTTCTCCTTAATTTGCGCACGATGCGTTTATGCCGTTGGGTTATCCGAAGCGCGTCTTTAATATCTTCCCTTTACGAGACTTCCCAGATTCAACGGTTTTTGATGGCGCGGGGGAATGAAACGGGCGTATTCACGTTTGCAGATTTCCTTGGAGATCTGAACACATTAAGTACTCTCCTCTTCGTCCCCTATATAAAGAGAAGAAATAAGAGTTGTTTCTCCCACAGATGAATCCCTTTAACCCCACCAAAATTTGAAACCCTCAGATTCCTTTCTGAGTTTACTTTTACTCTCCGGTTATACTTTAACCTGAAATACATTCACCGTAGTAATAAGCAATGAAAAAATCATTCCCCTCCCAGAAACACCAGGTTCTAGCGAAGTTCGAAATGGCTCGGTCAGGGCAAGGATGGCGGAGACTCAAGATTTGTCTTGCCTTCCTTTTAGCCAAAATCCGAAGCAGGGACTCGTCACGTCACACTTTCGGCGTGACTGAGCCGAGGAAGCACATCATCAGTACCACCCGCTCTCTCACGAGCATATCTAACACGGCACCAGTGTGTTAGGAGTCACGACTGGGGCAGGGACTAAGTGCCCCTGCTTCTTCCTCTCTTCGTTCATTGGCGCCTCCCTTCGCCTCTCTTTCTTCTTCTTTCCACCACCAGGTCCATCCTGGTGCTTTTCCTTCTCCCTCTTTTGCTCCTTTCTCTTTCTTTTCATCTCTTCCCTCTTCTTCTCCTCCTTCTTTTACTCATGTCCTCCATCTTCCTCATTCATCTCCTCCATCCTCTTCTTCCTTCTCCTTCATATTCTTCTTCCTTCTCCTTCATTTTTTTCTAAAGCAGGTTCTTCTCTCAACATAAGCAATACTGAGGCAGAGATCGGAGAGACTTTGAAGACAAGTTTAAAAGACACCTGACTGTTTACTTATTTGTATTGCGGATGTTGTTGCTGCTTCGGCAGTTCATCTTTTGTATAGGCTTGTTTAAGCCTCTCTTTGTACGTTGTAATAATTTTTCATATTAATAAAAATTGTTGTTATCTTACTTCGCATGTTCTGTCTCTATGTTTTTATAAATTTGCAAACACTGCTTGGCATAATAGTATAGCATTTGAATCAATGATAACTAAGGCCCAAATACTTGCTAACAAAAAGATATCATTATAACTTTAATAGAATGGTTTGACACAGCAATGCCTATCTGTGAATAACGATACTTACCCAAAACAATGCCGAGATTAGAACTGGATGCTCTATGCGGTGTAGGAAGTAATCATCCTAAGACATATCACCCGCAAAAATGAACAGCCCCCTTAGGCTACTGAATAGTGGAGCGTCTCGCCATCATCCTAACACTTTCATTGGCTTTAACATTTTACAGCATTTGAGCCGAGGACTTTCCTCATCCGAGTAGTTGGTGTCCCAATAGGCTTGAGTTCAAGGACCTCGCAACGCCTTGGCTCTGTCCAAAACTTATAGTTTTTCTTTTGAGTACTTGGTTTCCCCATAGGCTTGAGTCCGAGGACCATGCAAGGCCTTGGTTTTGTCCAAAACTTATAGTTTTTCTTTTGAGTACTTGGTTTCCCCATAGGCTTGAGTCCGAGGACCATGCAAGGCCTTGGTTCTGTCCAAAACTTATAGTTTTTCTTTCGAGTACTTGGTTTCCCCATAGGCTTGAGTCCGGGGACCATGCAAGGCCTTGGTTCTGTCCAAAACTTATAGTTTTTCTTTCGAGTACTTGGTTTCCCCATAGGCTTGAGTCCGAGGACCATGCAAGGCCTTGGTTCTGTCCAAAACTTATAGTTTTTCTTTCGAGTACTTGGTTTCCCCATAGGCTTGAGTCCGAGGACCATGCAAGGCCTTGGTTCTGTCCAAAACTTATAGTTTTTCTTTCGAGTACTTGGTTTCCCCATAGGCTTGAGTCCGAGGACCATGCAAGGCCTTGGTTCTGTCCAAAACTTATAGTTTTTCTTTCGAGTACTTGGTTTCCCCATAGGCTTGAGTCCGAGGACCATGCAAAACCTTAGTTCTGTCCAAAACTTTGAGTTCAGTTTCTCCCTTTCCTCAGGTATTTCACGAGGTGCCGAGCAGGAGGTTGTCCTCGGTAACGGCTATTCCTCGGCGTGGGCCATAGTCCCTGGGCCCCCATGCAGAACGGGCCTAGGCCGCGAATTCACTAGGCCCACAAGTTAAGAGATATTTCTGTAGTCTTTGGTCACGCGGTACTTTTTGGCATCCCAGTGTTCGAGGTGCACCTTCCCGAGACTCCTTTAATCTCATGGTTGCAGGTGGCGTTGGAGATTGAGCTGGAGCCATTTTGTCTGTAGCGTTCCTTGGGACGCTGCGTGAATTAAATGCCCCCACCTTATCTTTTTAAATAAATAGGAAAGAGAGTTGCTTTATCTACGCACAAATCCTTCTGTTTTCTCCCACATCATAACTCCCATATCCGGTGCTATCCTCCCTTAGTATAACATGTTTGAGGCGAGGGTTGGAAAGAAAGAACTCTCACCGCCACAGAGGCGCCGTGTCATTCTGAGACTCAAATCAGTGAGGTACGGGCAGAGGAGGCATAAATCCAAGAGAATATTCCGTTTCAACAGAGGGGAAAAGGTGTTTCTCCCTCTTTTAGTCAAAATCTGAAGCAGGTTCTGTTCATGCCAGAAGTTTGGTGTGTCAGAAGAAAGATTCTCCGCCATCATCGCCTCTGCCCTGTCGCAGACAAATTTTTGGTGAAGGCTCCTCAACGTCCGGCTCCCTGCACCCTTCCTTCAGCGGTGTGAGGCTCAAGTTGGGTTTCTTTTGCTGCCTGAGTTATGGGCATGTAAAAGCATTGAGGAAGAACAAGGTCTTGGAGCAGTAGCCAACCTCTCCTCTGTGCCACTTCCTCGGCTTTATCTTATTCTCTTGTATCTTCCTTTTCAATCATGTAGTGAGCTTTGACATAAGCTGATTCCAGCTTTTCATTGTACGTTGTACTATTTCTTTGTTTCAGTAAAAATGGAAATTTATTTACTTGTTTTGAACACCGTTCTTTTGGCAACACCACTTTGTGAATGGGTGTGCTCCATGTGTGTGTTTCTCCTCAGCGATATTTAGAGCAAGAACCCTTGAAACACAATCCAACTAATTCTAATTTACCGACCCTACCAGGCATAATAATAATAACAATTCATAGTAAGTTAGACTTAGGAAACTAACCGAGATAACGGTTGGACGTTCTGTAATAAGTGCGAGAATACTGTCCGGGAACGATAAATTCTAAATAATTCATCCGAGGGGGTGACCGAGCATTGAATGATTTCGGTTATGCTTTTAGAAACATGTTGCTCCATTCCGTATTGGTCCCTTTGGTGTTGAGGATCCGAGGGCAAACTAGAGAATCCATGTAGTTCAGGAATTAACCCAATTGTTAATGGAGAGTTTTCCTCGGGGAGATTCTAAGGTCCACGTAACGTAGTTTTTCCTTTTAAGTACTTGGTTTCCCCATAGGCTTGAGTCCGAGGACCATGCAAGGCCTTGGTTCTGTCCAAAAATTTTTGAGTACTTGGTTTCCCCATAGGCTTGAGTCCGAGGACCATGCAAGGCCTTGGTTCTGTCCAAAACTTATAGTTTTTCTTTTGAGTACTTGGTTTCCCCATAGGCTTGAGTCCGAGGACCATGCAAGGCCTTGGTTCTGTCCAAAACTTTTTGAGTACTTGGTTTCCCCATAGGCTTGAGTCCGAGGACCATGCAAGGCCTTGGTTCTGTCCAAAACTTTTTGAGTACTTGGTTTCCCCATAGGCTTGAGTCCGAGGACCATGCAAGGCCTTGGTTTTGTCCAAAACTTTTTGAGTACTTATTTTCTTTTTCGCAGGTCAGCCCCTTGACCAGGGTAGGGAGAGTTGACTTGAGGTCGGAAGCCCCTAGGGTTGCCCGTGCCGTTGGCGCTACAGGGCGTAAGCCCTGGCACAAGTTTATGTTGGAACAACAACTGCATGTCGCCGGAAATGGGGGAAAACCCACGAATCTCTACTTGCTAGAGGTTTATCTCGAACGCCACCGGTGCCAACGTGCAAACCTCCCCACAGACGGCGCCAATTGTAGGGACACGATTTCTTAACGGCCCAATAATGATGTTGGGCTCGCACATGAAAGATCCCTCACAATATGATTTGTAGAGAGTGGGCTTAAAAGGCTAGCCATTGATCACGGGGCAATGATCCGGTCCTGCTTTTAGGGGAACTAACATAAGGGAGGGGGTTAAGCTTGGGCACCCAAACCCTACAGCTTTGTAGTTTGAAGGATTGGGCTCCTCAGACTTATTCCGAGGAGCGTTAAGGTCTTCCCCCGGTTACCCGGCGGTGAGTTTTTTTGTGGTGGCATACACAGTTTAGGTGTTTTCCTCCCTGGAGTTTCTTTTCCTGGAGGTGGGATGGGAGCTCCTGGTTCCTTTTCTCCTTTTTTCCCCCAGCCCCCTATCCAGATTACTTACTTTCTCTTTTATACTAGCCTGAGTTTGCTGTCCTTCGTCCACGTGTAGGGTCAACCTTTACAAGACTGATATTTGTTCCGTCAGTCTAATCCCAGAATTATTGGGGATGGTTGATAAAGCTGAAGAATACGGTTCTGTTGGATGCAGAGTCTTATCTGGGAAGGGTAATGAGGGCAGCTTTCCCGAGATATTTTAGGTCCCCTTTCCAGTCTGGTCCTATACCGTTTTTGCCCCTCTTCTCGGTGGAATTTCGGGTCTGCCGAGGACTGAATTGTCCTCGGCAACATCTCCGGGCCATTTGGGCTTTATGTTATTGAGCTTGGGCCGTAGTCTTCTTTGGCTTAGGCCTTTGGACTTCCCACGAGCAAGTGGACCTGACCCATAAATTATGGGGCCCCACACATATTATTTTTAATTTTAATTAATTACTTCAACCATTGCTACTTTTGCTACTATCCGTCTATTACTCATCACATTTAACTCTCGAATAATTTTTATTTTGCCTTACTTTTGCAGTCCATTTAAGCGAGCAAGTGATCATCTTAAACACGTCCTACTCCTACCAACTAGCAGGTGCCACTGGTTTCATTTTACCTTTGTTTATTAATCTATTTTTCATATTTTTATTTTGTTTTGTATTTAGTGGGAAAATTTTAAAAATTAGTTTTGGTTTGCAATAAGTTTTGCTTTAAATTTCTTTGATACTACGTATTTCTTTTTGCATAATTAAGTTGCCCTTTTGTATATTAATTGTTAATTTCTCACACATATTTCATTTAATTTTGAAATATATTTCCTTTTTGGTTATCAAGTTTGCTTCTTAGAAATAAAATGAAATAAAATTAGCACAAGTTTTTTCTCTTCTAATTAATTATTTTTACATTCTATTTCCCCTTAGTAGAAGTAATTTTTCTAGTGGTATCAATAATTCCCTTAAAAAATAAAAGAGTTTCGTGCATGCTTAAATGCTAGTAGAAACTAACGTGAAAGATATTTTTAAATAGTAAAATGCATGCTAATATTTAGAAAAAAAAATGTGTCAAATGTATATGAGATATATTTTTCGTTTTAAAAATTGTGTGAGATATATAAGAATTGGAGATAGTGAGTTTAGGAGAACTTGTGGTTAGTGGTATATTATTTCGTTTTGAAACTTGGTTAGTGGTCTATTAAAATCCTATACAAAACAAATTGTATAAAAAAAGTGGATTTTTTTATAAAATAAGAAAATAAAAACCGTAATTAGAGTTTAGGAGAAGTTGTGGATAGTGGGTAGTGGACTATTAGAATCCTCTGCTAAACAAATTGTAAAATAATAAAAATAAAAATAAAAATAAAGATTTTAAAATTGTTGACTAAATAAATTTGAAATTTAGATTGAATTTAAAAACCAACGGAAAATAGTCCTATTTTGTAGGTAATGTTTTACATGGAAGTTTGAAATGTATTTTTATTGGATTTTCTTTTAGATTGTCTCTACTTAAACATAGGAATGTATGGGTATTTTTGAATCACGAAAAATTCATTCCAAATAGAGGAAGCTCTTTAAATAGTAGTATAGATGATATCTTAAATTAAGAAAAGTAACATTTTAGCTGGCTCAATGTTATATTTTTTTATAGGAGAATTAATAGAACGGAATTGCAGATTAATACCAAATTTTTTAGCACTTGGAACAAGTGATGTAGGTGGTTTTTTAGTATTTGGTTATTACTGTGCCAAAGTGCTAAAATCTTAATATGTTGACACACACACCGATGCCAATACTCTAAGAACAAAATCAACATCAAACCAAAAAAAAAAGAAAAAGAAATTCCTTGGATATGAAAGACAATTTGCAATGGGATAACGAATGATTTAAAATTTACATTTGCTAGCTTTCTAATACATGCAGGACTTATCTTATTAACGTACGCTTGTTACAGAAATTTAATAAGAACTTCTTTTTTATTATTTTCATTTTTTTAGAAACAATTGAACTTGTAATTAGTGTTACTTTATTCATTTATCATAAAGAGTGGCATTTTAATAAATAGTTTAAAAGTAGACGAAATGACTATATAGTTTTTCTTTTTTTCTCTTTTCGATAAACATTTGACTACATTGTTTAGGATCTAAGGCTCTTTAGCCATATTTTGTAGAAACTAGTTTCACCAGGAACAAATATCAATGAAGCAGAAGAGGTATCGCGATCTACAGCCACAGGAGGGTTTTTCGTAACCTTCTTTGAACTGTTTGAAGGGCTCAGTTTCTTCGTTTGACGTGGCTTTGCCTCTGCACAAACTCAAAACATTTGCAATAATGTAATACACATATAATGGTCAATGAGGAACTTTTTAAATTTTCAATCTTAGTCACAATTGTACGGTCGACTAACCTTGTACACAATATTTTCTTAATACTTTTATAGTAAATTATAAATGGTAAGTTGTTATTAGTTTTATTTTCAAAAAATAAAGTTTTTATTTTTTTATTTTTTTTTATTTTTATCTCTATTACCAAAAAGAGTTATTATTGGTTCTAAATTGAATTCACAACTTAAATTACCTTTTTACTCACTCATAACAACCAATAACAACTTACCACTTAAGATTTATTATAAAATTGTTTTGAAAATATTATATACATAGCATTTTTCCCAAAAAAAAAAAAGGTTAAACAAACACACTAAATATTTTACCTGAAGGCGACTTTTGATAATTAGAACTCATGTTCAATTCACTGGGAAAGCTAGGGTGAGAGAGACAGAAAGGCAGGTAGTAAAGGTTTGGGGTTTTTATAACGTATGTGGGAGACGTGACATGTAGTTTGGGGGCCTTTACCTTAGGCACTAGATTTTACAGATCCATTTTGGATAACACAGTTGCTAACTTTCAAAATAATAAAATAAAGACATTAATTGCTTTCAGGCATGCTGCTAAGATCCTCCAATATCAAAACTAATCAAATGACTAGCAATTTTTTTTTTTTTTTTTGGCCAAGTACTAATGACTTGCATGCGACATTTAAAAATAGATCATGCCTGATTTACTGATTTATAAATATTATATAATCAAATCCTTTAACTTGTTGTTCATCTTAATTATTATATTGTGTCATCTAAGTTTTGGAAGCTCCACAATTTTTCACATCAACACTATTTTATTTTAAAAAATATATATAAATTTTTCAGACGACTTCTTTAACTTTAACAATAGCGACTAGCAATAAACAGCCATCAATCTACTACCTACTTTGATAGAATCATGTAACGTTTCACTTATAAGAACTATAAAAAAAATTGCATTTTTGTGAATCTTAAATAGGTTTAGGAAACTGTAAAAGATTTTACAATATATAACTATGTGATTTGCTTATATATTAGTAGAATAAAATCCTCCAATTAACCAAGCACATGCTGCCAACACTAGTAGTTACTAAATTTGGACTCGACTTTGTACAACACTCATAGGAAATATTAAATTGTGACACAGATTAACAATACAAGAAATTAAGAAATATTACATTGCCACACAAATTAAAAATTACAAGAAATACTTGGTCCAGTCCAGAGTCCTAAGTCCAATACTAATAATTTAATAAGTTTCTAAAAAAAGAAAAGAAAAAATCAAATTGATATAATGATCTATTAGATACATAATGTTTTTATTTGGTTGAGTATTGACTGTCTCTGTCTGCATCGATCTCGCCCTCGTTCTGTACCAAAAAAAAAACATTAAATAAGACAAATAATTAGTATATCGCGAAAAGCACATGAAAGTAAAATTGATATCATTTTATTTTCTTTTTTATTTTTTATTTTATTTTTTTTGCTGGGTAAGTGTTTATGAAGGGGATAGAACCCCTGACTTGTTAGGTCACAAGGAGGCCGGGTACCACCTGGCCAGAAGGCCCGGTGGTAAAATTGATATCATTAAAAGAATATCAAACCAGTACTTAATCATGCGATATCTTGATCGCGTTCTTGGTTTTCTTGACAGAATTTTAGATCCCTTAATGCTCATGGGTGTGCCAGCTGTCGTTAAAGCCCAATCGGTCAATATTTGCAAGGAAAGTTAGACAATATATAAATATATGTAACTCACTAATTGAAGAAAAACCAAAAAGTTATTTGAAAAAAAAAATCTCCTAAGTCCGTAGGTTCATAGTATCGTGTCCTCCCCACACTCCCAACCAAATCTAATCTTATCCCAACTTATGGATAAGGGTTCCCACGTCTCACATCCCAAACTCAAAAGTGTAAAGATTTTTTTTTTCTTTTTTTTTGAGAAACTAGTCTGTGAGACAGACCGATGCTTTTATTAAAACATAAGAAAACTAATCAAACAGAGCAAGGGGGATAATGTCCCCAGGTAAGTCTTCAACCCAAACCTGACATTCTAATTCTAGCCCAACTAGGGATTTCTTTGCCAAAGTATCGGCAACCTTATTACAATTTCGTTTCACATGGCAGTAGTGATCCAGGCAATCAATGGTGGACTGACAAGCCCTTCGGTGTAAAGATTATTTTGTCAAATATATAAGAACCGAAACTCAAACAAAACAATAATATCATAAACGCACAAAGTTTAGAGAAATAATATAAACCCATATCAGTGTTAATCATATGTAAAGAGAGAACCTGAAGATTGTGGGTGGCGCCGCTGATTTAGAATGGAAGAGAAGAAGCGCCGCCTAGTCGTCCGGGAAGAGATGAAGCGCTGCCGAGTTGGATTGGATATGAGTGCGCCGTTGACTTGAATATGGATTGGAAGAGAATAAGCTAGAGAGCGGTGCCAACAAGTGGATTGGATGAGAAGAAGCGCCTCCGATTTGAGGTTGTGGGTGCGCCGGGCTCTGAGTGTTTATGGGTGCGCTAGGCTCTGAGGGTTTTGTGGGTTGCACCGCAGATGTGGTATCAACAATTTGAGGGTTTTGTTTAGAGAGTCAAACAGAGCAATGAACAAACCAAGTAGAGAGGTAGAGAAGCAAACGTGAAACAGGAGAAAGGCTGAAAAGCGTGATGAATGTTTTAATTTTTTGTTTATATTTAAAACCTGTTTAACTGGCAACCTTTAAAATTATATCAACGGACAAGATCAAAACCATAGGAAATTAACGGCTCAGATATAGGTGGGTACCGTACCCCCCTTTTTTGGGGGGGGGGGGGGTGTACGGTAAGGTTATCAATTCCATACCGTACCGGCCGGAATATACCGTACCGGCTAGCAATCCGGTACACTCGACCCCCCTGTTTCGTACCGGAAAAAATACCGGCCGTACCGGCCTCGTATCGGCCATACCGGCCAATTTCAGGCAATACCGGCCGGTAAAGAAAATAGTTTTTTTTTTTTTTTTTTTTTTTTAAGTTTTGTAATTTTTGAATTTTTGTTAGGACAGAATGGTAACTTATTTGTATTAATTTATTAGTATTATTTGTTTTCTTAGTATGCAATGGTAACTTTTAAGCTTTCTATTTTATTTTTTTATTTTTTTTCCCTTTTAATTGATACTAAAGTCTAAAACTATGAATAATTAGTTCTGAATTAAGGAAATGTTTTATGGTAAACTTTTATATTTATTATAATATATATATACAGACACATACATATATATATATATATATATACATATATATATATATATATATACATATATATATATATATATATATATATATATATACATATATATATATATATATATATATATATTTATATTTATAAATATAAAAAATAGCGGTAAACCCGAAACGGTACATCGGTATTGACCGGTATCCGAAATATATCGTACTGGTGGCCAAACCGGTACGGCCTCCGGTACGGTATTGACATCCTTGGTGTACGGTACCCACCTATATGGCAATAGTAATATTAATATGGCCCGACATGCAATAGTAATATTAATATGGCAAAAATGTAAAACACGACCTCAAAATTTTTTACTACAATTTATTTTATGCCTCTAACTACCTTGTACAACTGAGTTTTTTAATAAATTTCAAATTTATTTAATTAAAACTTAGAATTACTATTAATAAAGTCCCAATTATGGTATTAATTTTTATAATTAAGAAAAGTAATTAAAAACAGTTTTGGAACTTCTTAAAAAATCATTTTTGGAAAAACAACGTGTCTCTCTCTCTCTACTGGTACACCAACTTCAAAATTGATTTTGTATTTCATCTAGATCAAAATCCTTAGGCTTCTCAAAATGGAAAATTTCCGAGGAATGTTTTATTAAGCTTTTTGAAAGATTGTTAAAATTTAAAGGAAGTTGATATTGAACTAGAAGAGCACATATTGATAGTAGAATGTAAGAGACAATTACATTAATACGCTACTTTTAATCACATGTATTTATTTATTAAAGGGTGTGTTATGCATTTGATTATGAGACAAACTCCTAAAATAAAATAAGATAAATATTCAATGATAAGGTCATACCTGTCTCGTTGTCCGTTCATTTTGTCTAACAATATCCGAAGCTGTCAAACCTTTTCTATTTAGCTGATTCAAGTTAACTCTCCTATCCCACGTGAGAGTACACACAACATTTGAATGAAAATTCATAGAGGCCAAATGCAAGGCTGTGTGTCCATTCTTGTCCCTTTCATTTAAAAGCTTCTCAAACCTTGGGTTTGACAACATGTTCTTCACCAACATGTCTTGCCCATGCTTTGCCACAACGTGCAATATATTTTGACCTAAACTAGTCAATAATTTAGATGGATTGTGCCATCGCTGTTAAAGAAATATTTCAACAGCTTAATGTGTCCCTTCTTGCTTGATATATATATGGATAGGAAGGTCACCCTTTAGGCTCTTTACAAGGGCATGTTGTTTGAATTTTGTTGAAATGAACTGAATGCCCTCAATGTAATTATTGGATGCGGCTAAATGTAGAGGTGTCTTCCCTTTTTGGTCTCATACGTGGAAGAGTAATGGATTCTTGCGAAAAACCTCTTCCAATATATATAAGTTAACAATTTATATAAATATATATATATATATATATGTGTGGTTACACGATTTTCCTGGCCCAACTCGTGTTGATTAGGCCCTGGCCCAAAGCGCAACCCACAATAATTATTTGTAGAGGATGGGTCAAAGAACTTGGCCTCAGTGAACTTGTTCGGTCTTATGCATGGGCAGTATGGTTTGCAAAAGGAAAATAGAAAAACACCAGAATGGATCTTTCTCAAGTCTGATTTTATTTCTTTTTTGTTTCTGATACAGTTCTCTCGTCCCCTTCTTTGAGGGACTCCACTACATTATATATTTTTCTTCTTTCATCCCAGCCTTACACCTGTTAACCATCCAAGCATCCACTCGAGCACCTGTCCCATCAGACGCCCTCATCAGACCCTTTGTGAGTTGCAGAGGCCAAGGCGGTATTGTTCAGGAGTCTTTTCCTCATTAATGCGGCCAAGAGGGTGGTTGGGGCGCAATTAATGTGGTGGTAGCCTTCCGTGAGATATTTTGAATTTAATTCGTTTTATATGTTGGGAAGACGAGCTGAAATGGCTGGGGCAAGTTTCTCGTCTGGGCTTCGCGATGTCCGAGGAGGAGTTACTCCTCAGACAGGTTTCCTTGACGCTATTGGGGTTGAATAGCGCTTCATATGAGGCTTTTCGTTGGACAGGACGCTCCTCGGACGGGCCTGAGCTTGGAATAGCCCATCATTTTTGGGCCGGGCCCCACAATAGCCCCTCAAAACTCCGGTTTTTACCTCCCTCCGAGGGGAAAGGCGGGGTTTTGATGTTTGTGAGTGGAGGGAAATAAGGAGATCGTGGGGCGCGCGTGCGGACCGTTACTTTTGACGCGCTACAATTTACGAGACGTGGCCATTAACTTCTGGAGGCGTTATGTTCCCTTCATCCAACGGCTTGGCGTGGATCGAACGGCCATCGTTTCTTCCCGTATTTCTAGGCGGGGATGATCTTTTCTCTCTCCTCCCGGCTAAATAAGACGCCAGAGGGGTTCAGTTCCTTCTTTCATCTGCATTTCGCAAACCTCAAAAGACTCCAGAGAACTCCATCGAATCCCAGAGATATACGAACACTTGCGTCCGTTACGCCGCCGTAGCCGTTCTTGTGAAGCGCTTCGTCCAAGAGAGATTCCCAGGCGTCCCCTTGAGTGTTTTGTGAAGGTACCAGTACATTTCGCCTTTCTCTCCGTTTCAATTCCCTCCTCGGACTCTACTTTTCTTTTCAGTCTTTACTTTCATTTCCTCAGTTCAGTTCAGATGGGTAGATTCGAAAAATTAGTAAAAACCCCTGCCGCTATGGAAGCCTTTAGGGCTAAATACCACATTCCCCCGAGGGTTGGGCTGCGGCACTGTCCTCTTGAAGAAATATTGACCGATAGAGTTGAGGGAGAAGTCGTTATCCCCATGATTGCTTTCATAGAGGGAGGGATGACACTTCCCATGCGCAGGATCACAAGGGAATACCTGTTCAACCATAGGTTGACGCCGTATCAGTGTGCCCCAAATATGTTCAAGATACTACGCTGTGTAGATGTCTTAAACGAGCGGATGAATCTAGGCCTCACTTGGCACGATGTGGCTTATTTGTACGAATGTCACCGCCTCGGGGATGATGGGTATTATCTTAAATCCCGGAACAAGGACGTTAGGTTGATCTCTTGTCTTCCAGTTTCCAATAAGACCGTGAAGAATGACTTCCTCATTGCTTCTGGGGAGTGGTTCGACGGTATTCACTGTCCAACTCGGGCAGGAAACCCAGGTGCGGCGCTTTTAGGATTGATCCTTTTTGGGGAAAGGATTTAGTGTTGAGGGGTTATTTTTTCTTGCTTTCTTTGTAATTGGAAAATTTCATGATCTGACCTCACTTTTCTTGGTTTGTTTGCAGACAAAAATCACGTTGCTCCTCGGATAAGACTTGTGAACGTGCCAGCGCTGAACTATCTTCTCAGGTCGGAGATTTACGTTACCGGGGACGGACAGTTGCGTGCGGCCCATCTGGTTTTGGGCTATCAACCTCTGAGCAGCGCTTTCCAGGCAATCGGTCACGCTATAAGGGCTGGCAGCCCGAGGCTGGCCAGAATTGACGTGTCCCGGGACGGATTCCTAGCTGACCACGATTTGCCACCAGTTGTGTTGCCAGGTGTCAGAAATCCCTACTTAGCGGAGCAGTTACCTCCGGTAAACGAGCCTGGTGCTGCTGTTTTGGTTGAAGAAGAGGCTGAATCATCTCGTCTTTCCCTTGAAGAGGAGATAGATAAGTTTTACTTCGAGGAGGAAATTCAGCAAAACCCCTTGGTGGAGTCTTCTAATCCCGAAGTAGAGCAGGACCAACATTCCGCAGTTGGTGTTCCCTCAATCGTTATCTGCTCGGACGATACTTCAGACGAAGAGGTAGAGCCCATGGCAGGAAAGGGAAAGTCTCTAAAGGAGCTGATGTCCTCTCGGGGGAAAGGTTAGTCATCAAAGGTTCAGCCATCGAAGGGACCAAGTCCATCAAAGGTCAAAACCCTTCCCCCTTTGGTCCCCCAGGGCGTCTCAGACCCTGGCCTTAAGGTTAACCCGGACCTGAAGAAGAAGAGACCGGTTGACACCCCTGAGGAGGGTGAGATGGCTGTCCAGCCGACTAAACAGCAAAAGACTACGCGGGCGCCGAGGAGCAGAAGGGGCAACTCCTCGGAGAGCCGGGATGAGGAGAACCTTGCTGACGTTCGCGCCTCCCCCCGTGTATGGAACCCCAAGCTGGAGCTGGATGGGGTTGCCATCTCCTACAATGCTTCGGTTCGAGAGTACAACCGAGGACAGGCAGGGTACGTGGCGGATGCCTTAGAGCAACCCTTACTCCTTCCTCGGGACATGGAGGCCTATAGGCGATGCACTCAGCCCGAGCTCTTCCTATCCCTAAAAAGGGATCTCGCGTTGGTAAGTAATCCTTTTACTGTTCTATTGATTTTCCTATTTTGTTAGATTTCTGTAACACTCTTGTTTCGTTCGCAGATTACCCAACAGGTGTTCGTGGCTGATGAGTTTTGCCGCGATAGCCGAAGTAGGGCTGAGGCTGAGACCCAGGCTCGGGCAGAGATGGAGAAAGCCTTGGGGTCTCTCAAGCACGAGCACCTTAAACTCACGGACGACTTTAAGGTGTCGGAGAACCGGCGCAAGAGTGCAGAGGCTGGTTTAAAGAGTGCTGAGACCCAGGCGGAGGACCAGCGCAAAGAGCTGTACACGACGCAGCTCGATCTCACCACCGAGAGGCAGGTAGTGCGGGATCTCAGGACTGCCCTGCAAAAGGTAGAGGATGAGCTGAGGCTAGTAAAGGAGGAGGCCCAGCTGATCCGAGAGGCCACAGAGGCTGAGAAGAATGCTGCTCGCCAGCTCGGGGCCGAAGAGACGGAGGCCAGGCTGTCTGAGGAGATCCCTGAGGTGTGCAGAGAGTACTGCGACATTTCATGGGCTCATGCTCTCGACGCTGCAGGAGTTCCTGCGGATTCGGCCCTAAGACTGCCCGAGAGCATCTTCTATCCTCCGGAGATCCGAGCTAACCCTGATGAAGCCCAAGTCGCTTCGGAGCAAGACCTGGCGGTGCCTGATGCCGTACTTGTGTCTGATGTGGCTAAGGATCCTGCCACAGACTCTACCATTGAGGTTCCTCCTCCTCAGCCCGAACAGAAAGAAGATTCTCCCGCTAAGGCTTAGCCCCTTTTTTTTTTTTTTTTTTTTTTTTTTTTTTTTTTTTTTAAATGAGAGTTGTCTTGTTTTTTCATTCTTTTATAAGGACCTCTCTTTTTAATGTACTCGGAATATTAATATAAAACGTTCGTCTTGCTTACTATGAATGTATGTCAATAGCGCTCTTTTTTAAACATTTGCAACGAGGTAGATACAGGCAAACGGTCAAAATGAAAATGGGTTTTTGGGTTACGCGTTTGAGGGTCGCGATGGTGCTAGACTGTGCGCATGTATTAAAAGTGATTTCCTTTAAGTAATAATCTCCCAATCTATCACAAGTAATAATCTCCCCAAAAGTCTGTGGTCCGAGGAGCTAGGCAGGACTTAGGTTCTGCTTAAAACTATGAATTGTCATGAGTAATAATTTCCCCTAAAGTCTGTGGTCCGAGGAGCCATGCAGGACTTAGGTTCTGTTTAAAACTATGAGCTGTCATGAGTAATAACTTCCCCAAAAGTCTGTGGTCCGAGGAGCCATGCAGGACTTTGGTTTTGTTTAAAACTTATAAATAGTTGGCTTAAATAATAATTTCCCCCAAGTCTATGGTCCGAGGAGCCATGCAGAACTTGGGTTCTGTTTAAAACTTATAAATAATCGGCTTAAGTATTAATTTCCCCCAAGTCTGTGGCCCGAGGAGCCATGCAGGACTTGGGTTCTGTTTAAAACTTATAAATAATTGTAACGTAGACTGGCAAGCGGCAAATAGTCATAAAAGAAAACTTATGCTAAGCCATTCTTATTAATAATAATACCTCCTGAGGTTATTTACATTCCATGGTCGAGGTACAGCTTTTTCATCCAAATCTTCTAGGTAGTAGGCGCCTATTCCGGCCACGGATGTGACACGGTATGGTCCCTCCCAATTGGGCCCCAACTTGCCCCAAGAGGGGTTCTTTGCGCTGCCGAGAATCTTCCTCATCACGAGATCACTTGGACCCAGAGGCCGCAATTTGACGTTAGCATCATACCCTTGTCTTAACTTCTGGTGATAATAGGCCATGTGAATCGTGGCCTTTTCCCTTCTTTCCTCGGCTAGGTCCAGACTTCTTCCTAGCAACTCATCGTTATCACTTGGGGTAAACGAGCTAGACCTCAACGTGGGGAAATTGTTCTCGATCGGAAGCACAGCCTCGGCCCCGTAAGTCATTGAGAAGGGGTCTCACCGGTTGAACGCCGCGGCGTTGTCCGATAGGTCCATAAGACGTGCGGTAGTTCTTCTACCCATCTCCCCTTTGACTCATCCAATCTTTTCTTCAATCCGTTCACTATGACTTTGTTTACGGCCTCGACTTGCCCATTTCCTTGGGGGTATGCGGGGGTGGAATATCGATTAAT
Organism: Quercus robur; assembly: GCF_932294415.1. Taxonomy (NCBI): domain Eukaryota; kingdom Viridiplantae; phylum Streptophyta; class Magnoliopsida; order Fagales; family Fagaceae; genus Quercus; species Quercus robur. The sequence continues at coordinate 30,536,630 of NC_065535.1, read as the reverse complement.
GATTCCAAACTCACGGCAATACTCCCTAAAATTCTTGCTGTCAAACTGAAGACCATTGTCGGAAATGAGTGTTTTCGGAGTTCCAAAGCGGGTGATAATGTTCTTCCAGATGAATTTCTGGGCGTCCACGTCCCTGATGTTGGCCAAAGGCTCAGCCTCCACCCATTTAGTGAAGTAATCGGTTCCGACTATTATGTATCGCTTGTTCCCCGCAGCCTTGGGGAAAGGTCCGACAATATCAAGACCCCATTGCGCGAACGGCCATGGACTGGAGAGTGGGTTGAGAACCCCTCCGGGTTGGTGGATATTTGGGGCGAATCTTTGGCACTGATCGCACTTCTTAACGTATTCCTGGGCTTGTCTCTGCATGTTCGGCCACCAGTATCCTTGGGTGAGTGCCCTGTGCGCCAGCGATCTTCCTCCGGTGTGACTTCCACATACTCCCTCATGTAACTCTTCAAACAGCACCTCGTCTGCCTCCGGACTGGACATGATGGGTGGTCGGGACAGGTAGTCCTTAAGCTGCTGGAAAGCCTGAACGCAATCCTCCGACCATTTAAACTCTTTCCACTTGTTTATCAGGAGGTAAAAAGGCCGACATCGATCCGCCGATCGTGATATGAACCGGCTTAATGCCGCAATGATGCTAGTGAGCTTCTGCACTTCCTTCGGGTTCCGAGGAGTCTGTAGACTGTTAATGGCTTTGATTTGGTCAGGACTTACTTCTATTCCTCTATGGGTGACCATGTACCCTAGGAATTTCCCAGACCCGACCCCGAATGAACATTTGGAGGCATTCAGCCGCAACCGGTGCTCCCTTAAGATAGCGAAGACTGTTCCAAGGTCTTGCACGTGCTCGGACACCCTTTTACTCTTCACAACCATATCGTCTATATACACCTCAATGATCTTGCCCAGTTGCGGCTCGAACATCCGAGTCATCATCCTTTGGTAGGTTGAGCCCGCGTTCTTTAGCCCGAATGGCATCACCTTATAATGATAATTTCCGATGGGCGTCATGAAAGCCGTTTTCTCTTGGTCCTCTAGCGCAAGGGGTATTTGATGATAGCCCTGGAAGGCGTCCAGGAAGCTCATTCGAGGGTGTCCCACGGTTGCATCCACCAATCGATCAATTTTGGGTAGGGGGAATGGGTCCTTGGGGCACGCCTTGTTCAGGTTCGTGAAGTCCACGCAGACCCTCCACGTCCCCGTCTTTTTCCTTACCACCACTGTGTTCGCCAACCATTCAGGATAAAAGACCTCTTTGATAGCTCCTGCTCTTTTCAACTTGGCCACTTCGTCTCTCACGGCACCAGCGTGTTCCTTTGAAGGGCGTCGGGGTGGTTGCTTCCTCGGAGTGGAAGAGGGGTTGACGTTCAGGTGGTGGCAGATGAGGCTGGGATCAACTCCAGGGGCATTGTAGGCGTCCCAAGCGAATACGTCGACATTTTCTCTGAGAAATCTGACCAATTCCTCCTTTTCCTGAGAGGGCAATTCAGAGCCGACCTGAAAGAACTTCTCCGGGTCATTGCTGACAGCAACCTTATCTAAACCTTCACACCTTATCTCCTCGGCCAGCCCCTCGTCTTGCTTTGCCGAGGAGGTTGGTTGCTATAAGCTCTTTGGGGCCGAGGTCTCGACCAAGGGCCGATGTAAAATGGCGGCCACCACACACTTCCTGGCCACGGCCTGATCTCCTCGGATCTCTTCCACTCGTCCTCTGGATGGGTATTTCACTTTCTGGTGAAGTGTGGAGGTCACGGCCTCTAGGCTGTGGATCCATGGCCTTGCGACTATCGCGGTATAGGGTGAATAAGCGTCGACCACGATGAAATTCACCTCCACCACTTCCGCCCCAGTCTGTATGGGCAGTCGGATTTGCCCCTTTGGCGTTACAAGCTTCCCCTCGAAGCTGAGGAGGGGGGAGTCATAAGCTGTCAAGTCTTCTGGCTTTAGATTCAGCCCCTTGTATAGGTCGGGGTACATTATCTCCACCGCACTTCCAGAGTCTACTAATACCCTTTTCACATCGAAACCCCCAATCCGCAAGGTGACCACCAAGGCGTCATCGTGAGGTTGAATTGTTCCTCCCTTATCCTCATCCGAGAATCCCAGTATCAAAGAGCTTCCCTTTTTTATCCTTTTGGGTTCCCTTTGTCTGCCCTCGGAGGGAAGGTGGTCCACGGCCAATACCCTGGGGATGGGTGGCCCAGTTCTTCCTGGTGCAGCGAGGATGACATGTATCGTCCCGGTGGGGGGTCTTAAAGACACGTCCCTTCGAGGCTCTTGTGTCGCTTGGCCGGGATGGCCGCTCGATGGGTGCAGCAGGTGACGTAGCTTTCCTTCTCGGACCAATTGATCCAGGTGATTCCACAAATTCCTGCAGTCCTCAGTAGTATGCCCGTGGTCCTGATGATATTGGCAATACAAGTTCTGATTACGATTGGCAGGGTTTCCAGCCATCTTTCCCGGCCATCTGAAATAGGGTTCATCCCTTACTTTCTCCAGTACTTGTTGTACCGGCTCTCTGAATACGGCATTCACTATTTGCGGGGTGCTCTGCCCAGCCTGTCGCGGAAAATCTCTCCTCGGCTGACCAGGATTATGACGTTCCATTCTGAAATCATTTGCTTTAAAGGGGATGACCTTCTCCTTGCCCTTCCCTTGCAGCTGATCCTCCTCCACTCTTTTGTACTTGTCGATCCTATCCATCAGCTGTTGGACGTCAATAGCTGGTTTCCCGGTGAGGGATTTCCTTAAGCCATGCCCGGTGGGGAGGCCGCTTGTGAACGTGCTGATAGCAACGTTATCATGGTTGTCATCTAAATCGTTATACACCTCCCAATACCTATCCGAGTACGCTTTCAGGGTTTCTCCTTCGTGCATGGATAAGGACAGCAGTGAACTGAGAGGTCGAGGGACTCTGGTGTTTGTAATGAAACGGGAGCAAAAAGCTTGAGTGAGCTGCTTGTAGGAGCCTACGGAGTTTGTCTTCAGGCTGTTGAACCATCTCATTGCCATCGATCCCAAGCTAGAGGGGAAGATTTTGCACATCAGGGCCTCGTTTTGCGAGTAAATTGCCATCTTTTGATTAAACTGACTCACGTGCTCCACCGGGTCTGCTTTGCCGTGATAAATGGCGAACGCCGATTGGTTGAAGCGTCTTGGCATCTTAGCCCCTTCGATTCTATTCGTGAAGGGTGATCTTGAAACCTGATCCAACGCCTTCTTCATGGCGTCGCTCCCCGAACCTTTGCTGGACGGGCGCTCATACTTTCGTACAAGGCGTGGTTCCTTTTCGTAAGAAAAGGTTTCGCTTGGGGGGGTCCTTGACCTTCGTCTGTAACTCACGTCTTCCGGATTAGAAGACTCGCCTGAGTCAGAGGGAGATCGTCTTCGCTGCGCACGTCGTAACTTCCTTTTTAGGTCCTCTATCTCTCGCTGCATGGCCTGGTGACTATCTCGCCTCTGAGACACGTGACTTCCTATCTGAGTGTGACTCTGGCTCGTCCGGGTGGTATGCACACTCCCCTCACGATTCCCCCTCCCGCCTGGGTTGGTTGGGTTATTTTGCCTCTGGGACTCGGCAGGTCGTGTTCGTTGGGAGTTAGCTTGGTGAGGATCGTCCTGGTGTGGATCTAGTTCTTCCATGCTCGACTGTTGCACTAGCTGATGCCCTAGCTCTTCCCACAGACGGCGCCAATTGTGGTTACACGATTTTCCTGGCCCAACTCGTGTTGATTAGGCCCTGGCCCAAAGCGCAACCCACAATAATTATTTGTAGAGGATGGGTCAAAGAACTTGGCCTCAGTGAACTTGTTCGGTCTTATGCATGGGCAGTATGGTTTGCAAAAGGAAAATAGAAAAACACCAGAATGGATCTTTCTCAAGTCTGATTTTATTTCTTTTTTGTTTCTGATACAGTTCTCTCGTCCCCTTCTTTGAGGGACTCCACTACATTATATATTTTTCTTCTTTTCATCCCAGCCTTACACCTGTTAATCATCCAAGCATCCACTCGAGCACCTGTCCCATCAGACGCCCTCATCAGACCCTTTGTGAGTTGCAGAGGCCAAGGCGGTACTGTTCAGGAGTCTTTTCCTCATTAATGCGGCCAAGAGGGTGGTTGGGGCGCAATTAATGTGGTGGTAGCCTTCCGTGAGATATTTTGAATTTAATTCGTTTTATATGTTGGGAAGACGAGCTGAAATGGCTGGGGCAAGTTTCTCGTCTGGGCTTCGCGATGTCCGAGGAGGAGTTACTCCTCGGACAGGTTTCCTTGACGCTATTGGGTTTGAATAGCGCTTCATATGAGGCTTTTCGTTGGACAGGACGCTCCTCGGACGGGCCTGAGCTTGGAATAGCCCATCATTTTTGGGCCGGGCCCCACAATATATATATATATATATATATATATATATATTTTAAAACACGAATGACATTTGAAAGAATTAACTAGAATATATTAATTTAGAACATGCATGACATGCAATATTTTTGTTACAATCAATGTGGCAAATACAAAGTATTTTTTTTTTTTTTTTTGAGAATAAAAAAAAACCAAGTGGAAAATACAAAGTAAGTGTGATACAAAACATGCAATGCATTATGTTTTATTTTATTGCACAAAACTTATGCAAATTAGGAATAATTTTAGATGGCACCTATTTATTTTTGAACCTGCCAGATATACATTATGCTCAATTGTTTATAAGATTAAAAAGAATTAAATAGGATGACAATAAAGAATTGATAAAATAAAAGTGAGGAATATACCTAATCTTTTCTTCCTTATGGCAACATAAAATGGTAATTCAAGTCAAGACCTTCCAATGAGACCATGATTCGCATATGGTGCTAGTAATAGAAGCACAACAATTTGCTTATCGGGAGTAGCTAGGCACAATGGAGATTTTCTGTCTTCCTTCAAAATATATGCCGCGTTGGGATCTCCCCAAAATAAAAGATTCAGAGACAAAACTACACTTGGGCTGGGGGGGGGGGGGGGGGCATGGCCCCCCTCAGATTTTGAAAAAGTAACTAGTAGTATGCATAGGACATACAAAAATTCTAACTTTTGACCCTAAATTGTATATACTTGCCCCCCTCCCCAAATACAAATTGACCCATGAAATTTCCCAAATTGTTTTAATCAAACCATCCCTTTGTTGTGTTGCCCCAAAAATATCAAAAAAAATCCATTAGACAAACCAACAAAACAATTCATAAAACTAGATAGTTAGAAAAACCTTTAGACAATCACAAATCCAATACAGAAAAAAAAAAAAAATACCAACAAGATAAGAAAATATGACAAATCCTTAGCAAAACAATCCTTTAGTGCAGCCCCACCACAGTCATCTTCTTCTCTGGCCAGCTACATCTTTGTTGCTTTCTTCTTCTTCTATTTTTTTTTCCTAACTTCACAACCTTCAGACTTTAGTGCATGCCTTCTCTCTATTTTGCAAAATGATGATTGAAAAAGGCACCTTGGAGATTGTGGCAAAGATGGCTACAACTCATTGTGGTTCTTGTGGCCAACATAAAGCCATGTGCAGTTAATTGTTTTTTTTTTTTTTTTTTGGGGGTCTAATCATATGGTATATACTACCTTATATTCATAAAGTTATCTTAAAATGAATTTAGTAGTATACTACCTTAAATCCATTAATTTTGTTGTAACTTTATTGTGTTAATAAATTACTAATAATAATATTGTTGTGGCTTGTGGGTTTTTTATTTTATTTTTTATTTTTTAATTTAAAATTTTAAACTAAAGAAATAAATATCGGAAAGAAAAATAAAATAAAAATATATTAATTTTTATATAGATTAAAGATTCCTAACTTTGCAAGTCAATAAATATTTTGAATCGATACATATGATAAATTCCTAAAAATTAATATTAGAATACATCCACAGATTAATATTATGATGTGTATGTATTTTTTGGTTAGCTAAAATCAACACTTGCGAAACCCTTTTTTCGTTATGCTTGCCCCCCTCAGGTTCAAATCCTGGTTTCATCCCTGAAAAGATTGATGGCTTCATAACAAATAGGAAAAAACATAGCTTCATGTAAAGCAGTGTTTCCTAGACTATTCCTCATTTGCAACTCTACACTAGAGCTATTAATGAGGACTTCTAAAACTCTTAGATGTTTATTTTTTGTGCCACGTGAATTGCATTGTCCCCTAGAATATTTTTCTTGGTAAGAAGGAAAGGGAAGTGATCAACAATGAATTTTGTGATCTTAGTACTTCCAAAACTTGCTACCTCATGGAGCAAGGAATTCCCTGATGGGATTTTTTGGGAATAAATGGTTAATAATGGGAGTTGTTTGTTGGTTGACATGTGTTCCAACATGTCAACAAAACCAATTACATCATCATTGGCTAAAGGTTGATGAAAGGAAGCAAAATCAAGGGCAAAGTTGGTGGTGTTTGTGGATTGGTGGAGGTTTGGAAACTTTTTTGACTTTAAAGATTTCAATCTTTCATTGAGAATTTCTTGGGCATAATTTGCACTGGTATGTTGACAGCCATTCGTAAGAAAGGAACTTGAATTTTTATTTTTATTTTTGAGAAAAACAAAAGATGAAATGTAAATAAGAACTAAGAGGAAATGTGAGTGAAGAACTATGAATACACTAAGAGAAATGATAAGTACAATTTTTGTGACATATTTATAATGAAGTAAAATTCTACAGAAACCATCGGTATTTAATTAGAAGACTACACTTGGAATCAAAACATTTTGGCATTAAATGTTGACAAAATTTTGTTGCCATATTAGCCTACCAGAAATCTATGTCATTTGTAACATGGATAAATCATGCAGATTTTGTTAAGCTTTCTCCAAAAACTTGCGTCACTCTTGTCCTATTTCTCCACTACTGAACAAATTTTTTTTTGACTAATTTTGGTAACAAATTTGGTTGTAGCGTAAGGTTACAATTTCATTCAGTATCTTTTTATTGGATGTAAATTTTGACAAATCTACTATTAGAACACGTTTTATTTTTATGTCCTTCATAATTAAAAATCTTCCAAATGATCAAAGATCAATAACTATATTATTAATCAAATATTTAAATTTTAAGTTTTTATAGTCTAAAATTATGCATTAAAAAAATCTTATAAATCGAATAGAAATTACATCCGATTGACATGAAATTTGATATGTGTATTAAAAACATAATGAACATGTAATTTAATGGTTAGTTTTTAAAATTATGTAGTCATGTTAGTTTTTGTTAGTGAAATTTGTATTTATAATAATAATATTCACAACATAATAATATTTTACCATCAGGCAGGCATTAGGCACAACATTCAACATCAAACAACATTATGAATAAGGCCAATTCATAAAATTAGTAGTAAATTACCTTATCAGCTAGGAATTATGTTGAAGGAAGCAACTCTTTCCACCCTCCAGTCATTCCTTGCTCGATGGATCATCATGCGTGTTTTGTGTGGCTGAATCAAAAAACATAGCAACAACAACAATTGAGATAACTATTAAATAATTCCAAACAATAAAATCATGGTTGCACAGCCAACACCTCACCAATGGAGTGGACATGCAAAGGAGTTTAATAAAAGATATATATGTGTTAATAGGATAAGAGACCCACCACTATTGAGAAATTTGAAAAAATATAACATACCCTCATCAAGTCGATCTCTTGTTATGCGAAAATCCCCATATAGTAATGACAATAGATGATAGTGTAAAACAAATAGATTTCTAAAAGACCTGTAGCAAAAAATAATAATAATAATAATAATTGGATCAAAATACTCACCATTCTAATGAAGAGGAAATAAGGATGGCCTAATTTCTATCAAAAGTGAAGATCCATCTTCTTTTTCTTTTTCATTTTTTTTAGAAGAAAATTGAAGAACTAATAGGGCAGTTTTGAATGTGGGGTAGCTTTAGCGATAACTTTGTGTGGGAAGTGGGTTCTTGTTTTTTGGCTTGGGTGGGAGTTAGAGATAGAAACAGGTCTTGTGAAATTTGTAATTGTATGGTATTGGCTTATTTTTTGTAGGCATTTTAACTTTTTTTTTTAAAACTTATTTTTCTATTTAAATAAAATGTAAAGGTATAGTTGTTTTGAATAAGTGGGTTAGTGGGTTAAGGAAAGGCTCAATTCACAGTTTTCCTGAATTGATTCAAGAGTTCGGTGTACGGTTCATGACCTGTAGCCAAGTCCCTCAACCCATGGACGTGTTACTGTCAATCAAAATGGGGGCAAGGGAAACCCTCCACAGCTACGCTAACCAGTATTGGGAGCTGTACAACGAGATTGGCGGAGGTAATAAAAAAATCACGGCAAGTACTGTAGGATGGGGTTGCTTGAGGATTCCGGCCTACAGGAATCATTGACGAGGAGGCCTCCTGCGGACATAAGGTAGTTGATGAGGCATATCGAAGAATATAAACGTTTGGAAGATGATCGGCTACAAAACAAGGGCAAGGCCCCAGTCATAAATCATCCTCGGCATATCGGCTTACCGTTCAGGCCCCAGAAGGATTTGAGGATTCGAGAACCAGAGCCACAGATGGGAGAAATGAATGTAGCCTTCAAAGAACTAGTGCATAGAATCATTGATCGAATTAAGAATGAGCCATACTTTCAGTGGCTAAACAAGATGTGGGGAGACCCATCTAGAAGGAATCAGAACTTGTATTGTACTTACCATAAAGATAAAGGGCATACCACCGAACAGTATAGGGTGTTAAAAGATCATCTAGAGCAGTTGGTAAAAACGAGATACCTGAAAGAGTTCTTAGTGGATCCTAGGAATCAAGAAATCGAGCAGGGCGCCTAGCCCTGCGGAAATCCTCTCCCTCCCCCATTGGGAGTAATAGAAGTTACCCACGCGGCACCTAGAGGTACTCAGATATTCAGCAAAAGGGAGGTACTAGTTGTGGCATCGACGGAAAGCTACGTGGGTGAACGAACCCCCGAGAAGAAATTGAAGTACACTCGGGAGCCCATTGCCTTCAATAATGATGACCTGGAAGGCACGATTCAACCATATGATGATGTCTTGGTAGTTGCAGCCCGAATAAATGGTTTCATAGTAAAGAGAGTGTTGATTGATCAGGGGAGCGGCGTCGAGGTGATGTATCCTGATCCATTCAAAGGGCTCGGCCTAAAGAGTGAAGATCTCTCTAGGTATGATACACCTCTAATGGGATTTGACGGTCGTATGGTGATCCCGGAAGGGAAAATCACGTTTCTTGTGAATATGAAAGGTAAGAAGGTAATGGTGACATTCATAATGGTCACTTCTTTCTCTCTGTACACTGCGATCTTGGGAAGGCCGTGGATTCACGCAATGAGGGCTGTACCATCCACCTTGCATGTAAAGGTCAAGTTCCGCATCGAGCAGGGAATCGCCGTAGTAAGGGGCAATCAGTAAATGGCAAGGTAGTGTTTGGTGGCCATAATTGATCGGGGAATCAAGCAAAAGGAGTCAATTGAGGAGACTCCTTTATACCAATTACAGGGGCTCTAAAGGGAAGTAGGAGCCAGCTATACCGAGGACTTGGTAAGAGTAAAGATATTGTCGGATGTTGACAGGAGCTTTCTGATTGGAGCAAGTGTGAAGGACGAAAAGAGGGTAGAGATATTGTTATTTCTTATGCAGAACGTAGACGTGTTCGCTTGGAGCTCGAATGAGGTGCCCGGGGTGGACCTCGAGTTTATAGTTCACAAGGTCAACGTAGATCCCTTGCATCCTCCCAAGAAGCAAAAGCCGAAAAGGTCGGCTAAGGAGCATGCCGATGCTATTAGGCAGGAGTTCAAGAGACTAAAGGAGGTTGGGGCAATAAAGGAGATATTTTTTCCGGAATGGCTTGCAAATACTGTGGTGGTAAGAAATAAAAATGGCAAGTAGAGGGTTTGTGTTGACTTCACTGACCTCAACCGAGCATGTCCAAAGGACCCATTCCCTATGCCGAAGATTGATCAGTTAGTGGATGCCACATATGGGTATCCAAGGATGAGCTTTCTGGATGCTTTTCAGGGTTATCACCAGATTTCCCTAGCTACCGAGGACCAGGAGAAGACATCATTTATAACCCCTGATGCTAACTACCACTATACGGTGATGTTGTTTGGTTTGAAGAATGCCGGGGCCATGTATCAGCGAATGATGACGAGAATGTTTCGGGACAAGATAGGGCATACAATTGAGGTGTACATTGATGACATGGTGGTGAAAAGCATACAATTGAGGTGTACATTGATGACATGGTGGTGAAAAGCAAATGGGAAGCACAACACATCGAGGATCTCAAAGGAGTGTTCGAAGTACTTCGGCAATACAGGCTACGCCTTAATGCCAAAAAGTGTGCTTTCGGAGTGGGGGCTAGCAAGTTCCTAGGGTATTTGATCACTAACCAAGGAATAGAAGCCAATCCTAACTAGATTGAAGCGGTGAAACGCCTTAAACCATTGAGCAATCCTAAGGAAGTCTAAGGGCTGATCGGCATGCTAGTCGCTCTTAATCAGTTTATTTCAAAGTTCGCCGACCGCTGCCGACCATTTTACCAACTTTTGAAAAAGCGGAGGGGGTTCTAGTAGAGTGAGGAGTGTGAAAAGGCTTTTCAAGAATTGAAAGAATATTTGGTGCGGGCACCAATGTTGACAACACCAGAACCTGGGGAGGATTTATTCATGTATCTCTCGGTATCAGAGCATGCCGTGAGTGTCGTGCTTCTGAGGGACTAAGAAGTGCAATAGCCAGTGTATTACATCAGTAAAAATCTAGTTAATGCTGAGACGAGGTACTTGCCCATGGAGAAGTTGGTGTTAGCACTGGTGCACGCCATGCGGAAGCTACCCCATTACTTTGAAGCTCACACTGTTTATGTATTGACCAAGTATCCTCTGTCGTTACTATTGAAGAGGTTGAATTTCACGGGAAGGATAGCTAAGTGGGGAACTCGACTGGGTTCTTTTGATATTAGGTATAGGCCAAGAAGCTCGGTGAAGGGCCAGGTCCTAGCTGATTTTGTTGCAGAGTTTTCCCCGAGGGAGGGAAATGAGATGATTTGCAATACAGAGATCCCGTGGAGGGTATTAGTGGACGGTGCATCCAGCGCATCAGGAGCTGGGGCCGGGATCATAATCATCACCTCGGACGGAATAAAGTTGGAACACTCCTTTAGGGTAGGCTTTAAGGCCTCTAACAATGAAGCTGAGTATGAGGCTTTGTTGGCCGGGTTATGAGTTGTATCAGAACTGGGTGCTAAGGAGGTAGAAGTCTATTCAGATTCCCGATTAGTGGTCAATCAAGTACAAGAAAGGTTTGTGGCTAAGGACCCCTGGATGATGAGGTACTTACGGTTGGTGAAGCAAACCATGGACTGCTTTCCAAGCGTCAAAATGGTCCAGGTGGCAAGGGGACAGAACCGGCATGCCAACTCTTTGGCCACATTAGCGTCCTTATCAACCGAGGGAATTCTTCGATTAATAAATGTAGAGATGGTAGCAGAACCAAGTTTCAGTGCAAGAGCAGGTGTCTCACAGGTGGCAACGGTCGGGCCATGTTGGATGGATCCAATCATCAAGTTCCTAGTCGAGGATCATTTGCTGGATGATGAGAAGGAAGCAGAAAAAGTACACCGAACAGCTACTCGGTATTGGTTGTTGGCTGATCATAAGCTATATCGAAGATCTTTTGGCAGGCCTTACCTACAGTGCTTGCACCCCAGCAAGGTTGAGGAACTACTAGCTGAGCTACATGATGAGGTGTGCGGCAGTCATGTAGGGGGTCGTTCGTTAGCTTACCGGGCAATGACCCAAGGATTTTGGTGGCTGCAAATGCAGAAGGATGCTAACGAGTATGCGCGAAAATGTGAGCAATGTTAGAGGCACACCCCTATGATCCACCAACCGACAGGGAACTCGAATCCCATTAGTAGCCCTTGGCCCTTTACACAGTGGGGGCTAGACATCGTTGGCCCATTCCCCCGAGCGACAAGAAATTGGAGGTTCGTCCTAGTGGCCGTGGATTACTTCACCAAATGGGCGGAAGCAGAGGCCTTGGCGAACATTCGGGATGTGGATGTAAAGAAGTTTGTATGGAGGAATATAGTGACGAGATTTGTGATACCGGAATCCCTAGTGTCGGACAACGGGTTGCAATTTGATAGCAAAGCTTTTCGTGAGTTTTGTGGCAACCTCGGCCTCACAAATCAGTATTCAACCCTGGCATACCCACAGAGCAACGGCCAAGCCGAGGTCACCAACAAGGCCATTGTGAATAGGCTGAAGAGGAGGTTAGAAGGTGCCAAAGGTAGGTGGGCAGATGAGTTGCCCAGTGTTCTATGGGCGTACCGAACTACACTGAGAAGGTCTACGGGGGAAATCCTGTTTTCCCTAACATATTGAGCAGAAGCAATCATACCTGCAGAAGTAAACTTGTGCAGAGCTCGGGTTTCAGGATTCAGCCCCATCGAGAATTCAGAATTGTTGATGAAATAGTTGAGCATGCTGGAAGAACGCTGGGAATCAGCGACTATACGGCTGGCAGAATATCAACAAAGACTTGCCCGGAGATACAACAGGGACGTAAGGAAAAGGGAGTTTGGAGCAGGAGATCTGGTACTTTGGAAGGTAATAGGGAATACATAAGACATCAACGTAGGGAAGTTAGCACCAACTTGGGAGGGACCATATAGAGTCACCACTATTGCAGGGGCAGAAGCATATTACTTGAAGGATTTGAACGAAAGACCACTTCCCTGACCATGGAATGCCCACAATCTAAAGAAATTCTACCATTGATTATCAGTATGCAAGGGTACATGTTGAATGTAATATTATATGTGCACATTAATTAATGCAAAAGCAATGTTTGTCCATGCAGGTTTATCAGTACTTATGATTTTACCGTTGTTAATTCATTAAGTTCTGGTCAACGCACACGGAAAATTCCATTTCAAATTTTTCAAAGGACAAAAACCTGTTCCTGACTGGATTTTCATCGCCGAGCAGGTGGAAACCTTACGCTAAATCTTTCCAAGGACAAAAACTGTTCCCAGCTCGATTTTCATCGCTGAGCAGGTGGAAACCTTACGTTAAATTTTTCCAATGACAGAGATCTGTTCTCGGCTCGATTTTCATCGCCAAGCAGGTGGAAACCTTATGCCAAATTTTTCTAAGGATAGAAACCCGTTCCTGGCTCGATTTTCATCACCGAGCAAGTGGAAACCTTACGCTAAATTTTTCCAAGGACAAAAACCTGTTCCCAGCTCGATTTTCATCGTCTAGCAGGTGGAAACCTTACATTAAATCTTTCTAAGGAAAAAAGCCTTGCCTCGGCTCGATTTTCATCACCGAGTAGGTGGAAACCATACGCTAAATTTTTCCAAGGATAGAAACCTGTTCCCAGCTCGATTTTCATCGCTGAGCAGGTGGAAACCTTACACTATATTTTTCTAAGGATAGAAACTTGTTCCCAGCTCGATTTTCATCGCCTAGCAGGTGGAAACCTTACGTTAAATTTTTTCATAGACATAAACTTATTCTCAACTCGATTTTCATTGCCGAGTAGGTGGAAAGCTTACACTAAATCTTTCTAAGGACAAAAGCCTTGCCTCGGTTCAATTTTCATCACTGAGCAGGTGGAAACCTTATGCTAAATTTTTCCAAGGACAGAAACATGTTCCTGACTTGATTTTCATCACCAGCAGGTGGAAATCTTGCGCTAAAACATCCTAAGGATGGAAGCCTATCCTCGGTTCGATTTTTAACACCGGGCTGGTGGAAGCCCAATTTTAAGCTTTATCTAACAGTAATCTACTTCCCGGTTAGATCCTCATCGTTGGACGGGGTCGGACTTCACACTAAGTTACTCCAAGAATTGAAGCAAGCTTCCCAACTCTAATCTAATCACTGAAGACGTGGAGATAACGTCGAATTATTCAAGGGATGAAAGCCCATTTACCGGGCACAGCTCGCATTACGAGGAAGGTAATTACTCTATGTTCTCCTAAAGGGTCAACGTATGTCAAATTCAGTTATTATTGCCAAGGATCCAATTATTTCTAAATAAAGAAGATCCCTTCCAGAGCGATCTCGGTCACCATACATGTCTGTATGTAATCTTTCCTCTTGAAGAGAAACAAGCCGTTCCAATCACTACTTGGAAGCGGACCATGATCAAACTACCCAGTTACTAAGAGCACATATAATATGCAGAAAATGAAAGAACATAATAAAAGGAACAACTTAGAATCAAACATCCATAGACATGCTTAAGGCAAGTGTTCGGCAATTATACCATAATCAAATAAAGCTAACGTATAAAAATTAAACCAATGTTTTGTCACCATAACTCGGTGACTAAGGGAAAGTTAAACCCAGAAAAATAATTGTTCTGTCACCACAACCCGGTGACATAGGCAAACCTAATGAAAATAGAGAAATTACTTAAGCAAAAGAAAAGTAAAAAGTAGAAATTTAGTTCGGTAATCAGGTTGAAGAGTCTACTGGCTGGAATTGGGCGGCATCCCCAGGTGGCTACTGGGTTGTTGAAGGTGGTTGAAGCTGAACATCCTCACCGGGCCGGTCACCAGCACGGAGGTTGCTGGTGACTTCCAGTTCAACTAACTCCATGTGGGAGTCAATCGCCTCCACCAACTCCCTCATGCTTGGTGACTCTTCCTCGTTAGTAGCACCAGGAGGATTTTGTATAGCAAGAGAAGGGCCCGGGAAAGGGATTTGGTTGGGATCTCTTAAGGGGGAGTCCTCGGGGACCCCTAAAGCTTGCAAGGCGGCCAATCAACCCTCCTTAAATGCGAGCTTCCAAGCTTCCTAAATGACCAACTCTACGGAGTTCTCCGTGTCGGCAAAGCCTTCGTTGTACCATTTATTTTCGCAAGCCTCCAAAGCCGCTTTCAGGTCGGCCAACTCCTCGGCTTGAGCGGTATTTAGACTCACAGCTTTCACTAGTTTAAGCTCGGTCTCACCCAGCTTCCCCTCCATCTCCATGGACCTTTTCTCCGACAACTCTCTAGCCTTTTCAAACGCAGCAGCTTTCTTTTCAGCAGTCTCAACAACTTTCGTTTTCTCCTCCGCTGTCACCACGGCAACCTCCTTCTGAGCCTTCTCCCGCTAAGCATCCTCAGAAATCTCCTTTAGCTACCCATTAAGGATGTGAGTCAGTTGCGTGGCCTGATAAAACAATAATGACGAGTGTGAAAACGAAAAGATTGTGCGTGTGAAAGTGAATAGAAAACCAAGGGATAAGAGATTACCGCTATGGTGTGCCACTGCAACCGCCTCCCTAATGACTCGTCCATCCCGTCCTCAAAAACGTGTATGTCTTCGGGCAAAAGGAGGACGTGCACCAAACTCTGGGCAACATGACCCCCTTCGCCCTTATCCCATACTCTTACGTTGGCGGATGCGAGAAGAGGTTTGTCGTCGAGCTGGAAGATAGGCTGCCATTCCACCGCAACTTGGGAGGTGGACGCCATGTTCATCCCTGTTTGGGCCGTTAACTCCCAGATGACGATACCCCCTGATGGTCGGGAAGGAGTTCTCGTGGGCGCATCACCCGAGCTAGCGTGGGTCTGCTCAGCGGTAGGCTGTCTCTTCTAGGAATGTCCTGAAGGAGGAGGAGGTGGGGTGTTGGATCTTTGCCTTGGGGCTCCTGCTACTGTGGGGTTGGCCGGGCACCGGGCACAAAACGAGCAATCGTCATGGTCTTTCTCGTCGCCATATCGTGACCTTGATCCAAATCGGTCCCCGAAGAACTAATTGACTTGACTGCTACTTCCTCAACTACTTGAATGGAGGCCTGGGGCTCAACAGGGGCTTCAGGCTCAACAGGTACGTGTTTTCAATGGTTTTAGGACACACGTTCAGCCGACTCGTCCCTCACTGGCGCGAGTTCTTCTGAGCAGATATACTGAGGGCCGAGATCGCGTGCTTCGCCTACAGTTAGTTTTGGAGGAAGTAAATTCGCATGCCGAACATCAATGTAAGAGAGAAGTGGACTATCTACTAATAAAGCCTAACTAAATGCCTGCCAGGTGGAATATACAGGGTTAACATCGAGGATCAGGTGAGATGCTCGGAGTTGTCTGTCCTAGTGAACAAAAATCTCCGACCTTAGTACAAAATTTAGGTCCCGAACGTGTACTACTCTGAGGCTTGGCTTGAACCTTTTGCTCTCTGCAAGGAAACAACACGAAAACTGGTTAGTAACCTGTCGATCAAAATAGTCATAAGTGCAATTAAGAAAATGCAGATTAACAAACGAATATACTCGGTACCGACCTACATCATGCGACGAGAACGGGCAGGGGAGCTCGCCGGCAAACCAATTGCCACTCACCCGTACAAACTCGCTGGCTGAGTTCCTATTTAAGTTAGGTAGGCATGATATAAGCCGTACCCACATGTCTCTGGTTTTCAAATAATAATCGGATGTAATTTTACCACACAAACTGTACATGAAATTGATGTCATGGTGATTCAGTTGCAACCTAAACAACTGGTTCAACCTACTAATGCAACTCACTATTCGGTAAAAATTAGGAGGGAGTTGGTCGAGACATAGACTATAAAATCTAAGGGTGCTTATGATGAGAGGGTCAACGGGGAACCTAACCCCACAAGAATGGCCATCAAGGGAAAGAATACTGTGTTTACACCACGACGCCTTTGGATGTCAATATCACCCTTATGACAATAGGCAATATCGACATCCTCAGGGATGTTGTAGGCAGCCCTAAAACTAGCCAAGGAGGCTTCTGAAGATAAAAGATAAGAATAGCCCATTTTCAAAACTAGATTCCTAAACTACAGTTGAGAGAGAACTAAATGAAATAGAAGGAATAAGAGGAAAGATAGAGGGAACTTACTTTGGGCTCTAGGAGAGTAGGGTGTTTTGGACTGAAGGATGAATGCACAAAGAGATATACACGGTAGAGAGGAAGTTTGGAGAATGAAAAATGAAAAAAGTGAAGTAGAGTTCCAGAAGGAACTATTTATAGGAGCCAAAAGGGGGAATAAATGACATTTAATAAATGGAAAGCGGGAAACCCTACGAATCCCCACCCAAATTGCCACATGCACGCCTCCTCAGTTCACGAATCGTCAGACAATGATGACTGCTAAGCCAACAGTCAGTTGCAACGCGCCTTTTAAGGGCGCATTAATGAGTCTTTTAAACCGTGCAGTATGCACCCGTTAGACTTCCCGGATAGTTTCTGTCCTTTAGCTTCCTTGATTCGTTCTCGGGTACCGGGCATAAATCATGGGGGGGCTAATATACGGCATAAGGGTCCCCAGGGTTACTTGGGCCCTGATCCTCGGCCCAATGGTACGGCCCATGACCCTAACCCCTTTGTCTGAGGTCGAGCCCTAGGCCCACCAAGGCCATGGGCCCAGGCTTCATGCCTGCCTAAAGCCCATTGGATGAATAATCTGATTCTGAATGCATCATGCTTCATCACTTGGGCTTGGCCCAATTAACTATATCCTGGACAAGAGGGCAACTGCTCGGGGATACCGCATCTCGGTTGCTCAGCATTGCCTTAGAGAGTATTGCTGCCAAGCAGATCTTTTGAGGTGGGAAATAGTTCCAATGCCACTTCTCCCACTCCCACCTAAACACCCACTTTGAAAAGATGGAATTGGACCCCCAATCCCACTAATAACCTGGATAATCATAACTCTTCCACTAATCTTAAGCTATAAATAAGAGATGAGAATGAGAAAAAGGAGGTTGGCAATTCTGGGAAGAGTATTAAGAGAAGAGAGCAAACACTTAGAGGGCGCAAAGGAGGGATCTTGTGAGGGAAGGAGAAAGGCTTAAGGAAATAGAATTGTATTTGGGCCTACTGAGCATAGGACCACCCACAGTAGGAAACACAAAAGCCCACAAAACAAATAGATTGTGAGCCCACGTAGAGGTCAAGCCCATTGACCATACAAATTGGGCACGCACAACTACTATTCCTTTTTTGGGAAAATAAGAATACTATTCTAATTTTGAAATTTGGGGTTTAATGATGAAACTTCTAATATACTAAAAATACCAATTATGTTAACAGCCCAGTATGCCTAAATGCATATGAAAAAAAAAGGGGAAACTAAACCTTGAGGAACAAAGTTGACTTAAACTAATGCATAAGTAAGACATTTTGTCAGACACAGGCATTTTGTACATTGCAAGGAGTTAATTTTGTATCAGAGACCATTTCGGTTTCACTAAGGAAACGATATATTTCGTTATTGATCAATACCAATGTAACATTTTGAAATTATCATTATATATATATATATATATATATATATATATATTCTAAATATTCTACAAAATGCTAAAGATACTACAAATTTAATAACATAACATTCTATAAATTAATGTGATAATCATTATGATTGGTAAATAGCAATAACATAATAAATAATAAACAAATTTAAAGAAAAAAAATTATGACTAATGACATTAATTTCTTGAGGTTAAATAATGAAATTTGTTGTATCGGGATCATTTATATTTTTTTACTCTAAATAAATATCCTACTAAGGGTCTGTTTAGACACCATTTATTTTGCTGAAAACTGAAAACTGAAAACACTATAGCAAAATAATTTTTAAATATGTGAATAGTGCCTGGGACCCATTTTTAATGAAAGTTTTGTTGAAAAAAGAGATTTATGGGTCATGTGAACAGTACACGAGACCTACTGAACAGTACATAATCACGTGAAAAATGACTTCTAAAAAAAAAAGAAAAAACACCAAAACGCCAAACACTGGGATTTTGAGCCATATCCAAACGGGTATTAAGGGTTACCTTATTTTATTCTCACCCACTTATTCTCTCCACCTTTTAGAGTTTTTTATTTTTATTTATTTTCCTTCTTTTAAACTCCTCCACATGTTTTTGTTAGTAAAATAATAATAATAATAATAATAATAATAATAACAAAAGCACTTATTTTCATGTTTGGCATATTCTCACAGTGGTACTCTACAAAATTTTAATTAAAGCTCAGTTGTGCCATCAAATCAATTGGGCATGTCAAATAGCTGTACACACACAGCATACTTAACAAAAAGACACACCAAACAAAGTTAAAAACAAAAGAAACACACTACACAGTACACAAAAGAAACAGAGAGGTCTGGTTTTCGCGAAAAGAAGAAGAAGAAGTAAAAGATAAAGAGAAGCAGTCATAGAGAGAGAAACAAAATTGAGGTTGAGAAGAAACAAAGAAATAGAAGACAGAGGAGCACACAAAACAAAGGAGGAGTTTTGATGTTGATCGGATGGAGAGTTGAGAAAAGGAGATGGAGTTGCTTTCAATGAGATAGTTGAAGAAGAAGAAGGAGATGGAGTGCATTAGAAAGAGAGTTTTTGATCGGGGGTTTTGTTTTTGGGGACTTGGGCTGAGTAAAGGTAGAGTCAGGTTTTAGAAAAGTTCAATTATGCTTTATTTATTTTATTTTTTTAATATTGTACTGACGTGGAAAATTGTGGAAGTTCCAGAGGTTTCGGTTATATATATATATAAATGATATGCACTATTTGACAACAAATCAAATTTCTTAGCCTTCTGTTTATCTTTTAGTTGTTTTTGTGTCTTAAACTCTTAATCTCTAAGATGAAAAAAAAATTTAAAACCTGGAACTTTTTGTAAAATCGAGCCCAAATTATCCAAAGAAATACAAAATCAACAAATCAATTGAGTTACCTAATAAGGGAAGTGTGGAATATGATAGATATTAAGATTGGATGTTATTGATTTAAAAATATATATCTTTAGGATAGAGAGTTAATTATCATTGACAAAGCTTGGGCCTAGTACTCTAACATACTAGAACTGACATAATACATACAAATAACAAATTTTGAACACGTTTTTCACATCTAATCAAGTCCAGTACACCAGGAGTTGGAGCACTAGACGTAAACCATGGTTGAATGTCACAAACGTATGCTTTTGCTATTTAGTCATACAATCGCTTAACTTATAACTTAGTTTAACATTTGTTCTTTGGTAAGGCAATGCCTTGGGATAAATTCAAAGAAAAAAGAAAGAACCGATTCTTATTTGAGCCATTGTTGCCATTTTCAAAGGGAAATTTTTGTAGTTTTTGAGTTCATGTACCTATTTGATATATTAATCAAATGATGTACTTTATAATATATAGGTGACATTTGCTTGAAATCAAAGACAATTAGTAAACCTGCTACTTGGCCAAAAAATAGAAGATAAAAACAGACAAAGAAATCTTAGAGCATTCATAGCTAGATTTGTAAAAATAAAAAAAAAAAAAAAAAAAAAAATTTTAACACCTAAAAAGTAAATTTATCTACTTTAAAACATTATTTTATCACTCACCTAACATCTTATTTATTATTCAAACTTAACTAATTTTAATTTCATATAAAGAATTGAATATCATAGTTGAATCATAAATTTTAATGCATTTGAAACATTTTTTTTGAAACATTTTAGGGTTTCAATTGGGTTATGTTGCTATTGCTATCATATTTTGGTAGTCTTGATAAAAATGAAAAGGGAAAATGCATTAAATTATTACAAAATACTTATGATATGACAATGACTATGATCTGTAAACTTCAACAACCTAATTAATGAATGTTTAATTTTTTTTTTTTTTTAATGATCAATGACAAGTCAATTTGTAATCTTATAGTAAAATTTGTGTTATCCTTAGCATCACTACTAAAAAAAAGTGCACAACTATTTTAAGGGGTAATTGTTTTTTTTTTTCCCCTAGTGGGGACCTTAGGCCTAGAGGTGCCATGGTTAAAAATTGGAAAGAATTGGATTATTAAACTTTGGTTTAGTTCCTTTTCCATTTAGAATCCTACAATCTACAAGTATTGAGGATATCATAAGAATATGCAATCCAATTGCTAAATTTTCAAAATTCACATCCAATAAAATGATATAAGAGGAGTTTGGAGAGAAACCTTTTCCAGAATTTTACACCATTTATTGAAAATTCGCATGCATGACAATGTTTTGCATTAGTTCTTTTTATTTTTCTATTTTCTTCTTTGATAATTTGATAGGTGAGAAAGGGTAGATTTGAATCCTAGACATTTTAGTTGGAAACACCTAAAAGTGCTAGTTTAGCTACAAATCACTTTTATTTTATTTTTTTAGCTTTTCAAAAATAGATAAGCATTTCAAAATTTTAGGGATGACAAAAATTCTTTGCCCCACTTGGTCAAACCTACCCCGTTTTATCCTGTATGAATTTTCCCTATCTTAATGGGACGATAGGTAGGGATAGGCTAGGATGGGTTTTGACTACCTCGTCCCGTGTTGTTTCATCCCAAGCATACTCATTGTTTATCATATAAGTTGGTGAAATCATGTTGCTTTTAGCAATAGATGATTGTACATGTACTAAAGCATTGGTAGCAGCAATACTACTGACTTTCCAACCCAAGATATCTTCCTTTCTTCAAAGGTGTCTTATTTTTGCAACTTTTATGTCTGACTTGCTGCTTTTGATCTTTATCCCTCCCTTTAGGTGGTTTGTCTTTACTATATGTGTATTTATCCTCATATGTTTAGTTTATGGCTTGTACGAACAAATTCTCAAGTGCAGTCAAGAATTTCTTGGATCAATTTCAAATTACACTTCTCATGCCATTCACATTTTATGTAACTGGTTCCGAGAGAGTTTTCAATTCCAAACAATGGCAAGCACCCTCTGAAGCATCCAATGAATCTCTCATGTTCAATGAGATAGACACACAAGTTGTTGAAATTACATAATGCTTAACTGGAGCTTCACCTTAATGGCTAGGTTTGTTTGTTTGTTTTTTTTTTTTTTTTTTTTTTTTTGACTCAATCCTAACTAGGAGTGTCAATTTGGGTTAGCGTGTCAGGTTCGTGTTGTATCGAGATAGGGGTATTTCACTAAATGCCTAAACCTGACTTGACCTATTTAATAATCGTATCATGACTCTTCAACCATAACCCGACTTGTTATTGATGCAGGTTAACACGACCTAACTCGCTTGACACATTTAATAAATGGGTCATGTTGGGTTAACACGGATGTGATACAACTCATTTCAACCTATTTAATATTAAATATAACATCTATATAAAAATAATTTCTTTACATCCCGAAAGTAATGCATACACTTCAAGTCTTCAACCCACATTCAAAATAACATAGTACAACAAAAATATAACATCCATTTAAAAATAAGTTCTTTACACTCCAAAAGAAGTGCATACACTTAACCTAAATTCAAAATAACATAGTTCAAAAAGAACTTGCCAAATGCTAAGTATCAATATTGAAAGAGTCGGTGCAAACAGTATACTAATCATGACTAGGTTTATAAAGTTTCAATTTCCAATTATATCACTTGTAATTTTTTGTAATTACTCACTTTTGTTTTTAAGTTTAAAATATAGGTTGGATATAAAAGGTATTTGACAAATCTAAAATAAAATGAATGTTTATTTTTTATATGAGTTAAATGGGTTGTGTTAAATTAGTCATTTTGAGTTGACACAAATAAATTGGCATGTCAAACGTATCTGTATGGGTTACCCGGGCTGACCCGCTTATGACACATTTCATATTGAGTTGTTTTTAGGTTGACCTATTTATAACCCAAACCTGTTAAAGTTTAACCCTAACCCGCAAAACTTGTGTTGTGTTTATAGGTTAGGTCAAACATTGACACCCCTAGTTCTAACTCCTAAGAACATTTTTGATAAAAATTTGTAACGTTTGCATCAATTGAATATGAATGGGTGAAGCTTGTGTCATTTGAACATGTGTGTATTTGAATCAATTTGAGCATTCATAATGTTTAAAGCTCAAACTCGTCAAATCTAAACACCATGGAAATACAAATCATGTCAGTGTGAAAGACAAACTGGCTCGCATCTAATTGGGCCATATCTTCAAACCAAGGTTATTCATATTGAATACAACTTGTCCATTTGTCAACAAATTATTGTGTCAATTTAATTTCCACTACATTTAGTTTAATTGGTTATTTGTTGGTGTCTTCACGATTTGCATGCAATTTGACCTAATTAATCAACTTAGGTAATTAAATTAATTAACCATGGTCAAGCTATCTTAACTCAACAAGTGGTATCAGAGTGGGCACACTTTGATTAGGTTTTAATCTTTGCTATGTGATCCATTGACCCTTGTTGTCATGGAAAATCTTGATTGTTTGGATTTGCATGATCTTGTATTGAATGATGATGATGATATTCAAGATGCCTATTGTAAGCTTTATAAATTTTGTATGAAATCTCTTAAAAGTTCTATAAAATTAAAAGCTAAATTTAAAAAGGTCAAACTTGAAAAAGATGAATTGATTGCAAAATTGGATGGAGCCAATAATTTGAATGAGAATTTAAAAAATCAATTTTCATTTGAGGTGGAAAAAATTAAGAGTTTGGAAGAGCAACTAGTTGAATCTAAAACTGAATTTGAAGAATTAACTAGTGCCAAACTTGTTGTTGAGCCTAACTTAAAAGAAAAAGATTTTTATATTCCTCCATTTAAAAGGAATAATAAAGAGTTAAAGGCTAATATTGCTAGGATAGACAGTTATAAAATCTGATTTTGACGCTGAAGTTTCTAAACCTATGCCTAAAACTCCTCCTAGGTTGAAAGAAAAACCCGAATTTGTCCCCACTTGTCTGTCATATATTAGGCCAAATTGTCCTAAGTTAAGGTTTTTGTCAACCTCCAAGGTTAGACCTCCTTCTAGGAAGCCTAGTAATTCTAAAACTACTCATGTTTGTTACCATTGTGGTGCTTTTGGTCACACTCACCCCGATTGTTTCAAGTTGTTTCCTCATAAGCGAGTGTCTAAAAGGTCTCATCTTTTGTCTAAAGGCTCTATACATATTCTTGGTGAGTTATTAAAAGTTTTGAGCTTTTTAACTCAATTTCAGGGAAATTCTAATTCCTCTATGTCCTTTAGTGGTCATACTAGGATACATGCCTTTTCATCTTTACCGCCAAAGACTCGTGTTGTGTGAGTGATGAAGGATCCTAAGACTTAATTGTCTTTTTTGTTTATCCTCTATTTTAATTCTTTCTATCTAAAGTAGGACTTTCATGCTTGATTTCTTAACTATTTTTGGAATCATGCTTTCATGCATTGCATTGTTTTACATTTATTTATTTATTTTTTGCATTTTTATTTATTTTATTGCTTTTAAGAAAAGAAAAAAAATTGAAAAGTACAAAAATAGTGTGTGTTTTGTATACACTAGTACTTGTGTATCTTGGATAGTCATTAAAACAAAGTCTCTCAACTTTGTATCTCTTGTAACATAAATGAGCATTCTCATGCACAACTAAGCAATGTGAACTTTGTGGCTTGTTTATGTGATTTGTATGTTTTGGTTAATCTTTTATCGTTTATATCTTAATCACTATTTTTTATAGGAATGACTAAAAAATCCTAAGAGAAAGGCATAAATAATCATCTCACCACTAAAATTTGTCAATCATAAAACATCTGTTTGCAATTCATAAAAATCGTGCTCGGTAAGGTGTAGCACTTGCACAAAGCAAAAACAAAATGTTTGACTTACATAGTTGGGTATTTATTTTCTCTCTTATCTGCCAATGCATGTTATGTCTCTATATGTTTTAAAGAAAAATATGCAAAAAAACAAGAAAAGCAAAAAGAATGAAAATGCTTTTAAATATGATTGCAAGCATGTTACTAGGAGATGTGAGAGTTATATGATGTACCTCAAATGTGATAGCTCCAATCAAATATTTATGATTATGTGTGGATGTAATTGATCTTCTTATATCATTACTCTTCATGTAATGAATTACTTATGCTCTCTTGCAAAAGTTTCACACAACATGCATACTCTTTGGTACTCTTGATACTATTGTATAGGTACAATGTGATTTGACAATTTAAAGTTACTCTAGTACTAGTGAGTATATTCTTTTTAAAAACAAAAATTGTGTTTTTGCTTTATAAATTTTTTTTTTGGAGTTTTGAGTTTTGCATTGTTCTTTCACATGTTTAAACTCTTTTTAATCTAGGTTGGTTCATGGTGTTGATTTTTTTTTTTTTTTTTTTTTTCATATTTTAAAAAAAATCATGTTTTATGCATCTCGAGACATCAAGTTCTTCCTCGATACTACCCCGATACATTGAGCCTCTTTTCTCAACTTTCTATTTGCTCGATACAAGTGTTGATCAATCGAAGTCTTCCTCGACACATCCCTCGATACCTCCTGATAGATTGAACTCCTCTTGCATGCATTTCATATATTTTTGAGTTTTGCATTTTTTTTTTATTCCCTCTATGTCCATAGCATCTTGTTGTCAAGTTCTTCTTGTTCCCTCTATGTCAGTTTTATGTTTGTCTCCGATCAATTTTTTGGCTTTCTATGCCCTTTGACAAACGTGTCAAAAAGGACGAGAAATTTGAGATTTGAATGTCATTCCTTAGGGGGAGAAATAGATTTAGGGGGAAAACTTCATGTTAAAGGGAAGAAAATTTTTTGATGTAACTAACTTAGGGGGAGAGTTTGATACACTTTCATATTGATATATTTTGTGTTGTGTATCTTTTGTTTTTGTAACCATTTACATACATCATGTGTTGTTTCTATATATGATGATGATGTATGTGTTTCACTCTTTATCTCACTTGTTGTTTCTTTTCTCACTTTATAAACATGTTTCTTGTTTATTTAACTTGTCATTATTTTCCACATGGTACCTTGATGCGTCTTGTTTAGTGCCTTTCAGGAAAGACAAGTTAAAGCCAAGTCAAGATTTCAAGCCTTCTTCTTGCAGCAACTTCCAAGGTTCAGATCTTTTAGACTAGGCTTATTTTTTTTTGTAATCTTGAGTAGAATGTATTCTAGGGCATTCAATGTACTCTTGTGGTTTTGTCATGGATTGCCAAAGGGGGAGATTGTTAGGTTCATATTTTATGTAATTCGCATATCTTATGACAAAACACACTTTACTTGTATTTGGGTAAATTCAAGTAGGTTCAAGATGATCATTACAAGTGGTTACATTGAAGACATGAAAATTACTCAAGAACTGCTCAAAAAAAGCTAAATCTACAGGTCCTGATACGTCCTCGATACCTGTCAAGCTATCAAGATTTATTAAAGCTCGATACCTCTCGATCTATCGAGCTTACGAGATTTCTGATATAGCCTGCAACGTTTTGATTCCTAAAGGCTATTTGTTTATGGGTTTGCATAATCCTTATAGGACTAAGAAAGCTCAAGGTTTGTGTAAATCTAATTGAAATAGGAGAGCCTATTTAAAAGGCCCATTAAGCTCCTATTTAAATAAGGAGGTGGAGAAAGAAAACCCTAACCCTAGAAAACTTCATAAGGTTTTCTTTTTTAAACCCTAGCCTCCTCCGACAGAAGAAAGAGTTCTTGCTACGTTTCTTGTACATCTTTGGGTTCTGTAACCAAGCAAATTCTCTAGCACCAATATTGAAGATCTTATTGGTGTTTCTATGTGAAGCTGTTGCAAATCAACCATAACAATCAAAGAGTTGTTGTGGAGTTAGTCATGTACTAAGATCCGTGCAAAAGGATTAGTCATAGATTGGAGATTTGTGCAACAAAGGAAAGAAGGCTACTATAAGATCAAGTCCAATTGGGTATTGAAACAAGGGTTCAACTGTAGGTTGGTATTTCGGGATAGGCTAGGGTAGTGGTAAATTCCTTATACTTGTAACCGCTTGATTATTGATTAGTGGATTCTTGGGAGTGATGATCTTAAATTCACTTGGTTGAGTTTTTACCTTGCGAGAGGTTTTTCCCATTTGTCAACAAATCACTGTGTCAGTTTAATTTTCGCTACATTTAGTTTAATTGGTGATTTGTTAGTGCCTCCACAATTTGCATGCAATTTAACTTAATTAATCAAATTAAGTAATTAAATTAATTAATCGGGGTCAAGCTATTTTAACTCAACAGTCACTATTGGACCATAGGCCCAAGAGGGAGATGTGTAGTATTCTATAATTTTCCTAATCTCAAATTCATCTAAAAAAGTAATATTCTAAAAATTATGGTAATTTAAATCACTTCTGCTGTGTTTGTTGGATTCAAATCCTTTAGAATTCTTAGAATACTTTCTCAAGTTGAATTCCTTAATTTCTAATTTTTCTTTTAAAATAAATAGTCAAGATATTGTTATTTTCTACACCATAAATCCACTAACACATGCCTAAATCTGTCTTTCAAAAAACAAAAAACACTCAAATATTTTTATTAAAGTTAGACTATTAACTACTAAGGTATGTTTGATAACTGTTTTTTTTTAATTTTATTTTCTGTTTTCAAAAACAATTTTCTATTTTTGAAACTACAAAACTTATTTGGCAACCCAAAATGGACAGAAAACAAAAACTGTTCTTAAAACTCAATTTGTGAAAGAAATTGAAAACATGGAAAAAACTATTTTCAGTTTCTAATTTTCAAAAGTTAATGAAAATACATATTTAATTTAATAAATCTGTCTCATTTAATAAGTTAGCATTAAAGTTCAAATTCTAGTAACAACATATTTTAGTATTTTCTTTTTTTTTCAAAAACTTTTTTTTTTTTAATTTCAATTAACCAAACATGTTTTTTATTTAAAAAATACAAGAATTTTTTATTATTATTTTTTATATTCCAAAAAAAAGTTTTTGAAAATAGGAAAAAAAAAAAAAAAAAAAAACTTTTCCCAAACATAACCTAAGTACTAACATCAAAAACACCCCCACCAATTTTACACTAAAATAATCAATCCTGCAAATTCATTTCAAAATCATCAACACCTTAATTACACAGCTCAAGATAGAGTTTTTGGACCAAGGGTTAGGTCGTGGCCTATGGGGTTGACTTCCAATGATATTGAGAAGAAAGAGCTCAAGTGACCATTTTTCATATTAGTTTTTCCCCTTAATGAAATAATTAATATTTTTTTCCCACAAAGAAAGAAACTAACAAGTAATGTTTCAATATCAAAAAAAAAAAAAAAAAGTTTCTTTAAATTATTCTTATATATATATATTTTTCCCTTTGCTTTGATGGCTTCACTTTCTACAAGAAAAGTAACAAAATGGAAAATTGTACCGGAGTTTGGGATTGTAAGTCACGACTTTTCTTGGATGTTGTTATTTGTGAGTTAAAATATTGAAAATTTTAAGCAAAGAAGTAATATTGGATTTTTTTTTTCTTCAGAATGTCATTCAGATTAGTTGGAAGAATTGCTTTAGTGTGTTTTTGTGTTGATTTCTCAAGAAAATAAAATGGTTATTAAAATATAAGTTTAACCAATTTAGGATTGTATTAATGGATTGATGGTGAGGAAGTATCCTAACTATGGGGTACAAGAATTTAAATAAGGCACCTATGCCACGTGTCATATCCATAGCCGAGGAGTCCATTACCAAGCCGAGGAGGCCACGCGCTCGGATAGTAAGGCCACATCAGTGGAACATTGCCAGAGGAGGCCCTACTACTAGGAAAAAGTATCGAAGAGGGGTTAGCCTTGATATGACTAAAGGGGTGGTGGTTGCCTCCACATTTAATGCATCCCACCAAACTCTCTGGCTGCATTTATGTGGAGAAGACCCTTGAATAGTGCTATTTTGGCCGTCGTAACTCACAAGAGGCTTGGGAAGGTGTATGATGAGACAAACACTCAAGTGGTGTACTAGACAATCAACAAATGTAGGGTTAAGATCGCCTAAAGGGAGCTATATAATGCGAGAGACCCTCCAAAGGCAAAGGGGGGACATAAAATCTGTAGTGAAAACATTGTAGTATTAAGAAAAGTGACTGTAATCAAAGCTAAGAGAAATATATTCAAGAACCACTCTCTTTGGACATTTCCGAGGAAGAATTTATGTGTGTCACATTTGTCTATTTATTTCTTTTCCTTGTTCTCTTACCATCCTTAGCCCATTAAGGGCGTCGTCCTACGCGACGAAGACCGCCACCATGAGCGGAGGAGCAAGAGTCTGCCACACAAAGGTCTGGGCAATGATGTTATGAGCAGGGCCCTTAACCAGATCTTCAAATCACCGTTTACACATAGAATTGAAAGGGGAAAACTTCCCTGGCATTTTACTCAACCAACTTTCACCATATACAATGGAAGGACGAACCTCATGGAGCATGTAAGCCACTTCAACCAGAAAATGGCTATGCACTCCAAGAGCGAGGCCCTGATGTGCAAGGTGTTCCTATCCAGCTTAGGGCCTATGGCAATGAGGTGGTTTGATGGCCTGAAGGAAGGCTCTATCAACTCCTTTAAAAGGCTTACTCGAGCGTTTAGGGCCCATTTTGTGACTTGCAACAGGGTTCCTTAGCCTTTGGACTTTTTGCTGACCATGGCAATGCGGGAGGGGGAGACCTTGAAAATGTACTCCGACATGTACTGGGAGATGTTTAACAAGATTGATGGGGACTTTGATGACGTGGCTATAAGAACCTTTAAGGTCGGCCTGCTAGTCGAGCATGATCTAAGAAAGTTTTTGACCAAGAAACTAGTTAAGAATGTGCATAGGCTCATGGATCTTATTGATGAGTATAAGCGAGTCGAGGAGGACCAACAACAGGGAAAGGGGAAGGCTAAGGTGGTCCCTTAAGACAGAAGGGATCTCAGGTCAAATAGGTACAATAACAGTCGACCTCGGAGAGACTTTGCAAGACACTCTGGATCAACTACTCCTCAGGTAGTTAGTATTGTGTTCCAAGAGCCGGTACACCAAATCCTAGAAAAAATAAAGAACGAGCCATATTTTCAATGACCAAACAGGATGGCGGGAAACCTTACAAAATGCAACCAAAGTCTTCATTACCAGTTCCACCAGGAATGGGGGCATACTACCAAGGATTGTAGGACTTTATAGAGCCATTTGGAGCAATTAGTTAAGGCAGGAAAGTTGAAGCAATTCTTGCATCAGCCTAACGGACAGGGCGGTTAGATGGGGTCAGGGGCTTAGAGGGATGTTTCCACAGGGTCGCCTTTGGGTACGATTAGCATCATCCTAGCTACCCCGGGAAGGACTAGTTCTCAACCATCCAGGGTGATGTCTGTGGCTTGGCCACCTACAGATGGCTCATCCCCTGATTCGAAGAGGAGTAGAGTGGAGGTCCAACCAGCATTAAGCTTTTCTGACGAAGACAAAGTGGGGACCTTGCAGCCACACAATGATGCCCTAGTAGTTACCCTCAGGATGGGAGGGTACAATGTGAAGAGGGTGCTAGTAGACCAAGGTAGCGACATGGAGATCGTGTACCATGACCTATTTAAGGGATTGAAGCTGAGGTTCTAGAACCTGACACACTATAATTCCCCTCTAATAGGGTTTAACGGTAAGGTCGTCTTTCCAAAAGGCCAAATCCGACTACCTATTCAGATAGGGACATAGGTTATGGAAGTGAACTTTATCGTGGTAGACACCTATTCCCTTTACACTGCCATTGTGGCAAGGCCTTGACTTCACGTCATGGGGGCTGTACCTTCCACCTTGCACCTAAAGGTGAAATATCTGTCTGGGGGATGGGTCGAGGAACTAGTGGGAAGCCAATCCATGGCTAGGCAATGCATGGTGGCCGCAATTAGACATTAGACCGGGGGCGAGTCCTCGGCCTCCGCGATGAAGGGCTTATAGCAATCAAGGGTGCCAGAGTTGTCTCCGAGGGCAGCGGCAGAAGAGGCTAAGTGTGAGCAACTGGAGAATATTGTTATTGGCAACGGCGAGGAGAAATTCTTCCAGGTCGGAGTTCAACTGCCTCCTTGAGAGAAGGAAGAGCTGATAGGTTTTCACAAAAAAAATATCGACGTGTTTGTATGGAGTGCTTACGAGGCCCCTAGAGTGGATTCAGACTTCATTTGTAACCATTTAAACATCAATCCATTTGTCCTCCCCAAAAAGCAACCACCTCAACACTCATCCAAAGAACATTCTAATGCTGTTAAGGAAGAAGTGCTTAAACTTAAGCGGGCTGGGGCCATAAAGGAAGTGTTTTACCCCGAGTGGTTGGCTAACACGGTGGTGGTGAAGAAGAAAAGTGGAAAATGGTAGGTGTGTGTAGATTTGACAGACTTAAATAAGGCTTGCCCAAAGGATCCTTTCCCCCTACTTCAGATAGATCAGTTGGTGAATGCAACTATAGGCCATCATCGGATGAGCTTCTTGGATGCTTTCTAAGGATACCACCAGATACCCTTGGCTTAGAGTGATTAGGAGAAGACTTCTTTCGTCACACCCACAGGAAATTATCATTATAAAGTGATGTCCTTTGGGCTGAAGAATGCGGGGTCTACTTATTAAAGAATGATGATCAAGATGTTCGAACGACAACTGTGCAAGAACATTGAGGTCTACATAGACGATATGGTGGTAAAAAGTAAGGTGGAGTCTGAGCACATAAATGATCTCGGAGCTATTTTCGAGATACTGAGGAGACACAAGCTGCGCCTCAATGCCGCTAAGTGTTCTTTTGGAATGGGCTCTGGCAAGTTTCTAGGTTATGTGGTTACCCACCACGGAATTGAAGTTGACCCAGATCAGATTAGAGCAATCCACGACCTAGAGCAATCCACGACCTACAACCTCCCCAAAATCCCAAAGAGGTCCAAAAGTTGATTGGAATGACGGCCGCTTTGAATTGATTGATTTCTCGATCACCAGATCGGTGTAGGCCTTTCTTCCAGCTGTTGCATAAGTGGAAGGGATTCGAATGGACAGAGGAGTGTTCCTCGGCTTTCCAACAATTGAAGGAATATCTTTCTTAGCCACCTATTATGTCTAAGCCCAAGGAGGATGAGGTTCTGTTCGCTTACATTGTTGTAGCCTCGCATGCGGTGAGTCTGGTACTGATGTGAGATGAGAATGGGGTGCAGAGACCGGTTTATTATGTGAGCAAGTCATTATATGAGGCAAAGGTTCACTACTTACCACTGGAAAGGGCTATCTTGGCAGTAGTGCACGCTATATGGAAGCTCTTACACTACTTCCAGGCTCACACTGTTGTGGTTCTAACGCAACTCCCTCTCCGATCACTGCTTCGGAAAGCTAATTACATGGGGAGGGTTGTAAAATGGGCAACAATCCTAAGAACCTTCGATATCAAATACATGTCTCAGACCTCTATAAAGGGGCAGGTCCTCGCAGACTTAGTAGCTGAGTTCGCTAAACCTTCGCTTAAAGAAAGTGGTGAGAGGCCGAGCATGGATGGAAAATTAGTTGGGATGATCTACTTACAGGAACCTCTACCTTGGAAGGTGTATGTTAATGGCACGACAAACCAGAGGGGATCAGGAGTGGGGCTAGTTGTGGTATCTCTTGAAAGAATTATCATCGAGAAATCCTTAAGACTAGGCTTCTCGGCCACGAACAAAGAAGCCGTGTACGAGGCTTTGCTAGAAGGGATGGCTATGGTTTAGAAAATAGGAGGAAGAGCAGTGGAAATGTTTTCAGATTCGATGTTGGTTGTAGGCCAAGTAAAGGGGGAAATTGGAGGCCAAGGATGTGAGAATGCAAGAATACCTAAACTGGGTTAAAGACTTGCAATCAGGATTTGACATTTTTTCCTTGCACCAAATCCCTAGAAGCAGAAATACGCATGCTGATTTCCTTGCCACTCTTGCAACCTCTTCAATGTAGAGTCTACCTCAAGTCATCCTAGTTGAGGACCTATGCAACCCTACTGAGATGGAGAGGAAGAAGGTCTAGGTTCATCCACTGAGGGTGGGACCTAGTTGGATGGATCCTATTGTCCTATTCCTTAAAGATGACATCTTACTCAAGGAGAAGGGCGAGGCTGATAAGGTGAGAAGGAAGGCTGGGTGATTTTGGCTGTCTGAGGATCAAAAGTTGTACAAACGCTTTTTTTTTTTGGGCCGTATCTACTATGCATCCATCTTAAAGCAGTAGAACCACTCCTAGAAGAGTTGCATGAGGGAATTTGTGGAAGTCATACAAGAGGCAGATCATTGTCTCACATGGGCCGTTACGCAAGGATATTGTTGGCCCAATATGCAAAGGGAAGTGCAAGAATACGTGAAGAAGTGTGACCAATGTCAAAAATTCGTTCCCAACATTCATCAACCAGGGGGCGTTCTTAATCCTCTATCTAGTCCTTGACCTTTTGCTCAGTGGGGCTTGGATATTGTGGGACCCTTCCCCAAGGCATCGAGAAAGGATATGGCTTTTGGTCGACATTGATTACTTCACCAAGTGGGTTGAAGCTAAGCCATTGGCAAACATTAGGGATGTGGATGCCAAGAGGTTTGTGTGGTAGAACATTATCACTCGGTTAGGGATTTCTCATACCCTCATCTCAGACAACGGACTTCAGTTTGATAGCAAGGCTTCCAAAAGGTACTGTGGTGAATTGGGTATCACAAATAGGTACTCCACTCTAGCTTACCCCCAGGGGAACGGGCAAGTCAAGACCGTTAATAAGGTTATAGTAAATGGACTCAAGAAAAGGTTAGACGATGCAAAGGGCAAATGGGTGGATGAGCTTCCACATGTCCTCTGGACATATCGGACCACTCTTCATAGGTCAACAGGGAAGACCCCCTTTTCAATGACCTATGGGGCCGAGGTTGTGATTCCTTTGGAGACTGGATTCCCAACGCTGAGAACTAGCTTATTCACTCCAGACAGCAATGACAACCAACTAGAAAAGAGCCTAGGCCTAGTTAAGGAGCGGAGAGAAAATGCCATGGTTCAAATAGCGTATTACCAGCAAAAACTCAAGCAAGGGTATGACTTTGGTGTGAAGTTAAGACTCTTGAACCCAAGGGACTTAGTTTTGAGGAAGGTGGTGGGCACTTCAAAAAATCCAGCATAGGGGAAGTTAGGGCCTAATTGGGAAAGGTTGTAGCGTATCATCTCGGTAGCTAGTGTAGGAGCATACTTCCTAGAAGATCTAGACAAAAAAGTCATGTTGCGACCTTGGAATGTAAATAACCTGTGAATGTACTATTATTAATGAAAAGTAGCTCTGCCATGTTTTCACTTATGACATTATGTGTTGCTTCTATTGCTTGTTTGAATATTAAACAGAACCATGGTTATGCCTGACTCCTCGGACCACATACCTTGGGTAAATTAATATTCTTGGTTATTTCTTTAAGTATTAAATAGAACCTTGGCCATGCATGACTCTTCAGACCACATGCCTTAGGCAAGTTAATACTTCACAATTTGTAAGTGTTAAACAGAACCTTGGCCACACTTGGCTCCTCAGACCATATGCCTTGGGTAAATTAACACTCTCCATTATTTCTCTAAGTATTAAATAGAACCTTGGTCATACCTGGCTTCTCGGATCACATGCCTTGGGTAAATTAATACTTCACATTATTTCTAAGTGTTAAACAAAACTTTGGCCATGCCTGACTCCTTGAACCACATGCCTTGGGTAAATTAACACTCTCCATCATTTCTCTAAGTATTAAATAGAACCTTGGTCATGCCTGGCTCCTTGGACCACATGCTTTGGGTAAATTAATACTTCACATTATTTCTAAGTGTTAAACAGAACCTTGATCATGCCTGGCTCCTCAGATCACATGCCTTGGGTAAACCTTGGTCATGCCTGGCTCCTTGGACCACATGATTTGGGTAAATTAATACTTCACATTATTTCTAAATGTTAAACAGAACCTTGGTCATGCCTGACTCCTCAGACCACATGCCTTGGGTAAATTAACATTATCTATTATTTCTAAGTGTTTAACAGAACATTGGCCATGCCTAGCTCCTTGGACCACATGCCTTGGGTAAATTAATATTCTTGGTTATTTCTCTAAGTATTAAACAGAATCTTGGCCATGCTTGACTCTTTAGACCACATGCCTTGGGCAAATTAATACTTTATAATTTCTAAGTGTTAAACAGAACCTTGGCCATACCTGGCTCCTCAGACCACATGTCTTGGGTAAATCAACACTCTCCAATATTTCTCTAAGTATTAAATAGAACCTTGGTCATGCTTGGCTTCTCGGACCACATGCCTTGGGTAAATTAATACTTCACATTATTTCTAAGTGTTAAATTGAACCTTGGCCATGCTTGGCTCCTCAGACCACATACCTTGAGTAAATTAATACTTCACATTATTTCTAAGTGTTAAACAAAACCCTGGCCATGCCTGGCTCCTCGAACCACATGCCTTGGGTAAATTAACACTTTCCATCATTTCTCCAAGTATTAAATAGAACCTTGGTCATGCCTGGCTCCTCGGGCCACATGTTTTGGGTAAATTAATAGTTCACATTATTTCTAAGTGTTAAACAGAACCTTGGTCATGCTTGGCTCCTCTGACCACATGCCTTGGGTAAATTAACGTTATCCATTATTTCTAAGTGTTAAATAGAACCTTGGCCATGCCTGGCTCCTCGGATCACATATCTTGGGTAAATTAATACTTCACATTATTTCTAAGTATTAAAAAGAATCTTGGTCATGCCTGACTCCGCAGACCACATGCCTTGGGTAAATTAACACTTTCTAGTATTTCCCTAAGTATTAAACAAGAACCTTGGTTGTGCTTGGCTTCTCGGACCACATGCTCTGAGTAAAGTGATACTTCTCATTATTTCTCTAAGTGTTATGTCTCTCTTTAAAAACTTAGACCCCCCTATTGATTGTACAGTTTTTGGTACCAGCACATAGCCATTTTTCTCACTGTTTATACGCGTTTAATTAATTTGAATTAGCAACAATTCATTACTGTTAGCTTTTGTTAAAGTCTGGGTATTCACCCTTAAAAACTTCATCAATCTCAAGTCTCATCGGAGGGCAAAATGATAACTACACCAACTGTAGATAAATATTGCAAAGAAAATAAAGATTCATGAAGCAAAAATTGATATCTTTTCATTAAACAAAAGAAAAGGGGTACATTATAAATAGTGGCAAAATGCCACAGCAAAGAAAAAAAAAAGAAAAAAGAAAGAGAAAAGTACAAAAAAGAAGAGAAAAGTAGAGGAAAAAGATCCTAAACCTACGCCTTGGCTCAGGGAGGGTCATCTTTGGGATCAGCTGTCTTGGACTTGGAGATGGCATCCTTGATCGTGAGAGCAGCCTCTATACCCTTGGCCTCTGGCAGGGGCTTGACCTCCTTACCCTTGCCTTTGTCCACGGGCCAAGGACCATCCTGGCCAACCCCCTTGCCCTTGGCCACTTCGGCCTCCTGGCCTTGGTCACCAATCTTGTCAGGCCCTTCGGAGACTTCAGGAGGAGGAAGAGAGGCCTGGGTGGTGGAAGGCTGCTTAAAGTGGAGTAAGGCAAGAGCAACGGGAGGAGGGAGCACAGCTGGAACTTCGCAGATGTCCTCGGGGTAGAAGATGTTCTCAGCGTTCCTCCACTCGGAGGTAGCAGGGACTCCTGTTAGGTTGAGCGCCTCTATCCATACTTCCTTGTAGTAGTCCCTGTAAACCTCTGCCAGCCGAATCTCAGTTTCTTGTACCCCACGGTTATAGGATGCCTGCTCCAAGGCCTCTGCAACTTCCTTGGCCATTCGGGCAGCTTCCCTAGCCCTCTGAAGCTCTGCCTTCAGCTCTAGGACCTGTTGTTTCTTTGTGGCTAGCTCTATCTCGGTGTGATAGAGCCTTTTGTGTTGATCCTTAGCCTGGTCCTGGGCTTTTTTTAGACCGGCCTCAGCACTCTTCCATGCCCTCTCCTCCATGGTCAGCTTAGTGGCGAGCTCTTGGTTTTCCTGCTTAGGGGCTCCCAAGGCCTTGTTGGCCTCGACACGGAGGTTGGTCTCAACCCTACCCTCGTTCCTAGCATCCTAAACCCATTTCTCGGCTACAAAAACCTTCTGGATAGCCTGCACATAAACAACAGAAGAGTATGTTAAAAAAAAAAAAAAAAAAAAAAAAAAAAAAAAAAAAAAAAAAAAAAAAGAAAGAAAGAAAGGAAAGCACTCTTATTGAAGTATGTCAAGGAACTTACCAGGGTTAAATCCCTCTTTAGGGACAGGAAGAGGTCCAGCTACCTCATGTGCTTCAAAACATCCATATCCTTGGGCAGCATGAGGGGACGCTCTAGAGCCTCAGCCACGTAAGAGGCGTGGCCTCTTTGGAACTCCCTAATAGAGGAGTTTCAGGATACCGCCTCGCCATCCAACTTCAACAGGGGATTCCAAGTTGGATGGCACATGTCGATTGAGTGCTCAGTCTCCTTACTCTCCACCAAGGAGGCCCGCCCTTTGTCTTTGGCCGTTTTCTGTTACTTGGGCTCCTATTGGGGGATCACCTCCCCCTCTTTGGCTATCTCCTTCTCCTTCCTCTTCTTCTTTAAGTTGGGGATTTGGAGCAAACCGACTGTAGGAGGAGGAGGAGGGGGGGAGAGCAAGCAGAGGTTGGAACCTTAAGGTGCCCTTATTCCTCCCTACGAAGAGCTCCTTCAGGCATTTCCTCTAATTTAGGGCCATCTCTTCTTCCTCTTCGGAACTATCGTCTGGGAAACGAGCAATGGAGGACCTGAAGGGACGCTCTTGAGCCTCAGCCACGTAAGAGGCGTGGCCTCTTTGGAACTCCCTAATAGAGGAGTTTCAGGATACCGCCTCGCCATCCAACTTCAACAGGGGATTCCAAGTTGGATGGCACATGTCGATTGAGTGCTCAGTCTCCTTACTCTCCACCAAGGAGGCCCGCCCTTTGTCTTTGGCCGTTTTCTGTTACTTGGGCTCCTATTGGGGGATCACCTCCCCCTCTTTGGCTATCTCCTTCTCCTTCCTCTTCTTCTTTAAGTTGGGGATTTGGAGCAAACCGACTGTAGGAGGAGGAGGAGGGGGGGAGAGCAAGCAGAGGTTGGGACCTTAAGGTGCCCTTATTCCTCCCTACGAAGAGCTCCTTCAGGCATTTCCTCTAATTTAGGGCCATCTCTTCTTCCTCTTCGGAACTATCGTCTGGGAAACGAGCAATGGAGGACCTGTCAAGCTCCCCTTCCGAGTCTAATATCTGAACCATAGGCTCTTCTTGGTCCTCTCCTTCTCCCTCAAGACAAAATTGGTCTATCTCAGTTTTAAGTGACAGGTGCGAGGAGGCTGTCTCTTCCCTTGGAGCCGCTACCTCATGAGGGGGAATGGTGGAGGGGCAGCTCAACTGGTGGGAGATCTTCTTGGGTGAGAAAACCGAGCACTGAGACATCTATTCAAGCTAGCCAAGGATCCCCTACTCTCATTGCGTGGCCCACGTCCTGGAAATTATCTGACAGGGGCTCAAAGTCGAGGATGAGGTGGACAACTCACAATTGCCTGTCTTTGCTCACGAATACTTCAGATCTTAGCACCTTGTTGAGACCCATGACGTTGACGAGGCTAAGTTTGGGAGCTACATATCTTTTATCTACAAAAACATCCAAGAAGTAAAACCATGGTCAGGATAACGAAACCATCCATCAGTAGTAAACAGAATACTAAAAGAAAGAAGAAAGCAGTGAAATTGCAAAGCTAATGTCCATGTTAAAAAAAAAGGAAGGAAAGACCTAAACCTAAGGTACCCCTCCTAGCTCTCCCTCCTGAACTGGGCAATAAAGACTGTTGTGCCCTTCCCCCGAGACTATCAAAAAGTTATCCTTCATGCCCTTGTTGGATTTGGGGAGGCACGAGACAAGCCTGACAACAGAGGATCTGGACTTAAGGTAATACCATGAGTCTGCGAGCTGGTAGCACTCGTACATTCAAACGACGTTGTGCTAGGTGAGGTTTAGCCCCATATGCTCGTTGAGAACGTCTACACTACCCAGAATCCTAAAGAGGTTGGGCGCACACTAATGGGGGCACAACCTAAGGGCGATTAAGTAATCTTTGGTTGCTCTACCCATAGGGAGAGTTATTCCTCTTTCTATGAAGGTGATCATGGGAATGACGACCTCCCCTTCATTCCTATGGGTAAGCAACAGGTTTAGGGCACAATACCGCAGGGAAACTCCCTAGGGAATGTGATACTTAGCCCTAAATCCCTCCATACTAGTGAGAGAGTCTATGAGGTGAGCAAACCTACCCATCTAAGCAAACTAAGGTGAAGGGAAAGAAGTTTTCAAGGAAAGAAATCAAAGAACAGAAGGCCAGGGAGACTAGCCGAAGAGAAAAGAACCTAAAAGAGAAAAAACTTACGAAAGTGAACATGAGGGGTGCTTCCTGAACTTGTTAAAGGTTTAAGGATTTTTTTGAAAAATCTGGAAGACTCAGAAAATTAGAAAGTCCTGAAGGTTTGCAAGTTTGTAAGTTTGGAGAGGTTGAAGATTTGTAAAGTGAGAAAAATAACTCCTCCAGGCACCTTATATAGGAGGCGAAATTGGGTGGGAGTCATCCCACCCAAATTTTGAGGAGAATCGCCAGCTGTAGGATCTCCATCTCACCGTAGGATGTGGGGAACAAAGTGCCGCTTAGAGCATTTAATGGGACGTTGCAGACCCCGAAGCGCTAGAATGGTTGCGGGACATGCGAAATGACGCTTTCATGTGTCGAAATCAGAGAAATGTGTGGAGTTAATACTCCAAAGTCAAAATCTCATTTTTCTCCTTGAAAAAAAAAAAAAAAAAAAAGAAGTTTTATGGGGCTATTGTGGGATACAATAATTTAAATAAGGCACTTGTGCCATGTGTCATATCCATGGCCGAGAAGTCCATTGCCAAGCTGAGGAGGCCACGTGCTCGGACAGTAAGGCCACATTAGTGGCACATTGCCAGAAGGGGTCCTACTACTGAGAAAAAGTTTCGGAGAAGGGTTAGACCTGACATGACTGAAGGGATGGTGGCTGCTCCCACATTTAATGCATCTCACCAAACCCCCTGGTTGGATTTATGTGGAGAAGACCCCTGAACAGTGTTACCTTGGCCACCATAACTCACAAAGAGCTTGGGAAGGTGTCTGATGGGACAAGCACTCAAGTGGTATATTGGACAATCAACAAATGGAGGGCTAAGATCGCCTGAAGGGAGCTATATAATGCGAGAGACCCTTCAAAGGCCAAGGGGGGACACAAAATCTGTAGTGAAAACACTGTAGTATTAAGAAAAGTGACTGTAATCAAAGTTAAAATAAATATATTCAAGAACTACTCTCCACGGACATTGCCGAGGAAGAATTTCCATGTGTCACCTTTGTCTTTTTATTGCTTTTCCTTGTTTTCTTACCATCCTTAGCCCATTAAGGGCGTCGTCTACTTCATTAAAGCCTAACTTTTCAGCCCACTCTCTACAAATTTATTGTACTGGGCTCTTTGGACCTTAGTCCATTCATCTTTTGAACTTAAGAGCTAAAGCCCGCCCCTACACTAACCATTAATTATTTTAAAAGAAATGTGGAAATTTAAAGAGCTCCACTTTTATAGAAAACTCTAGAAATTTTAGAAGATCTCAATCTGTGTTAAATTGGCGAAAAACTTTTTTTTTTCTAGATATTCGGTCCTGCTAAAAATGCTGGTTAAACGAAAATATTTTTAATTGACGAATGAACACTCCTAAATTTGCCAAAAATGTTTTATGCTGAAAAATCTGAGCCCATTTTCTGCCTCTCCTTGTCTCCCACCCCTTTCCGGCTTTCCCTTGCTCTCTTCACAATTTATAAGGGACGTCTAAATTTTTTGAGAAATGACTAGATCTGTTTATAAGTGCCTAAACTATGTTCAAGGTTAAATTAATACTTTTGAGGAGATAAGTCCAGTCCACTCATCTCTTACATTTTTTATAAAAAAATATTCTAAGGACATTGAACAATTCAAAATTTATATAAAGGTAGTTTTTCTGGTAGAG
The DNA here is from genome assembly GCF_932294415.1 of Quercus robur. Classification (NCBI taxonomy): domain Eukaryota; kingdom Viridiplantae; phylum Streptophyta; class Magnoliopsida; order Fagales; family Fagaceae; genus Quercus; species Quercus robur. Next base: position 30,495,809 of record NC_065535.1, on the reverse strand, counting down.
TGAAGTTGAAGATTTGGATGGTATTATTAGGCCGATAAAATAATCCCATATAAAATGGAATTTAGAAGAAAGTGTGGGCAAATAAAATCACTTCACGTATAGATACATAGTTGCACACATGACATATGTAGAGACTAGAGAGATAAGTTATAATAGGACGGCACTTCATCAATGTTGACAAGGTCACTTCTATTGCATATACGCTTCCTTTTGACATAAGCACGAAAACTCTTAAAAGACGAAACTCTTTTTTTCCTATAAGCAAAGAAATGTGATCACATAATCTTTACAGAAACCCAAATGGATCTTAAACTTAAAATATTTAAATGACCACAAGGAGAGGTACTTGATTGATGGGAACTTGCTAATTAGCTACTAGGCAATACATGTGTACATGTTTCAGCTGCATCGATGGATGCCAACTTTATCACAAAAATAAAGCAATAATCACATCACATGTAATACTAATAAATAAAATCAAAGAAAAGAAGGTTCACTTTAGGAAGAATCTCACCACCAAGGTGATATCTGGTAAGGTATAAACTAACTAGAAGTCTAGAACAACCATTCTTAGTGCCAAAAACAATAATTGGGTTAAATAACATTGATTAGTGCCAAGTGTTTTGTTACTCAGTCTCAGCGTCAATCTTGGAAAGGGTCTCTTCCCTTATAAAACGAGCTCCCCCGTTTGATCCAGAAATGGGTAGGAAGATCGACCATGCGGCATGGGGTATTATCCCAAATGCACGTCAGGAATAGGAAATAATAACAATTGCACATGCACTCTCAAACATTTTCTCTTATTTTAGTTTCACATGGAAAGAATCCACAAATCTAAGACACCGTCTAGATCTCTTTTTCAATGGGTCTTTATTGTTAAGATTATCGGGTTAAAAAAATATTATATATTAAGATCATCTGGAGTTCTTGTGCAGTAATTAAGTTAATAGATTTGAATAAATAGTTTTTTTTTAAGCGTATTTTAAAGCAATACAGGTGGCAAAGTGAAGGCAAAAATTTGCCTTCACTTCGCCACCTGTATATTGCTTTAATGATATCAACGCCCCTCTTTTTCTCCTCTTTTTCAAAAAAGAGGGGCGTTGATATAATTAAAACGTTTTTTTTTTAATAAATAAAATAAAATTGGAAGAAGAAACCGTGAATTAGAAAAAGTAAAATAAAAATTGTGCAAGTTCAAAATTCAAATAAGATAGAGAATAAAAAAGTGAGAAAAAAAGAGTTGATATGAATTATTAAGTTTTTGTGTTTATCTAAATAATTGAAAAGATATTAGAGAAAAAAAAAAAAAAAAAAAAAAAAGTAGTAGATAACAACAATTAGTTATTGTTTTTATCTTTTAAAAAAGTAGTAGATAAAAATATTTTATTTGTTGTTTCTATCTAAAAATTGATTCAAAGAAGAGATAAAGTAGAGAAAAAATTGATATAAAAAAATTAAAATTTTTTTTATTTATCTAAAAAATAAATATAAGGCAGTAAAAAAAATGATATGAACAATTTTTTTTGAGAGGATAATATGAACAAATTAGTTGTTGTATCTATCTAAAATTTAATTACTTCTAGGTCCAACCTTTTATTTTATTATCCATTATATAGTATATATAATATGATTTTATTTTTTTAATGAAATATATGATTTTTGCTCGTAAAACAAATCAACCACGTGGTCATTATGCAATAATTGTCCTATATTATTTAAGAGAGTATTGTTTGTAGTATAACTTGCTCTACCATTCTTTAAGAGTTAATTACCATAACTTTAAAGGAAAATTTGTGATATGATTTTGGATTAAAACTTTTATCTCTCCATGTCTTGTAGTGTATTTATTTCTAAAAATTTTAAATTATAAAAAAATAAAAATAAATAAAAATTTATGTCCAGCAAGTGAGTATGTGGCACTTGGCCACTATCCCCTATAAATACCAGGAGCTCTCTACCTAAACTTCATTATAAAAACCATCAACTACCTCTCTTTCTTATTCTCTCCTTAATTTAACGCTAGCTTTGTTAACTCAACTTCAAACTCCAATTCCATGGCTGAAGAGAAGCATCACCACCACCACCTTTTCCATCACAACAAGGACGAGGATAAGCCTGTTGAAACTGTCTACACTGAGACTACTACTGGTTATGCTGAGACTGGGAACAGTGAGTCGACCACAGAAGGATATGGTGCCACCACCATCTCCACCGAGTCTGAGGTTGACTACAGGAAGGAAGAGAAGCACCACAAGAATCTCGAGCACCTTGGTGAGATGGGTGCTGTCACAGCTGGTGCTTATGCCTTGGTAATACCCTACCTTTGTTGTGTAAATATATATATTAGTTTATATATGGTGATCTTTAATAATAAGGCTAAAGTTTTTTCTTCTTTTTCCTGATAATGATATATTTCAGCACGAGAAGCATAAGTCAAAGAAAGATCCAGAGCATGCCCACAAGCACAAGATAGAAGAGGAGATTGCAGCAGCGGCTGCAGTTGGAGCTGGTGGATATGCCTTCCATGAGCATCATGAGAAGAAAGAGGCAAAGGAACAAGACGAAGAGGCTCATGGAAAGAAGCACCACCACCTTTTGGGTTGAAAACAACACGATCGATCCATCCATCCATCCATCCATCCAAGACACACCATCTAGATTCTAGATCTCTCTTTCAATGTGTCTTTTTTTTTTTTTCCCAGTATTTACTTTGAGCTGTGTTGTGTTTATACCAGTAAGCAACTACCCTAAATAATACTTTGTGGTGGGCGAGAGAGTGAGTTTGTGAATGCTTACTTGGTTGGTATACGTGTCCTTGTTCATTGTTTGTCATCCGGTTTCTTTGTGTGTAATGTTAAGAATAATATTTTCCTATCATATCAGTTAATCTTCTTGATGTTATCTAAGTAATTTATTATTTCTTTTCATTTTATTAAATTTTTAACCCAAGTGAACTTTAAAAAAATTTAAAAAATAGAGTAATACAAGAAATTTTTTATAGGAGTACAAATTTCATCACATCGTCGATTACAAAAAGTAATTTTGACTTTCACATGTAAGCTAATTTTTTTTTAAATAATTAAAACTAAATTATTAAATAAATAGTAATAATAAATTATAAAATAAGTAAACAATTTTAATGAAAATTTAATTTTAAGCTTTAATTTTCTAGAGTTTAAACTTTGCTTGGCTACCTCCATTTTTGCAAAGAAAAATGATGAATATTATAACAAGTAACCAGTACAAAAACGACGAGAGAAATTAAGGGATACTTACGCCTTTAGCTTATGAGCTATCAGCGTCGACTCCGGACCTCCGCAGTAAAGGTGTAGTGTCGAGTGTAATGAGGTCCCGACACTTTCGCTCCTCCAATGGGTTCTCTGTTACCCGACGGATAAAGGTTTCTTGCTCGTCTGTAATATGTGGACGGACACTAGCTGAAAACAAGAAAAATAGATGACGTTAGAGGTTTGAAACAAATAAACGAAGGAAAGGGACAGATGAGATTAACCTGAATCCTTGTCAAAAGCCCAAGTGTTGTCAAAACCATGAGGTATCGTCTCCCACTCTTCTTGATGACATACCCAATTCGTCCCTTTGACAAAAAAACACTTGCCCTTTCAATTCCTATTGGAGTCATGCATGTCAGATACCAGCTTCAGCCCCTCCTTCCTTCCCGCGAAGTGGTATATCCCCTAGGACGAGACTATATGTTAAGGTCAAGAGCACCAAAAGAACTTGTCAATGGTTAGCTGACGGTTCCCGCCACTTAGATAACCCCACAAAATCTCAACCCCAATAAATATCCTCCAAGCGTTAGGGGCAATTTGGCTGACAGACAAACCTAAAAAATTGGCCAACTGACGGTGAAGTGCCGTCAACAGCAGCCTCAATCCTGTCGCGAACATGGCATTGTACATGCCAACATCCGTGGTCTTCCTTAAATAGCATTTCTCAAACTTCCCAAGGAGACAGATTGGGATGTCATCCAGAATTTGGTAATGGTCACATTATGTATTGAATACCTTGTCCGACATCGTCGGCAAAAAGTTATTGACAGTCCATATCTTAGGGAGGATGAAATGATGGTCATCTTCGGGGCTTCCTAAGGTACTCTCTAAAGCCTCCTCGTCACCGTCATTATTATCCCTATCACACACTCTCTCTCTCTCTTCTTCCCCCTCATCATCCTCGTCACTCACCACTCCCCTATCTTCTCCTCTATAACTCTCCATTTCCTCGTCAAGAGATTGGGTTGATGTTTCCCTCTTTGACGACTAGGAGAAGCCCTCCTCAGGCTCTTGACCTGAACGAGAGACCTCGTCGTAGCCCGCTCCCTCACGGACTGACGACTATTCACTCGTCACATCTCTAGACATCTGACTACCTACAAGCGATAGATTCATTCTAAGAACCTAAGTTGACGGCCTCACTAAAGAAGTGATTAACTAGAAAAATGACTCATAAATGTCCAAGCATTTAATAAAGGCTGCTCGAGGTATCACCCATAAATGACCTCACTTTTCTCTTGAACAAATAATAATTAATAATAAAAACCACAAAACCAACTCCATAGCCCATCAGCTGAAGTTGACGAGACTATGGAGTAGGGGGCAACTGATAAGGGTAATTTCGTAATCCACTCATAGTAAGGCAAAAGGTGACAGTCCCAATAAACCCATCAGCTTTACTCATGAAAGATGACAATGGCACAAAGGTCTATAGTTCCACCTCGAAGCTGACGACGACACCTAGGACGACGAAATAGGAAGTTGACGGTTTGAAACTGAAAGGGATACATAAAATTTTGACAAGTTTGACATGGGCTGCCTTGGTCTCCACGCATGCATGTATAAGGAAACATCTTATACCCCATGCTTAACCATAAACAAGAAGACTCCTACAAGGAAAGGATTCTGCAAGATACACGAATTAAAGAGGATCTCTCCTATAAGGAAATATCTTCTTAACCAAGGCAAGGATGTCAACCCTACGCTACTATACTACTATAAAAACCCCAAGTCCCTCACAGATCAATGTACGCATAATTCACCCCAACTTTGGCACTCTAGAGTTGTGAGAAGTTTTTCAACTTAACCTTGGGAGGGTCTTTGGTCGGCACCATACTGGTGCTCTCTGTTAGGTCTTCTCTTTTTGTTGTGCAGGTATTGTTATGAGCGCATAAGGGCCGTGTGACTCACTGGTGATTTTTCGGCATCATCAAAGTTTAACACCGGCCGGTGGAAGAGAAGTATTTGCATTTGCATACTGGCATGATAAAGAGTTAATCTTAATACTAGGATACTCAAAACAAATTTGTTAAACTAATGATGCGGTTAGGAAATTATGATACAATAAGAAACAATTAATGAGGGAAATGGGAAAGATGTTAAGTTATTGCTTGGTCAGGAAACTAAGAAACAAACTCAAGTTCAATGGTTACGGCAGTGCAGTGGCTAATGACTCAACTTCAACAATCGATGTCAGCAGTCTAGTGGTAGGAGACGTCTTACCGATGATCGATGTTGGCAATTCGATGGCCAGAGACGCCTCATTGGCGACAATGACCAAAAACGTGATCCTTCAACTAGTGTCGGAGGTCTGTAATTGAAGATATCATTTTGTCAATCGGTGTTGCCAGCCCATTTACCTAAGATATTGCTTTGACAATGATTGTCAGTAGTCCGGTCGCCAAAGCTATTGCTCTTACTGCCAGTTTTAGTGGTCTGGTCACCAGACCTTCGGCACCAACAACTTTGGTGTTGAGCCATTGCTTTGGTGATTTACTTAAAAAAAATTACTTGTCATACTTAACGCTTGAAAATATTTTACTGACAATGTTTTATACATAAAAATTTTTACATGTAAAATATTTTACATTTAAAAATATTTTACTTCAAAACAAACAGAATGTAAATATACAAATTTCAATTGAATACCCTTTACAAAAGCCTAGATTATGCTATTTAATTTTAAGTGCAAAGTCATGTGGCTTAAGCTAAACTACCTTACAACTATATTCTTTAACTAACTATTCTTAGCCAAATTGAAATTTTATATAAATAAATATAACAAAAAAAAATGAAATTTTTTTTAACTAACTCAAACGTATGATTTGCTTGTAAGATCTTTAAAGTTGTCGGGACAAAAAATGTAAACAAGAACTACAATGCCAGAAATCAATGAGAAAGGTTATTAATTGCTCTGTGACGTGGATTAAGGGTTTGGGATAAGGTGATTAATATTTTTATATATATTGGTTATCATGGTCAAATGACTAAGCCCTCCCCCAGGTCATGAATTTTGTCATCAAAGGTCAAGACTTAAGGAGTAAGTTATATCTATAATCTATAATATATTGGCCTGAATTTTTGTCATCATAGGTCATGATTTAGAGATTAAATATATATATATATATATATATATATATATATATAGATATATACATACACATTAGCCTTATTATACGCGTTTTGTGCGTATGATGAAGCTTTTTCCTTACTATTTTTTTCTTTTTTTAAGACATAAATTAGTAGAAAAGTATCATATTTTGTAGATATTTTAAAAAGAGTTGTAAATATATTTTTATGAGGTTGTTCTAAAGTTTTTTTCCGATTAACCGTAAGGTTTAGGGGTATTATAGATTATAGATATAACTTACTTCTTAAGTCTTGACCTTTGATGACAAAATTCATGGCCTGGGGGAGGGCTTATTCATTTGACCATGATCACCACTATATATAATCACCCTAACCCAAACCCTTAATCCACATCACAGGGCAATTAATAACCTTTCTCTTTGATTTCTGGCAATTGTAGTTCTTGTGCTTTCTCAAGTCACATATAATACTCTACCACCACGATGGCTGACCACCACCAGCACCACGACCATCATCACAACCACAATAAAGATGAGGAAAAACCTGTTGATTATAAGAAGGAAGAGAAGCACGACAAGCATCGCGAGCACCTAGGTGAGCTTGGTGCTGTTGCTGCTGGAGCTTATGCCTTGGTAATCTTCCTCGTCTAGTAGCCATCTTTCCTTTTAATTCCTACATTTTTTTTTTTATAATTGCCTGTTTACGTTTTAAAATTTGCTATTTTCATTGTATTGAAGTTTTTCTATTATTGTTACAGATACTGTTTTTGATCTCGAGTAGCATGAACCAATATCTTTAATTAATCGAAAACGCTATAGAAAAGAATGTTTTTTTGGGGATGAATGAGAGATATCATTGAAAACAAAGCACTATACAATAGCATATATGATCCTACACATAATACATATACACTGGAGAAAACAAAAAAAAAACTTGCTGCGAAGACAAACAAATAAACTTTTTACAAATTAAAAGCAGCAAAGCTACTATATACGTAGCACTTCATTAGTTATTTAGTCATGTGTTGTGTTAGCTCTATCAGGAGTTTCTGTGCGCATGCATGCATATTCGGGATTTCTTGATGGAAATAAAATCTATCTATGTTGAATTCAATTGACCTTAAAATTTATTTGTGTATAGTTGTTTTAGCCCTTTTCAAATTCGTACTAGAACTTTAATTTGTTTCAATTATTGTTTCAGCATGAAAAGCATAAGGCAAAGAAAGATCCAGAGCATGCCCACAAGCACAAGATAGAAGAGGAGATTGCAGCAGCAGTCGCAGTAGGAGCCGGTGGGTATGCGTTCCATGAGCATCATAAGAAGAAAGAAGCAAAGAAAGAAGAAGAGAAGGCTCATGGAAAGAAGCACCACCATCTCTTTTAAGAGTCTATAAAATATTTATATGTGTTTTGTTTTATTCAGAATATTTGAAACATGTTAATCATATCGTCAGTAAGCGACTACCCCAAATAATATTATTAGGAATGAGTAATGAGATTATGAATCTCTTCTAGATGGGGTATATTCTCTTCAAAATAGGTTTTATCTAGTACTCTTGCTATGTCAAATGTTACGGTGTCAATGTTCAGAATATAATACTGCATGTAATCTGAGAACTTTTCCTTATTTATTTATTTTTTTTATAAATAAAGGATCTTTTTATATTTGAGTTTCTTTTCTTTGTAATCTTCTATGAAGTTTCTGAAGTCCTCCCTTTTCGCATAAATTTTGCATGATGAGTTCTAACACCGCACCTAACCTTTGAGTAAAGGACATAACAAGGTTCCAGCGGCTTGCTTTCAAACAAACAAACAAAAAAAAAAAAAAAGCCTCCTATGGGTGAATCTATTGCATATATAACAAGGATCAACATTAAGTCCATATATCTTTGCACTAATAACGGATGAGTTCATTACATTAATCTAAAAGTAAGTCCCTTAATGTATGCCTTTTGTAGATGATATAGTTGTGGTGAATGGAATTAGAAGTGGAATTAATGCCAAATTAGGAATTTGGCAAGACAATGTAGAATCTAAAAAATTTCGATTAAGTATGATTAAAATAGAATACATAGAATATAAGTTTAGTAAAAGTAGAAACAAAAATGAAAGGTAGAAACAAAAATGAAAGGGCTGTAATACTTAATGGTCAAGAGATACTAAAGAATGATAGTTTTCTATTTCTTAGATCAATATTTCATAAAGGTGAAGAAATTGAAAAGTGTGTGAATTGTAACGTATGAGCAAGGTGGATGAAGTGGAGAAGCGCATCCACTAGAGGAAGAGTGAAATGATCAAAGTCGAGGGGAAAAAAAAGGTAGAGGAAACCAAAAATCACTTTGGTAGAAATAAGAAAAGATATGTCAATTGAGAAAAGTAATAAATAATATAATTTTAGATATAATAGAATGGAGGAAAAAAAAAATACATGTGACAAATACTATCTAATTAATCTTAAGGATTCATAGCATATTCCAAAATTTTGGGACTCAAGTTTTGTTATTATTGTTGTTGCATTGATCAAAATGCTTGAAATGGCTACATCTCATTCTAATTTAGATGTACATTTTTGCTAAAATTAATAAAGGTTTCAAGCAAAAACTATCCTTAATTAGAAAGGTTAGTAAATATTTCTGACATACAATGACTCTTTTTGATTAAAAACGAATTCCCTACTCCCTAGAAATAAGAAAATAAAATTCTAAAATATTTAAAAAAATCCAATTATGACACCGAAATTAACAATATCGAAAATTTATTCCACATTTTATCCTAAATAAATCACATATAGATCTAAATTATGATCCTTCATTTCTTAAAATAGTTTACCAAAACTAATCTTACGAACTCCATCTGAGTTGTAACATTCTTTTGGATTTATGTAGAACTTATTTGATTTGAAAAGTATGGCAACATGGTGCATGCATAATGTCAATTTGGAATTTTTTATATCTATAAGAAGAAATCATGAGCAAGTACAGAGCTAGAAATTTAGTTGAGGAAGGGCAATACCGAAAGAAAACAACTATAGAACACGAATAATTTTTACAAAAAGAAAATTGTAAGGTAATATTAAATAATAATAAATATGACAATAAACTTCCTGCGAAAAAAAATGACAATAAACTTGTAATAATTCCTTTATAATCTTGAGCACAATGAATGCTAGGAGAAACTAATACAGGATAGTGGGCCAAAATGGGCATTTGCCCCATTCGCCAAAATTTTCTAGTAAAATGCTCATGTTCTAAAACTATTCAGCAAAATGCCCCTATTTTAAACTCGATTTTCTAAAAATCGAGTTTCAATGAAAAACTCGATTTTTAGAAAATCGAGTTATGTGAAATCAAACTTTTAAAAAAAAATACATGGAAACTTGAATTTTTCTCACATTACTCGATTTTCATTAAATAGAGTTTCAAAATAGGGACATTTTTCTAAATAGTTTCAAAATAGGGGCATTTTGTTACATCTTTTGGACAAAAGGGGTAAATGCCCATTGTCGACCAGTTTTTTGTGCGTAGCCACATGTCTTCCACTGGAGCTGTGACTTTGCTAAGCCCAGATTTGTTTTGAGGATTTCAACCCAAAACTCAACATTGGGCCGCATAGACCAATGGCTTCTAGTGTATTTTTAAGCCTACAAAATAGATAAAGCCCAAAGTCTTAGAAACATGATAATGGTTGAAATAAATAAATAATATATTTAATTGAATAGCTTCAATTAAATGATTAGTTGAACATCATTATTATGTATATTAAGTGATGTCCAATATTAGAAAATAATTAATTAGGTACCAAATGTCCAATAATGGGATGAGTCCAATAGTCCATATCCAGCTGCGATATAGTTCATGCTCAATACAATAAGGTATGTCCAGCAATGGTCTATGTCCAAGTAATATATGTCCATCAATAGTCTATATTCAAATAATACATGTCCGGTAGTGATATGGATTCAATTTATTAATATATATGTTTATTAATGAAGCATTAGTGAATCCATGTTTATTAAATGGTGAGATAATATTAAAGTAATTTGCATCCAGCGGTAAAATGATAATGAGTTAACATATACTTAATAATGTAATTTCAAATATGGAGAAAACGTTGACTTATCTTTTATGTTTCTGACTCCAACTATATAGTAGCACTTCATTCTTTATATGATTTGTGACTCCAGTCGTATAGCGTTAGTGAGCTTCATAGTTTGAGGCTTCTGCCATATAGCATCACTTTGTTCTTTATATGATTCGTGGCTCCAGACGTATAGCATTAATGAGCTTTTATGTTTCTAACTCCAGCTGTATAGCAGCACTTCATTCTTTATATGATTTGTGGCTCCAGCCATATAGCGTTAGTAAGCTGATAACATTCCAGTGGTATAATAATATGAGTACAGCGGTACAATAATAATAAAATAAAATATACTCAATAGTATAATTTCGGGGATAAAAATATAATGACTTATCTTCATAGTTTATGGCTCTAGTCGTTGTTAGGGTACTTTTTTTTATTACACCTAATTTTATTTAAGTACCACCTATTCACTTTCAAATACACACACCTTATTATATTTAAAGTCCAAGAATACTTATGCTTGACAATATTTGAAAAGCCCATGATTCAAGTCCATGGCAAAACAATTTTATCAATGGAATTCAAATCCATAATCAAAGCCCATGATTCAAACCCATGGCAATTCATTCATCCAAAGCCCAATTCTTATTGGCAATATCAAAGCCCAATTCTCATTGGCAACATCAAAACCTAATTCTTATTATTAACATCAAAACTCGTTTCTTATTGGCAACATTAAAGCCCAGTTCTTATTAACAACATCAAAGCCCAATTCTCATTAGCAACATCAAAGCCCAATTCCTATTGGCAACATCAAAACCCAATTTTTCATTGGCACTACTTCATCAAAAAGAAAAGAGTCCAAGATTATCAATGCTTGGCAAAGAAAAAATATCACGTTAAAATGTTACCATGGCAATCATCTTATGAAAAAACTCATTGAGAGCTATCTTGAGGATTATGTTCTCGTATTATAAAACCCATGAAATACATGGACGTCATTTGCATCGCAACATCCATAATATACACCTTCAACACTCATGGTAAACATTCAAACCCATAAGATCTTCATTTAAGTCATGATGCAATTATTAGAAACCATGAACATTATTTGCAACATAGAATTCGTCAAAGTAAATATTATTTACAAAAGTATTTTGAAACTTGTTCTATTGTTTCAAACATTACAACAAATTGCCCAAAGGCCCATTGCAAGTATTTATGAAAAACCCAAAAAATGTTTACTAATAAAAGTCCAAGAGGAATAAAAACCCATGACAATATGCGCACACAACTCAGCCCATGTGAGCAAGAAACACCAGCAAAAGGCAAAGGAGAACAGCCCCTGTTCAGTCCTAACCAAAAAGAGCAACTAGGGACTCATACAAGGGAACCAAGCCTTTGAGAATGGACTAAGGGCTGTCCCCTCAATTTTCTGTCACCCCCCACCTGACGTGAATAGTGCCCAAGGGCTGTCACATCAGCTAAAGCCTAAAGAATGGTGGAACTCCATCATCTTCCCCAAAACTGCACCTCCAGCGGAAGGGGAGCTAAAACCAAATTGTTCAAACTCTAAACAAATTGATGTTAAAAATGCTAAAAATGTTTAAGATGTGATTCATGTGCCAAGCCCATGAATCCTAAAGGGAGAAAATTGGGAACATGTGGTTTGGAGGGCATAAAGGAATCTCCAGCAGAACCCCCTTGAAGTAGACTAGAACTTGACACCTGGCTTAGGATGTTAAATCTTACTTCTCAAGGGTCCGAATCTCAGTTACAGCATTAGGATTCACTTATGATACACGCCTCAAATTACAATAATCAAGCTCAGCCCCAAGAATCATGGCATTTAATGCAAAAAGCTCTAAATTCCCATCATTACCCAAAAAAGCAAAGCAACCCCCTAAATGGATTTTCCTACTTCTGAGCAAAAATCCTAGGGAAGCTTGACTCTGATTCATCACCTCTGAGTGGTCACACGTTTTTTTGGAGCTTTGTCAATAAATGCTTCTCTGAAAACTCCATTATAAAAGCACAAGCAAGCTAACCAAAAAACCAACTAAGCCACCCCTCTAAGACTCTGAGACTCTGAAATTTGTTGGCCATTTTTACTAGTGGTTCAACTCTCTTCTAGCTCACCATCCATCACCTTTAACCCATACCCATCTGATCCCAGATATTCTTCTTCTCCCTTTACACTACCACAGCTCATAAGTGTCTTCCAGCTAGCCACAAACAGCCCATTACCCACAAATGACTTCAGTCTCAGTATCAACCCCATCTCACTCACTCAAAAGTAGCCCACATTCATCTTATTCATGTCTTATAAGTTTACACCCACTAAAGTCCTAATTTAGATACTTGCTGCACTGAGCTGGGGATCTTTCTCTCCCTTCACACCATGCCGATTAATCCTCCATTTTTTCTTCCTAGGGAACCTTTAATCTTTACTTTTTACTTTTCTATTGAAGGATATGATGTATTTGTAACAATTGAACTTTTCCCTCACATTGATGTAATGATGGCTGAAAGCAACATAAATTCCTCTTGAATGAGACACATAAAAACCTAAAATTTGCTTAAATACTATCTAATTATTGATGGCTAGACTGTGTAATTCCACTTTTACCGTTGGACAATTCATCTTTTAGATTTAAGTATAACTTCACCCTTACCGCTAGAGAATTCGTTTTCCCTTGGACTATCAAAATAGGACCACTAATATACTAATTAAGTATTGTAAGGTATTTTTTATTGGGCCTTTGTTGCTGTTTTGTTAAGTGCAGTTCTTGTTTCTTCTTGCTTGGATAGGCTTGTCATCACACCGAAAGCCTATGGGTGTCATCTCAAGACCCATAGTTGAGTCTCGGTTTGGTTTCCCAATATTTCATTCAGAGGCATCATTTTCCTTCCTCAACAATTGTATAGCATCACTTTGTACTTTATATGATTCGTGGCTCCAGTTGTATAACGTTAATGAGCTAATAACATTCTAGTGGTATAATAACATTAATCGAGTGGTATAATGATAATGAATAAAATATACTTAATAATATAAATTTGAAGATAAAAATATAATGATTTATCTTCATAGTTTGTAGCTCCAACCGTATAACATCAGTGGACTTAACATTTCAATAGCATGAGAAAATGAGTCCAGCGGTACAATATGATATTATGAGTCCTTTCATGGTAACTTCATGATTAAAGGGGAAAAATTGGTGCAACTGGAGGGAAAGAGAATATGTCCAACCGTGTGCATAGGTTGGTTAGGTTCATCCTTTAGTTTTTAGTTTTTAGTCAAATATAAGTGTTATTGCCTTCCATAAGAAGAACTTTTAGTATTAGAAATTTATGTCTTTCATGAAAATGACTTTAATATGAAATCATTGTGCCTTCTAAGAGAAGGACTTTTAGTCTTTAATGTTCATATGCCTTCCATGAGAAAGGGCTTTTGTAATGTGTTATTAGAAGAGTGTTTGGTATCTTTTAAGATGTATGGAGATGGTAAGAAATATATATGTTTTGTGAGATATGGTGTTTGTAAGATAGATTAGAAATATATGTAAAAAGTATGTATGGATAGTTTGTGAGGAATGTGTTTGTAAAATATATGGGAGTATGAGATAGATAGTATGAAGGTTGAATATAGTAAATACATGAGCTTATAGTTGCTACTAGAGTTGTTTTTTGTGTTATGACATTGGTTATGTAGCTTTCTAAGAAAAAAGGTGTTGTAAGAGAAATAGAGAAAGAGATGGAGATGTGTTTATGGGCAACAAAATGATGATATTTCAGAATAATAGAGTGTGGGAAAGATGGGTAATGAATAATGGTGTGATGTAATAGGTGTGTTGTAATGGTGTTATCTAAGAAGAGATATTTTTGTAAGAGAGATGGAGAAGTATAGAAATGCTTGGAGATATGGGTAGCAAAGTGAATGAAGTTTCAGAATAAAAGGATGAGAGAGGAATGGATGGTGGTCCCCCTTGTTAGTGTGTAGCTTGGTCCTCTTTATATAGAGCCAAGTATGTAACTAGATTAGAATTAGTTGAAGGGAAATTTAACAAATAAGAAAAATTCTTTGACAAAGCAAGGGTTTTCATTAGTGGGTTTTTGTTTTTTAGCCAAAAGAAGAAAGTTTGAGACTTTAATGCTGCTGGAGCTGCTGTTACAGCTATTAATCACAGCTGTCAGCTCTACAGCAGTAGCTGCTGGATGATGTCATCTGAATGACATCTTCTACTGGAAGAAAATATTTGGCATTAAATTCATGGTTTGGCTGAAAATGGTAAGATAACCTTTATGAGACCTTTCTATTTCTGGTACTGCAGTTAGAGGCTAAGGATCTTAGCTTAAAATGGTAGGATTCCTTTTATGGGATCCTTACTTCTTTTGGTATAGCAGGCAGTTGTTGGGATTGACCATTAATGGGCAAGTGATGTCATTTTAGGACATGTGTTAACTATGCTGGAGTTACTACAACTTCTGCTGGAGCTATTGCAGCTTCTGCTGGGCCTGTTGCAGCTTCTGCTGGTGCTATTGCAACTTCTGCTGGAGTTGTTGCTAGTATTTTTTGGCTAAGTTTCATCTTTTGGAAAGTTATATGTTTAGTCTACGGTTTTATTACAATATAATTTTGGTAAGTAATAAACTAGTTGGTTAATATTTGATGAAGTTTTAGAAATATAATTATGGTTCTTTGTGTTTTTACTAGAGCAAAGAGAGCATTTAATGCTAGATATTAATATGGATTTAGCCATGTGCTTAGGATTGATTCAAATGAAAATAATAATATAATTAATATGAAATGATATAATTACATTTTTAAACTTATATTATATGATGGACATTAATTTTTATGTAAAGAGCATGAGGAGTTTTATCATTTTAAGTGTTATGTGATATGAGAGGCTTACTAAATGTTACCTATTGCACGCTAACCCGTCAAAGTTCAGGGAATTGGGGAAGACATACCAAGCAACATGTTGTCCCTTATCAACTTTGAACCACTAGAGCTTAACTAAACATACTTCTTGGCCCTCCAAACCACGATCCCCGAAATTCCCCCGATGAGACTCATGAGCTTGGATCATGAGCCAAAAATGAGATGTTGTGCCACGAGATTGAACCATGGGCTTTGATGATATAATATCGCGATGGGTTTTGGACCATGGGTTTTTACGTCTTTTTGTGTAAATATGGGTTCTTTTGGGCTTTAAAAGAGACTTTCCTAAAATCTATGATAATGTTGATGTGGTGCTGGTTGCCAACGAAATAAAGGCATGTGGTGTAAAAAATTTGTCCTTAACATTCAGCCCCCCGAGTGCATGGGCTTGCTTTGCCAAGGCTTGTCTTGTAAGGGATTGTTTTGCAAGGACATGCATGAGTGAAGACGTTTCTTAAAGACTTTGTAAATGAGCGAATCCAAGGTTGTTGGCAACTGGAGATGATGTGCTAGATTTGATAGGAACATGCTGATAGTACTGCTGGAGTAATAAAATAGGTGCTGCTGGACATGTGGGCTGCATTGGTTGTTTTATAGGGTACAACAGTAGCAGACTAACATAGCTGAAACTTCCATAGATGGAGCAGTAGCTTTGTTGATCAATACCCAATTGTAGCCCCTAGAAATGGAAACATTTGGATTAGTGAATCAAGCCCCTGAGTGTAGTGAGGCGTTAGGATGAGCATAGATTTGGAAGGTGGGAAGCACCTTGACAAGTTCAACAGTGGAATCTTGGCACATTGATGTTTGAAATAGAGCAGGCACTTACGGTAATGATCTTGTATAATGGTTTTTTTTTTTTTTTTTTTTTTTGCTTGAATGTGCTTAACTAGTAGGAGTCTAACTGATGGAGGTGTCTATATAGACTGCAATACCGCTGGTATTCTAAACATGAGCAGCTAAAGTTCTGATTTGGATGTAACCACTAGATTCCTTTATGAAATAGAACATGGCATATTCAACAATTGAGATGATCAATTTTTTGTAGCAAAGAGATAGTTGAGATCTTCCAGTCATAAGGAGCTTGTTTTGTTTGTCCAGGTAGGCTGTTGGATATGTGTTCAATTACCATTGGAGTAATCTTTTCTTGATTTGAATAAATGGTTCCTCATTCCTTGGCGGCTTTGTGACTTGCTGAATGTATTAATGGTTGTTGTGTAGATGATGATAATTGAGAGCATTGGATCTCCATCTCTTCGTTGGAAGCTCTTAGGAAGGTATGGTTGGTATGAGTTCCAACAGTAAAATAGTATGAGCTAGATTTGTTGCAGGTATCACTGCTAAACCGCTGGCTATTTCTTCTTAACTGCATGAGCTTGGTTAAATAATTTGCCATGGGCTTGAACCATGGGCTTTGATTATGGGATTGAATTCCATTGGTATAATAACTTTTCCATGGACTTGAATCATGGGCTTTTAAAATATTGCCAAGTAGTATTAGGCTTTTGATAAGATATTGCCAAGCATTATTGGCCTTGGGCTTTGATAAATAAATTTTCATGGGCTTGAAACATGAGTTTTGATTATGGGATTGAATTCCATTGATAAAATAGTTTTGCTATGGACTTGAATCATGGACTTTTATTATTTAGTGTAATTATAGAATAAATAATTACTCTAGTAATATAGTTTTCCATGGGCTTTTGACAAATGTGTGCCATGGATTTGTAAAATAAATGTAATTGTTGTAGGTTTCAAATATGACTTTTATGAATTTTAAATATTAGTAACACAAGTTCATATTTCTCCATGAGCTTGATGTATTTTAGCCATGGGTTTTGGAAAAATGAATAGTGCTACGTAAGATAAATAGTTACTTTTATTTATATATATATATATATATATATATATATATATATATATAAATCTTGTAGTATAGATAAGTAAATATATTTGTCAGAAAATTTATGTTGCCAAATATTATTATCTATGGGCTTTTAGCAAGATATTTGAAATAATTTATTTGCCAAGTATTATTAGTCTTGGGTTTTTTAAGATTTTACAATAATATTTGCCAAATGATATTGGGCTTTTAAAATATTGCCAAGTAGCATTGGGCTTATGATAAGATGATGCCAAGTAGTATTTGGGCTTTAAATGTTAGTGAGATAAATAATGTAACATAAGATAAGTGATTACCATGGGTTTTGTTGAAGTAAGTTCCATGGATTTATAATAAAATATGAAGTAAGTAAGTGTCATAAGTTTTGAATATAATTGCTATATGTTTTTTTTTTTTTAATTATGGTCTTAGATATTAGTAACACATATTCATAATTCTCCATGGGCTTGATATATGTTTGCCATGGGTTTTGGAAAGATGAATAGTGTTACATAAAATAAATAATTAAATATTATTCTCATAGGTTTAAAATATAATTTACATGGGCTTAAATATTAGTAACACAAATTCATAATTTTCCATGGGCTTGATGTATGTTTGCCATGGGTTTTGGAAAAATGAATAGTGTTACGTAAGATAAATAGTTACTTTTATTTATATATATATATATATATATATATATAAATCTTGTAGTATAGATAAGTAAATATATTTGTCAGAAAATTTATGTTGCCAAATATTATTAGCTATGGGCTTTTAGCAAGATATTTGAAATAATTTATTTGCCAAGTATTATTAGTCTTGGGTTTTTTAAGATTTTACAATAATATTTGCCAAATGATACTGGGCTTTTAAAATATTGCCAAGTAGCATTGGGCTTATGATAAGATGATGCCAAGTAGTATTTGGGCTTTAAATGTTAGTGAGATAAATAATGTAACATAAGATAAGTGATTACCATGGGTTTTGTTGAAGTAAGTTCCATGGATTTATAATAAAATATGAAGTAAGTAAGTGTCATAAGTTTTGAATATAATTGCTATATATATTTTTTTTTTTTTAAATTATGGTCTTAGATATTAGTAACACATATTCATAATTCTCCATGGGCTTGATATATGTTTGCCATGGGTTTTGGAAAGATGAATAGTGTTACATAAAATAAATAATTAAATATTATTCTCATAGGTTTAAAATATAATTTACATGGGCTTAAATATTAGTAACACAAATTCATAATTTTCCATGGGCTTGATGTATGTTTGCCATGGGTTTTGGAAAAATGAATAGTGTTACGTAAGATAAATAGTTACTTTTATTTATATATATATATATATATATATATATATATATATATATATATAAATCTTGTAGTATAGATAAGTAAATATATTTGTCAGAAAATTTATGTTGCCAAATATTATTAGCTATGGGCTTTTAGCAAGATATTTGAAATAATTTATTTGCCAAGTATTATTAGTCTTGGGTTTTTTAAGATTTTACAATAATATTTGCCAAATGATACTGGGCTTTTAAAATATTGCCAAGTAGCATTGGGCTTATGATAAGATGATGCCAAGTAGTATTTGGGCTTTAAATGTTAGTGAGATAAATAATGTAACATAAGATAAGTGATTACCATGGGTTTTGTTGAAGTAAGTTCCATGGATTTATAATAAAATATGAAGTAAGTAAGTGTCATAAGTTTTGAATATAATTGCTATATATTTTTTTTTTTTTTTAAATTATGGTCTTAGATATTAGTAACACATATTCATAATTCTCCATGGGCTTGATATATGTTTGCCATGGGTTTTGGAAAGATGAATAGTGTTACATAAAATAAATAATTAAATATTATTCTCATAGGTTTAAAATATAATTTACATGGGCTTAAATATTAGTAACACAAATTCATAATTTTCCATGGGCTTGATGTATGTTTGCCATGGGTTTTGGAAAAATGAATAGTGTTACGTAAGATAAATAGTTACTTTTATTTATATATATATATATATATATATATATATATATATAAATCTTGTAGTATAGATAAGTAAATATATTTGTCAGAAAATTTATGTTGCCAAATATTATTAGCTATGGGCTTTTAGCAAGATATTTGAAATAATTTATTTGCCAAGTATTATTAGTCTTGGGTTTTTTAAGATTTTACAATAATATTTGCCAAATGAGATTGGGCTTTTAAAATATTGCCAAGTAGCATTGGGCTTATGATAAGATGATGCCAAGTAGTATTTGGGCTTTAAATGTTAGTGAGATAAATAATGTAACATAAGATAAGTGATTACCATGGGTTTTGTTGAAGTAAGTTCCATGGATTTATAATAAAATATGAAGTAAGTAAGTGCCATAAGTTTTGAATATAATTGCTATATGCTTTTTTTTTTTTTTTAAATTATGGTCTTAGATATTAGTAACACATATTCATAATTCTCCATGGGCTTGATATATGTTTGCCATGGGTTTTGGAAAGATGAATAGTGTTACATAAAATAAATAATTAAATATTATTCTCATAGTTTTAAAATATAATTTACATGGGCTTAAATATTAGTAACACAAATTCATAATTTTCCATGGGCTTGATGTATGTTTGCCATGGGTTTTGGAAAAATGAATAGTGTTACGTAACATAAATAGTTACCATGGGTTTTATAAAATAGATTCGATGGTATGAATTATAGCTATGAATTTAAGAGCTTAGTAAAAAATCGTTCATTATTGGGTTTCAAATATTTATAATATAGTATTTGCCACGTATTATTAACCTTGGGCTTTTGATAAGATATTGCCAAGTATTATTATTCTTGGGCTTTAAATGTTAGTAATATAAGATAAATAATTATCATAATGAAATAATATAATTTTATTTGAGTCTTTTATGTGTTTTTGTGAAATAGCAAGGTAAATAATAATTGCCATGGGGTTTAAGATAATTACCATGGGCTTTTGATTATTATAATCATTGAATATGTAAGGTTGAATTTAATCAACCATGTGTTGGCTTTATTCCATGACAAATGTGCTTGTAATATAGCACTTAGAAACCTTGTATTTAGGTGGGAATCATGTAAGGGTAGTGTGTTAGAGAGTGTGAAGAAATGCTCAAGACAGTGCAGTGAAGCAGAGACTCGCGGCTAGGACTCGCGGGTGGCTCGCGGCTTGCAAGCCGCCAAAAGTTGCTCACGTGCAGAGCATGCAGGGGAGCTGAACAGTCACACCACTTGGAGCACTACACGACAAAAATCCAGACTGGCCATTAAGTTAGCTCGCGACTTGAACTCGCGACTCAGTCAAGTCGCGAGGTCAAGTCGCCAGCCAGCCCTGTTTTTGGAAAAACTGACTCTTCGTATTCCATTCTCACACCAATATAAATACCCCTCATTCCCACAAGATATGTGTGGCTATTCAGAAAGAAAAACCCTAAGAGAGGTTTCTTCAAAACACCCACCCAATTAGAGAGAGCTACTCATTCTTAGAGAGAAATCTTTGTAGTCTCTTCTCATTCCCTCTCTCATTGTCATACCTATTGAGAGGAGATTTCTATCCAAACACTACCCACACCCATTCAGAGTGTTGAGTGTCTTTGGAGCTTTGGGAAGCATTGGAAGATGCCAAGGATGGCGGATGCTACGGTCTAGTAGCGGAATCCGGTAAGCTAGAAAAGAAAAAGGTTCGGCGCAACCTCGTTGGAGCAAGAAGTTTGGAGGGCTTAGGTACATTGGGTAGATTAGGCTTGGAGGGTCTATTGCTGTTCATGTATCCCAACTACATTTTCTAGTGGATTATTGACCGCTTGGAGGGCGGCAGAGAGGTTTTACGCCGAGGGCTTCGGTTTCCTCTTCGATAACACATCGTGTGTTGTCCTTGTGTTTGCATCTCTCTTCTTCTCTATCTTTGTCATTTATTTTCTGTTGTGGATGTGTTTTTAATTGGCTTAGATTATTTACCAATTCTGTATTAAGCTTTTGTTCATGTTCCGCACATTAATTGTTTGATTTAAAGCTTGTATTGGTAATTTGTATATTGGGGGTCTAAACGTTCAAGGGTGTTTATACACATATTTGAACTTTCATTTGGTATCAGAGCAGGTACACTTGTTGTGGTTTAAATACCAAAGTGTGATCCTTGACCCCTTGTGTTTATTTGCCATGGATTGTGCTTTGTATGCCTCTTTGCATGATTTGGTTGGTAATGAATGTAACATGCCACGTGTTTGTGAAAATGCCTCTATGAGTGTTAATCCTCATAAGTGTGATGACATGTTATTTGAATCTATGGGTGTTGTTGACAAACTCTTGAAGAAAAATGCTAAGAAGTTTCAAAAGAATTTAAGCAAGTTATTTTGTGAAAATGATGATTTGATTGCTAAGCTCAATGAATCCAAAAAATTGGTTGTAAAATATAAAAAACTTGCTGAAGATTCTCTTGAAAAGCTAAAAGAGTTTGAATGTTTGAATATGGACTTGGATGCTAAACTTGTTTTATCTAACAAACTTGTTGATGAGTTAAAATGTGAAAATGAATCTCTTAAGATGCATGCCAAGTGTTTGATTGCTAAACCCATTGATAAAATGGATGATAATATGTGTTACAATCATGTTGTGGTACCCGATCTTGTGCCTAATGTGTATTCTACCTCTAAGGACAAATCGGTGTACGTTCCTCCACATAAAAGAAATCAAAATGTGGAGAGAAAGGCTGTTAAGTCAAAGCCTCTGTTTAGGTCTCAACCTAAGGCTTTGGATGGATCTAAGTTTGTTCCAACTTGCCACCATTGTGGTGTGATTGGTCATATAAGACCTCAATGTCATAAGTTGAAGAGGGAACAAAACCATATTGCTAGATCCCTTCCCAAAAGGCCTAGTGGACCTAAACACATTGTGTGTCACCATTGTGGTGTCTTTGGTCATCTAAGACCTCAATGCTCTAAGTTTCATACTTTTAAAAGAATCAAAAGAAAAGAAAAACTTGAGCTTCTTGGAAGTTGTGCTAAAAAGGATAAACCGGATTTGAGTGATAATAGCATGTTGTTAAAGAAAGTGTTTAATGCTCTTAACTCCTTGTCTATGTGCATCTTCGGTTCTCATTCTTCCAACCCTCGTCTCACTTCTCATGAGACACTCATTCCAAACAATTGTTCTGTTTAGATGAGGAAGGGTTCCTATGGTTGAGCTTTTGCTCTTTTGGTCCTTGATCTAATTCTTTCGATCTTTGTAGGACCCTTCATGCATTAAATGTCATATCTTCATGCATTTTGTGCATCTTGCATTTATTTGTATGCATTGTTTCATTTTTTATCTTACTTTTATGTTTCTGTTTTGTGTGAGTAAAAATCCAAAACCACATAAAAAGTGAAAAATTCAAAAAGTTTGATCATATTTGTTTGAGCACATATCACATGTGAGTTTGGCCTTGTACCTTTGTACAAATGGCTTTGTGCATTTACGAGCTTAGCTTGTTATTTTTGCACTTATATCTTTGTGGGAAAAATCTTGACATCTTTGTGTGATTGTTGTAAATCGATTTTCAAACTTGTCATGAATGATTTGTCAATAGTCATGTTGGTTTTGATACATGCGTAGACTTGTGCTTATATCTCTTCCCGCTCTTTTATTTTTATTGCTTAAAGAGCTCAATAAATGTAAATCTCAAAATGAAAAGAGATAATGAGCTGCAAAAGCCGTCGCACATACTAGTATTCAACTAGGAAAAAGGGAAAGCGACTTATATGAAAATGTATGATGCCCAAAAAGCCAAAGGCTTGTTCATCAAATTGAAATATCAAAAATTTCAGGCATCAATCTCAAAAATGAGATGTATTGCTCAAAATGAGTTGTATTGATTCAAAATGATCAAATGATATGAATTGTAAGAAGCCAAATGAAAAGTTTCAATCTTTTGTAATCATTTTCTTGTGGGAGGTCATATATGTTCACTTCTATAATTAAGATAGACCACTTGATTTAGTACTAGTTGTGTATGACTTGATTGAATTGATCATTGAAACTTCACTCTAGACTAAGGACTATTCCACATTTGATACACACACATAACACACTTGTCTTATGTTCAATGAATGTCTTATTCATTTGTTAGATTGTACTTGTCTAAATGTGATGTATGTGTGCTCAATCTTATATGGATTAATCCAAAAATATTTTTGATCATGTTATATGTTTTTGGAAGTGATTTTTATCACTTTTTGTGTTTATGTTTAGTGCTTACTTTGTTTTTCAATGTTTAAACATGTTCTGGTTTGAAAAACAAGTGTCAGATTTTTTGGCCACTCATTTTGGCTACTTGCGTGAGCTGCCAGCAAGCTGCCAGTTTTGGCTACTCGGTTTGGCGGCTTGCAAGCCGCGAGTTTAAGCCGCGAGTTCATACAGAGAGGTTTCGCGGCTCACTTGCGACTTGGCTCGCGACTCGCCAGTCGCGACTCGCCCAGAATCAGCTTTTTAAAGAGCTTTTTCGTGGGAAACTTGTTTTAAACCTCTCCCATCCTCTCTAAAACCCCTCTTTCAATATTTTTACATCAAAACCCAACCAATTTGAATGGTTTTTCAATCCATTAACATCTCTAAGGTAATTATAAACTCTTTTCATTGATTTTGATCCTTAAATTATGTTTTAGAGAGTTTTGTGCTATTGGTTGGGATTTTCATCATAGGGGTTGGGAAAACTTATTTTTTTGTCAATTTTCTTCATGGGATTGGTTTCTTTTGTTGATATGCATTGGATGTTGGCCCCTTGTGGCAGAAAGAACATGTATTAAGGGTGAATTTCATGATGTTCATGCATTATTTCACATTTTTGTTTATAGTGTGTATGCTAGGTGTTTGATAAAATGCCTCTTAGACATTTTCTTGCTTGTTTGGACTCCGATGAGTACCAAACTTTGGGGTTTCTCATGTTTCCTCATTAGGAACATGTTTGGTTCATTGGTTGTGTATTTTAACACACTTTGCCCCACATGTGCATTTTTCATGCATTGGTCATGCATGCACTTAGCCACCTCTTGCACACACCTTTGCTACCCTTGTCATGCATTAGACTTTACCTTATTTCTTCATCCTAACATGTCATGTTTACCTTATGCTTTGTAGCATGCTACTTTGTCTTAGGTTTGAGCTTCATTTTCTCATTCATCTTGCACCCCTCATGCATCATTATCATTGTTTGTTCATTCATCTCTTGCCTTTTTTTTCTCCTTGACCCTTTGTCTATTCCTGACAAAAAGGGGGAGAGTATACTCTAGAGAGTATACCGGAGTGTTTTGTCATTTCTATATGACTCTTGTTATGACTCTTGTGCACATCCTTAGGGGGAGAAATTCTATTTCTCGTGCACATTTGTAGGGGGAGAGATTTTCCATAGTGGAGATGCATATATCAAGGGGGAGAAGACATTATGTTATCTAGAAAACTTTGTTCTGTTTGTTTTCTTGTTGGCTTTATAGTGCTTTGAGTTATGCTTTGTTGTTCTCATTGCATCATGTTTGTGCTTTGGACATGCATATATCCCTATGCTATTGTGCTTCTTTGAATGCATGTTCGTATGATCATTTGCTTTGCTATGTGATCATTGTAGTCATTTCTATATGACTGTTTTGGTGTATGATCAAGTTGCTCACATGTTTCACATCATGTTTACTTGATCACAATTTACTTGTTACATTATACTTGTTCTTTTATTACTTGTTTTACCTTGAGGGTCTAATGTGTTTTGTGCAAGTGTTTCAGGTTACAAGTATATATGTTCCAAGTGCATCACAGCTTCTCATCACTTTGAAGGGGAGAAACTTTATGCACTTTTAGTTTATATTGTTTAAGTTTTATTCAATATAATGTGTTTGTACCCATGTGCTTTTGTAAGCTTTTAGGGTTAATGTTTTATGCATAGTTTGTAGGGTTTATGGTATGTACCTTGCTTAATGCAGCCTTTATGCTATGTTGAAATCAGTACTTTAATCTAAATGTCTTGCATTTTGATTTATGTACTGTCACTCTTGTGCCCTTGTAGGATTTTTCCTAGATGCATATACTTAGTGTATTATGCATTGGTTGAGTGTTGAGCATACAAGTAACTTGCATTGTTCTTGTTAGCTTGTATGTTCAAGTGTTCATTCCAAGTGTGAATGAGCATTGTGATCACTACCTTGTAGTCATTGCTTGTTTGATCAAGCCATGGTTTGTTTCTTAACTCCATCTTTGCTTGATCACATATTGCTTGCTTCATATGCATTCAATGCTTTTCTGCATACAATGATCATGGTGTATTGTTGTGTTTCAGGAGATTCATGTTCATATGATTCAAGAGCTACACAGTTTCTAGATTTAGGTGTGAGTGAGTTTTGCCATTGTTCCCAAACTCACGTTTAAGTCTAGAGTCTGTTTTAGGGGTGTTTTGTCATGGAATAGCCAAAGGGGGAGATTGTAAGGTTGAATTTAATCAACCATGTGTTGGCTTTATTCCATGACAAATTTGCTTGTAATATAGCACTTAGAAACCTTGTATTTAGGTGGGAATCATGTAAGGGTAGTGTGTGAGAGAGTGTGAAGAAATACTCAAGACAGTGCAGTGAAGCAGAGACTCGCGGCTAGGACTCGAGGGTGGCTCGCGGCTTGCAAGCCGCCAAAAGTTGCTCACGTGCAGAGCATGCAGGGGAGCTGAACAGTCACACCACTTGGAGCACTACACGACAAAAATCCAGACTGGCCATTAAGTTAGCTCGCGACTTGAACTCGCGACTCAGTCAAGTCGCGAGGTCAAGTCGCCAGCCAGCCCTGTTTTTGGAAAAACTGACTCTTCGTATTCCATTCTCACACCAGTATAAATACCCCTCATTCCCACAAGATATGTGTGGCTATTCAGAAAGAAAAACCCTAAGAGAGGTTTCTTCAAAACACCCACCCAATTAGAGAGAGCTACTCATTCTTAGAGAGAAATCTTTGTAGTCTCTTCTCATTCCCTCTCTCATTGTCATACCTATTGAGAGGAGATTTCTATCCAAACACTACCCACACCCATTCAAAGTGTTGAGTGTCTTTGGAGCTTTGGGAAGCATTGGAAGATGCCAAGGATGGCGGATGCTACGGTCTAGTAGCGGAATCCGGTAAGCTAGAAAAGAAAAAGGTTCGGCGCAACCTCGTTGGAGCAAGAAGCTTGGAGGGCTTAGGTACATCGGGTAGATTAGACTTGGAGGGTCTATTGCTGTTCATGTATCCCAACTATATTTTCTAGTGGATTATTGACCGCTTGGAGGGCGGCGGAGAGGTTTTACGTCGAAGGCTTCGGTTTCCTCTTCGATAACACATCGTGTGTTGTCCTTGTGTTTGCATCTCTCTTCTTCTCTATCTTTGCCTTTTATTTTCTGCTGTGGATGTGTTTTTAATTGGCTTAGATTGTTTACCAATTCTGTATTAAGCTTTTGTTCATGTTCCGTACATTAATTGTTTGATTTAAAGCTTGTATTGGTAATTTGTATATTGGGGGTCTAAACGTTCAAGGGTGTTTATACACATATTTGAACTTTCAGAATAAGTAATAATTTTCCATGGATTTTTATAAATATTTACCATGGGTTTGTAAAATAAAATTTCCATGTAATTTCTATGAGCTTAATTATTAGTGACACACACTCACATTTCTCCATGGGCTTGATATATGTTTGCCATGGGTTTTGGAAAAATGAATGGTGTTATTACATAAGATAGATAATATGGTATAAATATTTGCCATGATTCATTAGCTTATGCTTACTATGAACTTAATTTGCCAAAGGTTATTAACTTTGGGCTTTAAGTATAATGTGTTTGTTAAAAAAAAATAAAAAATAAAAAAATCCATTTTGCCAAAGGTTATTAACTTTTGGCTTTGAGTAAGGTATAATATTTTTGTAAAGTGATTTTGGATTTTTTGAAATGATGGTTTGCTGAAAACAATTCTTGAGCTTTTAGTAAAATATTTATAATATAATATTTGCCAAGTATCAATAATCTTGGGCCTTTGATAAAATAGTGCTAAGTAGTTAGCTTGGGTTTTTGATAAAATAATGCCAAGTAATTAGCTTGGGCTTTTGATGTTGCCAATAAGAATTGGGCTTTTTCATGTTGCCAGCGAAAACTAGGCTTTTGATGTTGCCAATGAGAATTGGGCTTTGGATATTGCCAGCGAGAACTGGGCTTTTGATGTTGCCAATGAGAATTGAGCTTTGATGGAGCCAATGAAAATTGGGCTTTATATATTGCCAGCGAGAATTGGGCTTTGATATTGCCAATGAGAATTGGACTTTGATGTTGCCAATGAAAATTGGGCTTTAATGTTGCCAATGAGAATTGGGGTTTGATATTGCCAATATGAATTGGGTTTTGGATAAATAAATTGCCATGGGTTTAAACCATGGGCTTTGATTATGGATTTGAATTCCATTGATAAAATAAATTTGCCATGGGTTTAAATCATAGGCTTTAATTATGGGGTTGAATCCCATTGATAAAATAGTTTTACGATGGACTTGATTTGTGGGCTTTTTTGAATATTGGCAATTATATGTTGTCTTGGGATTTGAAGGAATGAGATATGTGCATTGGGCTCATAGGGCCAATTTTGGGCTTTGCCAAGCGTAGAAGAAAAAATAGGGCAAGATATGTGGTTTTTGGCCTTTATGGTAATGGTTCATATCGTGACCCAATTTGGTAATGAGATAGTAAATATTCGTGGGCTAATTTGGTGATGGAATGAGAAATATTTATGGGGGCTATTTGAGTATTTTGGTGAGTGGATAAATAGGATCAAATAGGCATGTGTATATCTTTATGCTATTGGATAGGAATAATTTGGAAGGGGATTAAGTGTTTTTTGTTGGAAATTTATCTTATTGAACTGCTAGAGAAGAAAATTGATTTTTCAGTGATAGGAATGGTTTCTGTTGATGAGGTCCCCTTTTTTATACTGAAGTGATGGATAACAATGTGTTTGTCTAGCAACATAAGGGCTTACTGCTGATGAGGCCATCTATTGCCGAAGAGATAAATATGTCCAGCAGTAAGAGAGGTTTCTACTGCTGGAGCCCCCTATGTCTAGGATAATGGGTAATAATAAATTATTCCAACCAAAAATAGGGGTTTCTGGCTTTCTACTATTGATGCCCTCTGTGGCTGGAGAAATTAATATGTCCAACTGTAAGAGTGCTTTTTACCACTAGAGCCCCCTGTGTCTGGGATAATGGGTAATAATAAATTATTCCAACCAAAAATAGGGGTTTCTGGCTTTCTGCTATTGATGCCCTCTGTGGCTAGAGAAATGAATATGTCCAGCGGTGAAAGGGGTTTCTACCGCTGGAGCCCCCCGTTCTTGGGAAGATGGATAATAATAATTTATTCCAGCAAAAAGAGAGGTTTCTATTGATGAGACCCTTTATTGTGGAACTTTGAACCTTTTTTTTTTTTTTTTTTTTAACTTCTACCACTGGATAGACTATTCTTTTTTTAGGGATGAGAACCTTTTTTTTTCTTCACCTCATAGGGGCTATAAGCTTAGAATAAGCATGTTGCAAGCCTTGGGTAGCTCAAATAGTTGAAAGATAGGTGGATTGGCATTTCACCAAACATCTTGAACATAATAATGTCATGACTCAGCTCCGTGAGCTGCTGGATCAAGAGATACTGAGCGTGTGATATATTGGAGTTGAGATCTCCTTCATGATATGTGATTCTAGACTTTTAGAGGCATGATAAGGCTATTCTTTATGACTCCCTAGTGGAGTCACCAGAATGTCGGGGGCGGTTTTTTGCGCATGGCCATGTGTCTTCCGCAGGAGGTGTGACTTTGCTAAGCCCGAATTTGTTTTGGGGAGTCCAATGGCTTCCAGTGCATTTTAACCCTACAAAATAGATAAAGCCCAAAGTCTTAGAATCATGATAATGGTTGAAATATAATATATTTAGCATAATAGCTTTGATTAAACGGTGAGTTGAACGTTACTATTATGTGTGTTAAGTGATGTCCATTAGAATGTAATTAATTAAGTATCATATGTCAAGTAATGGGATGAGTCCAATAGTCCATATCTAGCTGCACTATAGTTCATGTTCAATATAATAAGGTATGTCCAGCAATGGTCTATGCCCAAGTAATGTATGTCCATCAATGGTCTATGTCCAAATAATACATGTCTGGTAGTGATATGAATTCAATTTATTAATATATATGTTTATTAATGAAGCATTAGTAAATCCATGTTTATTAAATGGTGAGATAATATTAAAGTAATTTGCATCCAGCGGTAAAATGATAATGAGTTAACATATACTTAATAATGTAATTTCAAAGATGGAGAAAACGTTGACTTATCTTTTATGTTTTTTACTCCAGCTGTATAGCAGCACTTCATTCTTTATATGATTTGTGGTTCCAGCCGTATAGTGTTAGTGAGCTTCATAGTTTGTGGCTCCAACCATATAGCATCACTTTGTTCTTTATATGATTCATGGCTCCAGCCGTATAGCGTTAATGAGCTTTTATGTTTCTGACTCTAGTTGTATAGCAGCACTTCATTCTTTATATGATTTGTGGCTCCAACTGTATAGCGTTAGTGAGTTGATAACATTCCAACAGTATAATAATATGAGTACAGCGGTACAATAATAATAAAATAAAATATACTCAATTGTATAATTTCAGGGATAAAAATATAATGACTTATCTTCATAGTTTGTGGCTCCAGCAGTATAGCATCACTTTTTTCTTTATATGATTCGTGGCTCCAGCCGTATAAAGTTAATGAGCTGATAACATTCCAGTAGAATAATAACATTAGTTGAGTGATATAATGATAATGAATAAAATATACTTAATAATATAAAGTTGAAAATAAAAATATAATGACTTATCTTCATAGTTTGAAGCTCCAGCCGTATAACATCAGTGGACTTAACATTTCAGCAGCAATATGATATTATGAGTCCTTTCATGGTGACTTCATGATTGAAGGAGGAAAATGGGTGCTACTGGAGGGAGAGAGAATATGTCCAGCCGTGTGCATAGGTTGGTTAAGTTTCTTATCTTTATCATGAACTTAAATGATTTTCCCCATATAATAGTCTTTTAGTTTTTAGTCAAATATAAATGATATTGCCTTCCTTAAGAAGAACTTTTAGTATTATAAATTTATGTATTTCATGAGAATGACTTTAATATGAAATCATTGTGCCTTCTAAGAGAAGGACTTTTAGTCTTTAATGTTCATATGCCTTCCATGAGAAAGGGCTTTTGTAATGTGTTCTTGGAAGAGTGTTTGGTATCTTTTAAGATGTATGGAGATGGTAAGAAATATATATGTTTTGTGAGATATGTTGTTTGTAAGGTAGATTAGAAATATATGTAAAAAGTATTTATGGATAGTTTGTGAGGAATGTGTTTGTAAAATATATGGGAGTAAAAGATAGATAATATGAAGGTTAATTATAGTAAATACATGAGCTTATAGTTGCTGCTGGAGTTGTTTTTTGTGTTATGACATTGGTTATGTAGCTTTCTACGAAAGAGGTATTGTAAGAGAAATAGAAAAAGAGATGGAGATGTGTTTATGGGCAACAAAATGATGATATTTCAAAATAATAGAGTGTGGGAAAGATGGGTAATGGATAATGGTGTGATGTAATAGATGTGTTGTAATGGTGTTATCTAAGAAGAGATATTTTTGTAAGAGAGATGGAGAAGTATAGAAATGCTTAGAGATATGGGCAACAAAGTGAATGAAGTTTCAGAATAAGGGGGTGAGAGAGGAATGGATGGTGGTACCCCTTGTTAGTGTGTAGCTTGGTCCTCTTTATATAGAGCCAAGTATGTAACTAGATTAGAATTAGTTGAAGGGAAATTTAGCAAATAAGGAAAAGTCTTTGACAAAGTAAGTGGTTTTATTAGTGGGTTTTTGTTTTTAGCCAAAAAGAAGAAAGTTTGAGACTTTAATGCTATTGGAGCTGCTGTTACAGCTGTCAGTCATAACTGTCAGCTCTACAGCAGTAGCTGTTGTATGATGTCATCTGAATGACATCTTCTACTGGAGGAAAATATTTGGCATTAAATTCATGGTTTGGCTGAAAATGGTAAGATAACCTTTATGAGACCTTTCTATTTCTGATATTGCAGTTGGAAGCTAATGATCTTAGCTTAAAATGGTAGGATTTCTTTTATGGCATCCTTACTTCTTTTGGTATAGCTGGCAGTTGCTGGGATTGACCATTAATGGGCAAGTGATGTCATTTTAGGACATGTGTCAACTACCTAAGTTGCTGCTGGAGCTATTGCAGTTCCTGCTAGAGCTACTGCTGCTTCCACTGGAGTTGTTGCAACTTCTGCTAGAGTTGTTGCAACTTCTGCTGGAGCTGTTGCAGCTTCTGCTAGAGCTGTTGCAGCTTCCACTAGAGGTGTTCAACTTCTATTGGAGCTGTTGCAGCTTCCGTTGGAGTTGTTGCTAGTATTTTTTGGCTAGGTTTCCTCTTTTGGAAAGTTATATGTTTAGTCTACGGTTTTATTACAATATAATTTTCGTAAGTAATAAACTAGTTGGTTGATATTTAATAAAGTTTTAGAAATGTAATTATAGTTCTCTGTGTTTTGACCAAAGCAAGGAGAGCATTTAATGCTAGATATTAATATGGATTTAGCCATGTGCTTGAGATTGATTCAAATGAAAATAATAATATAATTAATATGAAATGATATAATTACATTTTTAAACTTATAATATATGATGGACATTAATTTTTATGTAAAGAGCATGGAGAGTTTTATCATTTTAAGTATTATGTGATATGAGAGGCTTACCAAATGTTACCTATTGCACACTCACCAGTCAAAGTTCAGGGAATTGGAGAAGACATGCCAAGCAACATGTTGTCCCTTATCAACTTTGAACCACTAGAGCTTCACTAAACATACTTCCTAGTCCTCCAAATCACGACTCCCAAAATTCTCCCGATGAGACTCATGAGCTTGGATCATAAGCCAAAAATGAGATGTTGTGCCACGAGATTGAACCACGGGCTTTGATGAGATAATATCGCTATGGGTTTTGGACCATGGGCTTTGACGTCTTTTTGTGTAAATATGGGTTCTTTTGGGCTTTAAAAGAGATTTTCCTAAAATCCATGATAATATTGATGTGGTGTGGGTTGCCAATGAAATAAAGGCATGTGGTGTGAAAAATTTTTCCTCAACACCCATTTTGGCCCAAGATAGTGTCTCATAAAGATTGATAGCCATTACCATTTTTTGTGCATAATACTAAAGTTCTGTTGTAAAATAAAGGATTTAGTAGGTTATAAATCTATATTTTAACTAGAAATTAAAGGTTTTTATTTTGTTCATATATACAATATATTAATGATACATATATAAGTAGAGATATATATTTGTTTACAAATTCAATCGAAGTTTGAAAATTATTTATCCTCATTCTTTATAGATTAGTTTAATTTAAAAGTTTTAGATCTATAAATAATATGACTATTTTAAATAAATAAATATTGTGTGATCCAATGTGCTTTGGAGGGTGCTATCCTATCATATGTAGTTTCTTCCATAAAATTTTATATATTCAATCCAACTAAAAATATTTCAAACAAATTATTTGACTATATATAAGAGAAGAATAAAAGAAAAGTTCTTGCTAATTATTTCATAGAAAAGTTCTTGCTAATTATTAGTAAATTAAGAAAAGTGAACATAGAAGTACTAACGATATATGCAATGGCAAAGTCATAAAATTTCCTCAAGGGGGGCTCAAGCCAAATATATGATTGTATTCTGTAGCTTTAACTCTTTCAATATAAATGTGAATGACTTTATTTTTGAAAAAATAAAAATAAAAATTTTTTGCTAAAGAGATTTACTTATATATTTTTATAAAATTATGCTTTAAATGCTCCTAAAATTAATAACTTATATATGACAAAAAAGTGAATATAAAAAAGATAATAAATGAGACAACAATAAATTAAAGAACATTTACACTTTAAAAAAAATAAATAAAAGGGGACCGTTAATTAAACTTTATTCAATATTTTAAATTTTTAACATTAAAAAAGAAGGTGAGGGGCATTTTAGAAATATCCAAGGGCGGCCCAGGCCCTCCTACCTCCGCCCCTTATATATGATAAAAGATTAATAAAAATTTTCAAAATTCCTTGTATCTTTTTTATTATATTTTTTAAAATATAATACTTTCTCTTCCTTTCATTCTTCTCGAATTCTAAAGCAGTAAAAGCCAAATTACCAACAAGACTAGGAATATGTTTTTCTCACAAAAGCCAAATTACCAGCAAGACTAGGAATATGAGAAAAGTAGAAAACAAAATAATTATAAATTACTTGGATGGTTGAATATTATTTAGGAAGTTGACATATAGATGTATAGAAAGTTAGTATGGATGTGTGTGTATATGAGAAAACTGCTAAACAAGAATATTTATTAAAATATTATATAGGAAGTTGACATATGGATATGTAAGTACGCTCACTCCTAAGGGTTTGAGAGGTAGATGTCTCAAGTTGAATCCTGCAATGGGGAGCAATTGAGAAATAAATTCATGCTCTCAACTCATTCTCACTAACGTCCTCAATAGGGATGGGCACACAATTATGGTTCATCCAGATTCCTTGCTCTGTATCCTCAGGCCTAATGGGTAGTGTGGGCGCAACGGGAGGGGAGTATGCCTCGGTCGAGTGGACCTAGATTAGGTCTAGAAATCATATAAATAACATCCTTCATGGAAAGACTGATCTTACTACCAAAGTATGGATTCGGAGTTTAAGTATAATTTGGAAAGGTGTTAGGCACTCCAGACCGCCTGACTCGTGGATCGGCTTCCACTCATTGTGTCTTACGTCTTAATCTTGTTAAAGGCATATTCAATACTGCCATTCTAGACTCACACACACTAACATACATCTAGCAAACAAACATGGCATTTTATCCCACACCCTAACATACATCTATCATGCATCTCATATTATATCTTAGCATACATCTATCACACATAGCATTATATTACATTCCAGGCAAAAACTTGTAAATATCAAATCAAGGTAGAAAAATAGGCATGGCAAGATCAAAACAACATGTTCACATATTCATAGCAAACCTAGATTGCATATCTAACGTCATATCCATCACATCCACAACTAGATGCATGTACATGTGAATGCATAACTTACCTCACTCCATCACAGTACCTATGCATCAATGTATGGTCATATGGATGCGTGTTCATGGCAAAACAAAGAAAAACAATAAAGGAACCCTAATCTAACATGTGAAGAACAAACCAACAAACAAACAAAGAAACAGAATATAAAATAGATGGGGTATATTCTCTTCAAAGTAGGTTTTATCTAGTACTCTTGCTATGTGAAATATTATAGTGTCAATGTTCAGAATATAATATCGTAATCTGAGAACTTTTCCTTATTATTTATTTTTTTTTATAAATGAAAGATCTTTCTATATTTGAGTTTCTTTTCTCTATAATCTTCTATGAAGTTTTTGTAGTCCTCCCTTTTCGCATAAATTTTGCATGATGAAGTCTAATGCCAGTACCTAACCTTTGAGTAAAGGACATAACAAGGTTCCTGCGGGTTGCTTTCAAAAAAAAAAAAAAAAAAAAACCTCCTATGGGTGAATCTTTTACATACATAACAAGGATCAACATTAAGTCCATATCTCTTTGCACTGATAACGGATGAGCTCATTACATCAATCTAAAAGTCCCTTAATGTATGCCTTTTGTAGATGATATAGTTTTGGTGGATGGAATTAATGCCAAATTAGAAATTTGGCAAGATACTATAGAATCTAAAAAAACTTTCGATTAAGTATGACTAAAATGGAATACATAGAATGTAGGTTTAGTAAAAGTAAAAACAAAAATGAAAGGGCAGTAATACTTAATGGTCAAGAGATACTAAAGAATGATAGTTTTCTATTTCTTAGATCAATATTTCTTAAAGGTGAAGAAATTGAAAAGTGTGTGAATTAAAAGATATGAGCAAGGTGGATGAAGTGGAGAAGCACATCTAGTAGAGGAAGAGTGAAATGATCAAAGTCGAGGGAACAACAAAGGTAGAGAAAACCAAAATTCACTTTGGTAGAAGTAAAAAAAAAGCCACGTCGGTTAAGGAAGTAATAAATAATATGACTTTAGATATAATCGAATGGAAAAAAAAAAATACATGTGGCAAACTCTAACTAATTAATCTTAAGGATTCATAGCACATCCCAAAATTTTGGGACTAAAAACTGTGATTTAAAAAAAGTTTTGAAAACACGTGTTTATAATATTTATAAAGCAAAAAAAATTTTTGGTTCAATGTTTCAAATAACATGTTTCAGTATGCAAAAAAATATAAATATAATTTTGCAACTTAAATATGTTCTCAAGTTTGGGAAAGGTGTAGAAAATTTTGCAATGGGGAATTGTTCTCCCAAAGGGGTCACTTTGGTTTGTCAAAACTCTTTCCGAATTCTGATGGATTCCGGGGCTGTACTAGATTTTAATGGCCCGATTAAAGCTCGGGAAATCCTCGATGATCACCCAGGGTATGGCATTTTCCAGCAGGGTCAAGCTTCATCACCATTGCAAGACCTTGAGTGCTTAATTAGTGGCAGATTGTATTATCTACTTCCACTAAGCAAGGAGCACAAGCTTTGCAAAAATGGGGTCACTGAGCAAGTGAAAAATATAGGGATCATTAAGCAATTGGAGGCTGAGTGGATGAGTGTGGTTGAGCCAGCTAAGATGTCATCATACGTTGCATCAGATTTTGTTAATAACTTAGCAAATGGTTCAACTCTTGAAGTCCTACCAATGGTTGGAGATAGAGTTTGGAGAGTGAAGTTGGTTATTGACACAAAACAATTGGAGGAAATCTTGTCAGAACAAGTGAATACTGAGGCATTGATTGAGAAAATGAGAATGGTTGCAAGCTCTAGTAGCTTAACACCAAAGAGAACAGAGAGTGCTTGGGGAATGAGTTGGAAGCCAACCCTCCTGAACCTTTTCAAGTTGCCACTTGATAATGGCAAATAAAAGCCAAGTTTCATGCCTATGCTCAACTTTATTTTCCTTGCTCTTAGAGTACCTCTAATTCTCTCATGAGTTTGTTCTACTGTCCCAAGAGCAAACCAATCTTGTCTTGTACAATTAATGAGGGAAATGGGAAAGATGTTAAGTTGCTTGGTTAGGAAACTAA
This sequence comes from Quercus robur, assembly GCF_932294415.1. Lineage (NCBI taxonomy): Eukaryota > Viridiplantae > Streptophyta > Magnoliopsida > Fagales > Fagaceae > Quercus > Quercus robur. Next base: position 30,459,221 of record NC_065535.1, on the reverse strand, counting down.
GAAACATACTCAAGTTCAACGGTGATGGCAACACAGTGGCTAATGACACAACTCCAAGTTCAACGGTGATGGCAACACAGTGGCTAATGACACAACTCCGGCGATCGGTGTCAACAATCTTGTGGCAAGAGACACCTTACTGATAATCGATGCTGGCAATTCGATGGTAAGAGACACCTCACTGGCGACCAGTGACCAAAAACGTGACCCCGCAACTAGTGTCAGAGGTCCGATAATTGAAGATGTCATTTTATCAATCAATGTTGGCGGTCCAGTCACTTGAGATACTGCTCCGACATTGATTGTCAGTAGTCCGGTTGTCAAAGCTATTGCTTTGACTGCCAGTTCTAGTGGTCTACTCACCGAACCTTTGGTACCAACGACTTTGGTGTTGAGCCATCGCTTTGATGATTTACTTCAAAATTTTTACCCGACATACTTAATACCTGAAAATATTTTACTAACAATGTTTTATACATAAAAAAATTTTACATATAAAATATTTTACATTTAAAAATATTTTACTTCAAAACAAACAGAAAGTAAATATACAAATTGAATTTCAATTGAATACCTTTTATAAAAGCCTAGATTTAATTCTAAGTGGTCAAATGACTAAGCCCTCCCCAGGCCATGAATTTTGTCATTAAAGGTCAAGACTTAAGGAATAAGTTATATCTATAATCTATAATATATTGGCCTGAATTTTTGTCATCATAGGTCAAGACTTAGAGATTAAGTTTGATATATATACACACACGTTACACGCTTATAGATACATACACACACGTTACACGTTCATGTCCTGGGGGAGGGCTTAGTCATTTGACCATGATCACCACTATATATAATCACCCTAACCCAAACCCTTAATCCACATCACACAGAGCAATTAATAACCTTTCTCATTGATTTCTGGCATTGTAGTTCTTCTGCTTTCTCAAGTCACATATTACTTTCCCACCACGATGGCTTACCACCACCACCATGACCGCCATCACCACCTCAATAAAGATGAAGAAAAACCTGTTGATCATAAGAAGGAAGAGAAGCACCACAAGCATCGCGAGCACCTAGGTCGGCTTGGTGCTGTTGCTGCTGGAGCTTATGCCTTGGTAATCTTCCTCGTCTAGTAGCCATTTTTCCTTTTAATTCCATCAGTTTTTTTATATAATTGCCTGTTTACGTTTTAAAAATTGCTATTTTCACTGTATTGAAGTTTTTCTATTATTGTTACAGATACTGTTTTTGATCTCGAGTACCATGAACCAATATCTTTAATTAATCGAAAACGCTATAGAAAAGAATGTTTTTTTGGGGATCAATGAGAGATTTCATTGAAAACAAAGCACTATACAATAGCATAAATGATCCTACACATAATACATATACACTAGAGAAATCAAACAAAACTTGCTGCGAAGACAAACAAACAAACCTTTTACAAATTAAAAGCAGCAAAGCTAGTATATACATAGCACTTCATTAGTTATTTAGTCATGTGTTGTGTTGGCTCTATCAGGAGTTTCTGTGAGCATGCATGCATATTCGGGATTTCTTGATGGAAATAAAATCTATGTTGAATCCAATTGACCTTAAAATTTATCTGTGTATAGTTGTTTTAGCCATTTTCAAATTCGTACTAGAACTCTAATTTGTTTCAATTATTGTTTCAGCATGAAAAGCATAAGGCAAAGAAAGATCCAGAGCATGCCCACAAGCACAAGATAAAGGAGGAGATTGCAGCAGCAGTTGCAGTAGGAGCCGGTGGGTACGCGTTCCATGAGCATCATAAGAAGAAAGAAGCAAAGAAAGAAAAGAAGGCTCAGGGAAAGAAGCACCACCATCTCTTTTAAGAGTCTATAAAATATTTATATATGTTTTGTTTTATTCAGAATATTTGAGACGTACATGTTAATCGTCAATAAGCGACTACCCCAAATAATATTATTAGGAATGAATAATGAGTTTATGAAACTCTTCTAGATGGGGTATATTCTTTTCAAAGTAGATTTTATCTAGTACTCTTGTAATCTGAGAACTTTTCCTTATTTATTTATTTTTATATAATTGAAAGATCTTTCTATATTTGAATTTCTTTTCTCTGTAAGCTTCTATGAAGTTTCTGAAGTCCTCCCTTTTAGCTTAAATTTTGCATAATGAATTCTAAGGCCCGCACCTAACCTTTAAGTAAAGGAAAGTTCCTGCGGGTTGCTTTCAAAAAAAAAAAAAAACTTCTGTGGGTGAATTTATTGCATACATAACAAGGATCAACATTAAGTCTGTATATCTTTGCACTAATAACGGATGAGCTCATTACATTGATCTAAGAGTAAGTCCCTTAATGTATGCCTTTTATAGATGATATAGTTTTGGTGGATGGAATTAGAAGTGGGATTAATGCCAAATTAGAAATTTGGCAAGATGTTGTAGAATCTAAAAACTGTCAATTAAGTATGACTAAAATAGAATACAGAGAATGTAAGTTTAGTAAAAGTAGAAACAAAAATGAAAGGGCAATAATACTTAATGGTCAAGAGATGAATTATAGGATATGAGTAAGATGGATGAAGTGAAGAAGCGCATCCAATGGAAAAAGAGTGAAATGATCAAAGTCGAGGGAACAAAAAAGGTATAGGAAACCAAAAATCACTTTGGTAGAAGTAATAAAAAAAAGACACGTCAATTAAGGAAGTAATAAATAATATGACTTTAGATATAATAGAATGGAGGAAAAGAATACATATGATAAATCCTAACTAATGAATCTTAAGGACTCATAGCACATCCCAAAATTTTGGGACTAAAGTTTTGTTATTATTGTTGTTGCATTGATCAATATGCGTGAAATGGCTACATCTCATTCTAATTTAGATGCACATTTTTGCTAAAATTAATAAAGGTTTCAAGCAAAAATTGTCCTTAGAAAGATTAGTATATATTGCTATCATACAATCAGGGGCAACTAAATGCATTTGGGGGCCTAAGCAGAGGCGGCATTATGTACTAGCCAGGGGGTTCAAATGAACCCTCTGACTTGCAATTTTTTTTTTCATATATAAATTATTTTACAAAATTTTTTTGACTTTGATCAAATAAATTTCTAAACACTCTGATTATAAATTTTGTTTAAATCTGGCTAAAATAAACTTGAATATAATCATTTTAATGCTATTTTCATAATAGAGAGTAAGTGACAATTGTAACTAGTTTTTATTTTGACTCACAACTAACATCACTTTTTTACCTTTCTTTTTTGCTAATATGTCACTTTTTTTTTTTTTTTACCTACCTTTAACAACTTGCCACTTATATTTTGTGGTGAAATTTTTGTGCAAGTGTTGTGTCAACAGCACTACTCTTAAAATATTTAATTTTATAATAAAGAAAAAATGTTTCAAATTTTTGCTCATTCATTAAAAATAAATAAATAAACCTTCTATCTGGGACTCTAACTTACTTTTTGTTGACAACAAAATGAAGTTGTTTTTCCTGCACTTTTCTTCTTCAGTAGCAAAAAATTACACTATCGTTCCAACCAACTGATTTATATTTATATCTGTGATTTCTTTCTTCATTCTCTCCATCTCTCTTTCTCCAATCTATGTTTTCTTAGCTTTAATCTTTGTTTGATCAAGTAGTTTTCTTAGCTTTTATCTCTATTTTCTCCAATTCTAAGAGAGTGACCATGTGTATGGTTAAAAAAGCGTACGCTTCAAAAGAAAAAATTTATATGAGTTTATTTTTTTTCTTAGTTCACATTTACTCCTAGTCCCACTCCTAGATTTGTTATTATTCTTCTCTATCATATATTTTATTTAATTAATATTACTTATAAATATAATAAGTTACTATGCATTCAATGGTTGTTGTCTTACTAATCTTCAAATTATTAATAAATTTCTTAGACTATTACACGATACAGTTGTATTGTATTCTAAATTGTATATAATATAGAAGTTGTATATACAAAAATAATAATAATAATAATAATCATTTTATTTTATTTTTTATTCACCTCCATGATCAATTCCTAGCTCTACCACTATTGAGCCCCCTAAAAAACAATCTTGGAGCCACCACTGGGCCTAAGACGAAAATCGATTATCTTGTTTTAGATGCAAAATTACTACTGTGGGGCCCGGTCCAAAACAATGGGCTACCTAAACACAGGCCCGTCCGAAAAGCATCATGTCCGAGGAGAAGTCATAGCCAAAACATTATTCAAGCCCAACTATGGTAAAAGAAACCTGTCCGAGGAGTAACATCTCCTCGGACGCTACGAAGTCCAGGCCAAGAGCTCGCCCCTACCACTGCAGCCCATCCTCCAAGCATATAAAAAGAATAAAACCCAAAATATCTCATGGAAAGCAGCTACCGCCACATTAAATGTGTCACAACCACCCTCTTGGCCGCATTAATGAGGAAAAGACCCCTGAACAGTACTGCCTTGGCCACTGCAACTCACAAGGGGATGATAAAGGTGTCTGATAGGACAGGTGTTCAAGTGGGGGCTTAGATGATCAACAAGTGTAAGGTTCAGATAAGAATAATAGAGCTATATAATGTAATAGAATCCCTCAAAGAAAGGGACGGAAAAAACTGTATTCATCACTTATGAAATAAAAGCTTCTGGGGAATATTCATTCTGGTGTTTTTATCACTGCTCCAACCTTCTCCATACCCAAGGCCGACTAGGTTCACTGAAGCTAAGTTCTTTCACCCATCCTCTACAAACATTTATTGTGTGTTGCGCTTTGGGCCAGGGCCTGATCAAAAGGGTTTGGGCCAGAAAAATCGTGCAACTACAACTACAAAAATCGATTATCTTGTTTTTAGAAATTTTATAGACACAAAAAATTAGACAAAACTTTTGGCACTTGTTAACATGGCAGATTGATAGTAGTAAGTAAAAGAGTGGTGTTAGTGGTAGACCTAGATGAGAACAAGTAAAAGTTTGCTAACTCAACTTTTGTTATTATTCTTTTTTTCTTCTTAGAAATGCAAAATTCACAATATTTTTCATAACAAATCTTAGGTTTTAAGTTGCTTCTTGTTTTCAATTTGAAAACACCACTATAATTATTTTTTTTTTGTCATCAATAACAGGCTATAACAACCTACTACTTAGCATTTATTGTTTAAATGTGGTGAAAAATATTGTGAATGTAGTATTTTTCTCTCCTTTTTATTTGTTTTTCATTTGGTAAAAAAAATATTATTTTATTTATTAATTATGAATAACCCTATTGGTCAAAATTTGGGGCATTTTTTTACTTAGGGCCTTAGGCGACCACTTCTATTACTTCTACCATTCAGCCCGCACTACATACAATAACTCTATTTTGATTAAAAACGAACTCCCTACTCTCTAGAAATAAGAAAACAAAAAATTCTAAAAAAAAAAAAAAAAAAAATCCATTTATGACACCGAAATTAACAATATAAAAAATTAATTCCACATTTTATCCTAAATAAATCACATATATATCGAAATTATGATCCTTCCTTTATTAAAATAGTTTACCAAAACTAATCTTACGAACTCCATCTGAGTTGTAATATTCTTTTGGATTCACGTAGAACTTATTGATTTGAGAAGTATAGCAACATGGTGCATGCATAATGTCAAGTTGGCATTTTTGAAGGCGGCAAAATGAACATCAAACAAAGGGTTAGTTTTGGGGGAGAGGGGTATGCTGGCTTGCTTTTGTGGGCATGGGCTTAAGTAATTTAAGCCATGGACTAATCATCATTTGAAAACTTTTTTTTATTTTTTTGGGGGAAAAAGACTATTGGTGTAAATTTCTAGAATTCTTGAAAGAATATTTTCATTTGATTAGACTAGAGTATAATTTTTATATTGTAAAAAAAAAAAAAAAAAAAAAAAAAAAATAATACCAAAATTTATATATATATATATATATATATATATAAACATATTCAGAAAAGGATCCCATCCCATGTTCAGCTCACTTCCACTTGCTCACAGTCATATCTATATTATATTCATTGAGAATATTTCTTCAAGCCCCGTGTGTGCAAGGCAATTCACGGAAGAGAAATCACTGTGAGTGCAAATGATGGTAACTTTTTAACTATTTCAACTGTGGAGCTGTGCACCATGATTTCCGTTCAATTTTTTACCTGATGATGACATCTTTGTCATTATATTAACTGATGTAAATTTAATGATTAGCCAAGTTTTCTTCTTGATGTTGATACATTGAACCTATGGTTTCAAATAAAATTGAAATCTGTTAGATACCTATTGGATCAAAATGGAATCAAACATAAAAAATTACACATCCCCTAGCAAAGAAATTTGAGCTTGGTCTGCTTCTCAATTGTCGTTTCCTACTGTTTTTACTTTACCTAACTCTTATTCTATTCCTTTACCTTGGATCATTTCAATTTTTTCTTAAATAATTGTCCCAACGGTCCAATTTACATGGCACCGTTTCAAGTTTCTGAAAAAATCACAGGCCTTAAAATGTCTCTTCTGACACACCGTCATTGTCTCTCCACTAGTGTTTGCTTATAGGTTCTACAACTTAAATATGTGCTTGAGTTTGTGAAAGGTGTAGAAAATTTTGCAATGGGGAACTGTTCTCTCAAAGGAGTCACTGGGGTCTGTCACAACTCTATCCGGGTTTTGACGGCTTCCGGAGCTGTATTAGATTTCAAAGGCCGGATTAAAGCTTGGGATATCCTCAATGATCACCCGGGGTATGGCATTTTCCAGCAGGGTCAAGCTCAATCACCATTGCAAGACCTTGAGTGCTTAATTAGTGGCAGATTGTATTAGCTACTTCCACTAAGCAAGGAGCATAAGCTTTGCAAAAATGGGGTCACTGAACAAGTGCAAAACATTGGGATCATTGAGTGTAAAGAAACAGAGAAACTAAATAGAATTGGGAGTATTTCATTGATTGAAAATGAATTACAATGAAATGAATTGAATGAATAAACATCTACACATTACTCTGTTTATATACACAGAAAAATAACTAACTCAACTATTGGCGCCAAAATCAGTTATTTGAACTTTCTGGTGGCTGTACACGTGGCAAGCCTAAGTAACTAACTCCTAGATTTGTGGAACTAACTTCTTCAATGATCCTGGATGAAGAACTCATGATGTGGCATGGACTCAACCATTTCCAAGATTGCTGAGTTGATCTTGTCCTTTGATGCTAGCTTGGTAGTCTGATCAGTGCACACCTCATCAGCAAATGCTGCATTGACTGCTGCTCTTGTGGCTGAGCTAGTGCTTCCTTCATCAGTCCCAGCTGCACCACTAGCTAGCTGTGTGGCTTGAGATATGCAACACTTCTTTACATTCTTAATACTCCCCCTCAAGAGTACAGCTCTTGCCTTTTGATCTTCCATACCAGTATGAGGATATTCCACATGAGAAGCAAAAATATTTATGACACTTAGTCTTCTAATTAGCCTTAAAAAACTCTCCACTCCCAAGGCCTTGGTAAACACATCTGCGAACTGATTCTTAGTCGAAACATGAAAGGTTTTGAGTGCACCCTCAAGGATCTTATTCCTTACAATATGGCAGTCAGCTTCTATGTGTTTTGACCTCTCATGGAACACTGGATTAGCTGCTATATGGATTGCTGCCTGGTTGTCACAGTACATCAGCACAGGTTGATCATGCTTGACATGTAAATCTTGTAGCAGATGCAAAATCCAAGTCAATTCACAGGTGGTGTTAGCCATAGCTCTATATTCAGCTTCTGCACTAGACCTAGACACTATGCTTTGCTTCTTAGATCTCCAAGACACTAAGGCATCACCAAGGAACACACAATAGCCTGTTAGAGACTTTCTTGTGTCAGGACACCCTGCCCAATCAGCATCACAGTATGCTTTTAGGTGTAGATCAGATTTAGTGGGAAAGAAAACACCTTGACCAGGTGTTCCTTTTATGTATTGAAGTATTCTAGAAGCTGCTTTCATGTGTGGTGCTCTAGGCTGTGCTAAGAACTGGCTAAGTCTATGAACTGCATATGTGATATCTGGTCTGCTCAAGGTCAAGTACATAAGCTTCCCAATAAGCCTTCTATACTGTCCTGGATTAGTAAGTAAGTCTCCACTGCCTTTAGACAACTTCAGTTGCTGTTCCATTGGGGTTTGGACTGGTTTACACCCTGTCATACCAGTTTCTTCAAGCACTTCCAAGGCATACTTCCTCTGTGTTAAGCTGATCCCACTCTTGTTCCTTGCAATCTCTAAACCCAAGAAATACTTGAGTGATCCCAAGTCCTTAATACCAAACTTTTGATCAAGAATGGACTTGAGAGAGACAACACAGGCATGATCATTGCCAGTGATCACCATATCATCAACATAGACCAATAGAGCAGTGAACAAGGACCCTTTGATGTGCACAAATAGGGAATGATCAGCCTGAGATTGAACAAAACCAAGCTCCTTTATTGTTGTTGATAGCTTAGTGTACCATTGCCTTGAAGCTTGTCTCAACCCATAAAGAGATTTAACTAATTTGCACACCCTAGGAGCAGTGGAAGAATCTGAAACACACTCCCCCTTACTGTGAAAACCAGGTGGCAATGTCATATAAACCTCTTCATCCAAATCTCCATGCAAAAAAGCATTGTTGATGTCCAATTGGTGCAAAGGCCATTGCTTGGCAGCAGCAAGAGCAATCAAGACCCTTATTGAAACTGTTTTAGCAACAGGAGAGAAGGTTTCAAGAAAATCAAGACCTTCCCTTTGAGTATACCCCTTTGCAACCAGCCTAGCTTTAAACCTTTCAACACTACCATCCGGGTTAAGCTTGACTTTATAAACCCATTTGCAGCCAATGGGGAGCTTCCCAGGAGGCAATGTAGTCACATTCCAAGTATGATTCTGTTCAAGGGCCTGGATTTCTTTGTCCATGGCAGCCCTCCAAAGTGGATCTTGAACAGCTTGGGAAAAGTTTGTAGGCTCTTTAGGACTAGAAGTAACTGCCAGCAGATAAGAATGGTAGCATGGCTCCAAATGAGAATATGTAAGACATTGATCAAGAGCATAAGGAGCACCAGGTGCAATGGCAGTACAAGCATAGTCCTGCAAATAAGCAGGAGGTCTGATATCCCTAGTAGACTTCCTTAGAGGCACTGGAGGCACTGAAGCAACTGGTGGTGATGAAGAAAGGACTGCATCAGAATGACACATCTGTATAGGACTAGAAGAAGAGATAGGATTAGAAGACAAGACAATTGGAATATGCTGATGAGAAGAAGAAGGTGGATCAGTAAAATCCATGGAAGATGGTTCAGAAATGCTGACAGGAGTAACAAAATCAGCAACACCAGCTGAACAAGAAGCTTCCACAGCAGATGATAGGAAAGGATCTGCATGATGAGATGAAATAGAAGCAAAAGGGAAAGAATTTTCATGGAAAACCACATCTCTAGAAAGAAACACCTTGTTAGTAGACAAATCAAGAACCTTATACCCTTTAACCCCAAAAGGATATCCCAAGAAGACACACCTAACAGCTCTAGGGGCAAATTTAGACCTATGAGTTGAAAGAGTGGAAGCAAAACATAAGCAACCAAACACTTTAAGATGTGCATAGCTAGGTGGATGACCAAATAAAACTTCATAAGGAATCTGATTTGACAAAACAGATGAAGGGATTCTGTTGATTAAGTATACAGCAGCTAGTATAGCATGACCCCACAAATGCAAAGGTAAATGGGATTGAAACATGAGAGCTCTTGCCACATTTAAGATGTGTTGGTGCTTCCTCTCAACAATAGCATTTTGTTGAGGGGTTTCAACACAACTCAAATGATGCAAGATGCCCTTTTTTGCAAAAAAATCTTTCATGATGAATTCAGTCCCATTGTCAGACCTTAAAGTTTTAATTTTCTTACAAAATTGGGTCTCCACCATAGTGCAAAATTGTTCTAAAACAGATTGTGTTTGAGACTTATGTTTTAACAGATAAACCCAAGTGGTTCTAGAATAGTCATCAACAATGGTTAAAAAGTACTTGCAATGATCAATGGTAGAAACCGAGAAGGGTCCCCACAAATCACAATGAATCAACTCAAAACAAGATTTAGACAAATGAGAGCTTTTATTAAAAGGTAAACGTTTTTGTTTTGCAAGGGGGCAAATGTTACAATCAAGGGTCTCAGCAGAAATGAAACTAGGTACATCACTTGATTTTATTGAAGCCAATTTGGCATTTGACAGGTGGCCCAATCTGGAGTGCCAGATGTGAACCTGAGGACTATGGACAGAAGCAGCAACAGATGGTGAAGAAGTGTAGCTCTTGTCCAGCAAGTAAAGTCCATTGCTTTCTCTACCCAGACCAAGTGTGCTCCAATGAGCAAGGTCCTGGATAAAGCAAGAATGTCCAAGGAAAATAAGGCAACAAGCAGTGGACTTAACTAATTGACTGACAGAGATGAGATTGAAACTAAAAGATGGGACACAAAGAACATTGTGAAGTATAAGGTGTTCTGATATCTTCACAATGCCAACATGAGTAACAGAAGCAACTTCACCATTAGGTAAATTGACAAAGGTGTTTAGGGTAGCAGTGATAGTGGTGAAATATGCAATAGAATGGACCATATGATCTATAGCCCCTGTGTCTATGACCCAATCAGTGGCACAAAAGACTTCCCTATCAACTACTTTAGCAGAAAAAATTGAATGCTTCAAGGAAGGAGAAAAATGAAGCAAAGGATTGATACCTGACATGGTGTCAACAAAGGTAGATTGAGCATAGTCTGAAGATGTCATAGATGTGGAAGGCATACCAGTTGCAGCAGGTGAACCAGTAGCTCCAGAAAGCATGCTAGAGACAGCAGCACTTGTACTAACACTTGCAACATGGTGATTAGCACCTTGATCAGTCCCAGAATTGAATAGAGCAAGTAATTGTTCACACTGTGCCTTAGAAATAGGACACTAAACAGATGCATTAGAAGAAACCTCAACAGCTTGACCTTGAGGATATGAAACTTGGTTAGCATTGGAATTAGGCTTCCCTTTGTGCTTGTAACCTGGTGGATACCCGTGGAGCTTGTAACACTTGTCCATAGTATGTCCAAGCATGTTACAATGGGTACACAAAGGTCTTTCCTTCTTGAAGCCACCTTTATTTCCTGAATATCCCCTGGTATTGGCATACATTGCCACTGAATCAGGCTTAGGTGTGAAGGTAGAGCCATGGCCAATGCCTTTGTGAGATTCTTCTTGGAGAACCAGAGCATATACCTTGCTCATTGAAGGAAATGGTTCAAGCATGAGAATGTGACTCCTTACTGTCTCGAAACTCTCACTGAGTCCCATCAAGAACCTCATCACATAGGATTTCTCATGTGCAATGCTCAGAGTTTTCATTGCTCCACAAGAACAGGCTGGTAAAGGTTCATAATGAATCAATTGATCCCAAAGCTTCTTGAATTTAGAATAGTACTCAGTCACTGATAATTGCCCCTGAGTTATCTGTGAAATCTCTTGCTGAAGATTATAAACCTTTGGTCCATTTCCTTGTGAAAACACACGCTGTAACTCCAGCCACATCTCCCTTGCAGTCTCACAGTACATGATGCCACTTGAAACATCATCATGCATAGAGTTGATCAACCAAGAAAGCACCATTGTGTTACAACTTTCCCAATCTTCATACAGAGGAGAATCATCTTCAGGCTTTACAATCTTGCCATTCACGAATCCTATCTTTTTCTTGGCAGTCAATGCTAGAACCATAGCCCTAGACCAAGATTGATAGTTCCTCATCCCCAAGAGTGGTTGAGTGACTAAGATATTTCCAGGATTCTCACTTGCACTAAGAAAGAAACGATTGGGAGAATTGATTTCTGTGTTAGACTGAGGAGCTTGGTGTGTGGATTGATTGTGCGTAGGATCAGAATCACTTCCTTCAGCAGAAGCCATTGATGATTTTCACGAAGCTTGAATGAAACTTCTAATGAAATTGGAAATGGAAGCGAGAGACAAGATTCAATATCAACAGAGATGAATTAAGATCTTGCAAATCAGAATTCAAGGAAACTCTTGAAGTAATCTCTGTTTGGCAAGCAAGAAAAGTTTGTAACAAGAAGCGAAGCTAGCACATGCTAGAGCTCTGATACCATGTAAAGAAACAGAGAAACTAAATAGAATTGGGAGAATTTCATTGATTGAAAATGAATTACAATGAAATGAATTGAATGAATAAACATCTACACATTACTCTGTTTATATACACAGAAAAATAACTAACTCAACTATTGGTGCCAAAATCAGTTATTTGAACTTTCTGGTGGCTGTACACGTGGCAAGCCTAAGTAACTAACTCCTAGATTTGTGGAACTAACTTCTTCAATGATCCTGGATGAAGAACTCATGATGTGGCATGGACTCAACCATTTCCAAGATTGCTGAGTTGATCTTGTCCTTTGATGCTAGCTTGGTAGTCTGATCAGTGCACACCTTATCAGCAAATGCTGCATTGACTGCTGCTCTTGTGGCTGAGCTAGTGCTTCCTTCATCAGTCCCAGCTGCACCACTAGCTAGCTGTGTGGCTTGAGATATGCAACACTTCTTTGCATTCTTAATATTGAGCAATTGGAGGCTGAGTGGATGAGTGTGGTTGAGCCAGCTAAGATGTCATCATAGGCTGAGTGTGGTTGAGCCAGCTCCTGAAGTCCTGCCAGCGGTTGGAGATGGAGTTTGGAGAGTGAAGTTGGTGATTGACACAAAACAATTGGAGGAAATCTTGTCAGAACAAGTGAATACTGAGGCATTGATTGAGAAAATGAGAATGGTTGCAAGCTCTGCTAGCCTAACACCAAAGAGAACAGAGAGTGCTTGGGAATGAGTTGGAAGCCAACCCTCCTGAACGTTTTCAAGTTTAATTTCCACTTGATAATGGCAAATAAAAGCCAAGTTTCATGCCTATGCTTAACTTTATTTTCTTTTCTCTTAGAGTACCTCTAATTCTCTCATGAGTTTGTTCTACTATCCCAAGAGCAAACCAATCTTGTCTTGTACAATTAATGAGGGAAGTGGGAAAGATGTTAAGTTGCTTGGTTAGGAAACTAAGAAACATACTCAAGTTCAACGGTGATGGTAGTGCAGTGGCTAATGACTCAACTCCAGCGATCGGTGTCAACAATCTGGTGGCAGGAGACACCTCATCGGCGACCAGTGACCAAAATCGCGACCCCGCAACTAGTGTCGAAGGTCCAATAATTGAAGATGTCATTTTGTCAATCGATGTTGGCAGTCCAGTCACCTAAGATACTGCTCCAACAGTGATTGTTAGTAGTCCGATCATCAAAGCTATTACTCTGACTGCCAGTTCTAGTGGTCTAGTCACCGAACCTTTGGTACCAACGACTTTGGTGTTGAGCCATCGCTTTGATGATTTACTTGAAAATTTTTACTTGTCATACTTAACACCTGAAAATATTTTACTAACAATGTTTTATACATAAAAAAATTTTACATATAAACATATTTTACTTCAAAACAAACATAAGGTAAATATACAAATTGAATTTCAATTGAATACCTGTTACAAAAGCCTAGATTATGCTATTTAATTCTAAGTGCAAAGTCATGTGGCTTAAGCTAAACTACCTTACAACTATAAGTTTGGTAATTCTTTAATTAAATAGTCTTAGCCAAATTGAAATTTTTATATAAATAAAAATGAAATTTTTTTTTTAAGTATCTCAAACGTATGATTTGCTTGTAAGATCTTTAAAGTTGTCGGGACAAAAAAATGTAAACAAGAACTACAATGCCAGAAATCAATGAGAAAGGTTATCAATTGCTCTGTGATGTGGATTAAGGGTTTGGGTTAGGGTGATTATATATAGTGGTCAAATGACTAAGCCCTCCCCAGGCCGTGAATTTTGTGATCAAAGGTCAAGACTTAAGGAGTAAGTTATATTTATAATCTATAATATATTGGCCTGAATTTTTGTCATCATAGGTCAAGACTTAGAGATTAAGTTTTATATATATACACACACGTTACACGCTTATAGATACATACACACACGTTACACGTTACACGTTACACGTTCATGTCCTGGGGGAGGGCTTAGTCATTTGACCATGATCACCACTATATATAATCACCCTAACCCAAACCCTTAATCCACATCACACAGAGCAATTAATAACCTTTCTCATTGATTTCTGGCATTGTAGTTCTTGTGCTTTCTCAAGTCACATATAATACTTTACCACCACAATGGCTTACCACCACCACCATGACCGCCATCACCACCTCAATAAAGATGAAGAAAAACCTGTTGATCATAAGAAGGAAGAGAAGCACCACAAGCATCGCGAGCACCTAGGTCAGCTTGGTGCTGTTACTGCTGGAGCTTATGCCTTGGTAATCTTCCTTGTCTAGACTCTAGTAGCCATTTTTCTTTTTAATTCCTTCAGTTTTTTTATATAATTGCCTGTTTACGTTTTAAAAATTGCTATTTTCATTGTATTGAAGTTTTTCTATTATTGTTACAGATAATGTTTTTGATCTCGAGTAGCATGAACCAATATCTTTAATTAATCGAAAACGCTATAGAAAATAATGTTTTTTTGGGGATCAATGAGAGATTTCATTGAAAACAAAGCACTATACAATAGCATATATGATCCTACACATAATACATATACACTGGAGAAAACAAACAAAACTTGCTGCGAAGACAAACAAACAAACCTTTTACAAATTAAAAGCAGCAAAGCTAGTATATACTTAGCACTTCATTAGTTATTTAGTCATGTGTTGTGTTAGCTCTATCAGGAGTTTCTGTGCGCATGCATGCATATTCGGGAGTTCTTGATGGAAATAAAATCTATCTATGTTGAATCCAATTGACCTTAAAATTTATTTGTGTATAGTTGTTTTAGCCCTTTTCAAATTCATACTAGAACTCTAATTTGTTTCAATTATTGTTTCAGCATGAAAAGCATAAGGCAAAGAAAGATCCAGAGCATGCCCACAAGCACAAGATAAAGGAGGAGATTGCAGCTGCAGTTGCAGTAGGAGCCGGTGGGTATGCGTTCCATGAGCATCATAAGAAGAAAGAAGCAAAGAAAGAAAAGAAGGCTCATGGAAAGAAGCACCACCATCTCTTTTAAGAGTCTATAAAATATTTATATACGTTTTGTTTTGTTCAGAATATTTGAGACATGTTAATAAGCGACTACCCCAAATAATATTGTTAGGAATGAATAATGAGTTTATGAATCTCTTCTAGATGGGGTATATTCTTTTCAAAGTAGATTTTATCTAGTACTCTTGCTATGTGAAATTTTACAGTGTCAATGTTCAGAATATAATATTGTAATCTGAGAACTTTTCCTTATTTATTTTTTTATAATTGAAAGATCTTTCTATATTTGAGTTTCTTTTCTCTATGATCTTCTATGAAGTTTCTGAAGCCCTACCTTTTCGCTTAAATTTTGCATAATGAATTCTAAGGCCCGCACCTAACCTTTAAGTAAAGGAAAGTTCCTGCGGGTTGCTTTCAAAAAAAAAAACTTTTATGGGTGAATTTATTGCATACATAACAAGGATCAACATTAAGTCTATATATCTTTGCACTAATAACGGATGAGCTCAATACATTAATCTAAGAGTAAGTCCCTTAATATATGCCTTTTGTAGATGATATAGTTGTGGTGAATGGAATTAGAAGTGGAATTAATGCCAAATTTATTAGAAATTTGGCAAGAGAATGTAGAATCTAAAAACTTTCGATTCAATATGACTAAAATAGAATATATAGAACGTAAGTTTAGTAAAAGTAGAAACAAAAATGAAAGACAGTAATACTTAACGGTCAAGTGATACTAAAGAATGATAGTTTTTTATTTCTTAGATCAATATTTCATAAAGGTGAAGAAATTGAAAAGTGTGTGAATCATAAGATATGAGCAAGGTGGATGAAGTGGAGAAGTGCATCCACTAGAGGAAGAGTGAAATGATCAAAGTTAAGGGAACAAAAAAGGTAGAGTAAACCAAAAAATCACTTTGGTAGAAGTAATAAGAAAAGACACATTAATTGAGAAAAGTAATAAATAAGTATAACTTTAGATATAATAGAATGGAGGAAAAAAAAATACATGTGATAAACCCTAACTAATTAATCTTAAGGATTCATAGCACATTCCAAAATTTTGGGACTCAAGTTTTGTTATTATTGTTGCTGCATTGATCAAAATGCTTGAAACGACAACATCTCATTCTAATTTAGATGTTCATTTTGGCTAAAATTAATAAAGGTTTCAAGCAAAAACTGTCCTTAGAAAGGTTAGTAAATATTTCTGACATACAATGACTCTTTTGATTAAAAACGAACTCCCTACTGATCACTAGAAATAAGAAAATAAAATTCTAAAATATTAAAAAATCCAATTATGACACCGAAATTAACGATATCAAAAATTTATTCCACATTTTATCCTAAATAAATCACATATAGATCGAAATTATGATCTTTCATTTCTTAAAATAGTTTACTAAAACTAATCTTACGAACTCCATCTCTGAGTTGTAACATTCTTTTGGATTTATGTAGAACTTATTTGATTTGAAAAGTATGGCAACATGATGCATGCATAATGTCAATTTGGCATTTTTTATATCTATATGAAGAAATCATGAGCAAGGATAGAGCTAGAAATTTAGTTGAGGAAGGGCAATACTGAAAGAAAACAACTATAGAACACGAATAATTTTTACAAAAAGAAAATTGTAAGGTAATATTAAATAATAATAAAAATGACAATACACTTCCTGCCGGAAAAAAATGACAATAAATTTGTAATAATTCCTTTCTAATCTTGAGCACAATAAAAGCTAGGAGAAACTAATACAGGATAGTGAGCCAAAATGGACATTTGTCCCTTTTGCCAAAACTTTCCAGTTAAATGCTTATGTTTTAAACTCGATTTTCTAAAAATCGAGTTTCAATGAAAAACTCGATTTTTAGAAAATCGAGTTATGTGAAATCAAACTTAAAAAAAAAAATAAAAATAAAAATAAAAATACATGGAAACTCTAGTTTTTCTCACATTATTCGATTTTCATCAAATCAAGTTTTTCATTAAAACTCGATTTTCTAAAATTTGAGTTTCAAAACAGAGGCATTTTACTATATAGTTTCAGAATAGGGGGTATTTTGTTACATCTTTTGGGCGAAAAGGACAAATGTCCATTTTGGCCCAGGATAGTGTCTCGTAAAGATTGATAGCCATTACCATTTTTTGTGCATAATACTAAAGTTCTGTTGTAAAATAAAGGATTTAGTAGGTTATAAATCTATATTTTAACGAGAAAATAAAGGTTTTATTTTGTTCATATATACAATATATTAACGAAACATATATAAGTAAAGATATATATTTGTTTAATTATTTACCCTCATTCTTTATAGATTAGTTTAATTTAAAAGTTTTAGATCTATAAATAATATGACTATTTTAAATAAATAAATATTGTGTGATCCAATCAGCTTTGGTAGGGTGCTGTCCTATCCTATGTTGTTTCTTCCATAAAATTTTATATATTCAATCCAACTAAAAATATTTCAAACAAATTATTTGACTATATATAAGAGAAGAATAAAAGAAAAGTTCTTGCTAATTATTTCATAGAAACGTTCTTGCTAATTATTAGTAAATTAAGAAAAGTGAACATAGAAGTATTAACGATATATGCAATGGCAAAGCCATAAAATTTTCTCAAGGGGGGCTCAAGCCAAATATATGATTGTATTCGCTAGCTTTAACTCTTTCAATATAAATGTGAATGACTTTATTTTTGAAAAAATAAAAATAAAAATAAAAATTTTTTGCTAAAGAGATTTACTTATATATTTTTATAAAATTATGCTTTAAATGCTCCTAAAATTAACAACTTATCTATGACAAAAAAGTGAATATTAAAAAGATAATAAATGAGACAACAATAAATTAAAGAACATTTACACTTTTTAAAAAATAAAAATAAAAGGGGACCATTACTTAAAATTTATTCAAAATTTTAAATTTTTAACATTAAAATAGAGGGTGAGGGGCATTTTAGAAAAATCCAAGGGCGGCCCGGGCCTCCTACCTCCGCCACTAATATATGATAAAAGATTAATAAAAAATTTCAAACTTCCTTGTTTCTTTTTTTATTATATTTTTTAAAATATAATACTTTCTCTTCCTTTCATTCTTCTCGAATTTTAAAGCTGTAAAAGCTAAATTACCAACAAGACTAGGAATATGTTTTTCTCACAAAAGCCAAATTACCAGAAAGACTAAGAATATGAGAAAAGTCGAAAACAAAATAATTATAAATTACTTGGATAGTTGAATATTATTTAGGAAGTTGACATATAGATGTATAGAAAGTTGGTATGGATGTGTGTATACGAGAAAACTGCTAAACAAGAATATTTATTAAAATATTATATAGGAAGTTGACATATGGATATGTAATTACGCTCTCTCCTAAGGGTTTGAGAGGTAGATGTCTCAAGTTGAATCCCGCAATGGGGAGTGATTGGAAAATAAATTCATGCGCTCGACTCATACTCACCAACGTCCTCAATAGGGTTGGGCACACAATTATGGCTCATCTAGATTCCTTGCTTCCATATCCTCAGGCCTAATGGGCAGTGTGGGCTCAACGGGAGAGGAGTATGCCTCGGCCAAGTGGACCTAGATTAAGTCTAGAAACCATATAAATAGCGTCCTTCATGGAATGACTGATCTTACTACCAGAGTATGGGTTCGAAGTTTAGGTACAATTTGGGAAGATATTAGGCACCCAAGACCTCCTGACCCAGTCAACTTCCACTTATTGTGTCTTACATCTTAATCTTGTTTAAGGCATATTCAATACTGCCATTCTAGACTCACACACACACTAACATACATCTAGCAAACAAACATGGCATTTTATCCCAAACCCTAACATACATCTATCACGCATCTCATATTATATCTTAGCATACATCTATCACACATAGCATTATATTACATCCAAGGCAGAAACATGTAAATATCAAATCAAGGTAGAAAAATAGGCATGGCAAGATCAAAACAACATGTTCACATATTCATAGCAAACCTAGATTGCATATCTAACGTCATATCCATCATATCCACAACTAGATGCAAGTACATGTGAATGCATAACTTACCTCACTCCACCACAGTACCTATGCATCAATGCATGGTCATATGAATGTGTATTCATGACAAAACAAATAAAAACAATAAAGGAACCCTAATCCAACATGTGAAGAACAAACCAACAAACAAATAGAGAAACAGAATATAATATAGATGGGGTATATTCTCTTCAAAGTAGGTTTTATCTAGTACTCTTGCTATGTGAAATATTACAGTGTCAATGTTCATAAGATAATATCGTAATCTGAGAACTTTTCCTTATTTATTTATTTATTTATTTATTTATTTATTTATTTATTTATTTATTTTATAAATGAAAGATCTTTCTATATTTGAGTTTCTTTTCTCTATAATCTTCTATGAAGTTTTTGTAGTCCTCCCTTTTCGCATAAATTTTGCATGATGAATTCTAACACCAGCACCTAACCATTAAGTAAAGGACATAACAAGGTTCACGTGGGTTGCTTTCAAAAAAAAAAAAAAAACTCCTATGGGTGAATCTATTACATACATAACAAGGATCAACACTAAGTCCATATCTTTTTGCACTGATAACAGATGAGCTCATTACATCAATCTAAGAGTAAGTCCTTTAATGTATGCCTTTTGAAGATGATATAGTTTTGGTGGATGAAATTAATGCCAAATTAGAAATTTGGCAAGATGCTATAGAATCTAAAAAACTTTCGATTAAGTATGACTAAAATAGAATACATAGAATGTAGGTTTAGTAAAATTAAAAACAAAAATGAAAGGGCAGTAATACTTAATGGTCAAGAGATACTAAAGAATGATAGTTTTCTATTTCTTAGATTAATATTTCATAAAGGTGAAGAAATTGAAAAGTGTGTGAATTATAGGATATGAGCAAGGTGGATGAAGTGGAGAAGTGCATCCACTAGAGGAAGAGTGAAATGATCAAAGTTAAGGGAACAAAAAAGGTAGAGTAAACCAAAAAATCACTTTGGTAGAAGTAATAAGAAAAGACACATTAATTGAGAAAAGTAATAAATAAGTATAACTTTAGATATAATAGAATGGAGGAAAAAAAAATACATGTGATAAACCCTAACTAATTAATCTTAAGGATTCATAGCACATTCCAAAATTTTGGGACTAAAAACTGTGATTTAAAAACTGTTGTGAAAACACGTGTGTGTACCCAAAATATAAGACTATTGGGCTAGACTTCTATTTGGGCTCACAATCTATTTGTTTTGTGGGCTTTTGGGTTTCCTACTGTGGGTAGTCCAATGCTCGGCAGACCCAAATATACTTCTATTTCCTCACACCTTTCACTCTTCCTCATAGAATCACTCTTTTGCTTTCTCTGAGTGTTTACTCTCTTTTCCTAGTGCTCTTCCCTGAATTGCCAACCCCCTTTCCTCATTCTCTCTTCCTATTTATAGGCAAGGATGAGTGGAGGAGTTATGATTACTTCTCCTTCTTAACGCGAATGGTGGTCCAATTCCATCGTCTCAAGGTGGACGTTTCGTTAGGAATGTGGGAGTGGCATTGGAACTGATTCCCACTTCCGCCGTTTGTTCGGTAGTGACGTTGTCAAATGCACGGTCGGGTAGCTGGGCATAAGGCGCCTTCAGGCAATAACTCTCCCGTCTAGGTCACGAATGAAGGGGGGGGGGGGGGGGGGGCTTGCTTGGGGTGTTCGATATGGTCTCATTTCAGGTTCCCGAATCCAAATTGGGCTCAAAGGCATCTGGGCCGAGGTTTAAGGTCCAAGTGTGAGGATGGGTGTATGACGTGCTGTAGGCCTTGGGCTTGGGGAGGACGGGTTCAAGGGCCCAATCCCTATTTTGGGGGCCTAATTCCCGTACAACGTGTTTACAATATTCATAAAGTAAAAAATGTGTTTGGTTCAATTTTTCAAATAACATGTTTTAGTATGTGAAAAAACATAAATATAATTTTGCAACTTAAATATGTGCTTGATTTTGTGAAAGGTGTAGAAAATTTTGCAATGGGGAATTGTTCTCTCAAAGGGGTCACTAGGGTTTGTCACAACTCTATTCGGGTTCTAACGGATTCCGAGGCTGTACTAGATTTCAAAGGCCTGATTAAAGCTCGGGACATCCTCGATGATCATCCAAGGTATGGCATTTTTCGGTAGGGTCAAGCTTCATCACCATTGCAAGACCTTGAGTGCTTAATTAGTGGCAGATTGTATTATCTACTTCCACTAAGCAACGAGCATAAGCTTTGCAAAAATGACACTAAGCAAGTGAAAAACATAGGGATTGAGCAATTGGAATTTGGAGGCTGAGTGGATGAGTGTGGTTGAGCCAACTAAGATGTCATCATATGCTGCATTAGATTCTGTTGATAACTTAGCAAATGGTTCAGCTCTTGAAGTCCTGCAAACTGTTGGAGATGGAGTTTGGAGAGTGAAGTTGGTGATTGACACAAAACAATTGGAGGAAATCTTGTCAAAACAAGTGAATACTGAGGCATTGATTGAGAAAATGAGAATGGTTGCAAGCTCTGCTAGCATAACACCAAAGAGAACAGAGAGTGCTTGGGGAATGAGTTGGAAGCCAACCCTCCTGAACCTTTTCAAGTTGCCACTTGATAATGGCAAACAAAAGCCAAGTTTCATGCCTATGCTTAACTTTATTTTCCTTGGTCTTAGAGTACCTCTAATTATCTCATGAGTTTGTTCTACTGTCCCAAGAGCAAACCAATCTTGTCTTGTACAATTAATGAGGGAAATGGGAAAGATGTTAAGTTGCTTGGTTAGGAAACTAAGAGACAAACTCAAGCTCACCAATGATGGCAGTGTAGTGGCTAATGACTCATCTCCGGTGATTGGTGTCAGCAATCTAGTGGCAGGAGACGCCTTACTAACGATCGATGCTGGCAGTTCGATGGTCGGAGACACCTCACCAACGACCAGTGACCAAAAACACAACCCCGCAACTAGTGTTGGAGGTCCGATAATTGAAGATTTCATTTTGTCAATCGATGTTAACAGTCTAGTCACCTGAGATACTGCTCCGACAGTGATTGTCAGTTTTCTAGTCGTTGAAGCTATTGCTTTGATTGCCAGTTCTGGTGTTCTAGTCACTGAACCTTTGGTACCAATGGCTTTGGTGTTGAGCCATCACTTTGATGATTTACTTGAAAATTTTTATTTGTCATACTTAACACCAGAAAATATTTTACTAACAATTTTTATACATAAAAATTTTTACATATAAAATAGTTTACATTTAAAAATATTTTATTTCAAAACAAATAGAAGGTAAATATACAAATTGAATTTCAATTGAATACCTTTTACAAAAGCCTAGATTATGCTATTTTATTCTAAGTGCAAAGTCATGTGTCTTGCTAAACTACCTTACAACTATAACTTTGGTAATTCTTTAACTAAATATTCTTAGCCAAATTGAAATTTTTATATAAATAAATAAATAAATAATGGTTTTTTTTTTTTAACTAACTCAAACGTATGATTTGCTTGTAAGATCTTTAAAGTTGTCGGGACAAAAAATGTAAACAAGAACTACAATGCCAGAAATCAATGAGAAAGGTCATTAATTGCTCTGTGATGTGGATTAAGGGTTTCTCCCCAGGCCATGAATTTTGTCATCAAAGGTCAAGACTTAAGGAGTAAGTTATATCTATAATCTATAATATATTGGCCAGTATTTTTGTCATCATAGGTCATGACTTAGAGATTAAATTTTATATATATACACACACATTACACACGCTTATAGATTATAGATATAACTTACTCCTTAATAAGTCTTGACCTTTGATGACAAAATTCATGGCCTGGGGGAGGGCTTAGTCATTTGACCATGATCACCACTATATATAATCACCCTAACCCAAACCCTTAATCCACATCACAGAGCAATTAATAACCTTTCTCATTGATTTCTGGCATTGTAGTTCTTGTGCTTTCTCAAGTCACATATAATGCTTTACCACCACGATGGCTTACCACCACCACCATGACCGCCATCACCACCACAATAAAGATGAGGAAAAACCTGTTGATTATAAGAAGGAAGAGAAGCACCACAAGCATCGCGAGCACCTAGGTCAGCTTGGTGCTGTTGCTGCTGGAGCTTATGCCTTGGTAATCTTCCTCGTCTAGTAGCCATTTTTCCTTTTAATTCCTTCAGATTTTTTATATAATTGCCTGTTTACGTTTAAAAATTTGCTATTTTCATTGTATTGAAGTTTTTCTATTATTGTTACAGATACTATTTTTTATCTCGAATAGCGTGAACCAATATCTTTAATTAATCGAAAACGCTATAGAAAAGAATGTTTTTTGGGGGATCAATGAGAGATTTCATTGAAAACAAAGCACTATACAATAGCATATATGATCCTACACATAATACATATACACTGGAGAAAACAAACAAAACTTGCTGCGAAGACAAACAAACAAACCTTTTACAAATTAGAAGGAGCAAAGCTAGTATATACATAGCACTTCATTAGTTATTTAGTCATGTGTTGTGTTGGCTCTATCAGGAGTTTCTGTGCGCATGCATGCATATCCGGGATTTCTTGATGGAAATAAAATCTATGTTGAATCCAATTGACCTTAAAATTTATTTGTGTATAGTTGTTTTAGCCCTTTTCAAATTCGTACTATAACTCTAATTTGTTTCAATTATTGTTTCAGCATGAAAAGCAGAAGGCAAAGAAAGATCCAGAACATGCCCACAAGCACAAGATAAAGGAGGAGATTGCAGCAGCAGTTGCAGTAGGAGCCGGTGGGTACGCGTTCCATGAGCATCATAAGAAGAAAGAAGCAAAGAAAGAAAAGAAGGCTCATGGAAAGAAGCACCACCATCTCTTTTAAGAGTCTATAAAATATTTATATATGTTTTGTTTTATTCAGAATATTTGAGACGTACATGTTAATCGTCAATAAGCGACCACCCCAAATAATATTATTAGGAATGAATAATGAGTTTATGAATCTCTTCTAGATGGGGTATATTCTTTTCAAAGTAGATTTTATCTAGTACTCTTGCTATGTGAAATTTTACAGTGTCAATGTTCAGAATATAATATTGTAATCTGAGAACTTTTTCTTATTTATTTATTTTTATATAATTGAAAGATCTTTCTATATTTGAGTTTCTTTTCTCTGTAATCTTCTATGAAGTTTCTGAAGTCCTCCCTTTTCGCTTAAATTTTGCATAATGAATTCTAAGGCCCGCACCTAACCTTTAAGTAAAGGAAAGTTCCTGCGGGTTGCTTTCACACCAAAAATAAAAAAAAATAAAAATAAAAATAAAAATAAAAATCTTCTGTGGGTGAATTTATTGCATACATAACAAGTATCAACATTAAGTCTATATATCTTTGCACTATTAACGGATGAGCTCATTACATTGATCTAATATTAAGTCCCTTAATATATTCCTTTTATAGATGATATAGTTTTCATGGACGAAATTAGAAGTGGGATTAATGCCAAATTAGAAATTTGGCAAGATGTTGTAGAATCTAAAAACTTTCAATTAAGTATGACTAAAATAGAATACAGAGAATGTAAGTTTAGTAAAAGTTGAAACAAAAATGAAAGGGCAATAATACTTAATGATCAAGAGATGAATTATAGGATATGAGTAAGGTGAATGAAGTGGAAAAGCGCATTCAGTGGAAAAAGAGTGAAATGATCAAAGTCGAGGGAACAAAAAAGGTATAGGAAACCAAAAATCACTTTGGTAGAAGTAATAAAAAAAAAACATGTCAATTAAGGAAGTAATAAATAATATGACTTTAAATATAATAGAATGGAGGAAAAGAATACATATGGCAAACCCTAACTAATTAATCTTAAGGACTCATAGCACATCTCAAAATTTTGGGACTAAAGTTTTGTTATTATTTTTGTTGCATTGATCAATATGCGTGAAATGGCAACATCTCATTCTAATTTAGATGCACATTTTTGCTAAAATTAATACAGGTTTCAAGCAAAAGCTGACCTTAGAAAGGTTAGTATATACTGCTATCATACAATCAGGAGCAACTGAATGCATTTGGGGGCCTAAGCAAAGGCGGCGTTATGTACTGGCCAGGGGGTTCAAATGAACCCCTTGACCTGTAATTTTTTTTTTCATATATAAATCTTTTTACAAAATTTTTTTTTACTCCGATAAAATAAATTTCTAGACACTCTGATTATAAATTTTGTTTAAATGTAGCTAAAATAAACTTGAATATGATCATTTTAATACTATTTTCACTATAATTTCACAATAGAGAGTAAGTGACAATTGTAACTAGTTTTTATTTTGACTCACAACTGACATCACTTTTTTACCTTTTTTTTTTACTAATATATCACCTTTTTTTTTTACCTACCTTTAACAACTTGCCACCTATATTTAGTGATGAAATTTTTGTCTAAGTATTGTGTCAATAGCACTACTCTAAAAATATTTAATTTTATAATAAAGGAAAAAGATTTCAAATTTTTGCTCATTCGTTAAAAATAAATAAACCTTCTATCTGGGACTCTAACTTACTTTTTTGTTGACAACAAAATGAAGTTATTTTTCCCTGCACTTTTCTTCTTCAATAGGAAAAAATTACACTACCGTTCCAACCAACTGATTTATATTTATATCTGTGATTTCTTTCTTCATTCTCTCTATCTCGCTTTCTCCAATCTATGTTTTCTTAACTTTTATCTTTGTTTGATCAAGTAGTTTTCCTAGCTTTTATCTCTATTTGCTCCAATTCTAAGAGAGTGATCATGTGTATGGTTAAAAAAGCGTACACTTCAAAAGCAAAAATTTATATCAGTTTATTTTTTTTCTTAGTTCACATTTACTCCTTGTCCCACTCCTAGGTTTGTTATTATTCTTCTCTATCATATATTTTATTTAATTAAAATTACTTATAAATATAATAAGTTATTATGCAGTCAATCGTTGTTATCTTACTGATCTTCAAATTATTAATAAATTTTTTAGACTATTACACGATATAGTTGTATTGTATACTAAATTGTATATACAATAAAATAAATAAATAAATAAATAATAATCATTTTATTTTTTAATCGCCTCCATGATCAATTCCTAGCTCTACCACTATTGGCCTCCCTAAAAAACAATCTTGGAGCCGCCACTGGGCCTAAGACAAAAATTGATTATCTTATTTTAGATGCAAAATTACTACTAATTAACATGAACTACATAGAATTTTTTTTCTTTTTTTTTTTTAAGAAATTTTATAGACATGAAAAATTAGACAAAACTTTTGGCACTTGTTAATGTGGTAGATTAATGGTAGTAAGTAAAAGAGTGGTGTTAGTGGTAAACCTAGATGGGAACTAGTAAAAGTTTGCTAACTCAACTCTTATTATTATTCTTTTTTTCTCTTAGAAGTGCAAAATTCACAATATTTTTTACAACAAATTTTAGGTTTTAAGTTGCTTCTTATTTTCAATTTGAAAACACCACTATAATTATTTTTTTTATCATCAATAACAGGCTGTAACAACTTGTTAACTTAGCATTTATTGTTTAAATGTGGTGAAAAGTATTGTGGATGTGGTATTTTTCTCTCTTTTTTGTTTGTTTTTCATTTGGTAAAAAAAATATTATTTTATTTATTAATTATAAATAAGCCTATTGGTCAAAATTTGAGGCTTTTTTTACTTAGGGCCTTAGGCAACAACTTCTATTACTTCTACCATTCAGCCCGCACTACGTACAATAACTCTATTTTGATTAAAAGTGAACTCCCTACTCTCTAGAAACAAGAAGAAAAAAAATTCTAAAAAAAAATCCATTTATGACACCGAAATTAACAATATAAAAAATTTATTCCACATTTTTTCCTAAATAAATCACATATAGATCGAAATTATGATCCTTCCTTTATTAAAATACTTTACCAAAACTAATCTTACGAACTCCATCTGAGTTGTAATATTCTTTTGGATTCACGTAGAACTTATTGATTTGAGAAGTATAGCAACATTGTGCATGCATAATGTCAAGTTGGCATTTTTGAAGGCGGCAAAATGAACATCAAACAAAGTGTTAGTTTTGGGGGGGGAGGGGTATGCTGGCTTGCTTTTGTGGGCCATGGGCTTAATTAATTTAAGCCATGGACTAATCATCATTAGAAAAATAAATAGTCTTAGCCAAATTGAATTTTTTATATAAATAAAAATGAAATTTTTTTTTTTTAAGTATCTCAAACGTATGATTTGCTTGTAAGATCTTTAAAGTTGTCGGGACAAAAAATGTAAACAAGAACTACAATGCCAGAAATCAATGAGAAAGGTTATCAATTGCTCTGTGATGTGGATTAAGGGTTTGGGTTAGGGTGATTATATATAGTGGTCAAATGACTATGCCCTCCCCAGGCCGTGAATTTTGTGATCAAAGGTCAAGACTTAAGGAGCAAGTTATATTTATAATCTATAATATATTGGCCTGAATTTTTGTCATCATAGGTCAAGACTTAGAGATTAAGTTTTATATATATACACACACGTTACACGCTTATAGATATATACACACGTTACACGTTACACGTTCATGTCCTGGGGGAGGGCTTAGTCATTTGACCATGATCACCACTATATATAATCACCCTAACCCAAACCCTTAATCCACATCACACAGAGAAATTAATAACCTTTCTCATTGATTTCTGGCATTGTAGTTCTTGTGCTTTCTCAAGTCACATATAATACTTTACCACCACGATGGCTTACCACCACCACCATGACCGCCATCACCACCTCAATAAAGATGAAGAAAAACCTGTTGATTATAAGAAGGAAGAGAAGCACCACAAGCATCGCGAGCACCTAGGTCAGCTTGGTGCTACTGCTGCTGGAGCTTATGCCTTGGTAATCTTCCTCGTCTAGTAGCCATTTTTCCTTTTAATTCCATAAGTTTTTTTATATAACTGCCTGTTTACGTTTTAAAAATTGCTATTTTCATTGTATTGAAGTTTTTCTATTATTGTTACAGATACTGTTTTTGATCTCGAGTAGCATGAACCAATATCTTTAATTAATCCAAAACGCTATAGAAAAGAACGTTTTTTTGGGGATCAATGAGAGATTTCATTGAAAACAAAGCACTATACAATAGCATATATGATCCTACACATCATACACAAACACTGGAGAAAACAAACAAAACTCGCTGCGAAGACAAACAAACAAACCTTTTACAAATTAAAAGCAGCAAAGCCAGTATATACATAGCACTTCATTAGTTATTTAGTCATGTGTTGTGCATGCATGCATATTCGGGATTTCTTGATGGAAATAAAATCTATGTTTAATCCAGTTGACCTTAAAATTTCTTTGTGTACACTTGTTTTAGCGCTTTTCAAATTCGCACTATAACTCTAATTTGTTTCAATTATTGTTTCAGCATGAAAAGCAGAAGGCAAAGAAAGATCCAGAGCATGCCCACAAGCACAAGATAAAGGAGGAGATTGCAGCAGCAGTTGCAGTAGGAGCCGGTGGGTACGCGTTCCATGAGCATCATAAGAAGAAAGAAGCAAAGAAAGAAAAGAAGGCTCATGGAAAGAAGAACCACCATCTCTTTTAAGAGTCTATAAAATATTTATATATGTTTTGTATTATTCAGAATATTTGAGACATGTTAATCGTCAATAAGCGACTACCCCAAATAATATTATTAGGAATAAATAATGAGTTTATGAATCTCTTCTAGATGGGGTATATTCTTTTCAAAGTAGATTTTATCTAGTACTCTTGCTATGTGAAATTTTACAGTGTCAATGTTCAGAATATAATATTGTAATCGGGGAACTTTTCCTTATTTATTTATTTTTATATAATTGAAAGATCTTTCTATATTTGAGTTTCTTTTCTCTGTAATCTTCTATGAAGTTTCTGAAGTCCTCCCTTTTCGCTTAAATTTTGCATAATGAATTCTAAGGCCCGCACCTAACCTTTATGTAAAGGAAAGTTTCCGCGGGTTGCTTTACAAATAAAAAGTAAAAAAAAAAACTTCTATGGGTGAATTTATTGCATACATAACAAGGATCAACATTAAGTCTATATATCTTTGCACTAATAACGGATGAGCTCATTACATTGATCTAAGAGTAAGTCCCTTAATGTATGTCTTTTATAGATGATATTGTTTTGGTGGATGGAATTAGAAGTGGGATTAATGCCAAATTAGAAATTTGGCAAGATGTTGTAGAATCTAAAAACTTTCAATTAAGTATGACTAAAATAGAATATAGAGAATGTAAGTTTAGTAAAAGTAGAAACAAAAATGAAAGGGCAATAATACTTAATGGTCAAGAGATGAATTATAGGATATGAGCAAGGTGGATGAAGTGGAGAAGCGCATCCAATGGAAGAAGAGTGAAATGATCAAAGTCGAGGGACCAAAAAAGGTATAGGAAACCAAAAATAACTTTGGTAGAAGTAATAAAAAATAGATATGTCAATTAAGGAAGTAATAAATAATGTGACTTTAGATATAATAGAATGGAGGAAAAGAATACATATAGCAAACCCTAACTAATTAATCTTAAGGACTCATAGCACCTCCCAAAATTTTGGTACTAAAGTTTTGTTATTATTGTTGTTGCATTGATCAATATGCGTGAAATGGCTACATCTCATTCTAATTTAGATGCACATTTTTGCTAAAATTAATAAAGGTTTCAAGCAAAAACTGTCCTTAGAAAGGTTAGTATATATTGCTATTATACAATCAAGGGCAGCTGAATGTATTTGGGGGTTTAAGGCGAAAATTGATTATCTTGTTTTAAATGCAAAATTACTACTAATTAACATGAATTACATAAAAAATTTTCTCTTTTTTTTTTAGAAATTTTATAGATACAAAAAATTAGACAAAACTTTTGGCACTTGTTAATGTAGCAAATTGATAGTAGTAAGTAATAGGGTAGTGTTAGTGGTAGACCTAAATGAGAATTAGTAAAAATTTGTTAACTCAACTCTTATTATTATCCTTTTTTTTCCCTAGAAGTGCAAAATTCACAATATTTTTCACAACAAATCTTAGGTTTTAAGTTGCTTCTTGTTTTTTATTTGAAAACACCACTATAATTTTTTTTTTTTTTTTTTGTCATCAATAACTGGCTGTAACAACCTGCTACTTAGCATTTATTGTTTAAATGTGGTGAAAAATATTATGAACGTAGCATTTTTCTCTTTTTTTTGTTTGTTTTTCATTTGGTAAAAAAAAAAATTATTTTATTTATTGATTATAAATAACCCTATTAGTCATTATTATGGGCCTTTTTTTTACTTAGGGCTTTAGGCGACCACTTCTATTACTTCTACCATTCAGCCCGCACTACATACAATAACTCTATTTTGATTAAAAACAAACTCCCTACTCTCTAGAAATAAGAAAAAAAAATTCTAAAAAAAAAATCCATTTATGACACCGAAATTAACAAAATAAAAAATTAATTCCACATTTTATCCTAAATAAATCACATATAGATCGAAATTATGATCCTTCCTTTATTAAAATAGTTTACCAAAACTAATCTTACGAACTCCATCTGAGTTGTAATATTCCTTTGGATTCACGTAGAACTTATTGATTTGAGAAGTATAGCAACATGGTGCATGCATAATGTCAAGTTGGCATTTTTGAAGGCGGCAAAATGAACATCAAACAAAGGGCTAGTTTTGGGGGAGAGGGGTATGCTGGCTTGCTTTTGTGGGCATGGGCTTAAGTAATTTAAGCCATGGACTAATCATCATTTGAAAACTTTTTTTTTTTTTTTTTGGGGGGGGTGGGGAAAGACTATTGGTGTAAATTTCTAGAATTCTTGAAAGAATATTTTCATTTGATTAGACTAGAGTAGAATTTTTATATTGTAAAAAAAATTTAAAAAAAAAAACAACCTAATACCAAAATTCAAAAATGAATAAAAAATTGTGCATAAAATGAAATTAATACCCAAAAAAAAGTTTAGATTGTATAAAAATTATAAAATAAAACACAAATTTAAATTGATATATATATATATATATAAATATTCAGAAAAGGATACCATCCCATGTTCAGCTCACTCCCACTTGTTCACAGTCATATCTATATTATATTCATTGAGAATATTGCTTCAAGCCCCGTGAGTGCAATGGCAATTCACGGAAGAGAAATCACTGTGAGTGCAAATGATAGTAACTTTTTAATTATTTTAACTGTGGAGCTGTGCACCATGATTTCCGTTCAATTTTTTACCTGATGATGACATCTTTGTCATTATATTAACTGATGTAAAGTCAATGATTGGCCAAGTTTTCTTCTTGATGTTGATACATTGAACCTATGGTTTCAAATAAAATTGAAATCTGTTAGATACCTATTGGATCAAAATGGAATCAAACATAAAAAATTACACATCCCCTAGCAAAGAAATTTGAGCTTTGTCTGCTTCTCAATTGTCGTTTCCTACTGTTTTTACTTTACCTATCTAACTCTTATTCTATTCCTTTACCTTGGATCATTTCAATTTTTGCTTAAATAATTGTCCCAACGGTCCAATTCACATGGCACCGTTTCAAGTTTTTGAAAAAATCACAGGCCTTAAAATGTCTCTTCTGACACACACCGTCATTGTCTCTCCACTAGTGTTTGCTTATAGGTTCTACAACTTAAATATGTGCTTGAGTTTGTGAAAGGTGTAGAAAATTTTGCAATGGGGAACTGTTCTCTCAAAGGGGTCACTGGAGTTTGTCATAACTCCATCCGGGTTTTGACGGATTCCGGAGCTGTATTAGATTTCAAAGGGCCGATTAAAGCTCGGGACATCCTCGATGATCACCCGGGATATGGCATTTTCCGGCAGGGTCAAACTTCATCACCATTGCAAGACCTTGAGTGCTTAATTAGTGGCAGATTGTATTATCTACTTCCACTAAGCAAGGAGCATAAGCTTTGCAAAAATGGGGTCACTGAGCAAGTGAAAAACATTGGGATCATTGAGCAATTGGAGGCTGAGTGGATGAGTGTGGTTGAGCCAGCTAAGATGTCATCATATGCTGCATCAGATTTTGTTGATAACTTAGCAAATGGTTCAGCTCTTGAAGTCCTGCCAACGGTTGGAGATGGAGTTTGGAGAGTGAAGTTGGCGATTGACACAAAACAATTGGAGGAAATCTTGTCAGAACAAGTGAATACTGAGGCATTGATTGAGAAAATGAGAATGGTTGCAAGCTCTGCCAGCCTAACACCAAAGAGAACAAAGAGCGCTTGGGGAATGAGTTGGAAGCCAACCCTCCTGAACCTTTTCAAGTTGCCACTTGATAATGGCAAATAAAAGCCAAGTTTCCTGCCTATGCTTAACTCTATTTTCTTTGCTCTTAAGAGTACCTCTAATTATCTCATGAGTTTGTTCTACTGTCCCAAGAGCAAACCAATCTTGTCTTGTACATGTTATATATAAAGTCTTTGATTTTGTTTATTTTTTCTAATGTTGTTATATAAACTTTTGAAAGATTATAATTTCAAGTTAATATTCTAATATATTTTTTATTTTGGTTTAAGGTTACAAGTAATGTTAAATTAAGTTAGTTTAAACTATTTAGAATTTACCGTAATAAAGCAACCCAACATAAAACAAATTAAATTAAATTAAGTTTGATCTTCTTTAAACAAATTTTAATTAAATTAGATCAATTATTTTCTTCAAATTCTCTAAATTTTTTATTTATTTATTAAAACTATTAATAATTAAACTTGAAATTGTTCGGGGTTGGCCACTAATTATAATGTAAATGAATTTTGTTAATGACAAAAACGTGGGCTTATGCATCATCCTCAAATTTTTGTTGGGGCTTGTACACTAGTTTTATTTATTTATTTTTAAATCGGCTTATACACTAGTATGGGTGAGTGATATGTAGAAAATTTAAGGTCAGCTCAAAATTGCTAATATAGTTTTTGAACTTAGGTTTTATTAATATCTTTTTTACTAGTTGTTAAAAAAAATTGATCTTCGATTATTATTTGACACTTTCATAACAAACTCATAGCAAGTTTTCTTTATGTGAGACAATTTAGGGTATTGGCTCAATATTTTAGGGATTTCGTTGAAGATGCGGGACAATGCAAAACACACATCTGTCTTGTAGCTCTCTCAAGCTCATTGGAGCTTTCAATATGGCATTGGCTGATTAGGGGATCAAAAGTTGACAGAATTTTTTGGATGCCAAGCCATATTTGGTCTTGCTGCATTAACTGAGATACCAACAGATAAGTTGGTTGAGCTTCATCACTTCTGGGTTTGGGAATGAATCCTGAAAGTATGGGAACCAAGGGTTCTCCCAGATTCTATTGCTATTTCCATTGCCAATTTGAATGCAGGCTCCTTTGGTATTACCTTTTCGGCTTCTTCAATATTGCACCATGTCCATGAAGCTTTGTGAGAGTTCTTGCAATTTAGCTAGTTTGCTTCTCCCTTATATTTTGAAACCAGAAGTTTGGTGCATAGGCCGTTCTTCGAGGTTAAGACCATCCAAGCCATTTTTACTACATTGAAATCTCCAAATCTTCTAAATCCCGGCCGCCTGATTTTCTGATTGACATAAATTTGACCCAGCCATAGGTGTTTGAAACTTGTTGGAATCTTTCCGGGTTCCACCAAAATTTAGTTAAAAATTGCATCCAACTGCTCAAAGTCCCTTGGGAAGGATAAATGCTGATGCAGTCATGGTATAGGATGGAGTGGTCTATGCCACAGCATTGTTAAGGAAGACCCGTCCAGCGCAGGGATAGATTCTGGTTTTTCCAACCACTTGTTTTGCCTTCTAGCCACTATAAAATAAGCAAAATCCTTCTTTTTGTTGTTAGAGAGGAACAGTAGGACTCCCACATATTTGTGTCTGACAGAGTTTCTCTAGTCCAAACACATTCTAGATTTCCTTAAGAAACTGGTTGTGAACTCCTTTTGAAGCAAAAAATCCCAGTCTTGTCCAAACTAACACATTGATATAACCAAGCACAGTATGTATCGAGGCATTCTGTGAGTTTGCTTACCCTGGCATAATTTCTGTTGCTTTGTCTCATAAGTGCAAAGCACATACCAAAATACCTAAAAATGATCAATATGAGAGTTTTGTCCAAAATTGTTGCTTTCTTTCTTGATCAAGAAATTCCTTCCCAATTGAAAATGTGGTTCAAATCAAAACAAAATTTGTGCTCAATCACATAGGCTCTCGCGTAAAATCATAATTTAAAAGTTTTAAATATAAAATATAACTTGAACCTAAGATGTAGCTTGTTCATAACAGATTGCATCTATTGAAATCATGTATCAACATATATCACATTTAAGGAACCAAATACGGTGTCTACAAGTATGCCCCTCTTTGGCAGAGGTCATGAGTGGGGGGAGTGCATATGCATATGAGCAATGAAATGAGTGAACATTGAAGCAAAAGCAAACGAAAAAGCATGAGACCATAACTTTACTACTGATGATAAAGAGCTATTTGCCACAAAGAAAGGGAAAAACATATTTGGCACAAAGAATGGAGATAGTTAGGTATTTATACATTACCCTATAAAAATTGTGCTGAGGCAGTGAAAGGACTTGCTTTTCATTTTAAGCCTGAGCAAGCTTCCTTTCAGCAGAACTCAAGTGAAGATCCTCGGGGTTAAATACCGCAGCCACGATTAACTTTTCTCTAAAAGGAACAGTGCAATCTTTTGGAAATCCTTTAATCTTTTCCATATCATCCTCAATTAAATTCTATAAGACAAACAGTCAAACAGAAATTTTCAAACTGAATTGTTGTACCAACAAAACCATAGGGTGAAAGATTATATTCAATGACAAAAAGCCCATGTAGCCTTACTTGTAAATTTATCAATGCATAATGCCATTGAATTTTTTTATAATTCTCCAAACCCACCCCTCCCCTATATTGAGAAAGAGGACCTGCAACTATTAACTATAATATAGCTAAAATCCCAATGCTGCAGTACTTATAATAGGTTCCATTTTTTCTTTTGATAAGTACTTATAAAGGTTCCATTAAATGATAATGACCATTCATCAGAAAAAGCCATATGATCTATGCAAAATATACATGTAAAAAAAAACTGTTCTCAAATTAATCATTCAGACTCTCTTTAAACTACTAAATTTCACAAAACATTGATATCTTTTATTGATAAGTACAAAACATTGATATCTTCTTCTCACATTGCCCTCCTTCCTGATTTGTAATTGTTGAATGGTCAATGTGTCTCCATCATTCTAGCCAGGCTATATTATACTCCAATCTGGTCTTCCCTACCCAAGATTAAGAACTGCTGTCTATTTTAATCTGTTTGACCCACCCAGTGAGTTAGAAGATCTCTAACATCACCTTATCATATTTTGAAATTGCAATACCAAAATGGCAACATTTTAAGAACTGTATATAAGAATGGAAAACTCTTCATTGTACTTCAAAGTGAACAGTCTGATGAATCTGAACTTTCCATTGTAATATTTAATTCCTAATAGTAACATCCTCATACAAAGCTATTGATACAATGCAAAAGGCTAGAATGAAAGGCAACAATTTCATAGATTGAAAGCATAGGAAGGCATTATTGCTGATTTTAGATGTAATCGTTTGAAATGATTTATAATATCTGAACATTGAAAATGTAATTTACCCTTGGCATTAACTACCTTCCAACTGTACTATATGATCAAACAAACAGTCAAGACTCCACTTACAAGTATCTTGATCCGATTTTTCTAGTTAATCACAGAAAAGGGTATCCACCATTGTATTTCTAACATGAAAGGAAATTGTTTGAAATCACATGAAACAAGCTAAAGATTCATGTACATACAACAGAATAATGCTAAAGATTCACAATTTACTAATAATATAGCAGAAGAAAGAGCACTAAATATGTAGCCATTGCAATCAACAACAACAGCAACAAAAAATCCTCTCTACAAATCTATATAAACAAATCCAATCCACATTTACACCTTTGAAATCAATAATGATGGTCACCACGACCACAACAATTATAAAAGCCACTGCCCAATCAGCCCAAAATAAAATAAAATAACTCATTTTCTACATCCCAATTGAAAGTCAACCAAACAAACATTAACACCATGGGAATCAACAATGAAGGTCACCATGACCACGACAATAATAAAACACACATACATACAACAGGGTAATAGTCATTGCAATGAAAAAAAAAAAAAAAAAAAACTCTATGGCTACAATAACACCATGGAAATCAACAATACGGTCATCATAAACATAAAAGTTGTTGAAAAATAAAACATTTTCGAGCTCAACTTGAACCTCCTGCAACTTCTCCTTCTTTCTTTCCTTTTGGTTTTAGGCTTTGCAGAACCTGGAAAAGAACAGATAGAGATTGAGAGAGCGTAAGAGAGACACCAGAGACTGTGAGTGATAAAAGACAGTGAGAATGACAAATACGACGACGTTGTAGTATTACATGGTACTCGAATAAATCATCTTAAGGGCTGTGAAACCAAACCTTATGGGCCTGATAATAAATCTAGTATGGGTTGGACCAACCTGTTTACAAACAAGCCACTTTAGACATTGAGGCCATTTGGTTGGAGATTTTTAGTAATGTTGGTCAGTTTTCAGTGTTGAAAAAATATGTATTTAAGGGTTATAAAAATATGTATTAAAAGTGTTATTGTTATTTAAATACTAAAAACTGTTATTTAAATACTAATACTAAACAGCCCCTCAGCATTTAGATTCATGATTTATCAATTTATGTATCACTTTTATTTCTTATCTTATCTAAATTATGTTGGGAGATATATAATACTTTGGGAGACTTCAAATGAAGGCTATTTTTAAGAGTAAAATAAATGAATATAAAAAATTTCTCTTCCCATTAATACTATAGATAGATGCTTTTGTGCTATTATTATTATTATTATTATTATTTGGTTGAAGAAAAACACATAGAGATAAAGAGAAAGAGATTTATGCTCTACCAATTGTGGTATGTCATGTGTTTGATTTTCTTTCTAGTTATTTTATAAGGAAAGTAAAAAAGAATATATGTCAAGTTGTAATTGGTAAAGTATAAAGTGAAACACAAAAAAATGGGACAAAGGATTTGTATTTGTATAACGTGAATATATTCAATGTATTTATGTTTACTAATCTAAAAAAAATGTATTTTCTATAGAAAGATACTAAAAATTATAGAATATTCTCGTAGTACAATAAGTATGTATTCGGTACTCCATCTCACACGAAGAATGTGTTTGACTATGTGAGGAGAAAGAGTATGTATTTATTATATCTCTTTCTGAGTCTGAATTTGACAAGGATGGAGTGTAAAATCCATGTTTTACACCACCCAATAAGTGATTGTCACATCAGCATTTTACTTAAAATTCAATACATCTTACCATACCTAATAACATCTCAATAAACTCCCAATTTGGTTATATTTATATATGGATGTTAGAATTGATTGAGTGTGATTGTGCTTATTCTTAAATATATGATAAGATGATGTGACATGTTGGAATTAAAGGGGTAAAATATTGATTTTACACAACATCCTTACAAAATTTAATCTCTTTCAAGAATGCTTAACTTTTTTTTTTTTTTTTTTAGAAACAAACCCGCTTATTAAAATAAATTGGCCGCATCAAACTGAACTACAACGAAAACTAGTGGTGGAACATCTTCCATCCACACAACAAAGTCAGAAATTTTTGAAGCATATCGCGCAATGCAATGAGCAACCTTATTACCTTTTCTCTTAGAATGCTCTAAACTTAGAGTGAAAGATGGAAAATTATTAGCTACTTCAGGAGTATGGTGACGTAGTGCTCCTTTCTCTCACATGTATGGATCTTACAATGAATTTAATTAGTGAAACCTATTATATATAAATGTGAAAGGAAAAAGTACAATGTCGTTATACTCCAAAGTATCTAATAATTACTCCCTAAAAATACATCCATAAAATTGACAAAAGCAAACAAAAAAATCATTGATTGAGACTAAAATCAAGTACACAACTTCTATCCAAAAAAAAAAAAAAAATCAAGTACACAACGATAGTCCTTGATTTTAGAGATTATGCTATATATTGTTTGTAGTATGTACAATGTATATACTAACAATTTTTGGAATGATAATCTGGTTTTTTTTTTTTTTTTCTTGGAATCATTTAGGAATATTAATCTATATCCTTCTCAAAATTACAACGAAACAGAAATTTTTTTTTTTTTTTTAATGAGATTTTTTATAAGATTGAGTTGCACACACTATGTCCTCCTTTATAGTTGGACAAAACCATTCTGGAGGATTTTGATTATCAAAATAAATAAATAAAAGTTGTCCAAAAAAAATTTTATTAAAAAAATAAATAAATCTGGACCCTAGAGAATCTTCTTCGGACTAGGTTTCTTACTTCAATTTGGACTCATAATTCAGTGAAAAAAAATATAAAATTGGACTCATAAAACCACAGCTACTTCCTATGTACTCGATATAAATAATAATACTACATAAATTCACACAAGTTCCTACTTCCTACAGTATCTCTTTCTCTCTTCCATATTGACTGTCACTGATTTCTTGTGTAATTTTTTTCAAGCTTCTTCCTAAGGGGGGATGAACTGTTGCAGTTGCACCAAACTATTTCCTCTATGGCTGATTCCACAGAGGCAACCAAAGGAGCTATCCCTGATAGGTATATTTCCCAATGAGTTAATTTTTTTTTTTTATTATTCAATATTGATGAGTGCCTTGGTAATTAATTGGAATGACAATCTTTTTGGGTTTCTCTTTGATCAGTTTTTTTTTTTTTTTTTTTTCCCTTCTCTGCAATGTAATTCAATAATTGAATTATCAAAATACCTCATTGTGAAGCAATGTAACATCACAAAGAGTTACACATAATTTAACTTGAACCCAACCTTATATATATTGATAATTGTATTTTTGTTAGAAAAATAATCATATTTAGTGATGAATAAAAAAGCCCTATATTGGAACCAGTGTTTTGTGCTTATTTGTTCATGGGAGAAAGATTAAAAGAATTTTTCTGTGTTCATGTACCACATCTTCATCAATATCTTAAATTCTTAATCAACATATTTGTTTTCTGAAACAAATAACATGGCAACTATGTCTACTTTAATGTAGACTCGAACATAGAACGTTTTAACAGTCCTGTAAAATAGAACCTAATATTTGTTTGTTATTTATGAATCTTTCTATTATTTGTTTATTTACTTGAGGTCAGGATCTTGTTGAATCCCCTAATGGAAGGTGTGGGGAATAATAAAACTCATTTTTTAAAATTTTATGTAATAGTATGTGTAGGGACACGATTTATTTAACGGCCCAAGAATGACGTTGGGCTCGTATGTATAGGGTTCCAACAATATGATTTGTAGAGAGTGGGCTTGAAAGGCATGACCTTGGGTACAGGTAGACGGTTTAATCGTGGCGTCTATGGAAGTTCTTATATGGGCGGGCTTGGCTTGACTAGCTAAGCCCTCCATTAGTACGGGTTGTATGACTTAAGTCCTTGGACGCTATCCGAGGAGCCTTATATCCTTCCCGTTCTCCCTTTTCCCGGGGGAGAGAGTCCTCCTTTCTTCTGGGGGGTTTTTCCTTTTATACTAGTGTTGGTTTCCCCCTTTAGAGTCCACGTGTAAGTTTCACTTTTCTGGGGTGCAGACCTGTCCTGTCAACCCATGCCTAGAGTGGTTTGGGGTTGTTGGGAAAGTTAAGGGGTATGGTTTAGAGTATGGACTTGTCAGATACAGGGTTTTGTATTATGACGTTGGCAGCCTTTTCCCTTACCTTGCCCCTACACTCAGTTTGCCCCTTTCTTCAGGCATTTCGTGAGGTGCCGAGCAAGAGGTCGTCCTCGGCAATGGCTCTCCTCGGCTTGGGCCCTAGGCCCTAATGTAGAGTGGGCCTGGGGCACGAGTTCTCTGGCCCCACAATAGCCCCTCAAAATCCTGCTGCCCGACTTTTAGTTGGGGAGGAGGGTTTTGGTAATGTTGGGCTTATATCATAGCTTGCTCAAATTCCGTACTCTAATAATATTTGTGTTTTTCCATTTACATGGAGGACGTGCCAAATTGAGAGGCGTTCCTTTACCCAATCACGTGAAGTCCTTTGACGCTTCAATACTCGAGGCGCGTCTTCACGAGGATCTTCAGATCCTAAGGTCGTGAATGGCGTTGGAAATTGAGCCAACTCTGCCTTGTCCATAGCATTCCTTGGAAAGTTACACGAATTGAATGCCACCACCTTATCTTTTATATAAGTAGGATAGTAGGTTGTTTTCCTTACATACAAACCTTCCGATTCTCTTCTAAATCACAATCCTTCAGCCATAATCACAGTTTCGTATTCAGTGCTATCCATCATTTGTGCAATATGCTTGAGACACGGACAGGGGTAAAGGAACTCCATCCGCCACAGAGGCGCCGGGTCCTTCCGAGACTCAAGGTAGCGTGGTCTGGGCAGGGGAGGCATAGATTCAAGAAAATCTTCCATCTTGACAAAGGGGGAAATGGTATTTCTCCTTCTTTTAGTCAAAATCCGAAGCAGGTACTGGTCACACCAGATTCTTGGTGCATCAGAAGTAAAGTTTTCCGCCATCAGCGCCGTCTGCTATATCGCAGGCGTGGTTACGTGGAGGCCTATCAACTTCCGGCTGCCTGCACCTTTTCTTCAACGGTGCTGGCCTCAAGTTGGGTTCCCTGCATCTTTTTTTCAGCTGCGCTAGCCCGAAGTCGGGCTCTTTACGCCTTTTCTTCAACGGTGCAAGCCCCGAGTTAGGCTCTTTGGCTGCCTGAGTTATAGGCATGTAAAAGTGTTGAGGAATGGTTTTCCTTGAACAACGTTTTGGAACAGCAGCCAACCTCTCCTCTGTACTTCTTCCTCGGCTTTCTCTTTATTCTCTTGTATCTTTCTTTTCGCTTATGTAGTTAGCTTTAGTATAAGCTTATTCCAGCTTTTCATTGTACGCTGTACTATTTCTTTGTCTTAATAAAAGATGAATTTCTTTCTTTGTAAATACTTTTCCTTTCGGCAGCAACTACTTTGTAAACGGGTGCGCTATGTATGTACCTTCCTTTAGTGATGCTTAAAGCAGGAAACTTTGAAACAAAACCTTACCAATTGAGATAACGGCTTAATGCCCCGTAATGCATGCGCGGCGACCGTCCGAGAATGATAAATACTAAATATTTCATCCGAGAGGGTAGCCGAGCAGCGAGGGACTTTAACTGTGTTTTGACAACGTATGGCCCTATATTGCAGTTGCACCAATTTCCTTGGTACGGAGAATCCGAGGGTAGGCTGGGGAATCCATGCATTCCTGGGATTCGCCCAACTATCAAATGGGGAATTCTTTCTCGGGGTAGATTCTAAAGGCCATCTAACGTCCAGGTTGTGTCCAAACCCCGTATTGTCTCTTCTAAGTAGTTGGTTTCCCCAAAGTTGGTTCTGTCCAAAACTTGTAGTTCTCTTCTAAGTAGTTGGTTTCCCCAGAGGCTTGAGTCCGAGGACCATACAAGGCCTTGGTTCTGTCCAAAACTTGTAGTTCTCTTCTAAGTAGTTGGCTTCCCTAGAGGCTTGAGTCCGAGGACCATACAAAGCCTTGGTTCTGTCCAAAACTTGTAGTTCTCTTCTAAGTAGTTGGTTTCCCCAGAGGCTTGAGTTCGAGGACCATACAAGACCTTGGTTCTGTCCAAAACTTGTAGTTTTCTTCTAAGTAGTTGGTTTCCCCAGAGGCTTGAGTCCGAGGACCATACAAGGCCTTGGTTCTGTCCAAAACTTGTAGTTGTCTCCTAAGTAGTTGGTTTCCCCAGAGGCTTGAGTCCGAGGACCATACAAGGCCTTGGTTCTGTCCAAAACTTGTAGTTTTCTTCTAAGTAGTTGGT
Source organism: Quercus robur (assembly GCF_932294415.1). Taxonomy (NCBI): domain Eukaryota; kingdom Viridiplantae; phylum Streptophyta; class Magnoliopsida; order Fagales; family Fagaceae; genus Quercus; species Quercus robur. The sequence continues at coordinate 30,417,065 of NC_065535.1, read as the reverse complement.
TTCCCCAGAGGCTTGAGTCCGAGGACCATACAAGGCCTTGGTTCTGTCCAAAACTTGTAGTTTTTCTTCTAAGTAGTTGGTTTCCCCAGAGGCTTGAGTCCGAGGACCATACAAGGCCTTGGTTCTGTCCAAAACTTGTAGTTGTCTTCTAAGTACTTGGTTTCCCCAGAGGCTTGAGTCCGAGGACCATACAAGGCCTTGGTTCTGTCCAAAACTTGTAGTTCTCTTCTAAGTAGTTGGTTTCCCCAGAGGCTTGAGTCCGAGGACCATACAAGGCCTTGGTTCTGTCCAAAACTTGTAGTTTTCTTCTAAGTAGTTGGTTTCCCCAGAGGCTTGAGTCCGAGGACCATACAAGGCCTTGGTTCTGTCCAAAACTTGTAGTTGTCTCCTAAGTAGTTGGTTTCTCCAGAGGCTTGAGTCCGAGGACCATACAAGGCCTTGGTTCTGTCCAAAACTTGTAGTTTTCTTCTAAGTAGTTGGTTTCCCCAGAGGCTTGAGTCCGAGGACTATACAAGGCCTTGGTTCTGTCCAAAACTTGTAGTTTTTCTTCTAAATAGTTGGTTTCCCCAGAGGCTTGAGTCTGAGGACCATACAAGGTCTTGGTTCTGTCCAAAACTTGTAGTTGTCTTCTAAGTAGTTGGTTTCCCCAGAGGCTTGAGTCCGAGGACCATACAAGGCCTTGGTTCTGTCCAAAACTTGTAGTTTTCTTTTAAGTAGTTGGTTTCCCCAGAGGCTTGAGTCCAAGGATCATACAAGGCCTTGGTTATGTCCAAAACTTGTAGTTGTCTTCTAAGTAGTTGGTTTCCCCAGAGGCTTGAGTCCGAGGACCATACAAGGCCTTGGTTCTGTCCAAAACTTGTAGTTTTCTTCTAAGTAGTTGGTTTCCCCAGAGGCTTGAGTCTGAGGACCATACAAGGCCTTGGTTCTGTCCAAAACTTTTTGTAGTTGTCTTCTAAGTAGTTGGTTTCCCCAGAGGCTTGAGTCCGAGGACTATACAAGGCCTTGGTTCTGTCCAAAACTTGTAGTTTTTCTTCTAAGTAGTTGGTTTCCCCAGAGGCTTGAGTCCGAGGATCATACAAGGTCTTGGTTCTGTCCAAAACTTGTAGTTTTCTTCTAAGTAGTTGGTTTCCCCAGAGGCTTGAGTCCGAGGACCATACAAGGTCTTGGTTCTGTCCAAAACTTGTAGTTCTCTTCTAAGTAGTTGGTTTCCCCAGGGACTTGAGTCCGAGGACCATACAAGGCCTTGGTTCTGTCCAAAACTTGTAGTTTTCTTCTAAGTAGTTGGTTTCCCCAGAGGCTTGAGTCCGAGGACCAAACAAGGCCTTGGTTCTGTCCAAAACTTGTAGTTTTTCTTCTAAGTAGTTGGTTTCCCCAGAGGCTTGAGTCCGAGGACCATACAAGGCCTTGGTTCTGTCCAAAACTTGTAGTTGTCTTCTAAGTAGTTGGTTTCCCCAGAGACTTGAGTCCGATGACTATACAAGGCCTTGGTTCTGTCCAAAACTTGTAGTTCTCTTCTAAGTAGTTGGTTTCCCTAGAGGCTTGAGTCCGAGGACCATACAAGGCCTTGGTTCTTTCCAAAACTTGTAGTTTTCTTCTAAGTAGTTGGTTTCCCCAGAGGCTTGAGTCCGAGGACCATACAAGGCCTTGGTTCTGTCCAAAACTTGTAGTTTTTCTTCTACGTAGTTGGTTTCCCCAGAGGCTTGAGTCTGAGGACCATACAAGGCCTTGGTTCTGTCCAAAACTTGTAGTTTTTCTTCTAAGTAGTTGGTTTCCCCAGAGGCTTGAGTCCGAGGACCATACAAGGCCTTGGTTCTGTCCAAAACTTGTAGTTGTCTTCTAAGTAGTTGGTTTCCCCAGAGGCTTGAGTCCGAGGACCATACAAGGCCTTGGTTCTGTCCAAAACTTATAGTTGTCTTCTAAGTAGTTGGTTTCCCCCTTTAGAGTCCACGTGTAAGTTTCACTTTTCTAGGGTGCAGACCTGTCCTGTCAACCCATGCCTAGAGTGGTTTGGGGTCGTTGGGAAAGTTAAGGGGTATGGTTTAGAGTATGGACTTATCAGATATAGGGTTTTGTATTATGACGTTGGCAGCCTTTTCCCTTACCCTGCCCCTACACTCAGTTTGCCCCTTTCTTCAGGCATTTCGTGAGGTGCCGAGTAAGAGGTCGTCCTCGGCAATGGCTCTCCTCGGCTTGGGCCCTGGGCCCTAATGTAGAGTGGGCCTGGGGCACGAGTTCTCTAGCTCCACAGTATGTATTAGTACGTGAATTAGTCTCTTCAAAATTAGGGATAAAGTTACCTATTAATTATCTCTCTAAGATCTAGTAAAAGTGAGAATTTTGTTCACTAAATATCACCTAATCCTAAGTATTAAGGCTATTTGCACCTGTACAAAGGCAAAAGCCAAGCCAGCCCCTCCTTCCCGTTCCCCAAGTTACAGTCCAAGTCTCAATTTGTATTAAAAGATTCTCTGCAACTAGAATCAAAATTTGGCACCTTTTTTAAAAAAATAAAAAATAAAAAATTCTGATGATGAATAGGATTTGGCACATTGCAACGATTCAAGATTGGTGTGTAAATATTTTTCCTTTCTTTTCTTTTTCCTTTTTTTTTTTTTTTTTTCTTTGTCTTTGTTGTAGTATAGATGAATGTTAAGGTTTACCCAAGTTTATTTGGATGAGCTTATTTTCACTCAGAAAAGAATGTAATGCTGATATTCTGTACAGTAACAAAATAAATTAATGAAAATAAGCTCATTCAAAAGCACACTGTGAGTGGACATTGAAGTTTGTGAATGACTCTTTCTTTAGTACCACATTCTGCTGTAGTTTGTGAATGACTCTTAATTTTAGTACCACATTGTGCTTTATAGATGATTCAAAGGAAAGAAGGTTGAAAATGATTGCTGGAGCATTCTACATAGCAAAGACCAAAGTAAATTCAACAGCTCAAGGTGATGATGCCTACTTCATATGTGGAGAAAAACAAACAATTGGCGTGGCAGATGGTGTGGGTGGTTGGGCCAAGTTAGATGTTGACCCTGGAGAATATGCTCGGCAACTAATGATTAAATTTTTTAAAGCAATTCTAATGGAACCAGAGGGAAAAATCAATTTAAAAAGAGTTTTGAATCAAGCTTTCTTAGACACCAATGCTAAAGGATCATCAACTGCTTGCATAATAAATCTGAAAGACCATGTATGTCTTTTTCTTTTCTTCTCAAAATACAAACTCCATGTACATTCTTCTTAAAAGGGTACTGATTATTGCACACTCGTTAGTGTATATTGTATATTATCCATATTCATCAAGTATTTCATGTTTTAAGTGTGAATAACGCATATGAAATTAATAACAAATGTGTAACAATATTTTTCCGTCTAAAATTTGTACAATTTCAATCATTCATATATATATATATATATATATATATATATATATATATTTCAGCTTATATAGTTTGTTTATAAAATTTGCAAACATACTGTTATCTTTTGTTTTGGTAAACAGTGCTTACATGTTGCAAATGTGGGAGATAGTGGTTTTATGTTGATTAGAAAAGGAGGAGGTATATACAAATCAGAGATTCAACAACGTTCTTTTAATCATCCATTTCAGTTGGGTAAATTATATGCCGATGTTCTCGATTCGGTACAGGTACATACCTTCAGTTTTTCTTGTTTTAATTTAGTTGTATGTGTTGTGTAATGTTTATTAAGTTTGCACTACTCATCCTCTAAAAAATGAATATTTCGTATTAGTCAATTTATTTTTAATTCTTGCAGTTTGAAAAATATTATCATTGGTTTTTTTTTAGAATGGTTTAGGAATTAAACGGACAATTTAGCTTAAATTATTTTTAATTTCTTCTCTTATTTAGCTTTAATTATTTGTTACTAGCATGGAACTCATGCTTATGCACCGGCATGATGAATTGTAATGATACTATTGATTTTAGCTTGGGTTATAAAACATATAGGATATTAGTTCGATTAGGATATATATTTGGAAATACTAAAATAGTTTTTTCTTACAATTTTCATGATATTGGTTATGCCAAATTTCTCATTACACTGCTATTATATATATAATTTTAAAAATTATTATTGGATACTACATATACAATATTAATTCACAATCACTATCCATGAAATTCTACCAAATATAACAAAAAATAAAAGAATAAATTAGTCTAATAGTATCTCCTAAATTGAACAGGGTTAGGTGCATGAGGTCATTCAGCTCGATTACAATTTTTACATTCAAGATCCTGACATACAAAATATCTGAATAGAAACGGTATAAAAAACATGTTCATTAGTTCAAAGAAAAAATCTAAATAATTTAATTTGTATGGAAAGCTAACAAAAGAAAAATTCAATTTTGAATCTAATTAAATTTTCTCTAATATATATATATATATATATATATATATATATTATGTTTTATGGTTCATTTATATTGAACTCCTCATTTTCTATATTGAATTAACTCACTTAGTACAAAAATTAAAAAACTTCCATTAGATGATTCACGTGGCGCAAAATTAACTTTAATTGAATTCCTATTTTTATACTGAATTAACTAATTTGGCACAAAAATTTAAAAATTTAAATTAGATGGGACACGTGACGCAAAATTAGACTTTAATTTAACTCAAATTTGAAATCTAATTGGATCTTCTCTTAGTTCTACTTATTAATATATATATATATATATATAGAGAGAGAGAGAGAGAGAGAGAGAGAGAGAGAGAGAGAGATTCTTCAAGAAAAAAAAAAAACATTATTTGTTATTCATTTTCTTTCTCTAGGCATGAATGTTGTCCTCAACAGGGGCGTCTCTACATAGAGTTCAGGGTGGTCACAGGCCTGGAAAAAAAAACAATTACTATGTATAAATTTTAATATTTTAATATTTTTTTATCCTTAAAAAAACTCTGTGACCACCCTAAATTTTTTTTAGGGCCAACATAATTAAATTTTGGACAAAATTTGGCAACAAACTTGGTTGTAAACTAAAACTACAACTCTATTCAATTTGCTTTTATTGAATGTGAATTTTAACAAATCTACCATTTAATTACATTTTTTTCTTAAATCCTCCATATTTGCAAATTTTCAAGAAGAGAAAAGATCAATAGCTATGTCGTCAATCAAATATTTAAATTTCGAATTTTTGTAGTCTAAAATTATACATAAAAAATAATTTTATGGATCAAATGATAAATAACATCTAATTGGCATGAAATTTTGATGTCTTTTAAGAACATAAAGAATATGCAATTCATCGATTAGATTTTCAAAAAAATGTAACAATGTTAATTCATTTAGTGAGAGAAACTATAACTAAGTTTGTAGCCAAATTTTGTTCTTAAATTTTGGTCCCCTTAACAATATATTAGGTCCTTACAAATAAATAAATAAATTCCAACAAAAATTTTATTTAACTAAAATTTTGAAGAGATGTAGCTTGCAACATTGATAATAAAACTATCTGTAACGATTTCAAAATGAAAAAATTTGTAAAAGGAAATTGTAAGATTTTATGTATTTGCGTGTGTGTGTGTGTGTGTTTTTGTCTATGTATGAAGTTCTCTTTTTATTAGATTTTGTATATTTTAATTTTCTTAATGACCATATTCAAAAATATTCCTAAAGCAGCCACTAGTCCTCAATAACAATATGTGCACACAATATGAAGCCAATGACGCCCTTAATGCATAATATTCCATATTTACCTAGATGTGTGTGTGTGTGTGTGTGTGTGTGTGTGTGTGTGGGATTGTTGAGATATTTTAATAAGAGATGATATGTACAATTTATTTTCTCATTAATTGAAAAATCAAATTTTGATCATAAATTTTTACTTATTAATGGAATTTTATTTCGAGATTTATAATTATATCAAACTCACTTTTTTTATGCCCATTAATCTATATTAATTTGAAATACTTATATGCGTTATTTCGTATTTAGTGGCCTATTTAATCTTCCTGTTGTAACTCACCAAATCTATAAATAGGTCACCTTCCTCAACTTATTAGATAGAAATACACATTGATTAGTCTAAATCTCTCTTATTCTTTATTATTTTTCGCTCTCAATCTTTGCTAAATGTTTAGTATTCTTTTTCTGTAACTATGTTATCTAGGTATGAGGAAGATTACTATTTTAGGGTATTCTCATACTTGTAAGATAATGACAAGGCCGGCCGAGTTGTTGTATTCAATAAAAGGCATGACGTTTTTAAAAATTTTCCTAATTTTTTGGGAATGCTCTAGCCTAGGTCAAACAAAAACAGTTCCCAAAACACACACACACACACACACTCTCTCTCTTTTTGGGCCTATCCCAGCCCGATTTGTCTAGAAATGAAGCCAGAATGACGTTTGTGAATTTTTTGAATTTTTTACTACTTTTTTGGGAACACACACACACAAACTCTCTTTTTGGGCCTATCCCAGCCCGATTTGTCTAGAAATGAAGTCAGAATGACGTTTGTGAATTTTTTGAATTTTTTACTACTTTTTTGGGAATGCTCCGACTTGGATCGGGAGAAACGATACCCAGAATGAAATTTTTTTAATCTCCTTTTTTTCCTGTCGCGACCCAGTTTAGCATATAATGAAAGCCAGAATGACATTTTTAATTTTTTTGAATTATTTTAATTTTTTTTAGTGTAAAGTACCACCTCATCCATTTCTCATGAGTATCAATGTAACATACAATATCTCATAATAAAGCGAACTTAGAACCCCCCCCCCCCCCCCAATAAACAATTACCAAAAAGATTTTGCAAGAGTCTTTACCCTAGATATCAACTTGTGATACCCTAATCTGATTGATTGTGTGTGTTCTGTGAATGTGTATGATGAATCCTACATCGGGCATATACTATGTTGAGTTGAACTTTATTAACTATTACAAACAGCTTCAATTGTGATTGTTTCTTTTAAAGTATAGTGTAAACGTGACTAGCGCTTTTCTTTGAATCTTTACACTATCTCACAAAATGGGCCCTAACAAGACATTAGAGATTTAAATGAGAGAGATTGTTTGTGACTAGTCCGTATAATGCAGATGTGGCTAGCACTTTTCCTTTCATGGTGGCATCAGCATGCTTAATTGTATTTTCCCTTTGATGTTCATTAATGACTTATTGTTTGTTTACACACAGCAATATAAGGTTGATGTAGAAGCAGGAGACATTCTTATAGTCGGCACAGACGGGCTGTTTGATAACATGTTTGAGAATCAAATCAAAGATGTTGCAGAAAAATCGACAGAAGGAGGTATTGATCCAGCGCAGGTGGCTCGGGCAGTAGCTGAGAGTGCTTATCAAATTTCCTTGGACAAGAATGCGACTACACCATTTATGCTAGCTTCTTCCAAGTCTAGAAGGCATAGATCCGGTGGCAAAGTTGATGATATAACTGTCATCGTTGCTTACATTGTTCACGATTAGGTCTTGCTTTATGTGTCATCACATTTTTTCATTCATGGTGTATAAAAGAAATGCCAATCTTGTAACTACGTTAGCTCAGGTCGTGATTACAAGCTTTTTTAAAAAATTTATGTATGCTATACTTTTTTGACTTTTGACAGTGGCTGCCAATGTGAGCAGCAAACCAAGAGTTGTCACTCTTTGACATTAAGAATCCTTGCCTTAGGGATTGAATTTATTCTACTTCCATCAATACTGGCTAATTTAAAACTTACTACAGTTCAAGTTCTACAAAAAAATGTTCAACCATAAGGAAACCAACATAATGCGTTAAAGCCAAATAATTCAATTAATTAGTTCAAGCTTGTCAGTTTATAGCAATACTACCCAAAACAATTAACAAACACATTCAGAAGAACGTATTTCCTACGGTACTAGAGCCAACCCATCTTCTTGTGGTGATCTTGAGAGAGAGGCAGGCCCAACAACTTTACAGAAAGCAATCCATCGGGTCATATAATGAGCACAAAATTTACTTGTTAAAGTACATTACAACACTCACAAGAAGTCTCATGCATGAGGATTAAATGAATTGTTGATTGGGAGGTCATTCAAACTATACAACTAAATAGTGAAGTTGTGGTGATTGATTGTTAGGGTCTTGGTATAGAGCAAGTCTTGAGTCCATGAGATTCTAAGGCCTCATGATATTCATGACATTTTATATTCGAAATCTCTTGCCAGTATCTTGCCAGAATATGCAGTTTTCCATTCCCTCCATTAAAACTCCCAAACAAGGGGAAGGAAAGAATATTCTAAAATTATTCTTTTTATTCTTTTCCATTCCATTCCATTCTCTCCTCCCAAACAATGCATTAAAGAATTTCTTCTTGTAATAACCTAGATAACCTAGTGTGTGTGAAATGGAGAACTGCATATACCCAAGAGAATATCAAATACTCGAAAAGGTTTACCATCGTTTGTAAAATAAAAAATAAAAGTCTTTGAGCCTAAATTTTTGGGAGTGACAACATAGCATTAGTTTGGCCTATTGAGCTTGAAATCTTTACACCCTATGCTTGGTTATATGTGTAGTTAAGGTGAGGCTATAGCTCAATCATCTAGGCCTCTTAGATATTGCTTTCTCATCAAGTAAATAACTATTATAATCACTAGTTGCAGACCCACGCGATGCGTAGAAATATATAAATATTATGTAATATAGTATAATATATAAAGTGTAACAATTACTTCAATTATTATTATATATATATATATATATATATTTAAAATTCTATTGGTATTTTTTATCTTTTTATCTCTACAAATATATCAGTCTTTTTTTCTTTTATTTTTTTATTAATATTTTTTTTAAGGTGAACCATATTCTTCTAACTTCTGTTGTAGTGTGTTATATTTGCCTAATATACAACTAAACTTTATAAGTTTCAAATTTACTATTCAAATTTCTCCTCTTTTAAGGAATAAGGAAATTATCATAATAATAAAAACTCATCTCAAAATTACAATACTATCTTAACCAAAATTAAAATGAAACTAATGGAAATAAAAGTTAGACTTTATAATAATTTATTATTCAAACAATTGGTAGGCATATTCAAATTCATAGCCCTGTAGATTATGTTTTGATAGAAACTCAAATTTCTATTTCCAAAAAAACTATGTCTTAACCCAAACCAAAATTCAACCAAAACTATTAAAGAGAAATTTAAAAAGCACAACACCAAAACAAATATTCAAAAAAATAAATCATCAGCCTTAATCAGAATTATAAGAAATAACAAAATCCCACCAAAAGAAAGTAAATATATATATAGAGAGAGAGAGAGTACTCACAGTTATTTTGTGAAAAAAAATATGGATTAAATGGGAGAAATGATATCAAATTTATACAAAATAAAATGGGGAGAAGAAGAGTCAAAATATAAAGAAGAAGAAGAAGAACAAAAAAAAAAAAGGGGAAGGAATGAAAGAAGTGTAACGGTGAAGTAGAGAGTAGTGGGAAGATAAAAAGGTAAAAATGAAGGAGAAAAGTTAGAGGAAATGTAATAATGACGATAGAGAAGAACCTTTTTTTTTTCTTTTCTTTTTTTTTTTTCTTTTTTTAGAATAGGAAGAATAAAAGTTAAAAAGAGAAAAAAAAAATGTAGAAAATAAGTGGATGATGTAATCCCTAATATCAATAATAAATACTACGTTTCAACTTTTATATATATATATATATATATATATATATATATATATATATATATATATAGGGATGGCCATGGGTGAGATATGGATTGGATATACCCATACCCTACCCGAAATGTTTACCCATGGATACCCGGATACTGATACCCATTAGTATCCATATCCAATTCTTACCCGGATTTATTATACATGGATATCCATACCCTATTCAAAATCTATTTTATTTTTTCTTTATAAAATGCAAAACATTTTAACTTAAAAACTAACCAAAAAATTTATCTTAAAAAAGAAAAAACTAATCAATAACTTTGAAATCAGATGTATCTGCTTCCTTTTTTTCTTTTAATTTTTTTTTCTTAGATAGAGATAGAAATTTTATTAGATAAAATTTTATTATACACTCTCTGATACATGCTTACAAAGCCTTACAAACATAGAGCACATGAGCACAAAAATCCCAATAACTTACCCTCTGTCATACCTATGTTGTTCACGCACTCACGTGCCACCACAGCCACGGTTCTTGGCAGATTCGTGAAGCCTTTAACCTCAACAACACCAATTCATGTTCCACGCACCATTTGGGGCTCTCCTAGGTAGTAGATCAAGAAAATGAGTTCTAGATTTTAGAGAGAGAGAGAGAGAGAGAGAGATCAAATGAATATGAAGTATTTGGCTCAGGTTTAGAGAGAGAAAGGATGAGAGGTTGGGAACCACCATCTTGTTGATGGCAGTTGGGCTTCACGACGGAGCTAGGAGGCTGTGCCTCGTTTAGATTGAAGAGAGGGTGAGACCGATCTAGATCAAGAGAGGTTATATGTTTCAGTTTTAGAGAGAAGTTGAGGTTGAGATGTGAAACCACTGCTAATGGTGGCGGTGATGAGCTTAAGAGGCTTCTGCCATGGTGGTTTAAGATAGAGAGATAGTTCAGATCTGAGGATTAGAGAGAGATTTCCAGGTTGAAAGAGTTGGTTCAGGGATGGAGAAGACCACTGTAGTGGTGGTGCTAGTGATCAAAGTGATGAGTTCAAGGTATTGGGCCATGGAAGCTCAGGTGAGAGAGAGAGAGAGAGATGGTTAGGACTGAGGAGAGGCGGTGAGAGAAAGAGTGTGTGAGTGAAAGTGAGAGAATTAGGGTTTTTTTTTTTAAATATGAGTTAGGTATTGATAATATTCATACCCTACCCGATTAGGTTTTACCCATGAAGAATTGGGTATTACTCAAAACATTTTGGATCAAGTAGGGTAGGATATTCATTACTCAATGGGTATGGCCATCCCTATATATATATATATATATATATATATATATATATATATATATATTCCATACCCTACCTGATTAGGTTTTACCCATGAAGAACCGGGTATTACTCAAAACATTTGAATCAAGTAAGGTAGAATATTCATTACTCAATGGGTATGGTCATCCCTCTTTATATATATATATATATATATTCCCAAGTAGGATCACCAAATTTATAATGACTAATGATAGATTGAGGTGAAGTACATAATGATTCAACACCAGCAACTTCATTGTTTCATAGAAGAAATATTATTGTTGCTATGTTATTATAGAATATGATTGAGAACAATTGCTTTTTAGTGATCTCATTAAAGTAAATAACATCGTCTATTTGATGAAGTCCAGCCGGCCAAATGAGACAGGATAAAAAGTCTCTTAGCTCGTTGTTGCAACATATAATATAGTCAATCATCTGATTTGTTGAGACATTTCATCACCATCTTTTGAAGCAGTCAGAGAATGCTAAAATATAAGGAGGTTCTAGTAGGTGAAGATAATGTTGAAAAAGAGGGGTTAACACCCAATTTCTGCCGTGGGGGTTAAGCTGTAATAATGGATGACAGCTTTTGGGTTTATATTGGTTTTTTCAAAACTTCCTAAATAATCATAACCAGTGGCCCACCCCTTGTATTGTATGGACTGTTTCTAACCTACACAGTCCGATTTCACCAACAAAAAACAAGTGATCACTAGCTCTCCTTAGTCCTTTTGTTTGGCTTGAAAAATTGAATAAAGTATTTGGTAAGAAATTGTGAACCAGAAACATGCAAAGGGTTCTCAAATATCCCATCTACCGACGACAAGAAAATAAGACACAAATTAATTCTTTTAATTTTTTTTTTCTTTATCCTTTCTGTTTTTTTGTTTGACTTTATCACAATTTAATTTAGAAACTTTCAATAGTTTTTTTTTTTTTTTTTTTTTTGAGAAAGTTCAATAGTTATGTCGGACACCCTAAGTTTGGATTAAAAAAAATCCATAAGATTTCATTGAAAGACCTCTTAATAATCTTATTTTAAGCCAAATTTTAGGGGTCAAGATGTAACACTAAAATGTTTTGTAGGAATAAATTATGATAGGGTTGACCCACACAAAGATAACTTGTAATTGATAATTTGTTTATAAAATACAAATTTTGAAACTTTCATTTTGATCCAAAATTTTAAGGGTCAATTCCAAAAAAAAAATTATGAACTTATGATGAAAAGAAATCAAATCATGGAGTGAATTGGAAAATTTTTCAAATTTTAATTATTTTGTAGCCATTCTCTACTCCTTTCTATGAATACTACTGAAGTAGTCCTCTCTGCTAATGAAATAAAACTTCTTATGCAAATATACGAGTCAAATTCTTAGATGATGTTATATTTGCATAAATAATAGTATTTTATTGTTGATTAGAAGAATCCAAAAACCACTTCATTAATTCTTCCTCTAACTTAATAATTTCTCCCTTCCTATTTCTGTTTTTCCCTTTGATACATGCTTTTACCAAAAGAAAAAGTACTATCCAGAGGTCATTATGAGTCCATGTTGCAGCTCAATTTAGAACCGTTCGTGTCCCCAAAAAAAAACGTGACTTTCATTAGTTGCTTTAATCCCAGCAATGGTATCCAACGACATGCCAATTATGAAAAACAGCTCACTTTATTAAGGTAAAGTGAAGATAAGCTTAGATTTTTGGTTGTTGCCTCTGAAAACAGGAATATGCCAATATAGAAACTTGGATACCATTTTAAACACATGAAAATGAAAGCTAATTTTATGTTTCATATTGCAAGTAGCAACCACTTTATGTAGAAATATTTAAGGATGTGACATATCCAATAATTCATTGCAAGACTTTATTACTCTCTCTCTCTCTCTCTCTCTCTCTCTATATATATATATATATATATATATATACTTTTTTTTTTTTTTTTAATTTTAAGAGATTTCAAGACTGTACTAATTTTGTACAAACTGGATGGTAACCCTTTTAACGATACAGATTGTTTTTATTTGTTTATTTTGGTTAAAAATTAAGTAGATTAAAGCACAGCTTTTTGCTTTTTATTGATTTATTATTATACTTGCAAAAATTTTAAGATAAAAGTACAGTTGTGTTCTGAAATAGGTTTTCTTTTTGAAAAAAAAAAAAAGGGTAAATTTGATTGCAAATGGATACACCATTTACCATAAACCTAAGGAGGAAAGAAAGATGGAATTTAGAGTAAACCATATCTGATATCTGTAAAGTTTTTAAAAACTGTATATTCACTTTTACTAAGAATGAAAACTCAAACCAAGCAGCTCTAAAGGGATGTGTTACAAAGATGTTTCACAGGAAGAAAATTCTTATTCTGCATTAGGATATCTTAACAATCCACAACCCACTTCCAAATGAATACAACAAAAGCCTCTCAAATTTTCTACCCAAAGCTTTCATATGCAAATGGTTCAGAGGGTCTGGTACTTTTTAGCATTCAGACTGCCACAAATCCTCGATTTATTATAACACCAAACAAATAGAGAAGTTCATTTTTATATCTTATTAGTTATTTTTATATATATTTATACTCTAAATACAATAAAAAGGACAACCATACACAACAGCCTCTATGCAAAAACAGCTTAATACATGACATAGGCTGCATATTCAAGCGAGTCCTAAAAATATATTTGTTCGCCAAATTATCTGTGTAAACTCCATAATATTTAAGTCAAGAAACTCTCTATCCTGCTATTCTTTTCCATCAGCTCTTTTTTCTTTTCACTATCTTTACTTGTACCAGTATGCCTGTGTAGTGTGTTGTTCAAGCCCTCAATTCTGTCCTTCAAATATATCCAGGAGAGAAAGTGCCTGCAAAAAATTAAAACCATAAGATTGTTTAGACTAGGCAAACTGACCACGAAAACCAAATCATGTCAAATTTTAAGTATTTTGTAGTAAAATCGGTAATAATTTTAGCAATCAATACCTCTGGTATGTTTAGTTCAAGGCGGAATTTAGGACCATCATAATGGTGAAGAATTGGCCTGAAGGAATCCTCTTCAAGTGGCTCACAAACTTTCCTTGTTATAACTTGTACCTGTTACAAATAGAGTAATGAATAAAAACAGGATACAAGCATATATAGGATAGTTATTTTCATATGCTTGCTAAAAAAAAATCATAATTTGACATGAGAATTATTATTCACTATGAATACCTGAGCAGGAAAGCGTGATTCACCAGCGCATTTTTTGTCCTCCCAAGCCGTTGGATCAATGTTAGTTCCTCCAAAGCCTGCAGCCTGAACAAACCATATTGATAATTGATATTAGCCAAATTGTGAAAACATTAAACATGCACCATAAAATTTCATAAAAAAGATACTAAATATGAAAAGAAATATACAAACCTCAAATACTCCATGGAGTTGGTGAGTGGAGTAGTTGTAAAGGAAAAGTGGCAAGCCTGGAGTTATAGCCCGAACTGAATCACGGTAACGTGGAGGCAGACCTAGAAATATTTCAAAGCATATGTTTAGAACTAGAAGCAAAGAATAAAAACAAATACTTAATTACAAAAGCAAAATGGAAAAATTCCTTCATTTATAAAAAATAATAAGATTTTTAGACCCAAGGAATGAGAAAATTGGATCAATACTCCTTGTTCAATTTTAACCAAATTCTAAAATAAGTTTTGACTTAAAAAAGGATATTCCTTCATCCAAAGAGAATCATCATTTTGAAATACACAAATTGAACACCCAACACAACAGACACACAATCAGAACCCTTCAATTGAAAATTGGAGAGCAAATCCAAATAGAACAAGTACAATTCCAATATTGTATAAACAAGGATAAACAAAAATTGAATTTAAATAGAAAATAAATAATAAAAACAAGTCTAAATAGCAAAAACAGGTTGAGAAAGAGGAAGAGGGACTTACCAAAAAGCTGTCTTTTGAGGTTCTCTTGCATAGTATCATTGTTGCAGACAAAGATATATCCACCGACGGTTTCATTCCTAGGCAGAGACTCAGATGGTGGAAGTGTCTTGAACCTCTTGTCCACACCACTCTTACTATCATTATTATTATTGTCACCATTATTCTTCTTACCATTACTGTTCTTCTTCCCAACTTTCCCTACATGATCATCCTCACCCTTACCATTATTCTTGTACCCCTTAACATTAACGTTGTTGTTAATATTGTAATTCCCAGTCTTAGAATAAATACCCTTGTTGAACCCACCATTAATACCACCATTCTTCTGAGATCCACCAAGAATTAGACTATTTCCAACACTGCTAGACCCCATCTTCCACCCATCATTGAAAGCATTGAAATCAGTTCCCTTTGTCTTGAAACTGTTCCAACCATCATTGAGGCCATTGAAATCAGACTCCTTTGGCTTCAGATTAAGATTGTTCCACCCATCATTGAAGCCATTGAAATCAGACCCCTTTGGCTTCAGGTTAAGATTGTTCCAGCCATCATTGAATCCATTGAAATCAGACCCTTTAGGCTTCAGATTAAGATTGTTCCAGCCATCATTGAATCCATTGAAATCAGACACTTTAGGCTTCAGACTGTTCCACCCATCATTGAAACCATTGAGATCTGACCCTTTTGGATTGGAGTTGCTTAGAGAAGAAGTAACCTCTCCACCAACTCTTATATCAAAATTCCTCCTTTCCTCAGTCCTCTTTGTCGGAATATTAGAGCTCCAGATCGAGTCGTTGACTGACAGATTAGCCAGATTCGAAGTCTGAACTCGAAGCTGATCACTGAATTGAAAAAAAGATTGCTGATTATTCTCCATCCCCACCTCAAATTACTTCAAAACTTGATCTGGGTATATCAAAGATCTCAACTTTATATAACTATAGTAAAGAAAAAACAGAGAGAGAAGAGAAAACAGAGGAGGAAGTGAAAAAGTTTGAAACTTGTTTTGTGAGTATGAGAGATGGTGGGTGAGGAAGAGGCAGCTAAATATATGGGAGTGAATTAGATTAAGTTAATAATGGAATTGGAAATTACAAGGAAAGAGGCCAAAGAGGGATTGCGTGTGGATTTGTCAAAGTTGAAAGTTTTACATAGAAAAAAAATTAATTGAAAACAAAAAAATTTGACAACAAAAATAAAGGTTTATGATTGATTTGTGGTTGAGCGAATAGTAGCGTGATGACGGCAAAACCGCGTATTATAAGTGTGGAAATGCCAACGTGGCGCGTTAAGAGGAGGAGAGAGAGAGAGAGAGAGAGAGAGTGAGTATGTGTGTGTTTTTGTGTTTGTGAGTGGGGGAGTTTGATTTGGACTTTGATTTTTGTACATTTCTAGAAGGTGTGGAAGGCGAGGTTTTGTTCACACCAAAGGGCAAGCTTAGCTGCTAAGGTTTGATTCGTAGTAGTTGACATTGGGACGCGTAAGTTTGTAGAGAGCACACGTGTGTCAACAGTTGTTACAAGTGAGAGAGGTGGAGGTGCCTAAAGAGGTAGATAAATTCTACAATATTTTCACTAATAAATTTTAAGTGACAATTTGTTATTTATTATTATTATTATTATTATTGGGGCAAAAAATAATCTTAATGTAAGGTTTAAATTTGAAGTAATAACAACTAACTACATATAATTTTTTATGAAAATATTATAAAAATATTGTAAACATAGTGTCTACCCTTTCAGAGAGGTGGTTTTCGTGGCCCATGTTCAAATGGTTGAATTTGTGAATTGTGATTAGAAATGTCATAGGCATGACTATTTTCAGTAATTTTTTTTTACTACAGATCTTTTACTCGATGATAAAAGACTTTATCAATCGGATTAACTGGAACTTGTTTTAATAAGATATTTCGTAACAGTTGAATTGAAACTTTTTATTGATTTTCATTCAAGTCTATTACTGAATACATGTGGTAGTTATGAAATTTTTTTGTATTCATAAATTTATTTTTTGTGATTGTGTTTATAATAAAGGAACAGTATGTTCTTTGTGATGCCCGGATTAATTGAAAATTCTATATATATAAAAATTGTATTTTAAAAATATTATCAGAACTTTAGTGAACTATTTGAAATTTTAATAGATTTAATCTAATATTAAATTATAAAAATGTAAACATATATTGAGTTTATTAACATAATGATGGTATGTAATGTGTAAATTTTTTTATTATATTAAAATAAAAAGTTATTATGATCTCTATAATAATAATAAAATTAAATTCTAGATTTTTATTTTAAATTTCTTGATTTTTTTAACTTAGCTAATAGAGTTTTACCTAAACTTGGACAATTGTTGGAGTGGAATTTTTAATTTCTTGAAACTTTGAAAATAGAATTTACCACTGCGCTCCTTTGACGCAATGATCACTCCACAAATATAAGTACTTGTAGGGTGTGGGAGGCAAGAGCTAGAGTTCAAGTTTTCAAGAAAGAGTTTCACACACATATACACTTAGATTAGCCTAAAGTAGAATTTCTATCTTGTATAAAATAAAATTAAAAAAAAAAAAGAATTTTATCTAAAGTGAATTATCCTATTTAATGAGATTCTTTTTTTGAGAAAATAATTAAGGAGAATTTTTTTTTTTTTTTTTTTTTTAAGAATACTAAGTATTTTAACACACATACGGTGTAGCCACAATTTCTAGGCCCAACTTTTATAATATAGTATATAATGTAGGGTAATAAGTTTAGATACATAACAAATTTCACATTTATTTATTCATTTATGGTTTTATAATGGTTAAGGAGAGAGATTGTGATATAATAACAAAATAAAAATGACGTCAACAATTGTGTCATGTATTTCCATAAAAAATAAAACAAAAACAATGGTATCATATAAAAGTGATGTTGCACTAATTACAACATGTCATCTTAATATTATGAATTAAAAAGAAAAAATTTTGTTGAATCATATTATTGAATTTGAAAATACAAAAAATTTCATAATTATTGACTTATATTATTTGTCTATATATCTTATTATAATCAGTGTATACTAAAAGTAATATTAATAATAGCCTATATAAAAATGATCTTTATTAATTTAAAAATTTTATAAAAATAGTTGTCTCCCTAGTCCCTAGTATTTTTTTTTTTTTTGAGTAAACAGTAATACTTATTAGAACACACAAGAAAATAATAATAGTGTTTTAAATCGGGATTATAGTACACTACAAAAGTACCTAACCTTTGTAGTTGTAGACTAGGGTTATAAACAGCAGATACTAGACACACACAACCAATGTGGAACAAACATCCCTATTCTTTTGTTTTTAGTAAACAGTAATACTTATTAGAACACACACAAAAATAATAATAGTGTTTTAAACCGAGTTTATAATACATTACATAATCAGAGTACAACTACAAAAGGGCATAACCTTTGTAGTTGTAAACTGGGATTATAAGGGTTATAAATAGCGGACACTAGACACACACAACTAATGTGGGACAAACATCCCTATTCTTTTTTTTAGTAAATAGTAATACTTATTAGAACACACACGAAAATAATAATAGTGTTTTAAACCGAGTTTATAATACATTACAAACATCTCTAGTATTGTTATTGTGTTTATAATCAAATTGTAAAAGCTTCATTATCTTCTTCTTCTTTTTTTTCTTTTTTTTCTTTTTTTTTTGCTGAAAGTAAAAGCTTCATTATCTATGGCATCTTAGTTTCATCTTATGAATTTAGACGGTTGAATTTTCTCATGTTCACAGGCCAGACAATAGATCTATTCATTTATTAGCAATATATTAGCCTATTAGGAGAATCCTTATTTTCTTATCCACTATCTAGAATGTAACTGATGTTATTTTTTCTTAATGAAGTTTGAACTTTGAAGTCTTCCTAAAAAAAATAATAATAAAAAAATAAAAAATAAAAAAACGTAAAAGCTTTGTGTGCGGTGTGCCACCGTGGAAAAAAAAAAAAAAGACATCCGTCAATTATGCCAACCAATAACTGTTCAAAGTCAGACTCAAGAGTGATTGACTGAGTTTTTTTTTTTTTTTTTTTGTCTAATGAAATTAAATCAATTGATTGACCGACTTCATTCTCAAAAAAAAAAAAAAATGATTGACCGACTTTAAGCTAGCCTCATTCTGAAATTAGTTAGAAATTAAGGTCGGATATGGTATTGGTGGGGGCGTACTTGGGACGGGATCTTGTTTTCAGGCTTTTTAACATGTTCCTAGACTAGGCTCTGTTTGTATTCGCGTTTGCTGCGTTGCGTTTCATTTCTACGTTTTCTCCTTTTTTTTTTTTTTTTGGTTCACGCGTTTTGTGTCTGTTAAGCGGCTACTGTTCATGTACGGTACATGAACAGTAGCCGCAACATTTGACCAGTTTAACGTGAACAGTGCATTCGTGCACTGTTCACGGACCCACAAATTTCATTTTTTATCAATTTTTTCATTAAAAATGGGTCCCACGATACTATTCACACATTTAAAAATTATTTTGCTACAGTGTTTTCAGTTTTCAGTTTTCAATTTCAGCAAAATAAGTTCTATCCAAACACACACTAAGGGTGTGTTTGTATTTGCGTTTGCTGCGTTGCGTTTCACTTTCTACGTTTTCTGCTTTTTTTTTTTTTTTTTTTTTTTTTGGGTTCACGAACCTGAACAAGAACCATTCTTCTTATAATTTATATCTATATAATAATATTTAAAAGCTGAAAAGTAATATTAATTTATATTTATATAATATTTAAAATTTAAAGCTGTTGTACTCTTATTCAGCGTCCATGTCATTTTTTAAATTTAAAAAAAAAAAAAAAATCTTCTTTTCTTTCAATACTAATATGTAAATATGATTTTACACATTCTTTAAGTTAATTGAAACTCACCAATCATAATAATTGCTATTATAATTTTCATTGAAAACACATTAGTCATAATTTTTCTATTTTCTTCTACTTTTAAAAATACTAAATATATATAAAAATAAAAAATAAAATAGTCAATCTATATATCATATCATATCATCTATATATATAACTGAAGTTTCTGAAACTCTCACAATTTTTCACGTCAGTACAATATTTAAATAAAATTATCTTTTTATTTAAATAAAATTTTTATCTCTCTAAGAAATCCAACTTAAACTCAAACTCATCAATATCATTTTTTTAAAACAAAAATATTTTTATTTAATCCAAACTTAACAAGGAGTGAAACTTTATCTCTCTAACAAGTTCAATTTTAACTTTCACTCAAACTTAAACATTGATAATTTATCTCCAAATTTGCAAGATTAATCATGAACACTATAAAAGCAAAGCAAACCCCAATATATATATATATATATATATATATATATATATATATATATATTTTTTTTTTTTTTTAAAAGCCGAGTAGAGGTTGTGGTGGGCCTTTTTATGTGTTAGGCTGGGCTGCTCTTGCCGTACTGCGGCCCAATGATTCTAGGGTAGGAGATCGGGGACTAACTTAATTGAAACTCACCTTAAGCCAGCTTGTGCGCAAGTTAGAACCCCTGGTAGGAATCTTGATGGAGTCATGGGTCCATGGCAAGAAATACTGTCACAAAAAGCATTATAGCAAGAGAAACATAATACGGCAGGATAACTAAAATGTTTTAACTAAAGCACTTGCTGCTGACAAAGATGATGCTTAAACAATTTCACAAAAGAAAAATATGATAATGTAAGTATGGCAAGAGTAAATTAATAACAAGAAAAATGCGTTAGTCCTTGAACAATCATAACAGAAGAAGGAAGAGAATTTGTCTGCTAAGCTTGTCTCCTTGGTAGATTCAAGTCCAAGAAGGGAACCAATCTCCAATGTGGGCAACCTCACAGGGGAATCCTGCTATAGAAATTGCTCACTTTTAAGAACAGGCCTAGGTGGCTTAACCTCAGATTCTTAACTTGTTAGAGAGTGGGCTATTGAGAGGGATAGAAATTGGTAGCCTACTGGTGCATGCTCTTTCACTTCTATCACTCTTATTTCTTTACTTACTCTCGATTATTTAGTTTTCTTTGTTTGTCTTCTTTGTTTTCTTTGTTTCCTCTACTTCTCTGTTTTCAATATTTTCTCCTATCCCTTCTTGTTGTTTCTTACTATGCACGGTTAAGGCCTTTTTATAATGTCTGCCATGATAAGATTTACCATTTTTACCCATCAACTACTTTTGGCCGGTTGTGGGTGTCCTTCCCGAACTACCCTCTGGTCTGCTGGCTGCCCAACCATCACCACTACCTTGTATTGGCCACCCCACGCTTCATTCCCAGAAAAAAAAAGTTTTGTTTTGTTTTCTTGCTTCTCTTGGTGTGAGAGACCGTGCCTCAGGCCCCTTTTTTTATAAGATGTTGGGCCAAACCCACATGAATGGGTGGAGTCGTGTTATTGCCTCTCAAATTGAGATTCGACTAGTTTTCCCTTTAGATTAAGGGTTTTACAATGGAGTCACCACTTATTTAATTATTGGAATAAATAAGAAAACCAAAAATTGAAAAATTCCTCATTTTATTAATCTTTAATTGAATTTACATTGATCATAGGAAAATTACATGGCTTTGGCCCTAGATATAATTTAAGATAAAGTACATGGTTTTGTTTCCTAGTTATAATCTAAAAATAAAAAATTACATGGATAAGCATTTGATCGACTAACCCTTGATCTAAACTCGGAGACTATATTACAAGGTGGGAAGGTGTTAGGCACCCACCTTGCCTAGTGAAACCGGCCTTCTAGATTATGGTGGCCAACATTCATATCATATCATCAAATATGTCATTCAATTTACATGTTGAATTTAATGTGTGCATGTGATGACCCTAATTCAATTTATTAAGCATTGCATTTGAATTGAAAAATAAATTCTAATGAATGTGTGTGTATAGTGATATCCTAGATTCAAATATTTGAAAGAATTATGAAACAAATATGTTTTTCATATTTTTGATATGGATTTAGAATCAAAACTAGTGTTTATGGATGAACATGTGATGAACAACCAAGAACATATGAAGAACACATAAGAACATTTAAGAACATTCAAATATATTCAAGAGAATTTAAATAATTACTATCATGCTTTGATCCTAAATTTTCATCATGGTAACATAAAAAAACAGTTAAGGAATGGGATTATACCTTCATGCAAGATCCAATGGTGGAGGAAGGGACTCTTGATAGAGATCCTAAGGGTGGAAGAAAAGAAGAGCTAGGAGAGGGAGAGGGAGAGTGAGTCTCACTCAATACCTTGAGTCTCAGGAAGACCAAGATATGACAAGACTACTCAACTTCACTAGAACTCAAGAAAAGAGAAAAAATAGGTTTTTTTTTTGTGTCTTCAAATGAAGGAGAGGGAGGTTTATATAGTAGTGGTAGAGGAAATATGAATGGAATGTCATTTAATGAGGGTTGACAAAGAATCGTGAACCTAGACCTCATTTTAGTCTTTGGGGAAATTTGGTGCATTAAATGTGGAGATTGATGAGAGTGAGAAGCATGCAAAGTTCGGTTTTCCCGTAACTGCTGTAACAGCCTATAGAGCCAATTTCAAAAAATCATATTTGACTCAATTCTGATCGGAATTGTCTCATTCTTGTGCTTAAATTGAAGCCCCGGATGTCTAGTTTCTGGGAAAACTAACCTCACTCACAGATTCAAAATATCATGAGAGATATCGATGAAATGATGAGCAGAGGTCATTTGTTAGAAAATGGTTTCAGTATAATTAACATTAATAGGTTCCAAATTAGCTCCCAATTAACATTAAATGACTCCAATCACTCCCATTTCGGACTTAATTGGTTTTAAATTTACTCTAATTAAAAGATAATTGCACAAATTATTCATTGAATAATTAATATTTAACTATCTAGTTAATTAGGTGTGTGCAACCCTACCATAAAATGTAGTCCTAACTAATTAAATTATGACATATCATCAATCTCAAATTGATTATACTTATAACCAATTGAAATCAATTGTTCATAATCACATATAGTTAAACTCAATTTGTGACAGTGCATCTCAGCCATTAAAACTTGATTTGATGATAACTTTCAATCTGATGGTCTGATTAGGGCTCATGACCAGTCGATTTAATCGTTACAATATCAAAATCATTTTGGTGAAATGAGATTAAGGATCTAATAACCAGAATCAAAATACATATTTTCAAGGTGAAATTACTCTTTTACCCTCCATGTGAAATTAAATACGGGTTGCAAAATAGGATGTCAACACTTGGCATTTTCATTCGAATAAGGGCTGAGTTTCTCTCTTACTAACTCCTATAGCATCCATCTAATGATTCTAGCTCATGCTTGCCTCTTTTGGGTGGTATGTCATCCCAACGGGACATTTCCCCCAAAAAAGTTTGAGCGGGAATACCAAAAATAGCTACCCCCTCTCCCCACCACCAGACTACACCCTCTCTTACCTCTAACCCATGGCCCACCTCCCCTATATTGGCTAGGTACAAGTGGGTGGTACCTGAGCCTTATGCGTGCTCCACTCCCCATATAAGTCCATTGCTTTTCTGGCGTTCATGCATTTGTCGTTGCCTGTAGGTTTATCTGGTCCTACTACGTGTTCTGCTGCTTGTTTGACTCTTTGTGGCATGGATGCGTCAATGGCTTCTTCATCAAATTGTAACATAAATTGAATTTATACAAGAGCAAATCATGCAATAGTGTAGTTTCTTAAATTTTTTATAAAATTAGTTTAGTCTACCTCACAAATAGGTAGGTTCCCGTGCATAGCACGGGTTAATGACTAATATATATATATATATATATATAAATATATATAACCGAAACCTCTAAAACTCTTACAAAATATAACTATATAGCAAAAACATATATTACAAATTAACAGTTATATGTTATAGAAAGGGGAAAAAATAGAAGAAAAATATAGCATTCATACACTAAATTCAAAATAAAATAAAAAAACATAAAAACATGATTATTTGATAAAATACAAATTGTACATAGAAGTAATTAAAACAATGGAAATCTTGAGATGAAACAATTAAACCAAACATAAAACCAAATTTGAGATCACCAAGAAACTTAAATATGTAATCACATTCCAATTTCAAATTCTTTCTAGAAACATGTTACCAATAAATATGCAAGAAACAGTACAGAATAAAGGAAAGAATGGTAAATACTTGACTGTCCTCGTCTTGTAGTTCTATTACCAAATAGCCCAGATAACAAAATACCAAATCCCTACCTACAAAACGGTAAGAATCCAATTTTCAGCCAACATTCAAGAAACATTAATAGAAGAGAAATAGTGTAGTGCAGAAAGTTTGAAACAGTGCAGTGCAGATTTTGGTTGTAAAAAAGTGCAGATTTTAGATGTAAAATGTTGATTTAATGCTGATTCATATTTAAACTCACTAAAAATCGAAATTTCAGTTTTAATTTCCCTATAATTTTTACAAAACCATCTCAAGCAAGGTAGTTCCAACAATTTTCCTCACTTTCTCATGAATCGAGTTGCTAAGATAGGATGATAATAGACATCCAATTAAATGAGCAAAAACCCAAAATCAGTGTCATTGTCAACATGAATTAGTAACAATTAAAATACTTGCCAAAAAATTAAGATTATCTAAATAGGTAACCTATTCATATAAATCATGCTCTTAATTGCATACAATCTCCCAATCAATTTAAACACTCTTATACTTCTACAATCTCCAAAAACTTGGGTCACATGGCCAACAAAAAATCTACCCCATCTAATTTTCTCACCCCTAATATCTTATTCTTTATTGAGAGAAGTGTTTTAGTTAGAGGTAATTACCATAAAGCAATCAAACTAAAAAGAATTTGCAACCTCAATCCATGCTTAAAAATCCAAACTAAAAGAAAGCTATCAAATCCAAACTATTCTAAGTCTGAACTTAAAACAGTCAAAACATAAACCATGAAGCTATATTTTTTCGGCAAAAAAAAAAAAAAATCATAGCTTTTTACTTGAGTGTAATGAACTTAAAATGAAATAAATTGAGATCCTCCATTTATAAACTTCTTTTTGAGCAACTGTGTACTACATTAAATGGACCAAGATCCTCAATTTGCAAAACTGATATAACTGATTTAGTGATATATGCCAAAAGCGTTTCAGATCATGTTCACTTACTTTTCTAACCAATGAATATTCATAATTGGGAGAAACCCAACATCAGAATCAGTACAGTGAAATTATAATCAACATTAACATTCAAACTCACTCATGTTCCTCCAATCAAACCATAAAAAAGAGAATATTGGTTTAAAACAATAACCATATATTTGTTGAGTGTTTAGAAGAGAGCATACCCAAACAACCTTCAAGGACCCTTTCTTGTTTCTTGAAATAATCAGCTACTTAGTTTCCTTTTCCTACAATTAAATGCATAAGATGAATGAATGCATCAAAAATCATCAAATTTTGATGTTTTACCTTCCAAGAGCTTAACATCAACTATGTCAAAGAATAAGAAATTGTTCAATGATATTAAAACTCCAAGCATAAAAGTAGAAAATTTTCCTATGTTTCAATATGTCTTTAGTACCAACCTTCATGACTCTTTTACAATTTTTTTTGGATTGTGTGTCTCAACAACGTACCAATGCAATTATTAATTACTTAATGTTAAGACATATGTGGATATTATTAGAAACATATGTTATGTAAATTGGCTAATTCTTTGACAAAACGCACTTTACTTATAATTGGATAGATCTAAGATGATTTAAGTCTTCAAGAAACATGTTATTCAAGCCAAAAGTTAAAACCATGTAAATCTATTCAAGAAACAAGTGAAGAAGTGTTGTATTTTAAAACTCGACAGATATCTTGATAGATTGTATCTATCAAGGTTTAAAAGGCAATTTTAGCCTGATGTTTGACAGCTGCTCGACAGATACCCTTTCTATCGAAAATTACAAAATTCAAATTTCCAAATATGTTTTTCACGCATATCCAAGCTATGTGTTTATGTTTTCTTTTCTCACAACCCTAGACATATATAAGGATTATTTTAAGGTTCGTCTCACTTTATGCAAAGGTTGTTGCACTTGTTGTTACATGCATATTGTGACCAAAGACAATCTGCCCTAGTTCATATTTCTCTTGAAGAAACTGCAGCTTTTGTACGCCATAGAGTTTTGTGACCAAGGAGCTTTTTGATTTTCATTGTGTGGATGAATTGAAGAATTTTGCAGCCAATATCTTTCTCAAGTTGGTGTGTTAGTCACATACTTGGATCCGTGCATTGATTGGTTAGTCACGTACTGAGAGCCGTGCATTGAAAGGAGAGATTGTCACTACATTACAAGTCCAATTGTGTATTGGGGTAAGAGTTCAACTGTAAGTTGGTATAAGGTACTAGAATTCTTTTACTTGTAACCGCTTGTTTTAATAATAGTGGATTCTTGGGAGTGGTGACCTTAAATTCATCTAGTACGGTTTTGCCTCGATAGTTTTCCTCATTTGTAAACAAATCACCTGTGTCAAATTTAATTTCTGCTGCATTTAGTTATTTGGTGATTTATTTGTGCTACCACTAATATTGCATGTTAAATTGACTTAATTAATTCACTTGGCTAATTAATTGGTTAATTTACCTAAGGGGTCAATACATTCTTAGCCTATCACTTAAAATAATTAATAAAAGTTAGGTTTAGACATCGTGGTTGCACCAAGTGGCTTTACCATATTGCAAAATTTTTTATAGATTTATAGATTTAAAAAAAAAAAAAGTTTAATGCATTTTAAATTGTAGCAACGTATACTACACTAAAAAAAAGATGTCTAATGCATCTTAAATTGCAGCAACGTATATTACACTAGAAAAAAGAGGTTTAATGCATCTTGAATTACAGCAACGTAGAATTAGTGTAATAAAAAAGGTCTATTGCATTATTTTTGCAATGTAGTGTATTATAAAAATGTATTTAAAAAAAAAAAAAAAAAGCAGTAACCACTTATTAAACAAATTGCAGTAAATTAAATAAATAAAAATAAAGCAAATTTTTAGATAAAAACAACCACTTATTTGTTTTTATCAGTATTTTTTATTGGATGTATTTGATTCTTACATAAACTACAATTTTATCTCCTGCATTGTTCAGCCATTTTTTTTTTTTTTTTGAGTTTATGAATTATCAATAATTTTTACTTTCCTTTCTGTCTCCAAGTTTATCAACAACTTTAGATTAGATCATAAAGAATTATTTGATGGAGGCTTATCAATCTGAAATGCTAAAATCATATTTATCTCCAAGAACAATTCAATGGAGGCTAATCAATCCAAAATGTTAAAATCATAAATATCTCCAAATATATCTAGAACTCTACTTAATAAGTCAAGAATGTATTGACCTCTTGTAATGAATTAACCAATTAATTAGCTAAGTTAATTAATTAATTCAATTTGCATGCAATAAGCGTGGTAGCACAAATAAATTACCAAATAACTAAATGCAGCAGAAATGAAATGTCATGATGATTTGTTTATGAATGGGAAAAACCTACATGACAAAAACTCCACCGAGTGATTTTAAGGTCATTACTCCCAAGAATTCATTATTATCACAATAAGCGGTTACAAGGAATCTCAGTACCTTATACCAACCTATAGTTGAATCATTACCCCAATACCCAATTGGACTTGCTCTGTAGTGACAATCTCTCTTTTTAATGCATGGCTCCCAATACGTGACTAACAATTCGATGCGCGGATCCTAGTACGCGGCTTACTCACCAACTTGAGAAAAATGTTGGCTGCAAAGTTCTTTAGTTCATCACACGATAAAGATCACGAAGCTCCTTGGTTACAGAACCCTACGGTGTACAAACACAGCAACTTTTTGAATAGGAAGATGAACTAGGGCATATGTCTCCAATTCACAATATGCTTGTGAGTTGTGAAAAACTTTTGCATTGAGTTGCATTAGCTGTGACGGCCCTTAAAACAATCCTCATATATGTTTAGGGTTATGAGAAAAAAAAGCCCAAACGTCTATTCATGGATTTGATTGAAATCAACTCTGACAAACTGATTTTCATAAACCTCAATAGATAGCTTATCTGTCGAGCTAACTATTGAGCATCGGGTTTCAACAGCTTTTTAAACCTCGATAGATACTAACTATTGAGTTTTAAAATCTAGCACTTCTTCACTTGTTTCTTGGACAGATTTGCATGGATTTAACACTTGAACTTGAAACCTTATTCCTTAAAGCATTAAACACATCCTAAATCTACCTAATTACAAGTAAAGTGCGTTTTATTAAAGGATTAGCCAATTCTATATCGACATATATTCCTAACAATGAATCACATATGTCTTAGCAATCTCCCCCTTTAGCAATCTGTGACAAAACCACAACAAACAAATGAACATATGAGAGAAATCATAAATCACTCAACTCATATTCACTTATTGAATACAATAAAATCTATCCTAATACAAACTCTTGAAAAACTTTGCAAGAAAAGAGTTCATGGCAAGAAGACTTTGACAACCTGTATTTCTGAAACATTTTAAACAAAACTCATCACGATGTTTTAGTGTGAAACAAAAGTAAAAGATTGCATACAATATATAAGAAGCATGTGTATAAAGAGAGAAAAGAAACAACACATGTAAAGATAGGTAAACGAACTGTAATAACAACCTCATCATATATATAACATCATAAGTACAAGGTTTGCTATCACAATGTAAGAACAATGTATCTCTAAAAGAAGAAAAGAAAAAAAAATACGTAAGTCCTCACTACATCCCTAAAAAATATAGACACTCCCCCTAAAACAATCTCCTATACTAACTCTCCCCCTATGTAAATGACTACTCTCATATCAAGACTACTTCCCCTTTTTGTCACGAGTGACAAATGGTAAGTACATCAAGTAGACATCTCATTATCACTAGGCGAGCTATCATCCTCATCCTCATCATCATCATCATCGTCGGAGTCACCGTCGTCGTCCTCGTCCTCAAATGCCTCTAAAGAAGGAGAGGGAGACTCCATGAAGCCACCAAGGCGAGCCTGTTGTCTAGCAATACGACTGATATAGGTGTTCACCTGATACAACTTAGTAGTGAATGTATTGAGCATCCATGTGCTCAAGCTGCGCCATGACCGACTTGAGGGTCACACCACCCATCGATGAAGAAGAAGCGGATGAAGAAGGAGCGGAAGAAGCCGGAGGAGCTGCTGTCTCTGTTCATGGCCATTTTGGTCGAAGTTAGGCCTCACTCCGTCGAACAGTAGCAGCATCTATGGCACATATGACCAAGAAATGAGGGAACGTGAGATAAGAGACAAAAAAAGGGCGAAGGATTTGCGTGATAGTCGAAGGAAAAATAAGCTTATCACAGGTCATCGTATCCCTATAAACATCTATGAGGGATAGGATGAAGTGAGAGGGAAAATCAATAGAAAGTCCCTCAAGAAGAGATAACAAAAATTGAGCACGAGGCTCTGTGATGGAGTTATAATGAGACAATGGATGGAAAACGAATGTCATCACCATGGTAAGGAATCTCGAACCTTTTGCAAAGCCCGGGCAAGGGGTGTTTTGACGGTCACCCCAAGATGAAGGTGTCTCACAAAATAGAGATGAGAGTTCATTTTTGGACAGATGATCGCAGCTAGGGTAGTCAGGATGTGTTACCCTAGGAATGTGTAGTACTTCGGATACAATATCCAGAGTAACTATGATGCGGGTACCTCAAACGCGAGTGATAAAATGAGGTACAGAAGTGTCGAATCCATGCATATTGGAGTAAAACTCTTGTATGATCATGGAGGGACAAGTGACTAGGATGCCACACAGTGACTCCCAACCCTGACTGTAGATGACAGTGGGAAGGTCAGTATCGGAAAAATTTGATAGAACGACTTGGCGTTCCGAATGAATGCCGCGTTGTGAAAAGTTCTCCAAGAAGTCCGACTTGGTCTTCTCATCACGGAACATGACATGGGAGGGGGTAGGATTATAGGAAGATGCCCCAAAACGAAGAGGGTTCTGGGATGGAGTAGATTTGCCTTTAGGTGCCATAGAGCAAACAAACGCAAGAATGAGAGAGAGAGAGAGAGAGAGAAAAAAGTACCAACAATATCAATATCAATATAAGGATAAATGAAGGTACGTATACATGAAGACGTATGAACATGTGACATGCACACTTTAAAACATCATAGGCTTAGCCCAATCCAAACCTAACAGCACACAACAATTCAACATATATAGTACATATCTATAATGCATGAAAATATAGTTAAAATGCAAATGTGATGCAATGCATGAACATTTAAGATCATATACACAAAACCCATCACAAAAATTTCACCAAAACTTCATCAATTTTGAAAAACCTCAAAAATTCTTTAAAAACCTAAAAACCTAGGTCTAATGCGTGAAATACATGAATAATGAAGGTTTTAGGACCCTTACCAGAGAAGAAACTCTTGATCTAGGCCGAAAATCACAAGGGAATGAAGTTTGGAGTAAGAAAGGAGTGTTTGGGAGGTGAAAAGATGCAAACTATCGAGAGAGATCGAGGAGAAATGAGAGAAATGTTGCGCGGACCCTATATATAGAAGTCCTAGTTTCTCGACGGATTGAGAGGTGTCGAGAGCTATCGAGAATAAAAACGCATGAATTACCTGTCGAAGAGCTATCGAGGATCTGTCGAGAGGTGTCCACAGCAAAAGGGTCTCGATGAATTGAGAAGCCATCGAGCTTCTATCGAGCATCCAAAAAGTTCCTCGATGGATCGAGTAGCTATCAAGAATGCAATAAAAAGAAGCTGAAAGGGCTCAATAGATAGCCTAGCTGTCGAGAGGTGTCCAGCAGTTGTCGAGATTGCTTAAAAACAGTTTTTTAAGAAGAGAAAAACACAGACATGAATGCATCAAGCATGATACATAACCAAAGATCCAAACAACATTTTAAGCTCTCAAAATCATCTCTCAACAAGAAAAATGTCAAGCACATTGATCCAAAACACACACACACACACACAACAAGTCTAACCAATTTTATATTTCAAAAACAAGTTAAGACATTTTAGTGAGCATACATTAACATATGTATTCCTTGTGATTGCCAAATCACATTGTACTTGCACATGTATCAAAAGTAGCAAAGAATATTGCGTGTTATGTGTGAAAAATATCGCAAGATTGCATATGTGTCTATATGTTATGACGATTTGAGATATGAGAAAATCACTTTAACTCACACATAATCATAACTGTTAGATAGAGACTATCACCTTCGAGGTACATCCTATAATTCTCACATCTCCTGAAATACATGCTTGCAATCATATATAAAGTACTTTGATTCTTTTTGCTTTTATTTTTCTTTGCATATGTTTCTTTTAAGTAAACAATGCATGGGCATATAAGCGATAGAAAAGAAATATCCAATGATGTTAAGCACTTGACATTCTACTTTTGTTATGCCAAAGCATACAAATGTCATTTCATGATTGGCGAGCAACAATGGTAAGATGGTTATTTATGTCTTTCTCTTAGGATTTTCTAGTCCTTCTCGTCAAAAAGAGTGATACGAGTGTTAAGTACAAGAGATTATTTAATCTTACTCATCACAAACACGAGCCACAAAGCTCACTTATTTAATTGTGCATAGAGATGCTCATCTAAGTTACAAAAGATACAAAGTTTAGAAAACTTTGTTTCAATGGCCATCCAAGGAACATCTAGGCATAATGCTCTTTACTTTAAAATGAAAATCAGCTTTGAATAGAGAGACTTACATATATAAGTTTAAATTTTCATGTAAGTCTCTCTACTTCAAATTCTTAAATGTTTATTAATTTAGATTGTTCTTAATTATTGAATTAATGTTTCCACTTAAATATGCTTTCAATCATTTTTTTTTTGGGATAATTTTTAATTATTAAATTCAAGGTTTTTCCATTTAAATATTACTTGAGACTTAAATCTCAATATATTATGTAAAATCCTTTTTTTTTTTTTAGGTATCTCCTTTTATATTAGTTACATAGCTATCTACCGTCTTCCATTTAATTATTTTACACACACACACACACACACACACACACACACATATATATATATATATATATATATATGCCTTTTATAATACATTAGTCTCACACAATTTGGATTCATTATATAACGTAAAAGTAAAATATTCATTTATTTTTATTACCTATTTTTATTATTTAATTTTAATTAAATTAATATAAAAAATAGTTTACATATGAATTTTGATTAAACTGTGCATCGCATGGGCATAATACTATATAATAAAAGTTTTGCTTAGAACCCGTGGTTGCGCCAAGTGACTTCACCAAATCTTAATTTGATTACAACCTAAATTCTTCATCTAATCCTTATTTTTTTAAGTGTATTGTATTATAATCCAAAATTTTCATCTAATCCATCTAATCCTTATTTATTATAAAAAAAGCAACAACTTTCTTATTTTCTAATTACTACACTACACATAAAAAGAATATATATATATATATATATATATATATATAAATATATATTGTGGGGCACAATAGTTTGTGGGCTCGGCCCGCTCGCTTATGAGGAGTCCACAGGTCCCAAACTGAAGGAGGCCAGGGCCCAAGCTCAAAAATAGAAAGCCCAAAGTGGCCCGAAGATACAGCCGAGGACAGCTTAGTCCTCGGCAGACCCAAAGCCTCATAGATGAAAGTGGAATACAAGCAAATTTAAAAGATCAGAAAATATCTCGGGGAAATTGTCCTTAATACCCCTCATTGATATGACATTGCACCTAACAGAACCGGATTCTTAGGCTTTATTAACCATGCCCAACAATGCTGGGATGGGATTGACGGGACAAATATCAGTCCTGGAAAAACTGACCCTACACGTGGACGAGGGACAACAAACGTAGGCTAGTATAAAAGGAAAGATAAACTAATTAGGGAGGGACCCCCATCTGACTTCCTGGGAAAAACTCCAGGAATGAGAATGCCCGGATAATATATGCGCTCCACCATGGAAAACCCATCGACGGGTAACCGGAGAAAAACATTAGTGCTCCTCGGACATGATTCGAGGAGTCCAATCCCTCAATTTATAAAGCTATTGGGCTTGGGTATCCGGATTAAGACCTTTTCTAGTCTAGGTTTATCTAAGGTCCGGCCTGTACCAACACCCCGTGACCCAACGCTAGCCTTTCAAGCCCACTCTCTACAAATATTATTGTGGGGGATCTATCACGCGCGAGCTCAACGTCGCTGTTGGGCCGTTTGAGAGTCGTGTCCCTACAATTGGCGCCATCTGTGGGAAAGGTTGCGCGTTGGCATGGGTGGCGCATGAGTCAGCTCTCTAACAAGCAGAGATTCACGAGTTTTTCCCATCTCCGGCGACGTGCAGTCGTTGCTCCGCCATAAGCTTCTGCTGGGGGCTACGCCTTGCACTGCTAACGGCGCGGGCAGCTCTAGGGGCTTCCGGCCTCGAGCCAACTCTCCCCTCCCTGGCCTAGGGGTCAACCTTCGAAAAATAAATGAGTATAAAAAAAAAATTACCTAAAAAGAAATCTTACAAGTTTTGGACAGAACCAAGGCCTTGCATGGTCCTCGGACCCAAGCCTATGGGGAAACCAAGTACAAACAAGAAATCTTAAGTTTTGGACAGAACCAAGGCCTTGCATGGTCCTCGGACCCAAGCCTACGGGGAAACCAAGTACAAACAAGAAATCTTACAAGTTTTGGACAGAACCAAGGCCTTGCATGGTCCTCGGACCCAAGCCTATGGGGAAACTAAGTACAAATAAGAAATCTTACAAGTTTTGGACAGAACCAAGGCCTTGCATGGTCCTCGGACCTAAGCCTACGGGGAAACCAAGTACAAACAAGAAATCTTACAAGTTTTGGACAGAACCAAGGCCTTGCATGGTCCTCAGACCCAAGCCTACGGGGAAACCAAGTACAAACAAAAAATCTTACAAGTTTTGGACAGAACCAAGGCCTTGCATGGTCCTCGGACCCAAGCCTACGGGGAAACCAAGTACAAACAAGAAATCTTAAGTTTTGGACAGAACCAAGGCCTTGCATGGTCCTCGGACCCAAGCCTATGGGGAAACCAAGTACAAACAAGAAATCTTACAAGTTTTGGATAGAACCAAGGCCTTGCATGGTCCTCGGACCCAAGCCTACGGGGAAACCAAGTACAAACAAGAAATCTTAAGTTTTGGACAGAACCAAGACCTTGCATGGTCCTCGGACCCAAGCCTACGGGGAAACCAAGTACAAACAAGAAATCTTACAAGTTTTGGACAGAACCAAGGCCTTGCATGGTCCTCGGACCCAAGCCTATGGGGAAACCAAGTACAAACAAGAAATCTTACAAGTTTTGGACAGAACCAAGGCCTTGCATGGTCCTCGAACCCAAGCCTATGGGGAAACCAAGTACAAACAAGAAATTTTACAAGTTTTGGGCAGAACCAAGGCCTTGCATGGTCCTCGGACCCAAGCTTATGGGGAAACCAAGTACAAACAAGAAATCCTATAAGTTTTGGACAGAACCAAGGCCTTGCATGGTCCTCGGACCCAAGCCTATGGGGAAACCAAGTACACGAGAAGCACAATCGGAATTCCCTGCTCCCCAGTTGACTGCTCGGATGGATTATCTCGAGATCATCAGCCTTGGACGGTATTCACGCGTTTATCACAGAATATTCAACTGTTATCCCGGTTAGTTTCCTGAGTTTTGATTTACTATGAATTATCAATATAATGCCTCGTAGTATTGGTAAATTGGAGTTAGTTAAATTATGTTTCAAGCTATTTTGCTCTAAATATACTTGAAGAAACACACACATAGGGCATACCCATTCACAAAGTAGCGTTGTCAAAGGAACAGTATTCAAAACGCGTAAAGAAAGTTCCATTCTTATTAAAACAAAGAAATAGTACAGCGTACAATGAAAAAGCTGGAATCAATTGGTGTCAGAGCTCACTGCATAACCAAACAGAAAGAAAGATACAAGAGAATAAAATAAAGCTGAGGAAGTAGATCAGAGGAGAGGTTGGCTACAGCTCCAAGACCTTGTTCTTCCTCAATGCTTTCACATGCCCACAACTCAAACAGCAAAAGAGACCCAACTTGAGCCTGACACCGCTGAAGGAAAGGTGCAGGGAGTTGGAAGTTGAGGGGCTTTCTCTAAATATACGCCTGCCGCAAAGCAGAGGCGCTGATGGCGGAAAATCTTTCTTCTGCCACACCAAAATTCTGGCATGGACAGAATCTGCTTCGGATTTTGACTAAAAGAGGGAGAGATCCCCTTCCCCCTCGGTCGAAATGGAGTGTTCTCCTGAACTTATGCTTCCTGTGCCCGTACCTTACTGCTTTGAGTCTCATGAGGACACGTTGCTTCTGCGGCGGAGAGAGTTCTTTCTTCCCAACCCTTGCCTTAGACATGTTATGCTAAGGGAGGAGAGCTCCGGATGTGGGAGTTATGATATGGGAGAAAACTGAAGGACTGGTGCGTACATAAAGCAACTCTCTCTCCCTCCTATTTATTTGAAAAGACAAGGTGGTGGCAGTCAACTCACGCGGCGTCCCAAGGAACGCTACAGACAAAATGGTTCTGGCTCAACTTCCAACGCCAACTGCAACCACAAGATTAAAGAAGCCTCGTAAAGGCGCACCTCGATCATTGGGACGTCAGAGAGTACTGCGTGGCCAGAGGATGCAGAAATATCTCTTAATTCGTGGGAAAATTGAATTCGCGGCCCAAGCCCGCTTTGCGTGAGGGCCCAGGTGCTGTGGCCCACGCCGAGAAATGGCCGTTGCCGAGGACAACCCCTGTTCGGCGCCTTATGAAACGCCTGATGAAAGGGAGAATCTGAACTCGAAGAGTTCTGGACAGAACCTAGGACTTGTATGGTCCTCGGACTCAAGTCTATGGGAAAACCAAGTACATAAAAGAGAAAACATAAAAGTCTTGGACAGAACCTGGGACTTGTATGATCCTCGGACTCAAGCCTATGGGGAAACCAAGGACATAAAAGTCTTGGACAGAACCAGGGACTTGTATGATCCTCGGACTCAAGCCTATGGGGAAACCAAGGACATAAAAGTTTTCGACAGAACTTAGGGCATGCATGGTCCTCGGACTCAAGTCTATGGGGAAGAGCCTGAGGGGTTCGAATATGAGAGAATCACCTTTTGTCTTCTCTCTTTATATAGGGGAGGAAGACAAGGATACGTGACACGTTCTAATCCCCAAGGGAATCTGCAGATAAATGTACATCCGTTTCGTTCCTCACGCTGTCATTAACCGTTAGATCTGGGAGGTCTCGTAAAAGGAAGACATTAAAGGCGTGCTTCGAATAACCAAACGGCATAAACGCATCACGCGTAAGTTGAGGGAAACGTCTTGTAGACCGGTGCATTCCTCGGGGAGGTGAAGAGTCGCCAGCGTTGGTCAAGGGCTGAATTAAATGAACTGCAGTAAAGGCTTGGTGTTACCAAAACCCACCTTTCCAACCAAGACGTTGGACAGCAGGGTTTTGAGGGGCTAATGTGGGGCACAATAGTTTGTGGGCTCGGCCCGCTCGCTTATGAGGAGTCCACAGGTCCCAAACTGAAGGAGGCCAGGGCCCAAGCTCAAAAATAGAAAGCCCAAAGTGGCCCGAAGATACAACCGAGGACAGCTTAGTCCTCGGCAGACCCAAAGCCTCATAGATGAAAGTGGAATACAAGCAAATTTAAAAGATCAGAAAATATCTCGGGGAAATTGTCCTTAATACCCCTCATTGATATGACATTGCACCTAACAGAACCGGATTCTTAGGCTTTATTAACCATGCCCAACAATGCTGGGATGGGATTGACGGGACAAATATCAGTCCTGGAAAAACTGACCCTACACGTGGACGAGGGACAACAAACGTAGGCTAGTATAAAAGGAAAGATAAACTAATTAGGGAGGGATCCCCATCTGACTTCCTGGGAAAAACTCCAGGAATGAGAATGCCCGGATAATATATGCGCTCCACCATGGAAAACCCATCGACGGGTAACCGGAGAAAAACATTAGTGCTCCTCGGACATGATCCGAGGAGTCCAATCCCTCAATTTATAAAGCTATTGGGCTTGGGTATCCGGATTAAGACCTTTTCTAGTCTAGGTTTATCTAAGGTCCAGCCTGTACCAACACCCCGTGACCCAACGCTAGCCTTTCAAGCCCACTCTCTACAAATATTATTGTGGGGGATCTATCACGCGCGAGCTCAACGTCGCTGTTGGGCCGTTTGAGAGTCGTGTCCCTACATATATATATAACCCACTTTCATTGGGAGGATATACACATGGGGAGGAATTAATAATAAATTTTTTTACCTACTTTTTTTAAAAAAAATATACTTTGTTTTAATTTTTTTTGGATAAATATCAAATTTTTGGATAACTAAAAAAAAAAAAAAACCTAATAACTTTAACAACTTGATTTTTACAATATAACAAGAAAAAAAAAATTATACTTAACATAACAACTTGATTTTTATGGTATTTGATTTTAAATAATTTCTTTTTTTTTTTCCTTATATCAACTTCTTCACAACTTAAAATTATTGTTTTAAATAGAAACAACTTCTTATCAACTTTTATTTTTTGGTTGAAGTTTACCGTGGTTAAAATTTTGTTTGTTGCATAAATATAGGAATGATTATGGATAATAGTTTTATTATACCATCACTCTTATCTTTAGATTTTCAGGTCACTATAAATAATAAGGTCAGATTCATGAATTTTTTATTATTAATATTTTGAACATCCAAGTATCTATCATTTTTTAGGTTTTTCATTTTTTGTTTTTCACTCAAATTCAGTCTCTCTTCGCTTCAAAAAATAAATTCCCAATTTTGTTTGTTTGTTTGTTTTTAATTTTTTTTATAAGTATTCATGTTGTTTTTTATTATTTTGTTTTGATAGGGTGAAATTTGGTGCCTCCTACCTCACTTTCAAAGACAAAAATTCAATTCTTAGGTAAGTTTATCTACTTTTATTTTTTAATGTTTAGTAATTTGGGTTATGCATAATTCTTAACTATTACATTGATGTTACCCCTTAAATATGCTTTCAATTATTTTTTTTTTAATTATTGAATTCAAGGATTTTCATTTAATTATGCACTTGAGCTTTAATTATGCAAACTCCCTTTATATTTTTTTAGGCATCTCCTTTTATATTAGTTGCATAGTTATTTACCATATTCCATTCAATTAATTTTGTACTTATATATGATTTTTTTTTAATTTTTAATTTTTTTTTATAAAAACTTAATCTTACACAATATGCATTCATTATATAACATAAAGTAAGAGATTACTTTTATAAAAAAAAAAAAAAAAAAAAAAAAGAGAGAGTAAAAGATTACTTTTTTTATTATCTATTTAACTTGAATTAAAATATTTTTAAATATATTCTAGCCGTAGAGGATGCAATCTTAATGAGGACAATAATTGCATATGCATTTTGATTAAGCTGTGCATCGCATGGGCATAAATATATATATATATATATATATATATATATATATATATATATATTAATAGACAAAACTTAGACCAAATTCAATTAGAATTTAAAATTATAATCCAATTTTGTGCTATGAGTCTAAATTTATGTGGAGACCATACTATAATTATCTACTTAAATTTGTGCCATGTGTCCACTTAAGTTCTTAAATATTTGTGCCAAGTGAGTTAATGAGTGCAAAATATGAAAAATCTAATATTAATAAACTATAAAATTGAATAAATAAATAAAACCAATCACATATACTCAATAAAAATCATCATACAACAAAGATCACCACACATTTTATCTTATTAAAAATTAGAAAAAAAATAATCATAAGTAGTATTAAATTTAGGCAAGAATTTTAATATGTGACTAATTACATTTACTTAAAAAAGAATAATTTGACTAATTATTTTAATTTTTATGATAAAATTTGTGTTTAATTTTAAATGTATTTATACGTATACATGTGTTAGATGCTATTTTTTTTAATAATTTGACTAATTATTTATATTTTCATAATAAAATTTGTGTTTAATTTTAAATGCATCATGCATTTGCATGGGTTACATGCTAGTAATACTAGTACATATATATATATATATATATATATATATATATATATATATATATATAAACTGGATGCTATTTTATCATTGTGCTACATCATTCACTTATTTTCAACATCTTCTTTTTTCTTTTTAAACTTTTCTACTCCCTATTCTCAAAAAAGTAAAAATAAAAAAATAAATAATCTTCTCCCTAATAGTCCACACTATTACACTTCCTCAAGCATTTTTCCTCCCTCTTTGCCTCTTTATATTCCCACTATTCTCTACTTTGTTATTACACTTCCTTCATTATTTTATCTTTCTTATATTTTTTACTCTTCTTTTCCCTATATTATTTTGTATAAATTTGGTATCATTTATCCCATTCAATCCATTCTTCTCATACAAAAAATATAAGTGCTCTCTCTCTCTCTCTCTCTCTCTCTCTCATAACTCTAATTTAGGCTAATGATTTATTATTATTTTTTTAATGTGTTTAGGTGTTGTGCTTTTTTAATTCCCCATCACAAAGTATTCTTTCTCCCTCTTATAGCTTTAGTTAGATTTTGATTTAGGTTAATATTTAGTTTATTTGGAAATAGGAATTTGATTTTGTATCAAACACAATTTACAAGGCTACGAATTTAAATGTGCCTACCAATTTTTTGAGGAATAAATTATTATAAAGTATATATTTTATTACTTTGGTTTCATTTTAATTTTGATCAAGATAACATTGTAATTATGTGAAGAGTTTTAATTATCATGATAATCTCTTTATTCCTTAAGTGATGAGAAGTTTGAATAATAAATTTGAAACTTATAAAATTTAGTTTTAAATTAGACAAATATATCACACTATAATAGAAATTAGGAAAAATATGAATCACCTCAAAAAAAAATTTAATCAAACATACCAAAATCAATAGAATGATATATTTGTAGAGATAAAAAGATAAAAATTAGTTGTAGAAGTCTTTAAAAAAAAAAAAAGAAAAAAGAAAAAAAAAAACACACCTCTGTCTACTGCTCTCCAACAGGTATGTCATCTGTAAGGACTCAATTCGTAACGACCCCAAAATGATGTTAGGTTCGTACGTTAAAAGGCCCAAACAATAAAATTTGTAGAGCGTGGGTTTGAAAGGCTAGGCCTTGGTCACCGGACGATGGTTGGTCGTGGTGTTCATACGGAAATAAACTATGATCGCTCGAGAAGTCTCTCTCCTCGGTACGGCATGGGAGGCTTTGGTTCTTAGCCTTTTTTTCCCAGCCCCTCTTTCTAGATTGCTTACTTCTCCTTTTATATTAGCCTGTACCCCTCATCCAACATCCACGTGTAGGTTCGACTTTCCAGGATTGATACTTGTCCCATTAGCCCATACCCAAAGTGGTTGGGGGTGGTTGTAAAAGCTGAAGAGCATGGTCCTGTCAGGTGCAGAGTATTCAATGGCAGTAATGGCAGCCTTTCCTTTGTCCTTTGTCGCCATACTGTCCAGGGGTCCTTTCTCTATCAACGCGGATATTTTAGATTTTTCCCAAAACTGTTCCTATACCGTTCTTGCCCTTTCTTTCAGAAGGGCCTTGGGGATGCCAAGGACAGAGTCATCCTCGGCTATGTCTCAAGGTTACTTGGACTTTTATTATATGTCCTCGGCTATATCCCTCCTCGGCTCAGGCCTTGGGTCCCAATGTAAAAGTGGGTCAGGGCCACAAATTCTTTGGCCTCATAATAGCCCCTCAAAATCCTGCTACCCAACCTCTTGGTCGGGGAGGAGGGTTTTACTGATGTCGGGCCTATACCACAGTTTGTCTAGCTTTGCCCTTCATTAATGTCGGTGTCTCTTCATCTGCCTAGGAAATGCGCCGGGTTACGAGACATTCTTTTAGATTTATTTATGATGCGCTCTTGCTGTTTCAGTGTACGAGGCGTCTCTTTAATAAGTTCCCTTTATGAGGCCACTCAAATCCAACGGTTATAGACGGCGTTGGGAGTTGAGTGGATACTATCTCGTTTGTAGCTCATCTTGGAAATCTGTATAGATTAAATGCCACCAAACCTGCATTCCATATAAGAAGCAAGGTAGGAGGTTACTTCCTTTACGCACAGACCCTTCCGTCTTTCTAAAGTCCTAAACCTTCAACTACGCTCAAAGTTTTCCTTATCAACATAATCAAACCTTAGAGTGTGATATGTTTGAGGTAAAAGCGGGGGTGAAGAAACCACATCCTCTCCAGAAGCATCGGGTCCCTCCGAAACTTAAGATGGCTCGGTCAGGGCAGGGTAGGCAGAGACTCAAGATATTTTTCTCCTTCCTTCAGCCAAAATTCGAAGCAGGTGTTAATCGCATCAAATTTTTGGTGCAACGGAGCTGGGGTTGCTCATCATCAATACCATCCGCTCTCTTTCGAACATAGCTAATATGGCACCTGTGTGATAGGAGTCAAGGCTGACGCAGGGATTAAGCATCCCTGCTTCTTCCTCTCTTCTTTCACTGGTGCCTCCTTTTGCCTCCTCTTCTTCTTCTTTCCCATCACTGGGTCCATCCTGGTGCTTTTACTTCTTCCTCTTCTTCTCCTCTTCCATCTAAGGGGGTTACCCTCTCATACATAATCGCTACTGGAGCAGAGTTTAGAAAGATTTATCGTTTCCTTGTATCTTTTTGTTTTTGCTTTTGTAATTAGCTTCCTGTATAGGCTTGTT
The DNA here is from genome assembly GCF_932294415.1 of Quercus robur. Taxonomy (NCBI): domain Eukaryota; kingdom Viridiplantae; phylum Streptophyta; class Magnoliopsida; order Fagales; family Fagaceae; genus Quercus; species Quercus robur. Next base: position 30,375,300 of record NC_065535.1, on the reverse strand, counting down.
TAAGTCCCTCGTTGTACGCTGTACTACTTCTTTATATTAATAAAAGCTGACATTATTTTATTCTATGTATTCTTTCTTTTCTGCAATAGTTATGCTATGAATGGATGTGCTATTATATGATTATATATATATATATATATATATATATATATATATATATATATATATATTTTATATTCTGAATGATACCTAGGGCCGAAACCCTTGTTAAGAAAAAGATATTATTCTGAGCTTATTGAATCTATTCGGCACAATAATGCCGACCTGAAAAAGGTTACATACCCAAGACTAGCCGAGATGATAGCTGAATGCTCGGTACTGTGTAGGAGGTAATCATCCGAGGAGGGGTAACCCAAAATGAACTGCTCATGCAGGTCGTCGAGTACTAGGGTGCTTTGCCACCTTCCTAACAACCTTCATAGCCTTAGCCATTTTTGGCATCCGGTCCGAGGACCGAAGTACGACCGTACCGAATTTAAACGCTCGTTTGCTTCAGTTCCCTTAGAACTGAGGATCTGAGGACAGGTCGGGATCTTCATTCCGTCTAGGACTTAATCCGACTTTCAGTAAATAATCTTCCCGTAGACCTGAGCAATCTAGAACTCTCCTTAAGTGGTTGGTTTCCCCATAGGTTTGAGTCCGAGGACCATGCAATACCTTGGTTCTGTCCAAAACTTAGTTTTTTTAAGTAGTTGGTTTCCCCATAGGTTTGAGTCCGAGGACCATGCAATACCTTGGTTTTATCCAAAACTTAGCTTTTTTAAGTAGTTGGTTTCCCCATAGGTTTGAGTCCGAGAACCATGCAATACCTTGGTTCTGTCCAAAACTTAGCTTTTTTAAGTAGTTGGTTTTCCCATAGGTTTGAGTCCGAGGACCATGCAATACCTTGGTTCTGTCCAAACTTTAGCTTTTTTAAGTAGTTGGTTTCCCCATAGGTTTGAGTCCGAGGACCATACAATACCTTGGTTCTGTCCAAAACTTAGATATTTTCTTTGAGTAGTTGGGGGGATTAGCCCCTCGGCCAAGGCGTGGGACATTGGTTTGGAGGGATTAGCCCCTCGGCCAAGCCCTTAGAACCATCCGCGCTACTGGCGCTTCGAAGCGTAGCCTCTAATGGAAAAGCGTAGCCCCTAATGGAACTTTATGTTAGGGCACTACAACGGGCTGTTGGAAGTGATGGGGGGACTTTCTCGACCCACCGCCTGTGCCAACACACAAGTCTTCCCACAGACGGCGCCAATTGTAAGGACTCAATTCGTAATGACCCCAAAATGATGTTGGGTTCGTACGTTAAAAGGACCAAACAATAAAATTTGTAGAGCGTGGGTTTGAAAGGCTAGGCCTTGGTCATCGGACGATGGTTGGTCGTGGTGTTCATACGGAAATAAACCATGATCGCTCGAGAAGTCTCTCTCCTCGGTACGGCCTGGGAGGCTCTGGTTCTTAGCCTTTTTTTCCTAGCCCCTCTTTCTGGATTGCTTACTTCTCCTTTTATATTAGCCTATACCCCTCATCCAACGTCCACGTGTAGGTTTGACTTTCCAGGATTGATACTTGTCCCATCAGCCCATACCCAAAGTGGTTGGGGGTGGTTGTAAAAGCTGAAAAGCATGGTCCTGTCAGGTGCAGAGTATTCAATGGCAGTAATGGCAGCCTTTCCTTTGTCCTTTGTCGCCATACTGTCCAGGGGTCTTTTCTCTATCAACGCGGATATTTTAGGTTTTTCCCAAAACTGTTCCTATACCGTTGTTGCCCTTTCTTTCAGGAGGGCCTTGGGGATGTCGAGGATAGAATCATCATCGGCTATGTTTCAAGGTTACTTGGACTTTTATTATATGTCTTTAGCTATATCCCTCCTCGGCTCGGGCCTTGGGTCCCAATGTAAAAGTGGGTCAGGGCCACAAATTCTTTGGCCCCACATCATCTTTATTGGTGGTTTGGAATTGATTTAGCTAGAGTTTAGGATTTGGGTTAGAGTTTGAGAATAAATGGAGAGAAAGAGTTGAGAGAGAAAAATTA